>NC_134573.1:198179352-198871852 GCF_050947875.1 Dermacentor variabilis
GCTGCGCCTTTAAAGGTATGACGCGATATCTTAATTGTTCCCTTAAGTGGTTTTTATTCTTACACAGTCACTGTTGTGTGTTCGCATTCATTCGTTTATAACGATCATCACAGGCCATGTTCTATATTGTTGTATTGTTGTGTGTGAGCTGCTGCACTACTGTGCAGTTCACGCACATAATGCTGCTTGTATATGCACACACATTTATTGCTACGCAGTGCACTGCACACAATGTACTGTGTTCGAGGCCCACTTTGTCGTGATGCATGCATTCACTTAGCCTCCGCTTGTTCTTGCAACGCAGGGTCCTCTTGACGCCTAAGCCACTTGACCTCCGCCTCTCACTCTCGCAGTGCCAGGTCTTCTTGACGTCTCACTCGCTTAGCCTCCGCTTGTCGCGCCTGGCTATCGCTATTTAGCTCATGTCGGTCGCGATCCAAATCCGTGGTTTGCGATGCGAGACTTAGCTTCTGGCAGGCCGCAGGGTGGGCACTCAGCAGCCGTCGATTATAGCTTTGTGTTGGAGAACAGCAGATTGCTGTTTTTTTTTTTATGGCAACAACATGCCGACACTCAGAGCCAACAATCTTCAAGTACTACTTCATTTGAATTAGACCACACGGCATACATATAAGTCCCCGCATATATTCACACCTTGCAAGCTTGCCTGTGTGGCGAAGCAGAAGCGTGTCCGACTCGCGAGTCCGACTCCCAAACCGACGGACGAAGCTCGATTCGTACAGCGTGAACATTTTTTTCTTTAAAGCTAAACGAAGATTTTTACATTTACTTTATAAATTTAGACTATTGTGAGCCATCACATGAGTGTGACATGGGCTTCTCAAAACGCCGTGGACGCCGCCGCCTTTTTCTCCGAACGGGAGCCTTAACGCTATCGCGCTAAAAATGGTAGTCGACCCTAATCGTTGACTAGGTGTCTCTTAGTGGCACTCGCACCTCGGCGTTGGTGTTCTTTGGGTTAAGGGAGCGAACGGCTTTCCCCTGGCGCAATATGCGGGTGACGAGCGAGGGAGGTCGAGGAAGAATGTTTCAGCGCTGTTTCAGCGTTGAAGCGCTGTTTGCGAGCTGAGGCACCTTTCTTATTGCTCGTAGCAAAGCATCCCGTAATGCTGCTTTTTTTTTTCATTCTTTCAGCCTGCTCACCAGCGTTTTTGTTGCGGCAATTTGTACGTTGCATAAAAATGCGGTTGTCCTTAGTATGCTTAATATACTGCAGCGGCTCCATCACCTCGCACGTCGTCAACTGTTGTTACTCAGACGGAAACGCAACACTATAGATTCTGCTTTCCGCTGTGAACAATTATGTGCGAAGATACAGGCTCTCGATCGCACTTTTCGCGATTGTTAGGATCCACTGCATGTTATACTGACAATTGAAATAGCGGCTTATAGTGGAGCTATTATTTCTAGCTTACGTCGATCTGTGCGTTAGTCAGGTACAATGAATGCAAGCCCTAAAAAAATTAGTGGCATGTATACCTGTGATATTGCAGGCGATGAGCGCTAGCTAGTCCATATTGCGTTTTCTTTTGTTTTAAGGCAAAAGCCTTTGGATCTGTATGCTTCAAGGTGGCATTGTGAACAGGAAATATCACGTGACCTGTGAACTTGTCACCTTTTCATTACCCCTTCCACCTTCCTTTTTGCTCTTTCTGAGCTGCGCTAGAAGCCTAAAAAAGTCATGACATACCAACTCGCCCAAACTTCCACGCTTTTGACGTGACCTCAGGAAGGCCAGAGGCGACCCAAAGCATGTCCACTCCTGTAAAGATAGTCATCAGCCAAATTAACTGATGATTCATTAGTGATTGAATTAAGCTGGATTAGAGTGTACTAAGGAGGATTAACGTGCATGAATAAGGATTAAGGTGGATGGAGTGGATTAGGGTGCATTATGGTGTATAAAGCAGAATTAACGTCATTTAAGGTGCATGAATAAGAATTAAGGTGGATGAAAGAGGATTAAGTTGGATAAAGAAGCATTAAGGTGAATTAGGCTTGATGAAGGAGTATTAAGACCGATTAGGGTGCATTACGGAGGATTAAGGTGCATGCACAAGGATTAGGGTGGATTAAGGTTCTGAATCCTACTGTAATAAACCTTAATCCAGCTAATCCTTCAACCACCTTAATCGCCATTAATCCTCCTTAATGTACCTTACTCCATCTTCACCATAACCCACCTTCAACCTCTTTCACCGACCTTAATCCAGCGTAATCCTTAATGCACCTTAATCTGCACTAATACTCCCTAATGTACCTTAAGCCACGATAATTCTCCTTAATACACCCTAATCTTCCTTCACTCACCTTAGTCCACAATAATTGTTAGTGCACCCCAATCCACCTTCATCGACTTTAATCCGTCCTGATCCTCCTTAATGTACCTTACTCCTCCTTTATCTACCCTAATCCTTCCTCACTCACTTTAATCCCCCTAATCCACCATAATCCTCTCTAATGCACTTTTATGCACCTTCATTCACTCTAATTCACCTTCATCGATATTAATCCACTTTAATTATCCTTAATACACCTTAATCATCCTTAATAACCGTAATACATCTTAATCCACTCAATAATAAATCATTACTTTGTTAATCAGTAATCATGTCTTATACACGGCCGCGCATGCTCTGGTTCGCTTCCGGCCTTCCTTCGATCGCGTGATATTCTCTGTAGCTCGCAACGCGACCTTGTAACAAAGATCCAGGCTTTCGCTTAATAAGCCACATACTAAGGGATGTGCCACAAGCAATATTAGATCAGACGCACAAAGTAGAGCATCTCATCAGGTGGCAGAAAAATTGTCTGGAGTATAGAACTCGCCTCAAAGCTCCTTTTACATCAGTATAGCCCGTTCATACGGCTTACAGAGCCATAGAGTGTCAAACCTTCGGTAGGGGCCTGTACGTGCTTGTAAATAAGCAGCTTACACACATCCCACATGAATTAGGCATCGTAGACAAAAACCTAGAGTACCTCATGGTTGAGGTTGTAGTTCCAACTTCACACAAAAATCAAAGGAACAATAGCTTATTCGTACTCAACATCTACAGCAATCCGAAACACCAGAAACAACATTTCAAGAGATTATTCGAAAAGGCTACTAATCTAGCTGGAAGTAGACCTCTCATTATATTAGGAGACTTCAATGCAGCCCACGAGCTATGGGGCTACGTTACTACGAATGCCAAGGGCAGGAATCTGTGGAACCACGCGGATGAGCTAGACCTGGTCTTAATCACGGATAAGGCACATCCTACAAGGGTTGGCAATTCTGCCTGCAGAGACACCACACCTGACCTTACGTTCATTAAGAACACAGAGCATGTTTCATGGACTAACACAAACATGAATTTTGGCAGCGATCATTACGTAATAGAAGTCAAACTGGAAGTAGAGAAAGGCCGAACTCGAGAATTCGAGGTCGTAGATTGGGACCTTTTTCGTAAGTTAAGAGCCCAAAGCGGAAAAGAAACCACCAAACTCAATCTCAGAGACTGGTGTGAGGGCATCAGAAGGGACATTAAAACAGCGTCCAAAAGAATTGTTACAGACACTAATGTAGAGGCAATGGACTCGAAACTTGCCCACTTAATAGAAGCCAAGGAAGCCATAACCCGAAGGTGGCGGGCCCAAAGACTAAATCGTAGACTGAGGAAAAGAATCGCAGAACTTAATAAACAAATCGAACAATACTGTAACACCCTCTGCCAGCAACAGTGGGACGAGTTCTGTGAGTCAATCGATGGGCAAATAAGGAACGGCAAGGCGTGGAACTTGATCAAGCATCTGCTGGATGAAAAAGGCACTAAATCCAACCAGAGACACAGCCTTGCCCGAGCTATACACATAGCCCTTAAGGATCAGCCCATCGAAACAGTAACCAAACAACTAATTGACAAATACTTACCAGTTAGAAATGAGCAGGACCAGCCACTTCAATCAGAATACAGGGGAGCCGCTCAACCTGAACTCGACCAACCCTTCAGCACATCCGAAATCCGGAGGGTGTTAAGTGAACTAAATCGAAAGTCAGCCCCCGGTCCTGATGGAGTAACAAACAGATCACTTAGCAATCTCGATGAGCCGTCAATTGAATCGCTGACAGACTTCATCAATGAAGCATGGATCTCAGGCGAAGTGCCAGAAGAATGGAAAACTTCACAAGTTATACTAATACCGAAACCGGGTAAACCTCCAAGCTTGGACAACTTAAGGCCAATATCACTTACATCATGCGTGGGGAAGGTCGCTGAACACGCAATCCTTAACAGGCTAAAGGACCACTTAGAGGATAATAATATATACACCCACAACATGCTGGGTTTTAGGTCCGCACTTTCCACGCAGGATGCCATGAAGCAAATTAAACACCACATACTCGACGGATATTCCAGAAATACTAAGGCCATACTGGGATTAGACTTGGAAAAAGCGTTCGACAGCATCAAGCATGAGTACATCCTCAAAACAATAGAAGACATTGGACTCGGGTTGAGGATGTTTAAATACATCAAATCCTTTCTTGAAGCACGCACGGCGATGATAAAGGTCGGAGACACAAACTCGGAAGTGGTTCATCTCGGAGATCGAGGAACCCCCCAAGGATCGGTGATCTCTCCCGTCCTTTTCAACCTGTGCATGATTGGTCTGTCCAGAAAGCTGGGCAACATTAAGGGCATTGACCATACCATTTATGCTGATGATCTCACTGTATGGTGTGCTGGTGGCAGTGAAGGGCAGATACAGGACGCACTGACTGAAGCGATCAAGACTGTGGAAGAATACCTGAGACCCACCGGACTCAGGTGCTCCCCACATAAATCGGAGTTGCTACTTTATAGACGTGAAAAAGGGGGCAGGCCTAAGGGCTGGAAACCTCTATCGGAAAGCAATATACACCTACATACAGAAAATGGTGCCAATATACCCAGAGTCAACGTGATCAGGGTACTAGGCTTTTTCATTGACGCAAACGGTGGAAACCATACGGAGGTCAAGAAAATCACCCTTAAAACGGATAACGCGTGCAGGATGATCAGACGCCTGGCAGGAAGACACAAGGGCATGAAAGAAGATAACCTCATCAGGTTAATCAACTCTTTCGTGCTCTGTCATATTTCATACGCCGCTGCCATGTACAACTGGACGCAGGTTCAACTCAAGAAGCTTGACTCAGCGATCAAGAAAGTTGTTAAAAGCGCATTGGGGCTCCCAATTCGAACCAGCACTGCAAAATTGCTCAAGTTAGGAATACACAACACGACCATGGAGATCGCGGAGGCTCAAGAAACATCACAAATAGCGAGACTATCTACAACCAGCACGGGAAGATCAATCCTGGACAAGATTATGATCAACACGATTACGGATCCAGCACAGTACACTAAAGTTAATCAAGAATTCGCAGACAACATAATTGTCGCACCGCTACCCAGGAATATGCACCCAAAACATAACATCAACAGGAGAGTTGCGCGAGCCAGGGCGTTAATCAAGAAAATGGATAAAGGGGGCAGAGGAGCCTGCTTTGTGGATTCGGCTGCTTACAACGATCGAACTAAGTTCGCGGCGGCAGTAGTGGATCATCAGGGCAATTGCACCAACTGCGCCACGGTCTACACTAGCAAACCTGAAGTCGCTGAACAAGTTGCCATTGCATTGGCACTAACAGACGATAGATTTACAGAAATTTATAGCGACTCGAAAACAGCTATTAGAGCTTTCAATAGGGGAAAAATTGCCCCACAGGCTGCGAAAATAATTAACAAAAGGCAAACAAATGTTACGCGTTTCATTTATTGGTTCCCGGCGCACCTTGGTTCACTTGATGGTATTCCTGTCAATCCAAATGAATCGGCCAACAGCGTCGCCCGCGACCTTACAGACCGGGCCGCTTCTACATATGGTTTTGATTCTGCTGGATTGGAGAACTTACAGAGAGATACCCTCATTACATACAACGAAATTACAAAACATTACTACATGGGAAGGAGGGAGTTTCCACCCCCTCACTATAGACTAAACAGAGCACAAGCAGTTACACTTAGGCAATTACAAACAGAGTCTTATTATTCACCTGCACAAATAAAGGAATGGTATGACATTGCAGACATGAATATTATATGCAAAGCATGCAAAAAGGAGATATGCACGCTTGAACATATGCTCTGGGAGTGTGGGTCGCTCGGCCCTGGCATTTCCCGGAATCGGTTTTTAGGAATGATAAGATCTCCAGATCATATCCCTCAAGTCCTGGCTGTCCAGTACGCCCGTGATAGGGCTAGGAGGCTTGACCTCCCGGTCCCAACATGGGACTAGCCAGGCGGGTGGCAACACCTTGTACAGGACAAGAATAAAGTTTTTTCCTCCTCCTCCTCCTCCTCCTCCGGCTTTAAGAAAATACCAACCGCCTCATAAACGTGGCTTTCAGCACTATCAATGCTGTTATCGGCATTTTTCAAAATTTTCAGCACCACTGGGGCGCACAACTGGCCCAAAATAACACGCCTCCATAGAATCTTGCGGCCCGTCCGCGGAAGACCAGGAGAAAAGGCGTGCCGTGCGCAGCCGGCGGGCGAGGAGAATCGAGAAAGAAAGCGCCGCGAGGAGGAGAGTGTCGTTACTTTCAAATTATCAAGGGGCTTTAAAGGGACACTAAAGTGAAAAATGATTTCTTCTGCATCAGTAAATTACCGTTCTACAACATCAAAAACACCACTCTTACAACGATAAGACGTTTGGTAAGCTAGAAAAAGCGCAAGAACGAAATACGGGTGGCGACGCCTACTATGTTCCCGCACCTGGGGGCTGTGACGTCTTGGATTTTGACGGCATCTTCTAGGGACTACTAATTATATAGAGCGGTACAGATTGACTACATTGTGTTCTAAAGGAACCAAATATTAAACATGGCAAGTTTCGGGACCCTTTATTCAGCCAACGCGGCGCAAATGTGAAAACATACTTTGGAATCCCTGACGTCACGCTGACGTACCGGCGCTGGGGTTTAGGCGCGAAATTCAAATACTGATACTTGTACCTTCATTTTCTCATCTAATAATCACACTCTTTTTGTGAAATGACTGCCTGCAGGGTTCTCAAACAACGCTTCATTAGGCTAAACTGATTTATTTATTTATTTATTATTTATTTATACGATACTGCAGGCCCAAATGAGGGCCCACGCAGGAGGGGCAGAATACATAAATATTTACATATGTACGTATATATATACATACACATGCACGCATGAAAAAGAAATACAAAAGCAATGCAACATAGAAAATATCAGAAGAAAACTAAAATGAAGGCGACGACTAATAGGATTAAGAGAAGGTACACTGAAGGAAGACAACCCGACAAGCATTAGAACAGTATCACACGCATATATGAGCACTTGCAACCACTATCAAGAGAGGAATAAAAAGAAAAAGAAACACCAGAAGTTGAACGAGCGACCATTGCAAAATACTGAAAATAATAGAACAAGGAAGATCAGGAAAGTATCAAACAAAATTCACGTTATAAAGAAAGGGGGGGGGGAAACAGTAACAAGGCTTGCCGACATGGCAATACCCCTAGTATTCAAGACACATGCGTTCAATAGAATCGGTGTTTATCAATTGTGATAATGGCAGGCTGTTCCAATCTGTTACAGTGCGCGGGAAGAAGGAAAACTTAAAGAGGTTAGTTCGGGTGTTATAAGGTGTTAAAGAATCAGCGTGACGATGCCGTGTTCGGCGTGCTGTAAGTGGTTTAACATAAGCCTGTGGGTCGAGAGACAAACAGTTGTTTTTAAGCAAGAAAAGAAACTTCAGTCGCTGTATTTTCCTGCGTATTTGTAGCGTATGAATATTATGTTGTTTCATTAGGCTAGTAGTAGAGTGACTCAGTCGATATTTAGAAGAAATAAACCTGACAGCTTTACGTTGGACCATCTCTAAAGCGTTAATGTTAATTTTCTTATAGGGATCCCACACAATACATGCATATTCTAGTTTCGGTTGGATGAGTGAAGTGTAAGCCAGTAATCTAGTAC
Source organism: Dermacentor variabilis (assembly GCF_050947875.1). Classification (NCBI taxonomy): domain Eukaryota; kingdom Metazoa; phylum Arthropoda; class Arachnida; order Ixodida; family Ixodidae; genus Dermacentor; species Dermacentor variabilis. The sequence continues at coordinate 198,187,421 of NC_134573.1, forward strand.
CAGAGGGAGCATGTTTTAGTTTGTGCCTGAGGAGACAAAGCTTCCTGAAAGACGAGTTACATACGTTAGAAATGTGGCTATTCCAGCTGAGGTCACTGGTTATTGTGATTCCAAGATACTTATACTGGCTGACTTTGGTCAGCGGTTCAGAGTCGAGGTTATAGACAAACTACATTTTATTTATTTTTTTTTGTTATGGGACATGTAAACAGTCTTTTCTCTATTCAATTCCATGCCCCACCGACTGCACCAGGAAAGAATGTTTTGAAGGTCCGAGTTAAGCATTAATTGATCTTCGTGGCAAGTAACCTCGTTAAACAACACACAATCGTCAGCAAATAGTCTAACTTGAACAGGATGAGAAATTTCGTTAGTGATGTCGTTTATGTATATTAGAAATAGTAATGGTCCTAGCACGCTACCTTAAGGTACTCCAGAGGTTACTGAAAGTTCGTTAGAAGAGTAATTATCAATTGAAACAAACTGCTTGCGATTAGAAAGATAAGCCGCCACCCAGTTAATAATATAGGCTGGAAGGTCTATCGACTGTAGTTTTTCTATAAGTTTATTGTGAGGAACAAGGTCAAACGCTTTCTTAAAGTCTAAAAATATTACGTCAATTTGGCTTGACTTGTCAAGAGCACTTGCAAAGTTGTGAATAATTGTGGTTAATTGTGTTACAGTAGAGAAACCCTTCCGGAAACCATGCTGATGTGGGGACAGTACGTTGTTGTCACTTAGGAATTTGGTTATTTCATTAGCTATAATATGTTCGATTGACTTGCAACATGGTGACGTTAATGATATTGGACGATAACTAGTTACTCGGGTTTTGTCACTTTTTTTCGGTATGGGAACGACACGTGCAGTTAGCCAGTCTGTAGGAAGATTAGCCGAAGATAACGAGGAACGGAAGATAACAACAAGAAAAGGGGCTAACGCTTCAGCATATCTGCGCAAAAACGCGTTCGGTATGTTGTCTGGTCCTGGAGATGATTTAGTTTTGAGGTTCAGCAGCGTCGACACAACACCAGGTTGCGAAACAATATCAGAGGTCGAGTTACCTGACATGCGGTTAAGGTTTATAACACCATCGAAATTTGAAAAAACACTCTGAAAATAATTATTGAAGTGCTCCGCGATACGTTGTTTTTCGACAATGACATGGCCCTCGTAAACAATTTGGTCAATTGGTTTGGTTTTTGCGCTTAAAAGAGCCCAAAATTTTTGGGGTGCGGTTTGAATAAAATTTGGCAATGTATGGTGAAAATACCAGCGCTTAGCTTTCCGTACTTCTTGGTTGAGTTTATCTTGGATTTCGTGAATTGAAACACGTGAGGCACATCGTCGTCTCAAGCGCTAAACTTTTCCTTTAAGGTGCAAGATGTTTCTCGTTATCCAGGCAGTAGTCTTGGAAGTTTTTCTAGTTTCATTAGGAATAAAGTTGCTAAAGCAGTGAGTGATAATTTCTTTAAATTTATCCCAAAGCACAGTAACATTGTTAGTGTGAAAGTTATCAAGGCATTCTTCAAGATAATCCAAGACACTTTCGTCTCTGGCACGAGAAAAATCTTTAACAGTGGTTGTTTTAATTTTTTTAGTGTTAAGCACTTCCAAAGAACAAGAAAAATATACCAGACTATGATCAGAAATTCCAGGCTCAATCGAGACAAAAAAGTTTTCTAATGAACGACTTACAAAAACGAGGTCAAGTATGGTTGCTGACGTGCCATAGGTGCGCGTTGGCTGTCTCACAACCTGTTGTAGATTGTGAGACAGAATGATGTCATGCAAGTAACCTAAGTGTGAATTAATCCCGGTGCAGAGAAACTCGTTCTGCCAATCAATATCTGGTAGGTTAAAGTCACCTATAAGTAGTGTTTTATCGCTTGTGAATGAAACCATGTGTGCAAAAAGATCACGAAAGAATTCTGGGGGCGAGTCAGGTGCTCGATAAACTGCAAATAGCAAGCATGATTTATCCCACCAAGTAAGCTTTATTGTAACAGATTCCAAGTTACCGGCCTGACATAACAGAGTAGCGGATATAGTTTCTTTTACCAAAACCGCCACCCCGCCCCCTCTAGTACATCTGTCACGGCGATATGCTCGATAAGATGGGGGAAACACAACAGCATCTTCAATATTGTCATGCAACCACGTTTCTGTTATAACAACCACATGGGGATTGTAACCCATGATAGTTGCCTCAAGGCTTACCGATTTATTAACGACACTGCGGGCGTTAATGCTTAAAATTCTCAGTTCTTTAGCGCCAGGGGAAGTGTAAGCGGAGGCAAGTCAGTCATTTTAACGCGATAGCGTTAAGGAGCTCGTGTCGCAGAAAAGCCGGTGTCGTCGGCGTCGGTGTCGGCGTCCGCGGCGTTGGCCGTGAGCGATAAATCACGGCAGGCACTTCATAAATGATGATGATGACAAAATGTATTTATTAAAGGATGGCGCGAAGGCCTATAATGGGGAATAGGAAGAGGAGGGGGGAGGCGTATTCAGAGCCGTCCTAGGAGCTGCGCGTCCTTGGCGAAAGCCAAGAGCGAGTCCAGAATGGCCCTGTCAGAATCCATCGATCCAGTTGCCGGTCTAATCCACTCCTCGTAGGACGACACTCGCACCGCCCTCAGGTGGTGGTCCCGCTGTTGAGCGTGTCGCTGGCACTCCCAAAACAGATGGGCTGCGGATGGCCGCGTAGCCATGTCGCAGTCAGGGCACCTGTGTGGCGTATGGAGCGCTTCTTGGTCCGCGGAGGCTGTGGGATGGCCGGGTTCCTGCGATGGAAGGGAGTTGGGAGACGGAGATGGAGGGCGTCTTTCCCGGCGTGGCCGGTACTGTCGCCACCGTTCCAGCACATCCGGTGTGAGGACGAAGCCGGAACGGAGCCTATGCAACAGCACCTGTCCCGACCTGGGAAGGCCCGCTGGAAGTGGGTCTGGGTCTGAGGGCACACTCGCACGGAGTTCCCTCTTGCGTCGGTTGGCTGCTGCTCTCAGAGCTCTGTCGGGGTCATACGGGGCTCCATTTGTCGTGTTGCCTGTGCTGGTTGTAAGGGCTTCTGAAGGATCCCGGGAGACGACGCGGTTGGAAAGAAGGGCGCGCGCCGCCTCGTGGGCTCTCTCATTTCCCTCGATGCCCTGGTGACCAGGGATCCAATGAAGTGTTGCAGTGACCCCGTGGGCTTCCGCGCGCCTGAAGGCCTGCTTGACGAGGAGTACTTCCGATGATGATGTGTGGCGCGACTTGCAGGCATGCAGCGCATACTGAGAGTCGGTGTATATATTGATGTGTTTTGCTTGCGTGGTGCTTGAAACTCTATCTAATGCCCAGGCTATTGCGCGGAGTTCAAGTTCCGTTGGGTCGTCAGCATCAGCAGTTGTAAAGGTAGAGTGTGTCTCACAAGAACCCACTACGTGGTAGGCGACTGCTCCCTCGTTGGTGCGTGGGTCGAAAGCTGCGTCAGTGTACACTTGTTCATGGCTTGGCGGTGCGTCTGCCAATGTCTGCACATGACGCGCAGCGAATGCTGCCCGGCGGTGCGCATGTTGGGCACCCATGTTTCGGGGCGTTGGTGTAGTGTCGACGACAGCAATGTCATCCCACGGTGAGATGTCGGATGGCAGTTGTGGCAAAGTTGATATATCCTTTCCCATGTAGGCCAGTAGAGTCCTGCCTTGTCTGGTGTGCTTCAGGCGTTCCTTGTGTCCTGCCTTCGATGCTTCGATGGTTGCACGGAGGGTAGGCAACTTCGCATAGCGATGTAGCTCCTCGACACGTGTGTGTTTTGGGAGCCCTGAGATAACACGGAGAGCTGATCTGTGGAGTACCTCTAGCTGTGTCCAGTGCCGAGCAAGCAGGTCATAACAGCGCGCTCCGTATATCGCTCGGGATGTCAGCAAAGCACTAACAAGCTTTCGGCATACGTCGGTACCAGCACCGCCCATGCGGAAACAGATTCGTTTTATGAGGTGCAGAGTGTTGTGCCATGTCCGACGAGGGTCTGCGAGCCACGCATCCGCTGTGCCTGTGCGGTCAATAGGTATCCCGAGAACGCGCACTGATTTTTCTGCTCGCTGCAGCGTTTTGCCTGCGAGAGTGAGCGTGAGGGCTGCTTCGTCCTGCGTTGAACCTCGGATCACCACATAGGTTGTCTTCTCTGGAGATGGCCGCATGCCAGTTTGTGGCAGGTAGTCGTCAATAACGTCAAGTGCCGCCTGCAGGGTCTCCTGCTGCTCATCAATTGGTCGTGATGCAGTCCATAACGTGATGTCATCTGCGTAAATTGTGAAGCCCAGTTCGGAAATAGCCTCCAGTCGCTCAGCCAGGCCTATCATAGTCAAATTGAAGAGGAGGGGTGATAGTATGGAGCCTTGTGGGACTCCCACTATGTTTGGGTAAACCTTCCCGACGTCTCCGTCGACCCGTATGGAAAAAGTGCGATCTTGAAGGAAGGAACGCACAAAGTTGAGGGGGCGGCCCGTGATTCCGTGCCTCTCAGCTGCCTCGATGATTGCCTCATGCGTCACAGTGTCAAAAGCTTTACGGAGGTCCACCGCCACCAGGACGCTCGGGTGTCGCTTTGCGCGACCGACTGTCTTTCGACGCAGTACACCTTCCCTCACAAGTAGGAGGCTGTCATGAGTGCCAAGGTTTGGTCTAAACCCTGTCTGGGCTGGATGAAAGCGACCCTCTGTTTCTAGAAAGTGAGATATGCGTGTCAAGGCCATTCGCTCCGCCAGCTTACACGTAGTAAGTGTGAGAGATACAGGGCGCATGTTCGACAGTACATCTGGCTGTTTGGTTTCGGTATGGGTGTGACTATCGAATGCTTCCATCCTGCTGGGATTTCACCGTTGATCCACACTTCGTTAATCTCCTCGAGAAGTTGCTTTTTTGCGTATTCTTCCAGATTTCTCAGAGCCGCCCACGTCACGCCATCATAGCCTGGCGCGCTGCGCGCGTTGATGGAAGAAAGTGCCTGTTCGAGCTCGAAGAGTGAGAATGGAGCCTGGATGCCCTCATCGGTCACTGGCGGCGTTTTCCGGTAAATGTCGACGTTCGGGGGCGTCGCCGGTTGGGGAAAAAACGTGTTGGCGGCATCATCTTGGAGTTGGCTGACTGACTGGCTAGTTTTGAGCAAGACGTTTGAAATAGCGCTGCGTGTTTTACGCTGACCTGTCATAGCCTTGAACGTGTGCCACACCTTGTGGAGGCCAGTTCTTTCGTTGAATGAGGAGCAGTGCTGGCTCCAACGTTCCCGATACAGGCGCTTGGCGTATCTTCTAGCGATGGCAGTGCGACGTCGAAGTCGCACGCGGTCGCGATGTCGTCGGCCATTGGCTTCGTAGGTCAACTGTGCTCGCTTGCGCGCATCCCAAAGGTTTAGCATATGTATGTCCGGCGCCGGAGCATCAGCTCTCACCTCAGTCTCAGTAGTGGCCTTGCGCAGGGCGCGTGACGCCCGCTCCCGTACGGATGAAGTCTTGGGTTGCTCCGCAAATGCTCTCCTGTAGGCATCCCATCTGATCGTGCGCACAGTGCGCCCGGCCGCACGCTTTCGTCCCACGTTCAAAGTAATCCACAGTGGATAGTGGTCGCTACCCCAGGCGTCCGGATCGCATCGCCAGTCTTTCACGTAGGCTGCTGTGGATAACGTCAGGTCTGGGGTCGTGTTACGTTGTCCACTATGCAGGGCGGCGCGGGTGGGGTAGTCGGTGTCATTTGCGAGCACTAAGTCAGCTGACTCCGTGGCATCTGCGAGCGCCATTCCGCGGGGCGTGTGATAGTCATAGCCCCACTGCGGATGCTTGGCGTTGAAATCGCCGCCTATCAGGAAGTCGTCATTTGGGTAACGTCTCCGCAAAGCGTGAATCCACGTGAATGAACCGCGTGTACGGGAGCTAACTTCAGGGCGCATGTATACCGATACTAGCACTGCATTTCGCTTTGCAATCTTGCAACGGACAGCCACCACCTCCTGCACGGCAGTCGAGTACTGAGAAGTGTCAATCTGCGTTTGCGGAATGTCTGTGCGGACAAAGACAGCCGCTTGTCCCCGTATTACAAATTCTTCGGCTGCACTGGCGATACCATTGTGCTGCGGGTTTCGGTGTCGTTTCCTGTTTCTATGCTCTATTGACGGTTGGTAATAACCATTGAACTGTCGTAGTGTCCGATCTGTGCCATTAGTTTCTTGAAGTAAAAGCGCAAGGGGGCGTCCGACACAGTCAAACAAGAGGTTCAGTTCTGTCGCACAAGTGCCGAGCCCTCGGCAGTTCCACTGTAAAACGTGTGGAGTGGGACTGTCGAGGGCTGTACGCGAAGCCGGGTGGCTATTGACGCGAGGCGAAGAGCTGTTGGAGCAAGCCATATTGTCGTTGGAAGTGCTTTTCCTGCGCTTGGAGGAGAGGGTGCAAAAGTTGTTGTACCAGCAGAGCCAGGTCTGTCTGCGGTGTGGTAGTAGAGGTTGTTTCTTGCGTTTTAGTGAGCTCCTGCGGATTGCATGGCTGCTGCTGTCGCTTGGCACGAACACTTTCGAGCAGTGCTGCATGCCTTTTTTCGTTCTCTTCTAGTTTCCGCCGCAGTTCGACGTTCTGTCGTGCGAGTTCCGCAATCTCAGCTTCTACATTGTCTTTCGATGTATCAACCAGCTGCGATGGTGAAGGCAGCATAGGTGTGGTATAAGGTAAAGAGTTCGCCGGTTTGTCTCGACTTGGTTGAGTTCGCTTGAGCGCTGCTGCGTAGTTGAGGTTGCAGCCGTTTCCTCCCGTTGTTGGTTGTATGCAGTTCTTTGAAACAATCTCGTTCACTGCTTCCTTAATGGTACGTGGCTGCGGTGAGATGTTTTCACTTTCACGTAGCTGCTGCGTCAATTTGACGTCATGGCACGGGACAGTTCTAGTGCGGCTTCTCGATCGGTGTGCGCCGTGCCTTCTACGACGAGAGCGGGGCCTTGAGCGGAGTTTCTTAGCAATTTTCGCGTCGGACTTCAGTTTAGCTGGACACTTCGGGTCAGTCGCCGTGTGACCTTCTTCTTCACAGTTGCGGCATCTGGGCGTCGTCTGTTTGCATTCATTGCCAGTAGTACTACCTTCGTGTGTCTTGCCGCATGTAGGACATACCGCTTCGTGCGGGCAGACATCCTTCTTGTGACCAAAGCGATGACAACGATTACACACGATGCTTTTAGGTTCGTAAATTGAAACTCGGGTGATGCGGCCGTAATACACGACTCTGTTAGGAGGGTGGCGTCCCTCAAAAGTCAGCAGACATGCCCCACGCTTTCCCATTGGGCGCGCGTCAAGGATACGTCGGTGCTCACAGGTCAAGGCTGCCCGGAGTTCAGCCTTTGTTTCATTGCAGTCAACGTTGTATATAACACCTCGACACATGTCTCGTCCGGGTGCCTGATACACTTGTACTGGTATCTGTCCGTGGTTCACGTCTAGGTGTGAAAGTTTGAGAAGCCCGTCTGCTTGCCTCTTGTCGTGAACGAGCAATCTTATGGTGTTAGATGCTGGTTGCAACGTGTACGTCAAAGGCTTGGTGTTGACGGCAGCGGGTGTGGCCATCACGAAGTTGCGGTGGAGGTCCTTGCCTGGTACAGTCGTGAGCGCCACGTTTACCCTTGGTTTCACGACTAGCACAAAAGTTTCTGGCGGTGTTTCCTTCTCGGGCCGCGTTTGGTTGTGCTTACGGCGTTGCACTTTCCACACTCCTTCGGCACCGTAATATTCAAACGCGTCCTGGGAGAGAGCTCCGGCGTCTCGAATTGTCTCTAGCTTCTCAGTTGAGTTTGCGTAAGAAAACAGTTCTTGAGACGCGTGCAATGCAGTCTCTGCTTGACGTGGCGTTGTCACATCAGACTGTAGGCTTGAGGATGTCGGTGGTGCTTGTGTTTGCATGTCGTCTTCGTCACTGGAAGGGGCGGACGCGTCTTCGTAGGTCGATGACGTGAAAGAGTCGTGCCGCGTTCGTTTCGATACCGCACTGGCCGTCGTTGACAGACTTGCAGAGCGGTCTCTATCACGACGGTGGCGGCTGCGGCTGCGTTCGTTCGGTTCCCTATTGTTCTTTCGTCTTTGGCGTTCGCGTCTATGTTGTTGGTCAGCGGTAGCATGCCCACAGCGTTCTTCATGCATCCCAGCAGAGCGTTCTGTGGTAGACGCTTCCGGAACGCCTTCGGGACGTGGCGTAGCCGCTTCCTGGCCCCAGTCTTGGGCAGGCGTCATCAAAGCTGATTGTCCCTGGCGTTGTTCATGGTCGTCAGATGGAGGTAGCTGCGATGACCCGGGCTCGGTCATCAACGCAGTCGTGGCCATGCATTAGGCTTAGCAAGGCCGCCCGCTGGCGCGTAAAAGCGGCCGTAAAACGGCCAGAAAGCAACGCACCTTTCCGAGGCTTGTCTCGACGTGTGGCCGAAGCGACACCGATGAAGAGGATGTGCGACAGAAGATGGTGAGACGCGAACAGCACGCGTAACTGTCGAAAAGAAACGGAGCGCCAGGAAAAGACGTGCGCTCGCATCCGAACCGGAAGTTGATCTCCACTTCATAAATAAAAAGCAACTTCCAAGATGGGCTGGGTGGGAATCGAACCAGGGTCTCCGGAGTGCGAGACGGAGACGTTACCACTGAACCACGAGTTCGATGCTTCAAAGCGGTACAAAAGCGCCTCTAGTGAACGCGGTGTTGCCTTAGAAACGAGCTGTTTCTAAGGCTCAGGCGTGCGTCGCTTGCTCAGGCGCACATTTCGTTGTCGCGCCGAACGCTGCGTTGCTCGACGCTCACCGCGTCCGATGCGGGGCGCGTAGTCGCTGCGCCGTAGCCCATTGTCTTACACCCCTTGGCGGGTCGACGGGAACGCTGTCGCGTTCCACTCTTGAAGGCGAAGCTTAAGCGTCCTCCAATTTTTTTCGAAGTATTTACATGGCCGTCAATTTTGATCCTCAAGTTCTTACTGTCATCCCATGCGAAAAGCTCATTGTTAACACGCATCTTATCGTTAATTAAGCGAACTTTCTTGCCTTGTTCTCTTTCAATTTTAGCACTATCCCACAAGAGTTTACGTTTTCTTAGTGTGCTGCGCGAGTAATCGTTTTGAATCGATATTCGACTACCCTTTAATTTGTACGCATTTTTTAAGACAAGCTGTTTTTCGGTAAAATCCTGGAAGTAAATGATGACTGGTCTCTTGTTACCTTTGCTACCAAGACGATGAATTCGGCCGACGGATTTGCAAGGAACAGCAAGCTTTGCAGAGAACACCTCATCAAGAACTTTATTTTTAAGAATAGGCTCAGTTTCGCTGGTATCCTCCGGAATGCCAAAGACGACCAGATTGGATCTCCTGCTCCTATCCTCCAGATCAGTCAACTTTGCCTGCAGTGATTTCACTGTACGCTCAACGTCATCTACACGCGAGGCTCGTTTTTCTAATTCAATGAATCTGGCTCCCCAATCAGCTACAACGTTTTCCACCTTATTCTGTTGCTCCCTGAGCGCAGTCACGTCCGCTGCCAACTTGTTCCGACCAGACAGCAACTCTTTCAGCATGGATTCGATAGAATGTTTGAGCGATTGTTTCGCTTTAGTGTCCCTTTAAGGAGGAAGCGCAGCGCGCGCCACCGGGTGGGCATAGCCAACTAGCGAGCGATGCACGAAGCGCAGCATACACGCCCTCTCACGTTACTGCATGTAACGAGCGCGCGCGCGCGCAGGTGTTGTGAGCGAGCGAGCAGGAGACGCCGGGAGAGGAGAAGCGAAGCAGGAGGGAATGACGTCACATCCACTCTGCTAGGCGGATGTTCAGTCTATGCCAGACAACTGTTTTCCATTAATTAGCCAATTAAATATCATGTCACCTTCTTCTGTTTGACGTCATTAGTGACGTCATTACTTCCTCCTCCTACTTCCGGGCTTCCTGGAATTTCGCCAAAGTCGTGCTAACGTGGCGCGCCTCTAAAGTCTACGGTTCTGTGCTTTGGTGTGCGGTAATCAGTGATTTCTAATTAATTCTCATTATTCCAGACACCTCAGTAAATAAACTTGTAACTAAACTTAGGCTCTGATATGCATATCTATAATGAATCCCGTGAATTAGTCATCCGTACTTGAAGTTTACCTACACATTGCTCATAACACGCCCTTTATTTTCGACAAATATAAACAAAATACTTTGTTTAGTTCAACGAGGACATCGCTGAAACCAAGTCGGAACGTGTTATGACGCTTGAAAATAAGGAAAGAAAAACGACGGCTTAGTAATTATTTGCAACGCCGTTAAGAAGAACAGAAACGTAAAAATTTGGTCTCACATTGCAGTTACCATGTCCCCCATCCATTTTCCACAATATATAAACCTGTAGTGACCTATAGCTATGTCGAGACATTGGGTAGCATAGCTGATAGCGGCCATACGACACGGTCTAACATTGAATAATAATTTTTTTGGGAAGGCTGTAGTTGATTCAATCGCATTTACCTTCGTACAGAGAGTTTTCATAGGGTACCACTAATTTTTGCTAAATTTTGTCTTGGTGATTTTTATAGTTCTGCCAGGGCAGCGGGCTCAATTCTTCCCTGCTCGTTAGACACGCTCATCAACACTCCAAAGTGCTTGCATACTTAATTTATAGCAAAAGCCCCAATTACCCATCTATTTTGAACCTCACCTGAGCATCACCCATTAGCGTGTCCTAACTTGTCCGAACATAACGAGATGCCCTACTTTAGTTCAGTGAAGACACCAGGCGAAACTAATGCACAGTGAAGTCTCACTTGAGTTCACTGAACGGAATATTCACTAGAACATGCAACACCATTGGGCACAGCAGACATCGAGTCAAAAGTGAGAAATACTATTTACGGAGTTATGTACATCAATATATACGAAGTGCGTAACAGTTACGTTGCTGCCTATATTATTTTGAAAAAATATATAATTTTCATTTGCACTGGTGCTCTTAAAGCGCAAGAAGTGACAAAGCTGTGCAGAGAATCTGTGCCTTGTGCATTTCCTCTGGCACAGCTTGTTGCTGAGACACAAAGTCCAAGGCATCCTACAGCCTCGGCTAGAATTACAGGGTTTGAATCTGCCGCTGACACTGCATATATTCCTCGTCGCATTTTTCTTCTTCGGGAAGAACGCTGGAAACAATTTCCAGATCGGGTAATTCAGCACAGGTAGCGAGCTGGAGGGGCGACTTGAGGGCGGCGGGCATCGTCTACGTCAGCGCTGCAGAGCGCAAAACTTCGTTGAACTGCTGATCTCAAAAGTGAGCCCTAATCAAGTTCGTTCAACTGAAATATTCGCTATCATGAAATCGGTTTACCTGAAAGGTTTTTGCATAGAATGCGAAAAACAACCGCCGGGGATTTTCTAGAAGTTCATCATTCAAAAATATTCGTTAAACCGACCTTAATACCATTGAGAGTTTTCCGTATCCCGCACGAAAAAGTAAAAAGAAAAAGAAGGATAAAGGTTGAATAGTTATTCTTATCGCTTTAAATGACCCCAAAACATTAAAACTGCTCGACACATTGCACTTAAAATGCTGGCTATTCCTTCAAAGTACAAAAATATCTGAAACGCACAGTCTCCTTGGGACATTGGGAAACCTAGCTAATAGCAGAAGTGTGATACTTTCGAACTTTTGCTTACATGTTTTTAACCTTATGCTTGATCAACACGCATTTACCGTCGCACATAAACTGACCCTGTCAACCAGTGGCGTAGCCAGAAATTTTGTTCGGGGGGGGGGGGGGGGGGAGGGGGGCTCACGTTGCAACTCGGCCTCCTCCTTAGAGGTAGCTTTAGCTCGGGCCCTACTCCGACGCCGCCTATTCAAATACATGTAAAAGGCAAAAACGTTTTTATGAGATAACCCCTCGACCGATTATAATAAAATGGGCTGCATTTGAAAGAGGAAGTTAAATTCTAGTGACTGTTGGAAGCGGAATTTCGATTTAGGGCTTGAATATTTTTTAACAGATTTTCAAAAATTCGGAAGTTTCAAAAAAATAGAAGCACGAAGTTTACAGATTCATAGCTTTGCATAAAAAACAGATGTCTCGGTTCTGTAAACGGCATCCATTAGACCATTCAAAGGGGACTAATTCGATATGTCACTTTACATATTACGTGAATTAGTTACGTTGTTTGCGAGGATTCTGCAAAGTTGTAATTACATATTAATAATATTTTATATTCGTGTGTAACATATCAATTTTGTCCGCTTTAGATGTGCTATTAGATGCAAATCACAGAATTGTATTATCATTTTTCGTTGTTGAGTTACAGAGCTGTAAACTTGATAATTTTGTTTCTTTGGAAAATTTTCGATTTTTGCCAATTTTTAATAAAAAATGGAGCACTTAAATAAAAATTCGAAACCAACAGTCACTAGATTTTAAGTTTTTCCTTTAGATACAACAAAGCTCACCAAATTTGGTGCAGCGGTTGCCGAGAAAAGCGAATTATCCAGTTACATGTATTTAGATAGGAGCACCCGAGCTAGGAAGCTTTAGTTCGGGCCCAATTTCGACGCGGCCTATTCAAATACATGTAAACGCAAGAACGTTTTTCTGAGAAAACACCTGGACCGATTTTAATGAAATTTGTTGCATTTAAGAGGGAAAGTTAAATTCTAGTGACTGTTGGAAGCGGAATTTCGATTTCGGCCCTGAATTTTGGTAAAACGATATTCAAATGTTCGACAGTTTAAAAAAAATAGAAGCACGAAGTTTACAAATTCATAGCTCTGAATCGAGAACAGATATTGCGGTTCTGTAAACGGCATCCATTAGATGATTTAAAGCGGACAAATCCTATATGTCATTTTACATCTTACGTGAATTTGTTACGTTGGTTGCAAGGGTTCTGCAAAAGCTGTATTTCCATATTACTAAATTTTTTTTATATTCATGTGTAACATATCAATTTTGTCCGCTTTAGATGTACTATTAGATTCAAATCACAGAATCGTATTATCATTTTTCGTTGTTGAGGTACATAGTTGTAAACTTGATAGTTTCGTTCTTTCAAAATTTTCGACTTTTTGCGTATACTTAATAAAAAATACGCAAAGCTTCCTCTTAAGAGGAAGCTTTAGCTCGGGTGCTCCTATCTAAATACATGTGAAAAGAGAATTCGTTTTTCTCAGCAACCACTGCACCAAATTTGAGGAGATTTGTTGCATTTAAAAGAAAACCTTCAAGTATAGTGACTGTTGGTTTCGAATTATTGAATTAGGTCATCAATTTTTTATTAAAAATTGGCAAAAGTCGAGAATTTTCAATAACGAAACTATCAAGTTTAGGACTCTGTAACTCAACAGCGAAAAATGATAATACAATTCTGTGAATTGCATCAAATAGCACATCTCAAGCGAACAAAATTCATGTGTTACACATGAATATAAAAAATTTAATATTAGGGAAATACAACTTTTTCAAAACCCTTGTAAACAACGTAAAAAATTCACGTAAAATGTAAAATGACATATTGAATTTGTCCGCTTTGAATGATCTAATGGATGCCGTTTACAGAACCGCGATAGCAGTTCTTGATGCAGGGCTATGAATTTGTAAACTTCGTGCTTCCATTTTTTCCAAACGGTAAAATATTTGAAAATCGTTTAAAAAAATTCAAGCCCTAAATCGAAATTTTTCTTCCAACAGTCACTAGAATTTAACTTTTTCTTTCAAATGCAACAAATTTCATTAAAATCGGTCCAGGGGTTATCTCATAAAAACGTTTTTGCGTTTTACATGTATTTGAATAGGCCGCGTCGGAGTTGGGCCCGAGGTAAAGCTTCCTCTTAAGAGAAAGCTTTAGCTTCGGTGCTCCTATCTAAATACATTAGAAGGGGAATTAGTTTTTCTCAGCAACCGCTGCACCAAATTTTACGAGGTTTGTTGCATTTAAAAGAAAAACTTACATTCTATTGACTGCTGGTTTCGAATTTTCCATTTACATGGTCAATTCTTCATTAAACATTGGCGAAAATCGCACATTTTCATTACACGAAACTATCAAGCTTAGAACTCTAGCTCAACAATGAAAAATGATATCATAATTCTGTGAGTGGGCTCTATTAGTACATCTACAGCGGAAAAAACTGATGTGTTCCACATGAATCTCAAAAAAATTTAGTATTATGGAAATACGGCTTTTGCAGAACCCTTGTACACAACGTAACCAATTCACGTAAGATACAAATTGACATACCACATTTGTCCGCTTTGACTATTATAATAGATGCTGTTTACAGAACCGCGATATCTCTTCTTGGTGCAGAGCTATTAGATTGTAAACGTTGTGCTTCTATTTTTTTCGAACTTCCGAATTTATCTAAATATTTTAAACAAAATTCAGGCCCTAAATCGAAATTCTGCTTCCAAGAGACACCATAATTTAACTTGCTATGTTAATGCAACAAATTTTATTAAAAGCGATCCAGGGGTTATCTTAGAAAAACGTTTCTGCGTTTTACATGTATTTGAATAGGCCGCGTTGGATTTGGGCCCGAGCTAAAGCTTCCTCCTAAACAATTTCCCGAGGTATCAAATAAATGAACAATATTTGCATTGCCAATGTCAAAAATGCTGCAAACGAATTCTTCAACGCTACGCACTGTCAAAACAAGTAAAATGTGTATTTTTTCATAAAGGAATATACTCGTATGTGCCAAATATTTTGCCCTAAATTACTGATATCAATGCTTCCATGTTTTTGTCTATTTAATAAGTATAGAAAACATCACACAACCTTTTGAACTATATCAGCTCGAATCTAGCAAAGCAGTGCATGTCATTGATATGAAAAATGTAAAGGCCATGAAATTAACAAGTTGAGGACAAATATGTTAATGAAACTTTGTCATTCAAGAACCGTGTTTACATTCTTGTACATATGCAACGACCAGTGAAAAATCTCAACGACGCTGTCATTTGTTCCAATGTATTACGCAGAAGCAGCTTTCACCGGTCGTGTATCGTGAGTAATTGCACCGAGGTTATAGTTGCAACAGAGAGCACGTATAAAAAGCAGTTCTGCAAGATGTACGAGGTCGAGTCAAATAAAAGTGAGCCAATGCGAATATATGACAAACGGGGTACTTTATTTAAAAGTAGTCGCCATGAACATTTAGGCGTTTGTCCCATTGACTAACGAGTCGCATGATTCCCGTCTCATAAAACTCCTTGGGCTGCTGCTACAAAAAGTTTGCAACTGACTCTTTCACGTCATCGTCCCACACGAATCTAGTTCCCTTGAGCTGTTTTTTTCGGTTGCCCCAAAATGTGTAAGTCGCAAGGCGACAGGTCTGAGATGCATGGCGGATGTTTCAGCGTTTCCCACTTGAAGTTTGCCAGTTTTGTGTTAATCACATCGGCGACGTAGCGACGGGCATTGTCGTGGTGCAAGATGACTCTATTACTCAATTTACCACGTCGTTTTTTCCTGATTGCGACACGCAGCCGCTCCGGCGATTCACAATACCGGAAACGATTGATAGCCTCTCAAGATTCAGCAAATTCTATCAGTAATGGCTCCTGACGATCGAAAAAAAAAAGGTCAACAACACCTTTCCGGTGGAAATGACGGTCTTTGCTTTCGTTGGGCGTGGTGAATTTGAATGTTTCCACCGTAAGATTTGCCGCCGTGTGTCAGGCTCGTAGTAGTGGCACCATGGTTCGTCCCCGATCACAATGGCAGACAAGAAGTCGTCACCCTCATTGTGATACCGGATTAGATGAGTTAAAGCGGTGCCGAAATTCTGGGTCTTCTGGCGGTGGTTCAAAATCTTGGGCATTCATTGCGCACAAAAGAGCCGATAATCGAGATCTTCATGAATTATGGCGTGAACCGAACCGTGACTGACGTTCACACACTCTGCAAGTTCATCGATGCTTATCCTCCGTTCCTGTCTGATCAGCTCATCAACCTTTGCAATTTTGTTGGGGGTGATTGAACGATGGTTTGGCCCAGTCTTGGGTCGTCTTTGCTACTTTCACGTCCTTCTTTGAACCGTTTGCTCCAACACTTCACAGTGGCCAATGAAATGCAATGTTCAACGTACACGGCAGCCATACGGCGACTAATTTCTTTTTGGGAAATACCTTCAGCTGTCAAAAACTTCACGGCAGCACGCTGTTCAACTTTTAGAGTGTCATTTATGTCACGCAACCGTGCTCAACCCAGTGTATGAGAGCATTAAAGAACCTTTATCCTCACACCTGCATGTCACTTTTGTAAATGAGAGATGCCTCTCTGCTACGCGCAAGCCTCGCAGATGATGAATCGAAACAGTACTGCGGGGGGTGGGTAGGTTCATTTTCATTTGACTCTCCCTCGTACATTATAAAAGCGAAGATACAATGGTATATACAAATGCGAAGATACAGCTTGATAAAGGGCAACAAAAGTGTCAGTGCAAACAAAGTTTTACGTGCCAAAACCACTTTCGGATTATGAGGCACGCCGTAGTGGAGGACTCTGGAAATTTTGACCACCTAGGGTTCTTTAACGTTCACCTAAATCTAAGTACACGGGTGTTTTCGCATTTCGCCCCGTCGAAATGCGGCCGCTGTGGCCGGGATTTGATCTCGCGAACTCGTGCTCAGCAGCCCAATACCATAGCCACTCAGCAACCACGGTGGGTAACAATATGCCTAAATATACGTATAAGTCTCCAATAAATCTTACGTATCTAAGAAAAAGTCACTGTATATAATGCGTCAAACAAGGCAAATAAACATGTTGCGCAATCACAGATTCACAGAATCCTAGATCCCGTCCCCATTCCATTCCTGGGGAGGCTGAAGCCCCATAAGCTCCTCCCCCCCCCCCCCCCACTGGCTACGCCCCTGCTGTCAGCAATTAACACCCGAACTCCGTCGAGTGAGGCTAGCTTAGCAGAACTCTTTGAGGGACTATCAGACATTGTTTGGGATATCATCGGACTTAGTGAGATTAGAACTGGAGAGGCTCATGCAGTGCTGACTAACGGCCATGTCCTCTGCTATAGAGGTCTCCGAGATAAGAAGCACAAGGACATACTGGGCAACATTGACGAATTCTACAGCATTAGTGAGAGGTTAGCAGTATTTACTTATTTATTTATTTATTTTCAGGGCCCGGAGGCACTACAGAAAGGAGTGGGGTAAACATAACAAACAATTTGTGCAAAGAACATTGGATTTAAGCAAAGGCATGTTGAATGGCGTTCTTGAAGTTAGCAGTGTATGTGATGGCGGCGATGGCAGTGGGAAGATGGTTCCATTCCGTGCTTGTTCAAGGAATGAAAGAATCACTGTAAAGATTAGTCTTACATGACGGCACACCTACTTTAACGCAACGGTCTGATCGAGATGAAACATAAAACGCCTGTGTGAGAAGCTGCTCTTTTGATACAGGGTTAAAGTGAGAACTTTTATGAAATAGCGAAAGGCGAGCGTATTTTCTACGGGATGAAAGATCGGGTAAGGTTAGGGTATTTTTCATTGCTGTAACGCTGGAATGACGCGAGTAATTTGATAAAATTAATCTAGCTGCACGGTTTTGGATTGATTCGAGGGCAAGTGTTAAAGTGGTTTGAGCGGTATCCCATATGGCGCATGCGTATTCGAGCTTTGATTGTACCAATGTTCGGTAAAGAATTGCTTTAAGGGATGAAGGCTCAGATGAAAAATTACGACGCAGGTATCCAAGCATGTGGTTAGCACTATTACAGACGTGCTCAATGTGGGTGTGCCATGAGAGGTTATTTGTGATATGAAGACCGAGATACTTGTACGAGTGAACAGGTGTTAGCTGATTACTATTAGGAAAGTATAGGCGCGTGTCAATGCATTTTGAACGGTGGGAAATTTGCATAGCTTTTACACTTGGTTATATTAAGTTGCATTAGCCATTTACTGCACCAGAGTGACACATTATTCAGATCGTTTTGAAGTTTGCTTGCATCAGCTGGATTAGTAATTTTATGGTAAAGTACACAGTCGTCAGCGAGGAGCTTAATAAAGGAAGAAGTAATGCAGTCAGGGAAGTCGTTAATATAAACGAGAAAACGCAATGGACCCAGCCCCGATCCTTGCGGCACTCCCGATGTTACAGCAGAGGAAGGAGATGAGCAATCATTAGCTGTTACATACTGTGTTTTGCTAGTCCGGAAGTCTCTAATCCAAGATAAGACGTTAGGATCAATATTAAGTTTGCTAAGCTTAAGCATTAGTAAATTATGTGGGACCGCATCAAATGCCTTGGAAAAATCCAGGAAAAATGTAGTCAGTATTGTAAGTATGCGCACTGTCATGTTAACACATGCCCTTACGGTACGAAGTGCGCATGCTCATATTTGTATCTGTCCCTATATATGCAGCCCCTTGTCTGATAATAAACACACTTTGTACCCTGCCTCCCGACCGTTCACATGGTGTCAGAAGTGGGGCGGCGACGTGTTTCGCAAGCCGCGTTCATCGCTGTTCGTCCCCGCCCCCTCGTCCAGCTGCACCCCTAGTACACTCCAGAGAAAGAAGTATGGCGTCGACGGTTCTACCACCGCCGAAGCCACTGGAAAGTACGGGTGACGCTTACCAGAACTGGATCATCTCGAAAAGTGAGTTTACTCTATTTTCTACGGCGACCGGACTAAGGAAGCAGCCTAAAGAAGTTCAGGCAGCACCATTTCTTGTGACAGTTGGTGAAGAAGCAAGGCGGGTGTTCTATACCTTCAAATTCGCAAATGAGGACGAAAAGCAAGACCTCGACAAGCTCATTGAAAAATTCGAAGCCCACTACAAACCAGCGAAGAATTTAACGTTCAACGAGTTTCGTTTTGGCTCCCGAGATCAACGTGAGGGCGAATCTTTTAACTAGGGGCTGATCGTTATCCGAACTCTTGCTCGCTTGTGTGAATTCGGAGAACTGGAGGACAGATTACTGCGCAGTCGAATAATTCTAGGAGTTAGAGACAAGGACCTGCAGCAGAAACTTCTGTCTGAAAATCCGTCGTATGCCAAAACAGTGGAAATATGTCGAGCAAGGGAACAAGCGAAGGAGCACTTTAACGAGATCAGGGAGGCAGAAGTAAGCGCAACCGATGAGGCCACCGTACATGCTGTGAAATCAAAAGCAAGCCTCCGAATTTGCTCAAACTGCTCTTACACACACGGAAAAGCAAAGTGCCCTGCGCAAGGCAAGCGCTGTAACGAGTGTGGTGGCCGAAACCACTTCGCGCGGGCGTGTCGCCAACCAGAAGCGAGACCGAGGGGCCAAGCATGTAAGATAAAACAGGTCGAAATGGCAGATGACGAGGGCTATTTTCTTCAAACCCTCGAAGTCAATGCAATTGATGGCCACGACCGCTGGTCAGCGACTGTCGACATCGCAGGTTCCGCCATACGCAGCAAAATTGATACCAGAGCCATCTGTTGCGTCATGCCCGAAGTGACACTCAGAAACTTAACTACGAAGCCAGCACAAGACTGCTGCTCTACGCTGCGGTCGTTTTTCGGGCACATAGAAAAGGCGACGAAGGAGATCGACCTTCAGGTCACCAGTACAACGCAGTCTACCACGGCGCTATTCTTTATCGTGAAACAAGCGGTCCCTGTGGCAAGGTGGCTGAACGTTTAGGGCTGATTGGCCGCATAAACACCCTAGACGCCTTGGAAACTAACGAAATCATGGAAAGATTTCGAGATGTCTTTTAGGGGCTGGGAGAAATCAAAGACGTAGCCTACCACAACCTGAAGCTCGAGGCGTCATCAAGCCAGCGCAACGAATCGCCATCGCCCTTCAGGAGCGCGTCCGAGCTGAGCTGGACCGGATGGAGCGCGACGGCGTCGTTGCTAAGGTAACAGAAACGACTTCCTGGTCTAGTCACATGGTTGTGGTAGTAAAGAAAGAAAAAGTACGCATATGCTTGGACCCATCCGACTTGAATAAGGCACTTCTAAGAGAGCACTGCCACATGCCGACGTTAGAAGATATCCTACACCGCGGCTGCATGGAGCGAAATTCTTTTCTACTCTGGATGCATCGTCAGGGTTCTGGCAGATCAAGTTGGACGAGCCGAGCTCCCGCTTATGCACTATGAGCACGCCCTACGGGCGATACAGATTCCTGCGCATGCCGTTCGGCATCGCTTCCGCGCCGGAAATTTTTCAGCGGCTGATGCACCAGGTACAAGAGTGCTTGAGGGGCGTTGACGTCGTTATGGACGACGTATTGGTTTGGGGACAGTCACCAGAGCAACACGACAGAAATTTAGTAGCTTTGCTGTCCCGGTGTAGACAACACAACCTGAAGCTCAATAAGAACAAGTGCAATTTCCTCCAGCCCAGAGTCCGCTACATGGGCCATATTCTGACTCCAGAGGGGGCTGTGCCTGGACCCGAGCAGAGTGGAAGACATCGTGCAAGTCCCGCCACCGCAAAACCGTAAGAAACTGCAAGTTTTCCTCGGCATGATCAACTCGTGGCTCGGTTTGTCCCTAACATATCCACGTTGTCAGCGCCGCTTCGCGAGTTGTTAAAGAAGGACGTCGCGTGGGTCTGGACAGACCAGCAATAAAACAGCTTTCGTCAATTTCGAGCGAACCTCACAAAGGCGCCAGTCCTTGCCTATTTTAACCAAGAAAAACCATTGACCTTGTCGGTAGACGCCAGTCACCATGGCGTAGGAGCCGTTCTTCTACAGGATGGGCAGCCAGTTGCCTACTCATCCCATTCGCTAACGGAAGCACAGCAGCGCTACGCGCAGATCGAGACGGAAACACTAGCAATTGTTCATGGTTGCACAAAACTTTAAGATTATATCTTCGGGCAGTCAGAGGTTACCGTCGAGTCGGATCACAGACCTCTGGAATCTATATTCAAAAAGCCACTTTGTGAATGCCCGCTACGATTGCAGCGCATGAGGCTTGTTTTGCAAAGATTCCCAATCAAGGTCACGTTCAAACCAGGCAAGGAGTTATTTCTAGCTGATGCGCTTTCTCGCTTCCCGAGTGCTATGGAACTAACCGACGACACAGAACAATTTCAAGTCAGCGTTATTTCTTCTCTTCCTGTGTCAGACCAGCAGCTTGAGAGCATTCGGCATGAAACTAACAAAGACGCCAGTATGGCTGAACTGCGCCGTTATTCGAGCACAGAATGGCCGGAAACGAAGAATCATGTGCCGCATGCCCTGCGTCCATACTGGTGTTACCGCAACGAACTGCATGTTGAGGAAGGCCTGGTCCTCAGAAGCAACAAAATAGTCATTCCTCCGGCCAAGCGACCGGAAATTCTGCGTTTGCTACATGCCGCACATGGAGACGAAGAAAAAATGAAGATGAGAGCCAGAGAAGTAATGTTCTGGCCCGGCATGAACGCGGACATCTCGGCTCTAGCTAAGTCATGCGCAGCGTGCGAAAAGTACAAGCGCAGGAACACTAGACTGCCTATGCTTAGTCACGAGATACCAGGCTTGCCATGGCAAGTAGTAGGGCTTGATATTTTCCACCACGATGACCAGTCCTACTTAATCCTCGTGGATTTCTGCTTGTTCTTTTTCGAGATTCGAAAGCTACGTCATACAACAGCGACAGCGGTAAACAATGCGTGCATGCTCGTCTTCGCGACTCATGGAATCCCGGCAAAGCTGTGCAGTGATAACGGCCCACCTTTCAACAGCGCGTGCTTCCGTTGCTGCGCAGCTCGGAATTGCCCACGTAACTTCAAGCCCGTACTATCCTCGTGGTAATGGCATGGCGGAGCGTGCAGTGCAGGAGGCGAAAAAACTGCTAACGAAGTGTCCTTTAGCAACTATGGAATTTGACAGCGCCTTGCTGGAGTGGCGAAACATGCCAAGGGACGAGCAAGTGAAGTTGCCCGTTCAAAGGTTGATGGGTCGCCAAACAAGGACGCAGTTGCCGGTTCTTCCCCAGCACCTCGAACCGCAGACTGTGCCACCACAAGCCGTTCGCAATCGCCTCCAGGAAATAAGGGAAACGCAGCGGATCTTCTACAACCGGACGGCCAAGCGTCTACCCCATCTTCGCAGTGGGTCTCCAGTATCAGTGTACGACACCATACGCAGAACCTGGTCGCCAGCTGTGGTTGTAGGCCCTGCAGGCACACCTCGGTCGTACAACCTACTTACAGACAGCGGACAAGAGCTGCGGCGCACCAGGGAGCATCTCAGTTCCAAAGAAATGCAACCTACGTCGGACCCTGAAGCTACAGTTTCTGCAGAGTCAGTATCCCAGCCTGACCAGGTGGCGGAGCTACAACCTGAAGACACCCTTCGTAGAAGTAACCGTCTGCGTAGACCGCCACAACGTTACCCCCTGCCAGAGAGACCGCAGCATTAGGTCCCGGACATGCGAATTTGTAAATTCTTTGTTCTCATTTTTGTTTTCTCTTCGAAAAGAAGGAAGATGTAAGTATGCGCACTGTCATGTTAACACATGCCCTTACGGTACGAAGTGCGCATGCTCATATTTGTATCTGTCCCTATATATGCAGTCCCTTGTCTGATAATAAACACACTTTGTTCCCTGCCTCCCAAACGTTCACAAGTATCAAAACCTAGGTCAGCATTAAAGAACAGGTCATTGGTAAATGATAATAGCTGAGTTTCACATAAAAAGTGCTTCCTAAAGCCGTGCTGACAAGGGTTAAAAATGAATTGGTTTCTAGGAAATTAACTAGGTGTGAATATATGATATGTTATAGAATTTTGCAAGGAATACTGGTTAATGAGATACGGCTATAGTTATTGGGTGAATGTGTAGTACCTGACTTGTGAACAGGAACCATCTTTCCAATCGTCGGGTAGAATTGAGCACTGTAAGGACTGTTCAAAAATTTTAGATAGATTAATAGATGAATAAACAGCAGTGCATTTTAGAATTTTCGACGTGATTTCAATGGGTCCTGCAGATGAAGATATTTTTAAGCCGTTAATTGGATTGGTTATACCGTTCCAATCTATTGCAATGGGATTCATAGGTGGGAAATTCCGAACCGCGAGCAAGGGGTTACAAACAGGCGCCACTTTATGAAAAACTGATGTGAAAGCATTATTCAGCACAATGCAGCATTCATCGACAGGAACAGCGATGTCGGAATATTCTAGATGTATTTGCCTGTTAGTTTTCCCGTCAACAATGCTCCAAAATTTACGAGGGTTACTGTGCTAGTATGAACGAAGCGTAAGAGTAAAGAAAACGTGTTTTGTTTCAGCAACCGCCCGAACATAAGCAGCGTTAGCAGCTTGATAATCTGACCAACGTATAACGTGGTTCGAACGTTTCGCGCATCGAAACAAGCGCTTCTTTTTGTTACGTAGGCGGCGTAATGTTGTATTGAACCACGGGGAACGTTGGTCAGATTTAACAACTATTTTGGGTACATAACGATGAATAAGGCACAGTAATTTGCTTTTATACATCAATCAGTATTCATTGACCGAGCGCTGATCAAGCTCGGCAATAAATTCACCAACAAAGCGTTCCATTTCTACCGTCATAGCCTGAAAATCGGCTCTAGAAGAATCACGGATATGCTTTACACTTTTTTTTTATACAAACACGAGCTTGGATATCAAAATGCAACACTAAATGATCACTTATTCCTGGCTGATAACTTATTGCAGAAACAAGGTCAGGTGATGTAGTGAGGATCAGATCTATGGTGTTAGAGCAATTAGGAGTAATGCGTGCTGGTTGGTGGACGAGCTGACTGAGGTTGAAATCAGAACATAGGTTTATGAATTGAGTACACTCAGACGAATTGTGCTCTAAATAAACGAGTTGGGATTGCCATTTTATGTTCGGGAAGTTAAAATCACCCAGGAGAAAAAAAGGTGAAAAAAAGGTACTCGTAATCAAACTTAATAAGAGGTATAGATTAAAGGTACTACAAGCCTACGCTACAAGATCCACTCATGGTGATGATATAGTAGATCGGTTTTATGAAGATGTTGAATTAGCGATGAGTGAAAGTGCACACTCAGTATACTGTAGTAGTGGGCGACTTCAAAGCAAAAGTGGGGGAAAAGCAGGCTGGTGAACAAGCAATTGGCAACTACGGCCTCTATTCTAAGAACGCTAGAGGAGAGATGCTGCTAGAATTCGCAGAAAGGAATAAGCTGCGAATAATCAACGCCTTCTTTAGGAAGCGTAGCAACAGAAAGTGAACCTGGAAAAGCATTAATGGTGAAACAAGAAATTAAATTGATTTCATACTTTCTGCCAATCTCAGCTTAGTGCAGGATGTAAAAGTCTTAAGTAGGGCAAAGTGCAGTAGCCATAGGTTACTGAGGGCTAGGATTCACCTCAATTTGAAGAGAGAAAGAGTAAAATTGGTTAAGAAGAAACAGGCCAACCTAGACGGAGTAAGGGTACAAGCAGACCAATTTAGGCTGGTACTTGCAAACAAATATGCAGCCTTAGAACCGAGAGATGAAGATGACATAGAGGTAATGAATGAAACCGTAACTAGGCTAGCTTCAGAGGCAGCGATCGAAGTGGGAGGAAAGACACCAAGGCAACCAGTAGGCAAGCTCTCCCGATTAGCAAAGGGCTTAATAAAGAAACGACAAAGAATGAAAGTGTCCAACTCAAGAGATAACATAGAATTCGCGGAACTGTCAAAATTGATCAACAAGGCCAAGATAAGGGATGTTCGAAATTATAACGTGGGAAAGGCTGAGGAAGCCGTAAGAAATGGACGCAGCCTGAAATCAGTGAGAAGTAAACTTGGCCTAGGACAAACCAAGATTTATGCACTGAAAGATAAGCAGGGTCATATCATCAGCAATCTCGAAGGTATAGTAAAAGCAGCGGAAGAATTCTATACTGACCTGTACAGTACCCAGAGGAGCCACGATACCTCCATTCGAAGTAGTATTGAAAAGGTTGCACAGACTCCTCCTATAACTAGCGATGAGGTCAGAAGGACCTTGCAACACATGAAACGGGGAAAAGCGGCAGGAGAGGATGGGATAACAGTCGATGTAATCAAAGATGGATGAGACATAATGACTGAAAAACTGGCAGCTCTCTATACGAATTGTCTATCGACTGCAAGGGTCTCAGAAAACTGGAAGAATGCAAACATTATACTAATTCACAAAAGGGAGACGTTAAAGAATGGAAGAATTATAGACCCGTTAGCTTACTTCCAGTATTATATAAAATATTCACTACGATAATTTCCAGTAGAATAAGGGCAACACTTGACTTAAGTCAACCAAGGGGACAGGCTGGCTTCAGGAAGGTATACTGTACAATGGATCACATCCATGTCATTAATCAGGTAATCGAGAAATCCGAACAGTACAATCAGCCTCTCTATATGGCTTTCATAGATTACGAAAAGGCATTTGATTCAGTGGAGATACCAACAGTCATAGTGGCATTACGTAATCAAGCAGTACAGGCCGCTTACGTAAATATCTTGGAATATATCTACAGATATTCCACAGCTACCTTAATCCTACACAAGAAAAATAGGAAGATTCCTATAAAGAAAGCGGTCAGACAAGGAGACACAATCTCCATTGCTATTCACTGCGTGCTTGGAAGAAATATTCAAGTTATTAAACTGGGAACGTTTAGGAATAAGGATCGACGGCGAATACCTCAGCAACCTTCGGTTTGCCGATGACTATGTTCTATTCAGCAACACTGCAGACGAGTTACAACAAATGATTGAGGACCTTAACAAAGAGAGTGTAAGAGTGGGGCTGAAGATTAATATGCAGAAGACAAAGATAATGATGAATAACCGGGCAAGGGAACAAGAATTCGGGATCGCCAGTCGGCCTCTAGAGTCTGCGAAGGAGTACGTTTACATAGGTCAATTACTCACAGGGGACCTTGATCATGAGAAGGAAATTCGCAGAATAATAAAAATGGGTTGGATCGCACACGGCAGACATTGTCAGCTCCTGTCTGGAAGCTTACCATCATCATTGAAACGGAAGGTGTACAATCAGGGAATTTTACCGGTGCTGACATATGGGGCGGAAACTTGGAGACTGTTGTTCCCCTTATGTTTGCAAAATTTGACCTCAATTGTAGTTGTAACTACGCCAGCGCAGCCGTCTAAGTTTTACACTTTTTATAAAACCGACTAACTAATAACGCTATGGACCACTTGCATACATCTACTAGAATATGCGTATTTAACCTACCCTTTTGGAACATTGCCTACACTGTGCTTACCTGATGAGGTAAGCACAGTGTCTATTACTTATGTGGTCACTCTGCCTTTCCGTTATGACTTCTCTCTCTCTCTCTATTGAAAAAGAAAATTTAGCTTCAGCTGTACATTTGTTGGGCTTTCCAGCATGCAGCCGAAAGTGCCCGCTTTCAAAAGTGTGTGTGAGGGGGGGGGGGGGGGGCAAATGACATACTTTGAACCCCCACACTTTTGACAGGGGGAGGGGGAGGCTGAACACGTCGTAGCATGGCGGAAATTACAAACCAACCAAATTTAGGCAGACTGCACGCAATACACCTTCCACTATACTCGTACAAATGTCCCGCTTGTAACGACTACGCCTCCCTACACCACACCACATCGGCGTGCTCCAACATAAAGGCGGCCCCGCAATTACTCAACCCCACAGCAGAGCAGTGGAAGGCCGTGCTGACAAGCTCCGACCCTCGTGACCAGCAACAACTGGTACGGCGGTCCCGGGTGACAGCTGCAGCCGCAGGAGCCCGTGACTGAGGGCGCATCCCCGCACAAGCAGAAGGACACCTGCTTGTCTTTTTTTCAGTAAATGTTTGTCCTCCTCCTCCTACATGGCATCCTCACTTGCCCCGAACTCCTCAGTTGCATCGTGTTTCGCATAAGATCGGCAGGGAGCGTCAAGTGTGCGTACAGGTAGAACATAAAATCTTTGTATTTATTTTGTTAATCTTCATATTTTTTATATGCCGCTATCATTGTTTCGTTCCGAGCTTCACCATTGTTGTGTTTTAGTTACTTTGCCGCATAGACACCCTTGCAAATTTTTAATGATATCGCGCAAGCGCCGACCGCAAGGCGTGGCAGCAGCCTTAATTGTAGCGGAGAGGGGCGGTGGCATCGTCGACTTTATGCGCGGACGTGCAGGGCGATTTCCAGTTGGAATGTACTCTGTTGCGCTGTTCGGATCAGTACCACCCCTCGCCGCTACATGGCGGCCGATGCCAGTGCGATATTATTAAAAGAATAGCAAGGGTGTATGTCTTTTAATGTGACTGGCTCCATTTGGGAACTTGACGCACTTTTCGGTATGATGTCCACTTCTAAGTTCTTTCACGGCAACTGTCACTGGGTCCATGGAAAATTTGGGAGTAGAACTTGGGCTGCTACAGGTATGTGGAAGTGTGCATGTGCAAGGATAACTTGGGTCACTGCTCAAGTTGCCCGAATAGACAACTTGGGCCATTCAGTATGTCCAACTGGGCACGTGAACTCCAAAAATGGGTTCATGCCACTGACTGACAAGCAGAAAAAGACGTGAAAAGTGAAGAAGTCGGCAACAGGAAATTCAAGTCAGAAAGAAGCGAGAAAGTCGGCATCAAAACCAGCCGCGTACATGTAGTGATAGAAAAGTGAACAGAATGGGACCGGAGCTTGCGTAGAGCGAAGGGTGTTGAGCTACAGAGAAATGGAAATATCGGTAACACAAAATTGAAAAACGTCGGCAACACAGAAGTGGCGAATTTGGTAATAGGGTGTGTTTCTGCTTCACTGCTACACGATGAGCAAAACGAGAACAATGTGAACAAGGGCTGCGCGTTTTATTTCACGTTGTTATGACTATAACAAAAGCATAACCCAAATTAAACTCGACCTCTCACTACAGCCCTTGCATGATCGTCGTGACATAGCCCTGCTATCATTATTTCATAAGTATGTCCCACGGCCGCTCGATGCAAAGCAAGGAGCTTTTGGATCGAGCGGCCGTGGTATGTCCATAATACAGCACCATCAGTCCTGCCTCTTGAACCTCCTCCTTACAGGTCACACCGGCCGTACAATCAGTTCAATTTCACGCGTATCTACGGAAAGACTAATTCATTTAACTACTCCGCTCTTCCAAGAGCCATTCGCCTTTCGAACAATCTTCCTAATGCCATCGCTTATGAGAGTGACCAAGAAAAATTCCGGCATCTTCTAGCAACGCATTTTTCAAACTCTACATAACCTAACGTGTTACTTTTTCTGGAGTTTGCTGTTATTATTGTACCACTATCCCTTAAATACTGTTTTATTATAGCCAAATATTTTCCCGCTCGCTCTGTATATTGGTTATATTTTACTTTGGGAAAATTTCTTGTTCACTTACCTCTCGCGTTCAAAAGCATTCGGTTTGTCTTTTGCACAATTTTTAACACTACATTACTGCATGGTAGCGCATTTCTTACACTGTATTTTTTGTATATATATTCACATATGTATTCTAATTATTGTAAAACCTTTGAGTGTACTATCCCCCCTTAAACAATGCCTCTAGGGGCCTAGCTGTAAGGTATCTTTAAATAAATAAATAAATAAATAAATAAAAGCAGGGGCCAGCGTTTCGATAAGGGGACTTGTCTTCTTCAATGTGACATATGCTGTCCTCGCCACAGTATATATAAGTAGGGTTCTTCTAAAGGGGAGAGGGCGTAAGGCGGGCGGGTGCGGCAACGAGGGAAGGTCGATTTGTCAAGGCTTTGTCAAGCTAAAAAGCCTAACAAAGCCGTCGCCGACCACTTCAACCAACACGTCATAACTTTCATGAACTTAAACTCTACATCTTACAGTCAAATTTCCGTTCTGAACGAGAAAGAAAATACAGAAAATCATACCTTATCCATAAGTTCAATACATTTCAACCAATAGACATAAACGATTCAAGGGGACCTTTAGAACATATTCGCTGTCAAATTTCAAGCTATAGGTGACAACACTTCGTTTGGTTGTTTAGTGTATTTTTTTCTTCTTTTCTTACCGGCGAGGGTGTCGAATTGAGAAAAAATAGTGCTGTGCACAACGCTAGTGACAAGGCCGTCTGTCAATCGCGTTTCAACGGCCTAGTGTCAGCCGGCGTGTCTGGTGGTCGTGGGCTATCGTGTCTTTGAAAGAGATAATAGAAGGAGCGGCAGAAACCGGTGCTCGTAAAAAAAAAAAGAAAACAAAGAAAAGGAAATATTGAAATGGAATAAATGAATAAATAAATAAAAAAAGAAACAAACGGCAAGGAAGGAAAAAAACACCAAGCAACCAAACGAAGTGCTGTTGCCTATAGCTTTAAATTCAGCTCAGCGAATAGATTCTAAAGCTCTTTCCACTTTCTGATTATAAGGCACGCCGTAGTGGAGGACTCCGGAAATTTCGCCCCCATCGAAATGCGGCCGCCGGAGCCGTGATTCGATCCCGAGACCTTGTGCTCAGCATGCCGAACACTACTGAGCAACCACGGCGGGCGCCCTCCCCCCTTTAGAAGAACCCTGCGAGGAAAGCATGTGTCGCCTTGAAGAAGACAAGTGCACTTGTCGAAACGTCGGCTCCTGCTTTCACCTTGTTCTCCCTTTGCTCATCGTCTTGAATCTCCATCTCCCGCCTTCCCGCTATTTTCTCTGTGCTTCAATGCTAATGGCATTAACTTCGACTTTCATCGTGATGCGAGTTCTGCTGAAATATTCCATCCTTCATTCTTGCTGTGAATTATTCTTAATTGCGATTAGTTTAATGTTGACTGTTCCTTTCTATAATTGACCTCTTACGTGTTATTGTGTTTAGTTTCTTTTTCTTATATTCCGCCAAAATGATTCCTTCGTTTTTACTTTCATTATCGTGTAGTTTTTCTGAAGTTAATTTTACGTTACTATACCCGTGCGCAATTATCAGACCTCAAAGTTGATTCTGGGCACGGTAAATAAGTTTTTGATTAGTATTATTATAAATGACGATGAGGCGCTAATAGCGCCTGCAATGATGTGTTGTACCCTTATGCTGCGTCATGACGTAGTCGCGGAGAACGTGAAGCGAGTACAGCATCATAGAGGCGGTAGCATTAAGCGGAGACAGGCACAGAATCGATTTTTTATTCGTGCAACGGAAGGCAAATTCGCACATGCACGCCGTGCGTGCAATTCGGCAGCTTAAATCGAGTAACTTTTCAACATGATTCATGCACAGTGGGTCGTTTGCTCCTTCCAAATCAAGTGCAGTACTTTGGGAAATGAATGTGCGAGCTCGCAACGCCAAGGTAGTCGCATCGACGCCGTTGAACGGCCGCCACACACCAGACAGCAAGCAGAACGGGCGCTCACCGAACTGTTTGGTCGGTCCTTTCATAGAGATCTGCGCGGTACGCCGTGCAAGTCGTGTCTTCGGGCACCATTCACGGTCCGCGGAAACGCCGTTGCACACGGGCACAGCCGGCGGGTAGCGCGAACCGGCTGCGCGGCCCCAGCGGCTGCTTTTGTAGACATGGCCGCTCCTCCGCGTCTGCTGCTCGCGCATGCGCGCATGCACCGCGTGGAGGAACAGAGAGATGAGGAGGCAAACGGGCGTTTGGGTAGGGTCCTAGTCTGTGTGGCGCCGGCACGCGTTACTAGAAATTTCACAAACCCACAATACGGCGCGGGGCGAATTTTGCTTGGCGCCAAGCCTGCAACGCTGCGGTTGCTCAGAGTGATCGTCTCCAACGGGTGAGATTGCTGCGTGTGTGCGTGTGCGTGAGTGAGTGAGTGCGCGCAGGGCCGTCAGCCGGCACTTTATTCAAGGGGAGGGGGGTTGTGTCTAGAACGGCTGCCATTTCGAAAGATGTATACGGGCTTATTTTCGTGTGTGAATCAAGCACATTGCTTACATATAATAAATAGGGGTACATTTAAATCAATATAGACATGTTTGCACAGCGCAAAAGACGAGGACTGAAGGAAGAGCACAATACAGGCGCTGACTTCAACTGATAATTATTTGCGATATCGCCACAACTATATACATGAGCAAAGGTAATGAAAAAACAACTTTTGCATTAAGTCACACATGAACCCCTATTGCATCACAGCTAAATACTTAATTTCGTTTTTTGTGAGGGCAATAGACGGCATGCTGATGCTAAGGTCGCCCAGCCGCTGTATCTTGTCAACCTCTATGATTTCACGTGTATGCTGTTCTCGGTGTTTGGGAATTACGACGAAGTTTTCAAATTAAGGGTTACACTGGCAATCTCTGCAGTGAATGCTAACATGAGCTTGCACGGCGGTATAAACATTGTAAAAATGCTCTTTCAATCGCTCATTTAAACGTCTGCCTGTTTGGCCAATGTATTTCTTTCCGCAAGTCAAGGGAATCATGTAAACCACACTCTCAGCTCATGCTCCAAATCGCTTCCTATGGTTTGGATTGCAAGTATTTCGTCGTGTGGCACGAGCATTCACACGCCTGCAGAGCACTGTTAATATTTCCAGAGCAGAAAAAAACAACTTTACCATCTACTTTGCTGCCAACTTCTTCAAGCTGTGCGAAATCTTGTGCAAGTAAGGGAGCACCGCGACTGGCAGCGCTGTGAGCTGGTGCTTTATCTCCCAGCTTGATTTTCTTTCATATCTTTTCTGCGACAGAAACTAACAAAAGCTCGGGGTACCCAGCATATGTTAGGCGGGCGGCCTGCGCTTGGAGAATGCGCGTTAAAGAGTGGAAGCAATACTTGTTTAGGGCATTTGTGAAGCAAAGATTTACAATGCCCCGTTTAACCAGCTTAGAATGTGCCGACAGATAAGACAAAAGTGGCTTGTTCCCTCCGGGCCCGTACATCTGGCACAAATGATCTCTGGAGATACTAAGTGGCAAATCTAAAAACCTTAACGAGTCATCTACCGGTAGTTCATGCGTCAGGACAAGTGGCGACAAGCACTCGTTGAATAGGCAAAGTGCATCTGAAACAGCAGGCTAAAAACCTTGACCTTCGCACGCAAAACGTAACAAGAAGTCATCCACAAAACGGAAATCTTTCACAAGCATGGTGTTATCAATGCGACTAGCAATAAGTCGGTCATGATAAGCGAGAAAAATATCGCTTAAAGTTGGTGCTATGCAATGAACCAATGCACAAACCGATTTTTTTATTGTAAGTGTGTTCATGCCATGAGGCAAACGTTCACCTTTAATATAGTCCGAGCAGCTCAAGGAAGCCGCTTACCGAAACAGCAGAAGCATGCATTCTGGAACGCAACTGAGCCGTAGCTGTCAATACAGTCCTCTGCACACGGTAGCAGCGTATCATGCGGTAAAAAGTAGTACAGGTCTTTGATGTCAATGGAGCAGGCGTTGAGGCCCTTGTCATTACTTGACTTATACGCAATGATATCATCAGAGTCTTTTACCAAAAAAGGGTCGTCAATTGTAGCAGGTTAAGTTTCTGCTGTAAAAACAAAGCAACCACTTTCTGCCAAGTCTCGAGATGATGACTCGTAGCGTCCAGTCAACCGTGTGGGTTTTGAGCGTGAAAAGCAAATCCAAGCTAGGCTTTTTGTTTTTGTCAGTATAGAACTGGCTAACCCTGTTAGACTCAGTGCTTTACAAGGTTTTTTCGCTTCCGTTCTTACGTTTAAAAGCGATATGTCGTCACGGCATTTTAACACAGACCTAATAGCCTCGTGTGCTTTTGAGCCAAACACGTCATTTGGTAAAATAACAAAACCTCCTTCCATGTCAGCAGTTAGCAATTAAAGGGAATGCTCTCTAAAGAACTTCTTCCTTCAGTCCTTGTCTTTTGCGCTGTGCAAACATGTCGATATTGAATCACCAAGCCGCCCAAGCTTCCACCTTATCAACTTTTAAATCAGTTGTACCTAAATAAGTAAAAAAAAAAGAAGTCGCAGTTTCGCCCGTAAAGCGAAGCACCGATTGCGATAGCAAATTAGTAGATAGCAATACGAAGTAAGGATAGTAGTTTTATCGGCCGTATGAACTTCTAAGCATTCGCTTACTAAATTATCAATTTTATAATGTGTAAGCGTGACTGGACGAGGACGTAGAAAGAAACACACACAGAGACGCATCGCTTCACTATGCGTCTGTTTCTTTCCACGTCTTCGTTCTGTCGCGCTTATACATTCTCTCATGGATTCAAACCAACTAGCCCGCCAACGTGTTTGAACTAAATTAACAAGCACGGTTTCACGCGTGCACAGGTAAACATGAACAATATCGCTTGATGAGCGCGAATGCTCGCTTGACAGACAGACGGCCGGGTGCCTGGCCTTGTGCACAGCACTCCTTTATTCTCAATTCGACACGCTAACACACCTTCGCTCGTTCCTGCACCCACCCGCCTTACGCCCTCTCCCCTTTAGAAGAACCCCACCTATATATACTGTGGCGAGGAAAGCATATGTCGCCTTGAAGAAGACAAGTCCACTTGTCGAAACGTAGGCTCCTGCTTTCACCTTGTTCTCGTTTTGCTCATCGTCTTGCGTTTCCACCGCTTGCCTCCCCCGTGTTTTCCCACGACGAAATATTTGGAATAATAACCATAGGAAGCGGTTCGGAGCTTGTGCCGTGGGCGTGGTTTACATGATTCCTTTGTCTTGCGGAAAGAAATACGTTGGCCAAACAGGCAGACGTTTAAATGAGCTATTGAAGGAGCATCTTTACAATGTTTATACCGCCGTGCAAGGTCATCTTGGCATTCACTGCAGAGACTGCCATTGTAACCGTGAATTTGAAAACTGTGTCATAATTCCCAAACACCGAGAACAGCTTACACGTGAAACCATAAAGGCTGACAAGATACAGCGGCTGGGCGACCTTTGCATGAGCATGCCGTCTATTGCCCTCACAAAAAACGAAATCAAGTATCTGGCTGTGATTCAATAGGGGTTCACGTGTGACTTAATGCAAAATTTGTTTTTTCATTACTTTTGCTCACGTATATAGTTCTGGCGACTTTGTAAATGAAGCTCAGTTGAAGTCAGCGCCTCTGTTGTGCTCTTCCTTCAGTCCTCGTTTTTTGCGCTGTGCAAACATGTCGATACAGAAAATTTGGCTGTGAGAGTTCATAGTGTTTTTTTCCTTGTTTTCTTTTTTAACCTAGGTAGGACATTAGGCAGCATAATAGCAAGAGCTTGGTGGCGCGACCCACCGCCCCGTTCCAAAGGGGACGCTCATAACATCCATCCATTTCTCGCTCGCACACGCGATGGAGCCGGGTTCGCCGGCTCACCCTCGCGCGCTTTCACTCGCACATACAGCATACGACGCGCTGCGACGATTTTATCACGGTGACGGCGATGGCACAAACGCGCCTGGAGTGTCTATATAATTGCTATTGAAATAAAAGTAAGTACATTAAAGTACGCTTGGCACTCAAATGGTCGAATCCTAGTCAGGAAGGATGCCGGGGAAACGGTAATTGTCATCTCCAGACCCCTTGATCTTGGGAAACTGAGTTAAAGTTAAGCAGGAGACACACGGTACGATTCTGCGCCCGGTCCGACGTGCGGCGCTGCATGCTCCGTCATGCTAGAGTCACTGGAAAAAAGTTTCCAGTGACTCTGCTTTATGCGGCATACGACGATTCGGGGCACACGGTGCGTGCATCCGAAAGATAGAGTGGCGCGTAAGCTCCGCCGAGATCCAGCTCCTCAGCTTGACTTCATATCCACATAGAGAAACGAAATATAAACAACTCTGCACAACAGTGGTTCGCTTTACCCGAACACTGTCAATAAAATCATGCCCCTCAGAGTGACAGAACACTCCACGACGGCGCGTTGCCCACTGACGACTCCGCTAACAGCCAGCGATAGGGCCGCTAGGACTAGCTAGGCGGACGCCGCGGCCGACGGCGCTTACGATCCAACCCGAGCTCGTCGAAGAGCGCTTATGTTGCCAAAACAATTAACACTGTACACTTAGGTCGCCCGTAATTAAATACAATTGGTTTACTCGACGCAGTCGTTGCGAAGGGCAAACGTGCAAGCGAAGCGAGCAGCCTCGCTCACACGGTCGGTGTGTGCTGTCTGCCCGCGAAAATCCCTCGCGTCGCGGCTCCCGATCTCGCCAGTAGCTTAGTGCTATTGTACTAGGCGCTGCTTTGCATAACAGGCACGCGTTCGAGGTAATTTTACTGAACTGGTAAGTATCTTGCGTCGGGAACAAACTGCAGCAGGCAAGGAAAAAAATAGACTGCGAGGAACGGCCAGCCAGCGCCACCTCCGTGGAAGGAACGTCAGCGAACGTCGCAAGCCAGCCGCGCTGTCATTGGCTGCGGCCAGACGACGGTGCGGTTGTCGGACGCGTCGGACGATGAAATTCTGCCCAGTTTGTCGCACGCAGGACGTCCGATCCGGCGCTTCGGCACGGCAAAACACTTCGATTCCGGCTGCCGTTCCGGCGCATCGGACGCCGGATAGGACACCGAATCGGGCCGTGTGTCTCCCGCTTTATACAGTATGGCACCTACCTGACACCTACCTACCTGACACCTACCTACTCCCACAATCCTTCGAGAACTACATAGGAAAACAGTTCCTCAAACTTTTAAATGCTTCCACCTTAATTTGCGATCAATTAACAGAAAGGAATCGGACTTAAACTTGTGTTTTGACCACGTAGGGCAACCATTTGACGTTGTCATGTTAACCGAAACGTGGAGCATTGATGAAACAAATAATAATAATAATAATATTTGGGGTTTTACGTGCCAAAACCACTTTCTGATTATGAGGCACGCCGTAGTGGAGGACTCCGGAAATTTTGACCACCTGGGGTTCTTTAACGTGCAGCTAAATCTATGCACACGGGTGTTTTCGCATTTCGCCCCCATCGAAATGCGGCCGCCGTGGCCGGGATTCGTCCCGCGACCTCGTGCTCAGCAGCCCAACACCATAGCCACTGAGCAACCACGGCGGGTGATGATGAAACAAATGTCTACGGACATCCGACACACGAAACATTCTATTTAAATCGCCTCTCTGGTCGCTGTGGCGGGATATGTATTTTGGTTAGAAAGGACTACGACTGCGAAATAGTTTCAGGATGTTCGGTAATAACAAGTGAATATGAAATCCTGACAGTTAAACTACAAAACACAGCACTTGTTTTGTGTTACCGCCCACCAAACGGTTCAACATTGCGCTTTTTTAACTGCTTAGACGAACTATTCACCTGCAATCACTATGTCCCACTGAACACAAGAAGTTTTGAAGACGTCTTGGGCCAGCCAAAAGAACTAAAACGCTGCAACTATTTAGGACAACTACAAGACGTCTTCTTTCGCACGTCTAGAAGACGTTCTGCGAAAGACGGCTAGGAAACGTCTTGTTAAGTTGTCTTTAAAACGTCGTTAGAAGACGGCCTGAGAACGTTTTGCGTAAACGTATGGAATATGTCCGTGGTAATCTGTTTTTGGATGTTTAAGAAAGACGTTTCGGTGCTTTTCGCGGTTTACACGACTGTTAAATATCCAAAAATTACTATATCCATAGTAGGGTGCAACTTTAGAAAAAGAATTGGAGGACGCTTAAGCTTCGCCTTCAAGAGTGGAACGCGACAGCGTTCCCGTCGACCCGCCAAGGGGTGTAAGACAATGGGCTACGGCGCAGCGACTACGCGCCCCGCATCGGACGCGGTGAGCGTCGAGCAACGCAGCGTTCGGCGCGACAACGAAATGTGCGCCTGAGCAAGCGACGCACGCCTGAGCCTTAGAAACAGCTAGTTTCTAAGGCAACACCGCGTTCACTAGAGGCGCTTTTGTACCGCTTTGAAGCATCGTACTCGTGGCTCAGTGGTAACGTCTCCGTCTCACACTCCGGAGACCCTGGTTCGATTCCCACCCAGCCCATCTTGGAAGTTGCTTTTTATTTATGAAGTGCCTGCCGTGATTTATCGCTCACGGCCAACGCCGCGGACACCGACGCCGACGACACCGGCTTTTCTGCGACACGAGCTCCTTAACGCTATCGCGTTAAAAGGGCGTTTACACATACAAGGCGGATGCACACGGATGCACCATAGGTGGAGGCTCGTGTGCCTCCATCTATGGGTGCGCACTGTGGACTGACGTCATGAGCCGGACGGCCGGTGACCATGCCGATGGAGAAGATGGGCGCCCGCGCATCGAACTGGGCGGAGTCGCGTCGGTCGTGTGCCTCTTCCCCTCGTCATAGCGAATTCCAAACTCTTTGTGGTGTCTACCATGCCGGAGGAGGGGAGGAAAAACGTTTATTGAGCTCTAGAAAAATTAGATGAATTACGCGGAGTCAGATGGTGTCTTCCATCTTCTTAGCAATGGCCGTCTGCCCCTAGTCCAGGGCTCCGCTGGATGCCGCTGCCAGCTGGGCCCGGCGGATCAGCCCTAGTTGGACGTCCTGACGGTCTCTGCAGAGCATTCCTTCCCATTGCTCCGCACTCGGGTTTGATATTATTGGTGCCGCAATTGTTTTCTGGCAGGCACAAGTTATATGATAGAGCGTGGGTGTTTCCTGGCACCATGGGCATTTGTCAGTGTACTGTGTGGGTTGCATTTGACTGAGTGTGTCTAAGTTCGGATATGCACCCGTCTGTAGCAGCCTCCAAGCTACGGAGTCCTCTCTAGTGAGAGAGCTATGCGGCGCGGGGTACCGCTTCCTGCTGCCCTTATAGTGGTTTAGGATAGCCGAGTACTCTCTGGGGACTGGCTCGGTTTCCTCGAGGTCATTGGTGGAGGGTGCTCGGTATGTAGTGTATCCTCGCGCTACCCTGTCGACCTCACGGTTGCCTTCCAGGTCCGTGTGACCTGGCGTCCACACTATCGTGTGTCCAATTGGTTGTTCTTTTCTGGGTTTTGTGCATGGTGATCTCCAGAGCGGAGTATGTGGAGCGCTCTGTGATCTATTCTGCCTGACATGTAGTTTCGGCATGCTGTTTGGGAGTCGGTTAGTATTGTTAAGGACCGCCTAGTCCGATAGCCCTCCGCTGCCGCTAGAACGACGGCTGCTTCTTCAGCCTCCGCTTCAGTCCCGTAGAGATGAGCTGATGATTTCTCGCATGTCCGAGTTTATCACCGCCGCTACTGCGTTGCGGTTGGTCTGTCTCGCCCTTCTGGTGTATGTGGCTGTGTCCACGTATACCGTTGTTGCCTGGGAAGCTAGTGACCTTTGGATGCATTCGGCTCTCGCCTTCCTGCGTTCTTCGTGTAGGTTGGGGTCCATGTTCTTGGGAATGGGTGCCACCTTGATTGCGTTTCGTATTTTGTCCGGAATAGTCGTGGTTCTTTGGGTTTCTTGCATCTGTTCGCTGCATCCCAACTTCTGCAGAAGCTCCCTGCCAGACGGAGTCTGTTGTAGTCTGCGCAGCTGAGCAACATGTTGTGCCTCTCTGAGTTCTTCGAAAGTGTTATGAAGTCCTAGTGCCAAGAGCTTCTCCATGGATGTGCATTGTGGTAGGTGGAGCGCGGTTTTTTATGCCTTGCGTATGATCGCGTCTATCTGCTGAACCTCTCTCTTGATTGGGTTGTAGTACGGGAGACTGTAGGTAACCCGGCTGATCACCAGACTCCTAACCAGCTTTAGCGTGTCTTCCTCTCGCATGCCTGAGCGCCTGTGGGAGATGCGCGTTATCATGCTAGCGACTTGTAGAGTTGATGTCTTGAGTAGAGCGAAGATGTGTGAGCAGCGTTGATTCGACTGTATCCACATGCCCAAAATTCTTATGAGCGTTTTCTCCGGTATTAGTTTTCCCTCGAGGTAGACGCCAAGCTTGAGCTTGTCGCTAGTCAGGACCGTGCGATTGTTTCCCTCTACAGACTCTGAGCAGCTCAGATCTCTTGGTGGCCACCGAGAGATCAGGCTAGCCCTCTTGCTCTCACGTAGTTCTCTACGCAGGTTGCAGCCTCTTGTAGTCTTTCTTCTTTTTCTTTGAGTGATCCCGTGTCGATCCAAATGGTGATGTCGGCGTACATGACATGATGTATGCCCTCGACCTCTTTGAGTTGTTTCGCTAGGCTGATCATTGCTATGTTAAATAGTGTTGGTGAAATGACTGATCCCTGGAGGGTTCCTTTCTTGGGGGTATGGAACTTCTCCGAGCGGAGTTCTCCTAGCCCTATCGTAGCAGTTCTGTTGGAGAGGAAAGCTTTGACGTAGCCGAAAACCCTCCTGCCGCAGTTTAGGTCGTCCAGGCCCGCTAGGATGGCTTCGTGGCTCACGTTGTCAAAGGCTCCTTTAATGTCCAATGCCATTATCACGTTCTCTCAGTTCCTGGGAACGTTGCTTAAGACTTCTTCCTTAATCTGTAATAGTACGTCTTGGGTCGACGGCTTCGCCCTGAATCCGAACATACGGTGGGGGTATAATTCGTGATCCTCTATGTATTGTAGCCTTATCGTGACCACTCTCTCGTACAATTTGCCAAGGCATGATGTGAGGGAGATGTGTCTTAGGTTTTCGATTTGTAGCTTTTTGCCCGGCTTTGGTATCATAACTACCTCTGCATGTTTCCAATCCTCCGGGACGGTCTCCGCTGCCCAGTGCTTATTGAGGAAGTCGGTTAGTTCTGCGACTAGCTCGTCACTGAGATTCCGGATCAGTGCGTTGTTAATTTTGTCCGCACCCGCTGTCGTGTTTCTAGTTGTGCTTCTGATTACTGCATAGACCTCTTCCCGAGTGATGGGTCTGTCTAAGCTTGGATTTTCTTTTCCCCGGTAATCCCCTGTATATGCCGCCGGGTTCGTGTCCCGAAGCATTTGACACGCACTTTGTTCAAGAGTTCCTCGTCGGTTCCCTCGAATTGGTGGATTAGCCGGTCTATTGCTTTGTTATTCTCTGCCTTGGTTTTAGTCGGATCGATGAGCGCTTTCAGGATATGCCATGTCCTAGCTGTGCTCAGGGTTCCGTTTAGGGAGTCGCTGAGGTGTTGCCAATTCGTTCTCGCCAATTGTGCTGCGTACTCCTCTGCTTTCGTTGTAATTTCTGCTATTTTAGGTCTGAGCTTCCTGTTGTGTTTCTGGCTATTCCACCTCTTAGTTAAGCCGCGTCTGGTTTCCCATAGCCTAAGAAGCCTGGCATCCACCTCGGGTGTCTGCGTTGTTCTTTTGACCTCTTTGGTGTGGTCGCCTTGTCTTTGCTTGAGTATGCTTCCCCATTCTTCGATCGATTGGGTCCCTCCCTCGCTGAGGTGTCCGTCACATGCTTCTCTAAATGCGTTCCAATCAGTGATTTTGACTGCTCCTAGCTGCCGTTTAAGTCTGTCTGAAGTCACTTAGGTTTTGAGTATGTAATGGTCGCTCCCCAGATTTTCCATCAGGTTTCCCCATCGCGCCTGCCTTGGTCCTTTGATGAAGGTGAGGTCCGGACAAGTGTCGGTACTGACGCTGTTGCATATTCTGGTCGGAGTTTCCGGGTCTGTGAGGAGGATGTAGCCTGCATTCTCTGCCGCTTCTGCTAGTGTCTTTCCTTTAACGTTGAAATTCTTGTATCCCGGAAATATTACTGCGAG
Source organism: Dermacentor variabilis (assembly GCF_050947875.1). Classification (NCBI taxonomy): domain Eukaryota; kingdom Metazoa; phylum Arthropoda; class Arachnida; order Ixodida; family Ixodidae; genus Dermacentor; species Dermacentor variabilis. The sequence goes on from NC_134573.1 coordinate 198,227,899, forward strand.
CTTACAATGCGCCATTCGTGCCGCGTGCGTTTATTCTGAGCCGTGAAGCGGCGACAAAAGATTGCAGCGAGCATCGCTGATGCTGTGCTATGCTTCGTCTGAAAACTGGATTCCGTGACCACACACCGCTATAAACAAACGTCGTGCGTGTTTGCTCCATGGTGTTTTGTTTTGCTCCAAAGTGAAGTTACGACGAGGAAAGTTTGCCACAGTCTGGTGCCTAGCGTTAGCGGCGGGTGTGTTGTGTACTGTGTCGCTGTACAAAAAAAGTTAAAAGGAACGGATTCCTAACAATAAGTTTGTGCAAACACAAAACCAAACAAATATAAATCTTAGGCTATTTAAAACCAGTAGTAGCTATATAAAACGATGAATCAAGCATTTTTGTACCTTTCCTGACTCAATCGTCTTCTCGCTCCAGGTTTGTAATGGTTTCGATAAACGCATTGCTTTTTAAGTAACTGGTAAATAGCAATTGATTCATGTTAACCTCGGAAAACGAGTAGTAAATGTGCCGTGTACATGTAAACCAGCGTGAAAACCATGCCCCAGCTGCTTTCTCTACTTTTGTCTCTTGGAACGAAGCTAAAAAGCAGACGACGCGCAGCATTGTAGAAGGCGCAGAGTTATTTTTCTCTCGCGATACGGCATGTGCTGTAGAATTTCAGTCACCAGAGTTCTACTAAATTAGTCATCAGGATACAAAAGTCTTTATTTATACCGAGGATTACGCGTTTTAGAGGCACAGTTTTTTGAGCGGGACTATTTTAGTCGCGGAGGCAATCGGCTGTCGCACTTGAGTGATCTGGGCGGGGCCTTCTGTTTTTTCTTAAGTTGTACCCGACCATGGGCTCCCTGCAATGGTCAGGCGGCGCAGTGATCGGCTCAGCCGTCAGCGCCACCGTGTCAGTTGCGCGAAACACCGAGGTGGCCACTGCTACGGAGGTAGCCACTGTAACGGAGGCATGCTTTTGCGGCGCTCGTTTGAAACCTGTCGCACGTTCTAAATTGCGGTTTTAAGGCAATCGAAAACATCGAGGCCCATTTTGGACCACCGACTCTTGAGAAAGGACGTCAGATTTACGACTACAACCATGTCTATCGTGTCAAAGAAGTAAACATCACAAACATCACATCGAGGTGCTTAAATTAAATTATAGTGTTTTAGGTGCCAAAGCCATGGTGTGATTATGAGGCACGCCGTGGCGGGGGACTCCGGAATAATTTGGACCACCTGGGGTTCTTTAAGTTGGACCTAAATATAGTAACACAGATGTTTTGGTATTTCGACCCCATCGAAATTCGGCCGCTGTGGCCGGTATTTAATCTCGCGACCTCGTGCTTAGCAGCCCAACACCAAAGCCACTAAGCAACCAACGCAGGTCGCGAAGTATTTATGTATGCTTTATTTCCACAAAAACTAAATACAGCTTTGCGGGGGTAAAGTGGGGAAAAAAGCTGCTCGTAGCAGCTTGACCAGCCCCAAATACCCTTAATACAAGAAAAGAAGGGAGCAGCAGAGCGGAAATACAATTTTCCTAAGTACTTACACATTCAAGCACTACAACATAGCATGCATACTCATCGCAAATCAGGCGAGGAAGAAAATACAACAAAAGCAAGATGTGAGTAAGCAAGCAAAAACACAAAATATCACTGCACTTCAAAAGCATATATGCATTGTACAACTCAGATATGAGAGAAAAAATCAAGAATATCAGGAGGAGAACAAGTTGCAATATCAATTTTATTAAGAATAAGATCGTTTATAACCGAGGTAGCCTGGAGCACAACATTTGTGATCCATAGTTTGTGCGCGATTTGGTACGTGCCAGTACTTTGGCTTTCTTGTGCTGTATGGAGTTTCATATAGTTCTAAGTTAGCCATAGAAGTAATGTAGTTTATGTTCTTTTTCTGTTCGTTTTTATACGCAAGCACTAACCGATACTTTAAAAGGGCCTGTACTTTCGCTGTGTAAAGTTTATGAAATAAATAAGCTGAAGGGAAATCGTATGGTTTATTACAAATAGCGCGAAGAGCCTTCTTTTGCAATATGTACAGCCTGTTGATATTTGTGTCAGAAGTGGTAGCCAAGACAGAACAACAATAATTTAAATGGCTGAGAAAAAGTGAATTATATAATAAGCACTTAATAGAGCGAGGAAGATAGTTCAAGGAAAAAAAAAAACCAGTGATTTGTGAAAGCTTGCTAGCAAGAAAATCTACATGGCTCTGCCACGTCATAGTATGATCAAAAGATACACCTAGCGATTTTACCGAGTGTACAAGCCCAATTTTAGAATTGTTCATTAGCAAATCTTCCTCTATAGCAATTTCCGTGCTCTTAGCGCGAAATAACACCACCTTAGTTTTTTTGCGAATTAATAGTCAAACCGTTGTCAAATGACCATGTGTATAGTTTATTCAAAACTGCATTAGCTCTTATAATCAATTCGGCAGGGCGGTTAGATGAAAAGAATAACGTAGTGTCATCAGCATAGATTACATAACGCGTATCCACATCAATGTTTACTAAATCGTTAATAAAGATATTAAAGAGGAGGGGCCCTAAAATACTGCCTTGGGGTACACCTACATTGACCGACCGAACTTCAGATTTAAAGCTATTTACTTGTACAAATTGCTTTCTATGACCAAGATACGACCTAATCAAGTCAAGAGCATTACCGCGTATACCGCAGTGGTTTAACTTACTAAGCAAGAGATCATGATTTATAGAATCGAAGGCTTTTGAAAAATCGACAAATACTCCCAAAGTTAGCAAATGTTCCTCAAAATTATTTAGAATTAGTTCTTTCTGTTCAAGCAAAGCTAGCTGTGTTGACATATTTTTCCGGAAAGCGCACTGATGCTTAGTTATCAAGTTGTGCTTGTCCAGAAAGTCTGATATTCTGCAAAAAATTATTTATTCCAAGCACTTCGAAAATATAGGGAGAATAGATACAGGTCTACAATTAGTTAAGAATGTTTTGTCACCTTTCTTGAACAGTGCAACTACTTTTGCCACCTGCATTTTATACGGGAACACACCGGTAGAAAGGCAGATATTATAAATATGGGTTAGTACTGGAGCGATTATATCTATTACAAATTTCACAGGCTTGATTTTAATGTTATCAGCATCGCAGAAATTGCTATTGTTTAGTGCGGAGAGCAGTAAAATTACTTCTGAAGTGTTTGTGGGACGCAAAAGAATTGAATGCACACAGTTCGTTGTAATGAAACGGCAGGCGTTTTCATTCACATTGCGTTTAGGTAGATTAGTGAAATAATTATTAAAACAGTCGGCCAACTTCTCGTCAGGTATGTCCGCTGAGTATGTCCGCATCGGAAATTATACGCAACCCTGCCGCTGAGTTTGTCACTCTATTCAGAAAAGAATTAAGCCAATGCCATATCTTATTGCTGTCAAGGCTGCAAGATGCGAAGGATTGCTTATAAAATGTAGTTGTCGCAGCACGTAATTCCTTAGTTAAGCCATTTCGAGATGCTTTAAACACTCTTAAATCATCAGGATCCCGAGATGTGATGAATTTATTGAATAACCTAGCCTTTTCTTTTATCTTTTTAAATAATTGAATAGTTACCCAGGATTTACGTGTCCTTGATGGAGCGGATACTTTAGGAACGGAAGGAAAATTTTTAACATAATAAGAGATGAACGTTTCCAGAAAAGCACCGTAAGAGCGATCCGCACTTGTAGCAGCAACAACACTGTCCCACACTACGTGACGTAAGTCATCGCGACACACTAGCCGTTCTTCAGTTACAATTTGCGAGAAGCAAACTCGTTCTGGTGATCTTTTATCTTTCCGTTTGGCAGTGAGGAATACTGGCATGTGATCCCTCAAGCTGTATGAAATAGTGCCACATTGAACACTGTTTGATCCGTAGTTCGTAATAAACAAGTCAAGGCATGTGGACGTATTGCAGGTAATTCTGGTAGGAGTATTGATAACATTGGAACACCCATACATTCTTAAAAGCAATTCAAAATCACGTGTGATATTGCAGTCAACCAGCATGTTTATATTGAAATCGCCACCACAAATCAATTTATGATGTAATTCAACAATTTAATAATTTCTCAAAAAAGAGAAAAAAGCCTTGGAGATTACCTCACGGTGCTCTGTAGACAACAGAATAAACAGTGCGCGCATGTAACACAGACAATACCTCGTAGTCATCGTTAACACAAGAAAATTCTTTAACACAGTTTGACATTAAATGAATCGCACACAATTAGGCTAACCCCGCCACCGCGCGAGTTCATTCTTGATCTTGCAAAGCACTCGTACTTTGGCGGACACCAGGGGACCGTACAATCACTGTGCCACGTTTCAGAAAGCATTATGATGTGAAAACGAAAGTTTAGGCTGCTGAAAAAAATGTCAAGTTCATCCTTTTTATTTTTCACTGACTGACAGTTGATATGTATGCATCTAATCAATCCACCATTCTGCGAGCTTGTATTATCATGAAGATCCGACGAACGCATTTTATTCGAGTGTCCCAACATCATTTAAACTGCAACTTACTTTCACTCCTATGCTCAAAAAACGATCTTATCCAGATCTGCAGGCGACTTTATCAATTGTGCGCTGTCGCGCTCACTCTTTCTTAGAAGCACTATTCCAGCACGGTGCCATGCAAAGCGGAAATTATTTACACGCGCCCATTCTTTCGTAGCTCTTAGGAGCATTCGATTCTGCGCAGTCAGGTTTTCCGCAATAAAAATTCCATGCTGAGCACCTGACAAAACCCTCTTTTTGTTCAGCCATTGTTCCCTTGTTGACTGGTTGGAAAAGCGTATGATAATGCCGGGAGGCCTGTCGCCTCTGGTCTGAAGCCGGTGAATAGAAGTAACAGTTTGTTCAGTCAAAGGGGCAAGTTGCAGTTTTGATGCAATGACATTCATTTTATCTATAAGACACTCGTTGTTGTCTTGATTAACACCGTGAACCTCAATATTTAGTTTTCTACTGTGGTACTCAAGTTCATTTATCGAGGATCGCACTGAAAGCAATTCTGCGCTCATGTTTTGCTCCTCTAATTTGCAAACTTTGTTCTTGAGCGCCTTTTGTTCATTGTCATGCTTCGCAACGGCCTCAAGAATTTTGTCATACTTGGTTGATAACAGACTCACCGATTCCTCAATATCGTTTACCGTTTGCTTGAGGGGCAGTAATTCATCAAGTTTCCTGCTTATCTCGACTAGCATCGTGGCTATTTTGCCATCAGTTTCCTTTGGCACAGACGAGCTCTGTCCTACTTTGCCCCTACGACATGACGATATAATAATAATATTTGGGGTTTTACGTGCCAAAACCACTTTCTGATTATGAGGCACGCCGTAGTGGAGGACTCCGGAAATTTTGACCACTTGGGGTTCTTTAACGTGCACCTAAATCTAAGCACACGGGTGTTTTCGCATTTCGCCCCCATCGAAATGCGGCCGCCGTGGCCGGGATTCGATCCCGCGACCTCGTGCTCAGCAGCCCAACACCATAGCCACTGAGCAACCACGGCGGGTTACGACATGACGAGCAACGCCAAGGTTTCCTATAGTCTTCCCCTTTACACCGGTACGTGCTCTCAGAAACTCCGAAGCATGCAGTTCCAATATGATAATAGGCTGAACACTCGGAGCATTCTATAAATTGGTCATCGTCCTTAAGGGCACTGCGACACTTGCCACACTCTGATTCATTTGAAGGACACATGACGACAAAATATCAACCAGTGATTATGTAAATGCAGGAAAATAAGGCACAAGCTTCAATCACAGAGATTGTTCAATGGCAGCAGCAGCAGCAACAAGAAAAAGTACGACCGAACGTGTACACAATTAACAAAGAAAGACTATGTGTAAGAAGCACAAACCTCTCAAAGGCTGCAGAGCCACATTACATTGCCGTCTGTATTCCGCTGCCATTGCTGCCGAACGACCAGAAGCGCAACCATATATGTGACAAATGACAGCGCAACCCATGTAAGTAGCAGCAGAAGGGGACCCTTGTGACCTATCCGCAGGATGCGCGTGATTCACGGTGAAGGATAAGCCAGGGCCAGGTAGATGAACCAGTCTTTAGGCACGAGGAGTAGCAATTTACCTTGCGCATGCTCTTTCCATCCAAGTGGTCCGGCAATCCTGTCTTCAGATCAAAAAGATGGCCCCAAGCCGGTACGCGCGCAGCAGAGAAAAATCTGTAAAAGGTTGCAGAGCCACGTTAGATTGCCGTCTGTATTCCGCTGCCGCTGCTGCCAAATGACACAACATAGCAAGCATATTTACGACGTCGAAGTCAAAGTTAGTTAACAAATAATTATTTTATGCCACTTAAGTGAGCAAATACGGCCGTGGACGTCTCTGAACTGACAATTGTCGCTTCATTACTTCGAGCGTGCCTTGCACCTCATAAATGTAGAGGCTTTGGCGAATTGGCAGGCAAGTGCTTTTTTCCGTTGATAAAGTGCCTCGAGCATATTCTGGTATTGTCGTTCGAGCTCGAATGAGAGAGGGCATTACCTCTGAAGCATCATAGAGAGCAGTCAGCTGAGACTAAACAACGTGAAGACTTTACAAATATGCGCTAGCGTGCGCGAGAGAAATACTAATTTTCGAATACTCGACGTGCGCTGCAGTGTACTCCAACCTTAGTTCTGTTGTGCTAAGCGCGAGAAAATATCGCCACAAATGATCTCGGTTCCAGAATTCGCGTCTGGATCTTGGCGCAGGAAGAAACACAGTGCATACAAAGCTCTAGCACGGAGCGCTTACGAAGCTAGATTTAACAGGTAACAACAAAAACGCCGAAGGTAAAAATAGGATAAACTCAATGGAAAAAAAGCCTAGTGTGGAACTATATTGATACTGGAAACAGCAGATCAGGAAGGAAGCATTTTATGATAACTCAAGAGGCGGTGCCCTACTCTTTGAAGCTAGGTCATGATGTCTTAGAACGCGGAGCTATAAAAAAAATTAGCGAAGAAGACATGTACTGTGTGTGGTAGATATGTAGAAACAATAGAACAACTCATACTAAAATGTGATGGTATCCATCCTGATGTCGATGCGGGCACAGTCACGCTTCCTGAGGCCCCAGGGTTCAGAGATAACAATATTCATGTAAATAAATCTGCGGTGAAAATTACCAAAAGGCGATTGGAGGATTGGTGGCGCGAAAGCAGAAAGGTTACATAAGGTTAAAAGGGTAGGAAGACGTATTTAAAGAAAATGGCGAATTTTAATAACACACAACACAGGTAAACAAAAATAAAAAGCTGAGCATGGTGGCAACTGCCATCACCCCGTCTCAAAGGGGACGCTCCTACCTTCCATCCATCCATCCATGAAGTTTACGATGCTAACACACAGCATGTTCACGTTTTTCCGTGCTATATGTCATTTGCATGACGACCGAGTTGAAAACGAGGCATATGTCTGTGTTCTTTGCGTTTGTGTGTTGTAAATTACTCTCTATTGTGGAGGTTCTGGCAGTCTTATTACGCAAGAAGTACAAACGTAAACATATTTCTGTGTGTCTGAAATTTTGAATTATCCATAATACCATCTACGACTGGTAAGTGAGATACTCGGCCTGTGTGAATCAGCTACCGTTTGTTGCGACGCTCTTCCATGTGGTAGACTGATGCATGGTGCGCGTTTATTTCTGTACTGTTGTAAAAACCATTTGTTTATTCACTCAATACAAATGAACTGCTTCTTCGCCGCTACTACTACGATACTAAATGTGGGAGGGAGCCGCTATCACCCAGCATAGTATGTCCACTCCAGGCACCTTTTCTACTAGAAGCTTCAATTGGAGTGTTTCGGGCCTCTTTGTGCCAGCACATAGTGTATATAAAAATCGTACACTGATTGGGAACGTCACCTAATACTCTCTGCAGTAAGCTGTGCACAGGAGGAGTTCATGCCTATCTATAGTAAAAAAAAATGTAGCACGACCAGACAAAATAAGAGAAGTGGATGGGCTGCAGCAATACTAAGTGTTAAATGGTGACTTATCCCTTCCCTTGAGTTTTCTGGTTTTGTGCTTTTTATTATAAAGCCTCTACAGAAACCACGCCAGTGCCGAACTTGAGCTTGTTGGTTTCAGGTCTCATGGTTGTTACTAACAGAACAGTGTAATAAATGAACAAGGGTTTGGAGGCATCCACTCACCTTGCTTGTTTCATGGTGTCGCTTCATGAGCACCATGAGCCTCCAGACCAACTAGGAAGGGAGGATTGTTGTAATCACTTCTCAACTGCATTGCCACCAAACCAACAGTGCTCTCAATGACAACTTTTGGACAGTAGAATGCTTGCACCCAGCAAAGTCTAAGAAGGAAGTATTCAGGATGTGCAAAGTGGGACTTTTGAAGCTGGCAGCATTGCTGAAGGGGCTTTGCCTGTCTGCCCTCTTTATGGATACACAAAGATGATTTCCTCTGAGAGAGGGATTGTTTCAGAGGTCATTACATGGCAGTAGTACTGGGTGTTTAGTAGCAGAGAAGCTTGTCTTTGCCCAATGTCAATAATCTGTTCCTTCTCCAGTGCTCCTGTGAAGTGCCTACTTTTTGGACGCAATGTGCTCTCCATGCATGCATGCATTTTTAGCTTGTAAAGACGTCTATTACCCGTTGCCTCTAGCTGGTCCTTGCTGATGTCACCCAAGAAGGCATTGGGAAGAATGGCGATGCACACTTACAAAACACTGTTAATACCAGTGAAACCAGATTAATGGAGCTGCTGTTTTTTGTACACTCCATCCTCGTTAGTTACAATGACAAGTTCTTTGTCTGAACAGAAGGCATATGTAGTTGGTCGTGCATAGCCTGCGCACTAAGACTTTTTTGCATGTTATGACAGAGACCTGCCTGAAAACCTTAGCACTATGTCTACATGTAAAAACCTTCTGATGTGTTGATGACTTCCTTCTCTTTATCACACTTTGCCTGATGAAGCCAGCAACTGGGTCAACCAAATGTTCAACAGGCTTCCCACTAGTTATCCCAGCGTCTCCTTTACCAGGGTGCTGCTCATAGATATGTCTTCTTTACCTAGCGCTACACTTCAACCATGGCCACACCTGCTGAACCTATAGCATGCGATCAAAAAAATGATATACATCATGTTGCTCCAAACTCATGACATGTGCTACAAGGCCTTGAGGAACACCCTCATTTATTTACGCCCTCATCATGCCATATGAAGCTTCGCAAAGTGCGACAATTAACATCTGCTGGTTTTTCAGTGTTATTTCCGTCCAGCTTCCGGAAAGCTATCCTGAATATTTCAAAAGCAAAAGACTGCTGCCGGGCAAGAAGTGCATAAAGCAAGTGTGGCTATAACCACATATGTCACAAAAAATGTAGAAGGCCACTAATGTTGAATTCCAATGGCGGAGTCGGAGCAGCCGACGGACTCCGCGAGCGAGCACTCGACTCTGGCGCAGAGCAACGCCTCCAGATCCGCGAGTGGAACACAACCTGCGCCGCCGGAGCAAAGCGGAAGCGGAAGTTCTATCACCGAGTTACCCAGGATACCTTGCGTGTTGTCATTTCATTCCGCTGTTTGCTCCTAGCACCGCTGCACCGGTCACTTGTCTCTTCAGCGCCGTTCACCTGTTGTTTATTTAAAAGCGCGGAATGGATATCTCGCCAAGCGTGCAGCAGCTTTTGCTTCCTCGCGAGTCGTGACCAGTGTCGCCTCCTAGCAGACAAACATGGTAAAGGAAATACGTCACGCAGAGTTCCGGTCCACTCCGCCGATTTTGGCGGAGCATCTTTTTCTGCTCCACGGACTGACTCCCACTCTGAATCCCTTCCGACTCTCTCATTGGAACACCTTACTCCCGCCCTCACTCTGCCATTGGAACAAACTTGCTCCGAAACGAGCAGAAAAACTTGCTCCGACTCCGCCATTGGAATTCAACATAAGTAAACTCAACTTGCACCAAAGACATGGCCTGTGCCAAACTATGTGCCAGATGCTGTGCCCCTGCAAAGCTGAAGATATGTACGAGATCCTGGCACCCCGCAGCGGCTTCTACACAGGGCAAACTGGCTACTATAAAAACTACTGCCTTTACTAATATGCTAATAACATGAAAACTACCAGAAATTTGGCTATTCATTGGGCCCAACTGCAGGTGCAAGCCACTCTTCCACCAGATGTGTGTTGTTCACAGGTACTGGAGCTACACAAATGCAGATAAAAACAATGTTTGAAAGTAGTAGAGGAACTATATTCTGCATAAGCAGTGCAACTTGCAGCGCTAGTACCTTATAGCCACAATTTGTGGCTGCACCACCATGCAAAGGCACAATTCTTGAATTATTAAGTTCTATTTATTATATTATAGTAATAGGTAGGTTAAAATGTAGTGATCATAGGTTAGCGAGGGCCATGATCCACCTGAATTTAAACAGAGAAAGAGTAAAATTGGTCAAGAAAAAACAGGTCAACTTAGAGGCAGTAAGGGTAAAAGCAGACAAATTTAGGCTGATACTTGCAAACAAATATGCAGCCTTAGAACATAGAGATGATGATGATGATATACAGGTAATGAATGAAACCATAACGAGGCTGTCTTCAGAAGCAGCGATTGAAGTGGGAGGCGAGGCACCGAGGCAACCAGTAGGCAAGCTCTTCCAAGTAACAAAGGACCTAATAAAGAAACGACAAAGAATGAAAGTGTTCAACTCAAGAGATAAGACAGAATTCGCGGAATTGTCAAAACTGATCAACAAGGCGAAAATAAGTGATATTCGAAACTATAACGTGAGAAAGACTGAAGAAGCCGTAAAAAATGGACGCAGCCTGAAATCAGTGAGAAGAAAACTTGGCATAGGACAAATCAAGATGTATGCGCTAAAAGATAAGCAGGGTAATATCATCAGTAATCTCGAAGATATAGTAAAAGCAGCGGAAGAATTCGATACTGACCTTTACAGTACCAAGACGACTCAGGAGCGCTCTATTCAAAACAATAATGGACAGTATACAGAAGCTCCTCCCATAACTAGAGATGAGGTCAGAAAGACCTTACAAGGCATGAAACGGGGAAAATAGGCAGGAGAGGGTGGAATAACAGTGGATTTAATCAAAGATGGAGGAGACATAATGCTAAGAAAACTGGCGGCTCTCTATGCGAAGGGTCCATCGACTGCAAGGGTCCCAGAAAACTGGAAGAATGCAAACATTATACTAATCCGCAAAAAGGCGACGTTAAAGAACTAAAAATTATAGGCCCATTAGCTTACTCCCAGTATTATATAAAATATTTACCAAAATAATCTCCAACAGAATAAGGACAACACTGGCATTCAGCTAACCAAGGGAGCAGGCTGGCTTCAGGAAAGGTTACTCTACAATGGATCACATCCATGTCATTAACCAGGTTATCGAGAAATCCGCAGAGTACAACAAACCTCTCTATATGGCTTTCATAGATTACGAAAAAGCATTTGATTCAGTAGAGATACCAGCAGTCATAAAGGCATTGCGTAATCAAGGAGTACAGACCGCTTACGTAAATACCCTAGAAAATATCTACAGAGATTCCACAGCCACCTTAATTCTACACAAGTCGGAAGATACCTATAAAGAAAGGAGTCAGACAAGGAGACACAATCTCTTCAATGCTATTCACTGCGTGCTTAGAAGTATTCAAGCTGTTAAACTGGGAAGGCTTAGGAATAAAGATCGACGGCAAATACCTTAACAACCTTCGGTTTGCCGATGATATTGTTCTATTCAGCAATAATGCAGACGAGTTACAACAAATGATTGAGGACCTTAACAAAGAGAGGGTAAGAGTGAGACTGAAGATTAGTATGCAGAAAACAAAGATAATGATAAATAACCTGGCAAGGAAACAAGATTCCAAGATCGCAGGTCATCCTCTAGAGTCTGTGGAGGAGTACGTTTACCTAGGTGGACTAAGTACAGGGAACCCGGACCACGAGAAGGAAATTCACAGAATAAAAATGGGTTGGATCGCATACGGCAGACATCGTGAGCTCCTGAATGGGAGCTTACCGTTATCATTGAAGAGGAAAGTATACAATCAGTGCATTTTACCGGTGCTGATATACGGCGCAGAGACTTGGAGGCTGACAAAGAAGCTTGAGAACAAGTTAAGGACCGCGCAAAGAGCGATGGAATGAAGAATGCTAGGCATAACTTTAAGAGACAGAAAGAGAGCAGTTTGGATCAGAGAGCAAACGGGCATAGACGATATTCTAATAGACATTAAGAAAAAAATGGCGCTGGGCAGGTCATGTAATGCGCAGACTAGATAACCGTTGGACCATTAGGGTAACAGAATGGGTACCAAGAGAAGGGAAGCGCAGTAGAGGGCGGCAGAAGACTAGATGGAGTGACGAAATTAGGAAATTTGCTAGTGCTATTTGGAGTCGGTTGGCGCAGGACAGGGGTAATTGGAGATCGCAGGAAGAGGTCTTCGTCCTGCAGTGTACAGGAATAGGCTGATGGTGATAATGATGATGATTTCTTATATTTATGGTAGCCATATGTAGCAAGTACATATCCACATTGTGTGCAATATGTTTAAGTGATGTCAACTATGATAGCCACTCCTAATCTGAAATGCAACAAAAGACCAAATATAGGCAACAAATTGTAATTCAGAAAGACAAAGACAACTAGTGCACAGGATAAGTGACAGACTTGCTTTTATTGAAAAAAAAATGTCACATGTGTCATGCCACCAGCAGTGGGTAGCAATATTACAAGCTTGGGTGACAGAGGCAAAACTTTGAAAAATGCTACAATCGCACTCAAATGTAAAACGACCTTGGACACAAAAAACCGACATCATATTGTACAGAATGAAAGGGCAAGACTCCATCCAAGAATACTACGGCACCCCATACTTCACATGGTGTAAAAAATATTAACGTGCCCTACCCAATAAAAAAGCAACAAACACTGAAAACGCGCCTTAAAATGCAATGTGCAGAGTCCGAACCTAAAAAAACAACCCAAAAAAGGTTTACCTAAGTCTTTCAATGATTAAAATTGTCAAACTGTCTAGTCGATTCTTAATGAACCTGCACAGCTGAAAAGAAAGGAAAAAAAGCCCATAGCAGGGCTGCAGAAAATGTCACCAATTAAATATACTTTGCTTACCAAGGATACCTCCGGTTTATGTGTGGTCTGACTTTGCACAATAATTGTGTATAAGCTCATCGTGTTTAGAATGGTTTAGTAGATAGGGAAAATCACCATAAGAGCACCAGGTGTATGCATAGTTTATGCACAAGAAGCCACTGCTTTCTTACTTTTATTTTTTTCTCTACCACTATGCATGAGTATTTAAGTGCCTTAATAGCACTGCGAACATCCTACTGCAAAACACAAAATTGGGCAAGTTGTGACAAAGAAAATTGAAGTTTCACTAGTAATGTGAAACAACGATGCAGTAGCTGGTGAAATGTGTACAGGAAGCTTGCTTCATGCTGTGTTTGTTGAACTGAACACTTGCCAATGCAAGTCAGTAATCTCCTTTAAATAAATAAATTAAGTACGAGTAGTATTTATTTGTGGGAGTTGTGCCTCCCAGTGTTGAAGTGGAAAGACTAGACTTTTCTCCCTCCTCTTTCATATCTGGACTTGGCCACTGGTTTCCACTGAAACAACCCTTTAGCTTCTTACTGCTGAATTTGTATTTGGTTTTCTCAAATCTATATTTGGGCTACCCATTGCTAGGTCTCGCACTGTGCTTGAGGAAAACAAGACACCAACAGCCCCATCCAGTAAATCTGAGAAGCCAAGCACTAGAAGAAGATTAATGAAGCAGATGCACGCAATCACTCTCATTACCTGCAAGAAAATTTAACATAGGAATGCCTTCACAAGTGGGAAGGTGATGTGTCAGAACTTGAAGGTGTGGACGCCAGCTCTATATACAGTACGCAGACATTGAGCAGGTGTTAGCCAATCATGGCACCTGTTGGCTAGATCGCACTCTCCAGGATCAGTATTCACCACGACTGTACCTTCAGCAGAGTAGCTGAAATGTAGAATTGTGGACTGCCAATCTTTTGATTGTATGTTTAAATCCTTGCAGCATAATGAAAACTTTACTTACAACATTCTAGCAAGAAATTTTGGAATTCCAGTGACAACACCAGTAGACATCAGAACAGCCAGGGGAGTTAGCCCATAGCAGCTATTGCTGTAAAAAATAAGACTGCCATAAGCACAAGAATTGATATGGGCACACTACATGCCTTTGTTATAGTAGTGGTCCAATACTTTGGTGCTACAGTCAATAATCGCGAATGAGTTCAAGGAGCAAGAATTTAGCACAGAAAAAATATTACGCTTAACAGCCAGCTGTATCTAGTTGTACCGTTTTGTCTATGCAGCTTTATATAACCCTGTCCACACTTACCTAAAGTACATGAGTTGCATCCTGAAAAAGAATGAGCTTTTGACATTGCTTTGGAGAAAATTCATCTGTTTCTGCCTAACAGCATATATATACATACTGCACATCCTGCACAGCTTTCGGTATACCCTATCACCAACTGTTAAGTCACCTTCTTACCTCATGAGCGAATCAGTCCTGCAACCAAGCGTGCTGGCCTGGGTTTTACCTGCATTTCTACCTGTGCAGTTGGTAAAAGTCTTTGGCTGTTTACTGTAACTTTTTATTTCAAACGTTCGGTTGCATAAGCGGCTTTGGAAACACTGGCAGCCCTAATGCCTGGACAGGCATCACGAAAGGCCACCACTACCTCGTTGCAGACTGTGTTCAAGATCCTTCTTGGTTCGACTGTGACTAAGAACCCATATATATTTCCTCCGAAGCGGCTGGTATTGGCGATGCTTTGATGCAGAAAGAGGCTATTGTGGCACATGTCAACCTCAGGCCAGAAACCAATCTGGCACAGGTGGAAATAGTCTTGTCTTTCCCAGATGGTTCAGCCTTGCGAGGCACATTCCTTCAGTCAATTTGCACACTGAAATGTGAGTGAGTCTTATTAAAGGTTGGCTATGGTATCAGGTTTCTTACCTGGTTTCGGTAGTGGAATCATGACCAAGTGTTTCCACTCTGTGGGGAATTCTAATATTGCAGATTTCATTGATTACAAGCAATAGTGCTTGTTTCCTCGTTTCGGCAAGATTCCTCAACATCTGCAAGATGACTCCATCCTTGCCACGTGCGCTTTAAGTGTTGACATGCCCGAGAGCAACAACAGGTTCTGCCAACGTAAAGAGGCTTTCCATTCCTTACTAGGCAAGTGGTCATTAAGGTGCGTACAACTCTGGTGACGGTCAGTCACTGTGAGGTGGTCGGGGAAAGCATCTGCAGCTCGTTCCTCAAATTTCTCAGATTTGCACTGAAGATCGAGCAGCCTGTTTTCAATAGTATTACAGTATTTGTTTCATCCTGTTATAGCTGAGAATGTGTTACAGCTTACTGAGACCTATACGTTTAAATGACGCGCAGTGGTCCATCCACTGGTCCCTGGCAAGTTTCTTAGCATGACATGTTACCTGCACAGTCTTGTGCAGAACGTTGATCAGGGTTTGTTGCGTGCAGCCACAATTTAATTATGCAGCTTGGCTTGCTCACCCCAAAGTTGACGCAGGTGCTTGCCAGGGCTGGATGTTGCCCCAGTAAGCTCTAGTTCGCATGCCGCTCTTTGCAGTGTGTAAAGGATACGTGTTCCTAGCGATTCTTCAACACCTTCACATTCTGCATACTCAAGTGCATCACGGAAATGGCCCCAGCCTGAAACCCCGATTTTGTGAATGTGGCACATTTTCACCCCTACATCAAGTATTATATCACATAATGGTCGCTGCCTCTTGGGGAAGAGTCGCACTGACACTCTGGAGGAAGGCCCCAGTTGCCCATGCTAGGTAAGTGTACTGCCCTTCTGGCTTTAACGGAGGGTGTGGCAGTTGGTATAGTTGGTGTCATTTGTTAATTTGAGGTCTGGGGTGTCTGCTTCGTCAAGGTGGCATCCTCTTGGCCTGCATCCCCAATGTGGGTGATGTGCATTGAGCTCAACTCGACTGAGTATTCTGTGCTCGGGAAAGCAAATTTGAAGATGTCAAAGCCAAGTCAAGTCGCCTCGGCTGCGGTGCGTGGTCTTGGGACAGAGGTAGACCAATGCCAAAACGGCTTTCACTGCCTTAGCCTGCCGCACACCACCACAACTTTCTGATTAGATATATGTTTATTCAAGTTGTTCTTTCCTTGCCCTAATTCAATAACAGCCAATTTTAAGAGCTGCAAATTAAGCTGAATTCAGAAGACTGGCAAGTTTTAGCTACTTCTAGTAGCTTATTGCTTGGTTAATTCTTTAGTTGGGCATGACGTGCTTCGTGCTTAAAAAAATGAACTGTTTAAGGAATTCTAGGAGTAGTATTAGGACAGGCAACTCTAACTGAGTGATCACTGCTTTTGTCGCAAAATGTGGCATAGTGCTAGGTAGATGCTATCACGACAGCATAGTGTTTAGGTTGTATGAGTATAGGAGAAACAAAATTGGAGTTGTGAAGTTCAAAGCCCTATTTTTATAGCCTCTCTTTATACTTTAGATTAGAGCTACTTGAGATTAGATTAGAGATTAGATTAGAGCTTTAGATTAGTGGACGCAAGCAGCATGTCTAAACAAGAACCCTGTTTGCGTATTTTTAGGGACCCATGTGGTTTGCATAACCAAGCAGCACACGAGTCGCTTGCCATCCTCTTATCCAGTACTATTATCTTCATTGTAAAGCAACCAATATCGCAGTAAGTCTGATCAACCTGCATCAATATGCTAGAAATGTTTAAGCACTTAAGGTGTGTCGGTTGGGCACTTCACCATACCCTTGGCCACTAGACTTGTGCTTTCCAGTATTACTTGCTCATCAACTCTTGAAGTGTTTACATCCTTTCTGGTGCTGTAAGATTAGTTTGACAGTCCTAACAAAATTGTTAAAGTGAAGGTCTGGGCTGTTGTATTGGCCATGTCATTGTAAAACTGTTAGGTCTGACACTGCCAAAGCATTGGCAACGTTAATAAGCTTCACCTCACTACATATATGTATTGCGGTGGGACCATTCAGCATCTGCAAATAAAAACACCGACAAATATACAGTTCGAGAGCAACTGAGATTATAGTAAAGCCAGGGTAACGGGGACATCAAAGCTGGAACGAGGGCTGCCACACTACCCGTCATCGCAATACACTGTTTGCTTCATCGCATTACACAAATGTGTTGCGGTGAAGTTATTGCGGACACACACACACACACACACGCACGCACATTATATATATATATATATATATATATATATATATATATATATATATATATATATATATATATATATATATATATATATATATATTAATTCGTCCGAACTTTGCACAGAACACTGCATCCCACTGTTAAAAACTAAGAGCGTGAGAAACGGGCAGAGATGCAGCTGAACATCACAGGGCACGGTATCAAGCTCCGTATCACTGTTTATCGCGCCCTTAGTACCAATAATCTTAAACATCTACTTGCATATCAGTTCGTGGAATTCGGGGAGACCGTGTGATGTCACTAAAGGTCCGTTAGGTTCACAGAACTACGCGATAATTGTCGTAAAGTCCACGATAAAAGTACATGAAGTCACGGATAGCGCACTAGCGCTGAACACGATTGAAAACATGCGTTGCCCCATTTCAAGGGCGCGTGAACAGTTGTGAGCAAACACCACCTTAAGCACTATATTACTTACGTAACGTAAGTCGTGGCGAGGAACACGTACAATACCTCCGCCTACGACGCCCGTCAAGTAAAGGTGCATGTGCGATGTGATGACGCTGCCGAAAAGGGGCGAACACGGCGACGCTGCTGCAACGCCGGTTCGCAAAGTGCATTGCCGAGGCGCTACGCCACTTGAATATTTCGATCGTCCGCACCACTGAATTCTTCAGAAATACGGGTCTCAGACCACCAGACTTAACCGAGACCAAACACCACTATAATATAGTACTGCACGACTTTTTGCCTGCAAATACTAAACCCACTGCGGAGACTCTGACTGCAGTCCGTGCGGTTTATCGATTCAAATTGTACGGCGGTTATATTTGCGAACGGGGTGGTCGTTTCGTCCGTGCAGCATCGCGCAGGTTCGTCTCAATTAGCCAACAATAATATATCAGCCAGATATGCACCCCACATTCGATAGCCGCTACCAGACGATCGTGTTTAAAGACGGTGAACTTTATCAGCTGCGGCGTTTCACTGGCGCAATGGCTACCTACACGGCTTCCGTTATCAGTGATCTGCCGCGTCTAGCCGCGTAATGACGGGTTGCTTGAAAAAAATGTACTAGCTAGCGTGAGAACTCGTCGCTGGAACCGAGCACAATCTGTCTGGAAACTACTCAAGAAAGTGGATTAACCTTGCAGCCTCTGGGTGTGTGCACCGGTGAGTTAAGAAACACTGCTTCGCATTTTCAACTTTCAATTTCTTCGGGTGCAAAGCGGGTAAAACAGATTCCTGTATTCGTATTTTTTTCAATGTGGAAACTCATAATAAGATTATCGCTCTTCAAAGGCAATCCAAACAAGCCTCTTGTTATTTTGCCTCGTTGCTAAAATTCCTAACACGGTGTACAGTATAAAAGATAAATAGTTTTGGCTGTGTCTGCATGAATGATACACTGCGACAAATTCGCAGTACATTAGTGCAAGTGTAATTCCGGTGATACAGTTGGATTAATATCATTTGAGACATAATAAAATTACTCTGTTTATTACCTAGTAGCTGACAAAAAATTTTATCGAGGCTTAACTAAGCACAGCACGCACAAGGCCACCATTGAAAGAAACGCACACTCAAAACAGTGTTGTCATGGCGCTTTTCTGTCATGGAGCGTTTTGTGCACTGTTCATAGTCGTACATGAATCACAAACTCACCCGCGCTTCCACCGTAATAATTGAGGCTTTCTTCTTTTGCCTCCAGCCTCCAAGATGCTGCTCATATTTGATCACCACTTTGGACCCTACTGTCTCTGGACGTACAAGTCAGCAGTACAGTGACGAGCAAGGTAAGCCTCAGCGTGGGAACTTATCTTCGTCACCGCCCACACGAATATGTTTGATTTTTGAAATGTTGGCCACAGGCTGAGGTTTCCCTTGCTCACCTCTGTTACTAAACTGACGTGTTCATCTCCTTGTAACCTTCTTGCATTGTTCGAACACGCAAACCGAGATTTTTTTTCAACATGAAACCGTAAATTGAATTTTACAAGGATCCGAGCATTAATTCGGCATACTTATATGTTTATTTAAGGTTTGTTCGATTCAGAAAAAGGTGCACGGCACCACAAACGAAAAGGTGCAGGGGGTGCATGGTGTGCCCGGCTGCACCCACTCACTGCAAGGTTGAAGGGTGCACTGCACCGCGGCGCCACGTTGCCTTACACCCCGTTCAATCGAAACCGGGGGTGCAGGTTGCACTGCTGCACCTCGGGGAATCGAGGGTCTAGGTGCAGGGCACCACGAATAGGTGCAGAAGGTGCAGATAAACTTGGCTGAATCGAATAAGCCTTTAGTGTCTTTGTTTACACGCAATATTGGCAGAGGTCCTTGTAAGCACTGTCGTCTCCATAACGTTCCTCACCTTCCTGCGAGTACTCCACTTGTGTGAAAGCCTTTACTGCTCCAGCTGAACCATAAATGTGCAGTAAAAATATCAAGAACACACAATATGTGATCTAAAATATAGCATAACGTTTTTTTTTTCTAGACTTCGCGCCTATCGCCAATGTGTTATGAAAGCAATGCCTTACTGAGCTTACCTTACTGAGAGTACATGTTTGCTGAGCACTTCTTGTGTTTTTTTTTATCTCGCTGAAGTCATCGAAGGCAGACAACATACACATAGTATGGAACACGTCAAACAGCACCGTATGCAACAGAAGTACGAACGCAGGCGAGCACAATATCGTTGTCTTGCTTTAGCGGGACGCCAAACGCGATGAAAAAACTTCGCTCGATTTCAGCTTTCAATTCCGTTAAATAGATTACTATCTGTGTTTCTGTATGTTGTAAACTCAGTAACTGACAGCATTAGCTTCACCTGGCCTGTACGAAAATTGTGGGCATGTACTGCATCATTTACGATTGACAATAAACTATGTAAGCTTACTTGTATGACGTGTTTTTTTTTTGCCAATTGAGGCCTCTCGGTCACCTGGCAATATAATAAAGGTATCCATAGTCATTTTAGAGTATCGTACACACGAAAACCGCTCCGAAAGCGGTAGCAAAACACCCAAATCCGGGGAGCGAGCAACACAACGAACCCCACCAGTCGCTACCAACGTTTCTAGATGATTTTCAGTTGTCAAACTCCGCCGCGGCACCTGGCCCCTTTCTGTCGCGCCCGCGGGGTGGCGCGCACGACACTGTCGTCCATGTCGGCCTAAAGTCCCTTTATGTCGACCTAGGGTGCCTCGATGTGCGCCCGCTCTCCGGAGCGCAGGCGCGCATCGAGGCACCCTATATCGGCCTAGAGTTGCTGTATATGCTACCAAAGGTCTGAGAAGGCTAAAAGGGCAGCAGATCAACCCATTACCTTTGGTTGATGAGCGAGGAAATACCTTGGAAAACCAGGCCGATGCCCTTGGATTACATTTTGCTCGTGTATCAAGTTCCATAAACTTTTCACAAACATTCCTTCAAAACATATGACACGACTTGGTGAATCAAATAGCAGAACTTATGTCAATAAACCGTAAATGCAGACCTAATCTACCGTACAACTGCCCTTTCAATATTGCCGAGCTTAGAGCTGCGTTGTGCTCGTGTATGAACTCTGCACCTGGAGTTGACAGAATCATGTATGACATAATTAAAAACCTACACACTGATACACAGATGACACTTCTGGGCACTCTTTAACTCTGTTTGGGCTGCTGGATACCTCCCATCCTCCTGGAAAGAAGCTATCGTAGTACCGGTCTTGAAACAAGGCAAGCACCCATCCGACGTTTCAAGTTATCGTCCAATAGCACTCACAAGTTGCTTATGCAAATTCTTCGAGAAAATAATAAATCGTCGTCTTTTACATTTCCTTGAATCGAATAAAATGCTTGACCCTTATCAATGCGGCTTCATAGAGGGTAGATCGACTACTGACCAGCTCGTGCGCATTGAGGCAGGCATTCGCGACGCGTTTATCCATAAGCAGTTTTTTCTTTCTGTTTTCTTAGACATGGAAAAGGCAAATGACACGACTTGGAGATATGGGATTTTGCAAGACCTCTCAGAAATGGGTATTCGAGGGAATATGCTTAATGTAATTGAAAGTTACCTATCAAACCGTACATTTCGCGTAAGGGTGGGCAACGCTCTATCCAGGCCATTTACACAAGAAACTGGCGTGCCGCAAGGAGGTGTATTAAGCTGTACCCTTTTTATAATCAAAATGAATTCCTTGCGCTTATCTATGCCGCAGAGCATGTTTTATTCGGTATACGTAGATGACGTACAGTTAGGCTTCAAGTCATGTAACCTGTCTGTTTGTGAGCGACATGTCCAGCTTGGCTTGAACAAAGTTTGTAAATGGGCAGAAGAAAACGGCTTTAAACTGAATCCTGTTAAAAGCTCATGTGTCCTTTTCACAGAAAAAAGAGGATTATTTGCAGAGCCCAGTGTAGAACTACATGGACTGCACATACCAGTTGTCAAACAACACAAATATTTAGGAATCATTAGTTTCAAAACTGTCCTTCATTCCACACTTTAGGCACCTAAAACAGAAATGTCTAAAACAATGAACATTCTTAAACTTTTATCACATACAACATGGGAGAAAAGTTTCATTCGTTCTCTGTTGTCCTCGCTTCTTAGTTGGAACTTGAAGCTTCTCGGACGATGATCGGCAGTTGTTGATCGAACGCAGACAGGAAGCGATGGAGATCAGATGTACAAGAAATATTTATAGGTAAACTTTTCTATATACATGGCAGGTAAAACAAATACATTACAAACTTGAACAATTGAGAAACAAAGTCTTACTCTTCGACTGTCTCAATGACTGTTAGAGCCCAGACTCGTTTTAACGTACATGGTACGGAGCCTCACTGATCTATCAGCAATCCTGATTTCAGCCGAGTCTGAGGGACAGCATGTCGTCCCGACTTTTTTAGCCCACAAAGAAAAAAAAGGCGGTAAGGCCGTTGGCCCGTCCCACAGGTTCAGTTGCCAATCAGAGTCAACCGTTTGTTAAGCCACAACCCTCAGGGATGTGCTTACTCTTAAAAATAAACATATTGGAAAACAAAGCTCTTTTCCTTCTTCCCTAAAACTCCGTTGCCCTCTCATTTCTCCGTAGTTAGTGACGGGCTCAGCAAAACACGCCAGGCACGAACAAGTTATCGCTAGGCCGCCTCAAATCCCAAGGGCGTCTCTAGGCCGCAAATGTCTCGGAAGCAGGGGCATCGACACCACGTAGTGCAGCCGTACTCAAAGTTTGTCCGTGTGGGAGACTGATGGCCCTCCTTGTCCTTCAAACTTATTGTCTACAAGACAAAGTTCTCCGAGTGCGTGTTTACAAGACGCTGCCGTCCGAATGCACTCTTCACGTGTGCACCGCATCCCTACAGCGTGCACTGTAAGCTGGCCTTCGACACCACACAGGCAGTCGCACCCAACAACAAGGCTGGCGATTGCGTTCCGGACGCGTAGAAGAATAGATCCCTGCTCCGTATATGCGGCACGGGGTCAAGGTTGCTAAGCCCTTCTTAATCTCGGCGGCGCCTCCAATTAGTCAGGTACTCGGGAGCCAGGCCCACAATACCGTGTGCAGCGGTCCCTTTCAAGGCTGGTCTGTGTGGACTCGTGTGGCCGTCTGCGGACTGCCAACACCGTGCGCACAATACCGACTTCCCGGAATCGGCACTCGCCCTCCTGGCGCTTGTCGCAACGCGTCACCCAACAACGCGCGGTCCCTGTGACCCCACATAACACAGAAACGGTTGCCTCGCTGACACGGGGGGGAAGTGAACCCCCTCTCTATACACAAAGCACGTGGCCGATTCGTGACACTTAAGAACCCGAACAATCAGAGCGACCTTACAATGGGGCAGCGACAGGAAGTGTCTGATGAACCTGTACAAATGTTTTATACGCACACGGTTAGATTATGGGGTCATAGTATATCAATCTGCCAGCCCAAGTTCTTTGAAGATGCTTGACCCTGTTCACCACTTAGGTATCCGCTTGGCGACCGATGCCTTCAGGACAAGTCCTGTAGAAAGTTTCTACGTTGAAGCTAATGAGTGGTCGCTTCATCTTCAGAGGTCATACTCCAGTTTCATGTACTTTCTAAAAGTGAACGCAAACCGCGACCATCCCTCTTATGTAAGCATAAACGACGTGGCACCTGCAATGCTTTTTAATAACCGACCTGCAGCTACAGAACCATTCTCTCTGCGCATTAGAAAGCTTGCTGAGAATATGCAAGTCCCAATTCTACAGCAAAACCTGATGGCCCCAGCTAAGCCATTGCCGCCATGGCAGTGGAAGACCATGAATGCGATATATCATTCGTAGAGGTGACGAAACACGCTCCAGAAGCACATATTCGAATGCATTTCTTGGAAGTTCAATCTAAATACTCGTGTATAGAATTTTACACTGACGCTTCTAAGTCGCATGCCGGCGTGTTTTATGCTGCAATCGGACCATCCTTCTCACAGTCCGACGGACTGCATCCGGAAACAAGCATATTCACTGCGCAAGCCTATGCAATTCTGTGTGCTGTTAAACAAATCAAGAAAGCAAAGTTGCACAAAGCCATTATATACATGGACTCTCTAAGCGTCGTAAAAGCCCTAATGTTCCTCCGCAATCATCGAAACCCTGTACTTACCGAGCTTTATTCCGTCATTTGCACATCGTACATATCTCAGCAGCAAGTCATAATATGTTGGGTACCTGGACATAGGGGCATTGAGGATAATATGCTGGCTGACCAAATAGCCACATCAATTGCATCACAAGATATCCATCCTACCGCTGCACTACCTGCCTTAGATCTAAAGCATTTCATCCGAAAGAAACTCAGA
This sequence comes from Dermacentor variabilis, assembly GCF_050947875.1. Classification (NCBI taxonomy): domain Eukaryota; kingdom Metazoa; phylum Arthropoda; class Arachnida; order Ixodida; family Ixodidae; genus Dermacentor; species Dermacentor variabilis. Next base: position 198,252,035 of record NC_134573.1, read on the forward strand.
AGCCACTGGCAGCGCTTATGGGATGCTGAAACAAATAATAAGCTTCACTTGATTAAACCAAAACTAGGTTATTGGCCCTCCACAACAAAAACACGACGAACAGATGTCCTATTCTGTCGTCTTAGAATAGGACACACATATGCCACACACAGTTTTCTGCTAACTGGAAATGAACCACCATCCTGCGGTAGATGCGGTGAAAGGCTCACCGTCCTCCACGCTTCCTGGAGTGTCGGGAAGCCGAAACAGAAAGAAAGAAACACTTTCCGCTAGCATACCGGCAGTACATCCCCCTTCATCCTGTAATGTTTCTTGGTAAAGAACCGTTGTTTGACACCAGAGCAGTCCTAAATTTCCTAAACGATGTTGCCTTACATGTTGTTAGCCCTACGAATTTGTAGCACATCCTCTCTCCAGAGGGTGCTGCTGCGATAATATATTTTTGTATAGCACATGCCTTCAGGCCCTTCTGTTCCAAGGGCTCTCTTAGGCAGCAGTGCTTTTTGCAAAAGTTTACCTTTATGTATTTTTAAATATCATCATTATATCACAATGTATCTTTTGTGTTCTTAGTAGTACTCACTAGTCATTGCCATAACTTTATTACATACAGCTTTTATGCGCTTTACAGAGATTGCTTTTTAGGCCCTTTACAGCTACGTCACAATCACGTAATTCACCTACCCACTGCAAACCCATCAACACTGACCTGGCGCTCTTGGGTCGTAATTGGCCCTTGCGCCATAAAACAACAAATTCATCATCATCAACCTTTGGTAGCATATACAGTAACTCTATGTCGGCCCGAAGGCGTCGGCGCGAGCAACGTTTGTGCGGGCGGACAGAGCCGCCGATGCGTGCAGCAGCGTGCCACGTTTTGCTCGTGAATCTTATTTGTGTGCCAGGAAAATGCTGCTTGCCTTGTGAGCAAACATGCCTGCAATGGAACAATTAAACGGCAATGAAACAACAAAAACCACGAGAAAGAGACAAAGTGATAGCTATAGGGGAAGGTGCAGCGCCCTTCCTAACTATCACTTTGTCTGTTTTCACTCCTGTTTTTGTGTGTGTGTGTGTGTGTGTGTGTGTGTGTGTGTGTGTGTGTGTGTGTGTGTTGTGTGTGTGTGTGTGTGTGTGTGTGTGTGTGTGTGTGTGTGTGTGTGTGTGTGTGTGTGTGTGTGTGTGTGTGTGTGTGTGTGTGTGTGTGTGTGTGTGTGTGTGTTATTAAAAACTTGCGAGCATTAACGACGGCATTGTGTCCCAGACCACCGCCTTTGAACTTCGTGCGCATTTTTTAAGGCTATAAACTTGTTACACTAATCATTTCAGGTTATCAAATATTTTTTGGAACTGCTAAACTTGACAGAACAGAATGCAATTCAAAAGAACGTGAAGCTTTTTGCATCACAACAAACGATAAAGTCGCTGCGAGTAACTCTGATGTCGACTTTAGACATTGTCGATGTGCCGCGTCCAGGTGCGCTCTATGTTTCGACAGCCAAGTTAAATCAAGATCCACTGGAGGTAAGGCACACTGTCAGATTCCCCTGACATGCGACAAAACCTACATAGGCCAGACGGGCCGATGTTTGAACGTGCGAATCCGAGAACACGAAAGATCAATTATAAACCGGGAGCAACATCATTTACCCATGCACTGCTTAGAACATAAATGCAGGCCTCTGCTCAACCAAGTAAAGATCCTGCGCAAGTGCAGTAATGAAAAAGCACGTGAACTTCTTGAGTCATATTATATAAAAAAGAAGGGACAAGCATGCATCAGTGACACATCAGTCATACTTTACAATAGGGAGGCACGTTTTCTTGATAGTATGTTTAGGTGAGCCACGCCTTTGGATTTTTCTGATTTTGGGTTGTTCTTCTGTTACGCTACTGATACCCTGATGCGCCTGCGCTGGTATGGTCTGATATATAAGTGTTATTTCTGGAATAAACCTCAGTTGTTAGTTTGCGCCTGTCCTGTCTTCTTACATGTGATTGTCTAGAAAGCGCAACCAATGTTTCCTATTACAATGAACCAACTTGCCCAACAACGCATCCTGCTAGACAGTTACTTAATTGAGTGCAGAAGTCTCAAGCAAGGTTCCTTAAAGCACCCGACGCCAAAGATGCTGGGCTTTATAAAGACTGCTAACAAAAGTGTGTCAGCTTCCCTGGATGAGGCAGGCCTTTGCGGAGAGACATGCCTCCCTCTTCTTGGTTGTGCAGAGCATATGTTCGCATTCACGTGCGAAATACTGAATTTCGTCATTGTTATGCGGATGCATTTTTACTCAAGGGATAAAAACTGTCTACTAGAAAGCAGTCACAAGGTAGCTGTAGCAACCAAGAAAGCGCGTCTTTTGTGAATATCGATGCAGCATGCTTAAATTCATCAATCCGGCGTTGTACCGGTCCTATTCTTTTTTTCATGTGTACATAAAACAATGTGCCACGAACAAAAGGCTCACTGTCCTCTTCATTCACGAATTAGCTGCTTTTTACAGAGTGCACAATGTAAAACGGCTATTTTTTGAATATTTAGCGGCCACAGAGAGCAGCAAAAAAAAAAATTACCGACGATTACGTTACTTCCTAATGAGAAATTTGAGCGCAGCAAATAAGCTGTTTCACCTTTTCGATAGATTGAGGCAAAGAAATCGAGCAACACATGTATGCGCTATCACAGAATTTTTTTTAATTTTTCACACGTATTCCTTTAACAAAGACTCCACTAGGTAAGCTTCTGCTTCGGCGGCACGCACCTCTGGATTCTGACGGCGACGGCGCTGGGCCTCTGCTCTGGCAGCTCGTTTAGCAGCAGCAGCAGCAGCAGACGGAGGACTTCCATCGGTCGTCTCGCTCATGGCTCAGAAAGAACTGGCAGATAATTTCGCAGTGGCGAACGGCAGCGGCAATTTCGGCTCGGGCGGTGCACATATACAGATCCGCCGCCACCGATCTGGCTCTCTGATTGCCACCGCACAGGGCGAACGGCAGCGGCAATTTCGGCTCGGGCGGTGCACATATACAGATCCGCCGCCACCGATCTGGCTCTCTGATTGCCACCGCACAGGGGTTGCATTGGAGGAGGAGCGAAGAAAGGAATTAAGTTCGAGCCGGCGCTTTGACAACCGGAGACTCGCAGGAAGAGGGGGGAGGGGGGCGGCGTGTACACCCAGCGGCAAACGATGGGGGCAGAAGCGCGCGCAGCAAGCGGACAACACGATAAAGGGAGGAGGGAAGAGATAGCAGCGACTGACTGATGCCGCTGACGCCGATAGTGAGTCAACCCCAGCTGCGGAGTTGGTTTCAGGGACAACGCCGCCGATGGCGACACAAACAATATGATACCCTCGCTTCCGCAGCGCTAAGAACCAGGTCTAGCCGTGGGAAGGTGGTCACGTATTCGTCGACGTGCCGGGGCCTACGTGAAATAACCGGCGCGTCGGCAACTGAAGAGCACCCTATCCGCCACACAAGAACAGGGGGGGGGGACCCTTTCCTCCTCTTTCTGCATGGCGGCGACGGTGTTCTATGCAGTCACGTTATCTTGACTCTCTAGCGGCGTCAGCGGCATACAGCGCTATCAGTCGGTCGCTGCTAGCGCTGGGGGGATGAAAGGGGGGCGGAGCTGGTTACGAGGCCGACGACAACGCCGACGACGATGCGAAACCCAGGAACGGACGCCAAAGAGCTGCGCTCTAAAAAAGAAATCTGGCATTGAGTCGGCTGCGCGCTCCTGCCTTGGGAAGCTTCCTTAGCCAACCGGGCCAACCTAGAATCACTGGAAAAAATTTCAGAGTACCGCATTCGTTTTCCCCGCGCCGCCGACGCGTTCATTGGCCCAACCGTACCACGTGACTTTGGGGTGCCACATACCTTCCAAGCGCCGGGCGGGCCGGCGCAGGAAGCACAGGTTCCCTACGTATTTTTGTGTTCCGATTGTCGCGCTCGCGTTTGACTGCAAGGAAATCATGACTGGCTGCTGCGCCTTCGGATGCAGCAGCCGAACCGAGCCTGGAAAGACTTTTTATCGATTCTGAGCGGGAAAAATGACCGAGAGCGTCGTTCTGCATGGTTACCCAGAATCGGCCGGGAGAACTTCGAGCCTACAAGAAACACCCGCGTGTGCGAGGTATAAGTACACCTTTCTTGTGCTTTTCGGCACTGTTTTAGAAGATATTTAAGCGAAGTGCACACGGTGTTAGCGATGCCACGAAAATAGGAGTTCATTGCAGGGATCGTTCGCGTCTTGCACGCTTGACGCGGGTACACGTGCACGCGTTTGTTGCTCAACACACGCGGTTATTCCGTGGTCATGACACGCGAAGGCACACTTGTCGCGCAAGAATTCCGCGTCCTCACGTACACCAGGTGCTCGCATTATTTCTCCGCGCACGTGAGCGCGCTCTCGCCTCGAGTTACTCGACCCATATGGCACTTTTTTTTCGCAGACCGTGACGATCGCAGTCAATAAATACATGGTCAGTGCATGTCGTGCGTCCACATAACGGCCGTTTTCTGTGCAGTTGTGTTGGCACTGGTAGAAAAATAGAGATGGGTTAAATATTAGCAATCCTTGAAGCTGCGTGTTTGCACCTCAATTGAGCTATTTTAATTGTCTCACTGCGTAAACTTCTAAACCTTTATAACGTATTCTTCGACTCTTTAGTTGGGTCTTTCAACTTATTATTACAGCTACCTTCCATGTTTTTTTTTTTTGTTTCACATGTCTGAAACAGGGCTTCATTCAAAAAAGCCCTGGAGCTCAAGCCTACTTGGACAGCCCAGCGTTAGGGTGACCAGCATCACACTTCTAACCATGCAACAAACATTTGCATGACCACTTTTGTGCTGAAGACTTTGAGGAGCCTAGAGTGGATGGGCATTTCACTTATCCTTTGCTCATTTATACATATGCACTTTGAGGTTGAAACCAACGGCAAGGTGATATCCACAGCACATGCTTCAAATTCTGAGCTTGTAAGCCGAGCACATGCAATGAAAGTCACAGCACATGCTTCAAATTCTGAGCTTGTAAGCCGAGCACATGCAATGAAAGTATAAACCCCATGCAAGCGATTTCTTGCGCGACAGCGACAAGCGACGCGATGGAAATGGCTGTCGCGTTCACTCGTCGCCCAGAAGTCAAATTCCAAGCGAGCGACCGCTTCGCGCGACAGCTCTCCAGTGTTGCCGGTATTAGGGGATCGAGTTAGCGCCAAACCTGGCGTGGCACTTGCTATAATATACATATTGTGTTTTATGTTGAAATGCTACGGTGCATACCCAAATAATATTGTGCTTGATGCATAACAAGAAATACAAAACAACAGAACACCCATTAGCTTTAGTTTCACTCTGTCACTAGGCATGTTACATAAACCGCTCTAAAAGCGCAAGAATTTTATACATCGCCCATGTAACTTAGAAAAAGAAGTGCTGCGTCACCAGCGGGCGTTCCTGCCTTTTTTTTTTTTTACACAGGCGGCAAATCTTGGCAGTCTAAGAAAACAGTCATAAATAAGTTGAAAAGAGTAGCGGCTACTGAACGCACTTGACAGCCGCGTTCATAAATCACAATGTAGCAAACTCTCGCTCATTATCAGTGTACAGAAGTACATATACGTTGCTGTAATCACGCAAATGGCTCATATTGGCCTTCCACAAGATTTAGTGCGCAAAATGGTCATCGAAGTTGGTTTTTACACCTGTTGTGCACAGATCGTCTTACGATCACGGCCAAACACCGGTGCGCACACGGCAGTCGCAGTGTATCGTGCGTATACGGCGGACGAAGTCGCCCGGCAGAGTCGAGAACGCACGGTACCCGATTACAAACTAAATTAAATGTATCCGCTGTAGCTTGTGAAATTACACAATAAACGTACGTACCTACGTACGTACGTGTGAAATTACACAATAAACCTACGTACCTACGTACGTACGTACCTGTGACACTGTCAGGTGTTAGTTTCGTCCTGCTTGGAAACATTCAATATAAGCCGGCGGTGGTACACGATGTTCATGCCCAAAAGCACAAGCTTGCCTCATTGCGGCTCGAAGTGACGAAATGTTTCTTTCGTAGCTCGCTCCGCGGAAGGGAAAAAAACGCGTGCATAAGCTCCTGATAGCAGCGCTAAACTGCTGCCCACAATCGTAGCACAGTTCCAGCAGTAAACACGATCGGCGTGCAGAACAACCACCGGCTGCATTACTTCGCACAAAATAACATTTTCTTTTCGTTCTTAGCAACCATTATCTCCGGGCACAAAATATTTGTACTTCAGTAAACACTCAACCCGATGTGTCACCGAATATCAAGCTCTTCCGACACGGCGGCCTTCCCGCGACGCAGTCGGCTTCGAAGGTATTGGCGGCGAGCTCGACCACTGGAAAAGCTAGCGCCACCGTCGGCGTGACGTGGCATGAGGGATCACGTGGACACAGCGGCCACGTCGGCTGCTTCGGAAGCGCCGAAGCGAGCTGAAAACGAAAGTTTAAAGTCCCACCTGCGCCGCGGTTCTGATTAAGTGGTGAGGCTTTACCGCCTTGGGTGTCTGCTTGACAACATTCGAAATCACTATAATAGGTAGTGGTTGCCTTTGGAGGCGTGCAGCATGGTGGGCTACTGCTCGGTGCCGCAGTGCCGGACGCACGCAACGGAGCCCGGTGTCAGCCTTATTCACACGTAGCCACAGGGCAAGGAGCTGCGTGAAGCTTGGCTGGCGAAACTTAGAACCGGCAGACAGCCATCGGCTACAACTCGGGTATGCAGCAAGCACGGTCGCAAGGAACATTTCTGCTACGGCGCCGGGACTGCACGATGTTCGGTGAGTAGCAGAAAACGCGCACTGAGACTCTCGCCCGCGCCCGCTGCCCGGCTAATGTCATGACGGTTTGATCTATGAACTTGTTGATGCTAGATACCTGCAAGTTCACTGGAACGGAAAGGGAGCGGTAAGACGCACATTATAAATAGGCACGGCATACGGTCATGTTTGTGTTGTGAATTAATGCACTGGATTACGAAAATCAAGCAGATGGAAATCGCACGCTGAGAAGATCGATAAACATACAGTGCGACGCAACTTGAGAAATAATATTAAAATGTCAAAGAATTTAGGAGACAAAAAAGATTGAATCGTCGCGACGGCACATCACAGTCGCCGTAGCTATAGGCGTCGAAATCTCTATAACGCAATTATTTTTGAACAGTTCTGATAGCGTCCACGCAACAATGGTTGCTAGTGTACTGTCAAATGCTCATATGCTGTGGCCTGAAGCTCACGGCATGGTGCGAAAACGCGCTCACAGCGAAAGCAAAACATGGTGCACGGACATGCAGACGCGCAGTCAGTCGCTGCGAACCCGTGCGATCGCTGGATTGAGGCTCCATTCTGTTATGCCCCATTTGGTTATACAGACAGCCCACTATAAGAACACATTTCACATAGTTTACTCTCAGCGTTTGCCTACCTTTCACGCAAGAAGCCGGTTCGGGAGACTCCATCGCGGTGACCGCGCGCAGTGATGTTCACGTACTGTACGTGTTCGGTAAAGAGACAGCGCCTGTAAACGATTCTGTGCTTTCAGTTTGCCCAAGATTGTTATATCGACAGTCAGAAAGTTCCCTCCTTTTGAGAGTACCTGCATAAATGTCAAGGAAGGCTGCCGCGTGGTGTTTTTATTGAGCGCCGTAAGCGAAACCTATCCGGACCGCGCCGCGTAATCCCTCATACTACGCAAGTGAGGCGCTTCCGACAGATGGCGATTCCGTAACTCCTCGCCTCCAATATTGCGGTGGCCGCTCAATGTTGTCAGTCAAATCCCGACCTTTGCGGTACTCTGAAATTTTTTTCCAGTAACTCTAGGCCAACCGTGGCGGCAGCGCCACCTCGCGAGAGGAGACCGCAAAGGGTCACGTTCTCGCGCCGTTCCCAGGCGGAGTTTTACAGCTGAAAGGTATCTAGTAGCGATGAGTCGCTACCACAGTGACCATATTGCTCACTACGTAATGACGATGATGATAACATAGAGATAGAGTTGAAATTTCTTTCTCTATGATGATAATTTTGCCAGCGCCATCTCTCGGTCGCATACTTTAGTTCACAACGCCACCGCTACTCTTATTTCCGTTGCATTGTGGAAGGTACAGGGGTACAGTTTCCCTTCTCTAATTTTTATAGGTGTTCTGTGGTTGAAATCGTAATAATGTGGAATGGGCCTTCTAAAAATCGCATTGCGACGCGTGCAAATGCACCGATTTTCGTCATTCCAGTCGCAGCATGAGAAACAGCCTTTACTGATTGCTCTGTCGCTGTCTGCCAGGCACTGCCGTTCAAGTCCACTGTGGCTTCGGCAGGCCCAATTCTTGCATTGTATTATACTCAAGTCATCAATAAAGTGTTATTATTATTATTATTATTATTATTATTATTATTATTATTATTATTATTATTATTATTATTATTATTATTATTATTATTATTTGAAAGTTGCCGACCATTACTTCATAGCTTGTCAGTTACGCTTTCCTTCTCGGTCGTTATCATGTTCTCGCCCCAACACCTGCCACGCTGTTACGGACACGGCTACTTTTGATAAACTGGTCGCCTTGTTCGATTGGCCAGGCCTGCTTGAAAATACCGACAGGCTCGAGCTATATAATGAATTTTCACGTTCGATGGACATTATATATAAATCCAGTGAAAGGACAATTTACGTTCGCCAACGCCGCCCGAACCAGCCCTGGTTGAACAGCATGATATTATCCGCTATCAAAGAAAAAGACCTGCTTTGGCAACGGTACAGACGTTCGCCTAGTAATTGCATGCTGCGTACACAATTCAAAACTTCTCGAAATAAAGTAAATGCCCTTATTCGTGCAGCCAAGCGTTCGTACAACAGAAACCGCTTTCATGAATCTCGTAGAAATCCTAAGAAAACATGGTCTCTGATAAACGAGGTGAGAGGACTACCTTCAAATTCGGCTAAAGATATTCAGAATCATTTTGATTCAGATTTATCAACAGTCGTCGACAATTTTAACCAATTTTTCTCTCAGTTTTCTGGGGTGTCTAAGCAACCGTGCTACACTTGTAGCACTGGTACTCCTGTAATTGAATCCGCTTTCCTGCCCACTATGACGGAAGAAGAGCTTTACTCGTTATTGAGCAGCTTTGGCAGACATCAATCACCAGGTATCGATAAAATTCGCATGTTTGATCTATACAGGAACTTCGGCTTTCTGAAAAATGTCTTGCTAGAATCCTAAATGGGATAATTACAAGCGGAAGTATTCCTACGCGGTTAAAAACGGCCGTAGTTCGACCACTTCTAAAAGGTGGTGAAGCTAAATGTGTGCATAATTATCGCCCCATTTCTATCCTGCCTAGTATAGCAAAAGTTCTAGAAAAACATGTCTTCTTAGTAATGAACAGCTTTATTAACAAAGTGGGGGGGTTTCCCGACTGTCAATACGGTTTTATTGAAAAAAGGGGCACTCAGGCTTTGTTAGAAGAATTGAGTGACCATTTATTTTCTTCATTTGAAAAAAATCTTGTATGTTGCGCACTTTTTTTAGATGTGGCAAAAGCCTTTGACACGGTATGCCATTCGATTATGCTAGAGAAACTCTACAATTCAGGTTTTCGAGGACCTTTCTTCCGATTGCTACGCAATTTCCTTACAGATCGCTCCCAGATTGTTTCCATTTCAGACATTTGCAGTACCCGTGTTTTTCTGAAGGCCGGTGTGCCACAAGGTTCCATACTGTCTCCCTTACTCTTTAATATATACGTCAAGGACATGTGCAACGTGCTATCTGTCTGTAAGTTATTTCAATATGCAGACGATACTGCAATTTTAGCCACACATGTGAATTTTCCAGGCGCATTCTCAATCCTTCAAAATGACGTCGGGAAATTAATGGATTATCTTGGTGCAAATGTAATTGACATCAATCATTCTAAATCAAAGTTGGTTTGCTTCCATAGCCCTCTGAAACGTGTTTCACTTTCTTCTTCACTTTATCTGCACAGCTCTCGATGTAATAATTGTTCCTGCCCTCCAATAAAATTTTCGGACTCTGTGAAGTATTTGGGCATATGGTTTGATTCTAGTCTTCTTTTTTCTACTCACTTGTCTTACATATGTGCCAAACTTCGTAAAATTGTCTGTTTACAGTACCGCATCAAAGTGTTTTTACCCTTGTCTGTTAGGAAACTTTTGGTTCACTCGTTAGCCTACAGTGTGCTCAGATATGGTATTACAACACTTGTACATTGTTCTAGTACCTGGCATCACCGTGTAAATAGGTTGCTAAAGTGTATGTTAAAAAGTGTTACTTATGACGTATACAGACCACAAGGGATGAACCTTTTTCAGATGCTAAAAATGCCGAACATGCGCTCACTGTTTGTTCAAACAGTGGTACTGAAACACTTCTGGGCGGATACCTTTAAAATACCCGCTGTGCCTTGCCGTCCTTTACGGCGTGCACCTGCTTTTTCAGTTCCTCACACACGAACCAGATTTGGCAGATATACTCGAGCCTTTTATGTTCCAGATATATTCAATGCACTTCCTTCTGAAATTTCTTCCTGTAAGTCTGTACGCGACATTCGCAAAACTTTAAGGGCATTGTACACAGAATGATTATAGGCGTCGTATTTTTATTTCTCCTGTCATTGTTGAAGCATGTCTTCGCTCTGGTCGTTTCTTCGCTTTTTTTTTTTACTGTTTTTTCGTGATTCTTTTTTTTTTTTGCCTTGTACGTTATCACTCGCTACCTTAAGTTTTCAATGTCTTTTTGTTTTCATTTTCTTGCAAAAGAAAGAAAAGTCAGTTTCTGGCTGAGTCTTGTTATTAACTGCCGGGTTTCGCATGACAAGCCACTGTGATGGCTTAGGCGAACCCGATTTCTGTACATATACTTGCAGATTTGATAATAAATTATTATTATTATTATTATTATTATTATTATTATTATTATTATTATTATTATTATTATTATTATTATTATTATTATTATTATTATTATTTGGTTGGCCACGTCTAATACGGCGGAGACTGCCGCAAGCAGGAAATAGACGCCACTGGACGACGAAAACGACGACGATAATGGCGATATCATCGCAAAACACGTGCAGGCTTGGCAGACGAACCCAACGTTACTAGAATAGGTTTTTCTAGTAACGTTGGACGAACTAGCAACACGAAGCTCTCGCGCCGGCGAGCGCGCTGACGTGCGCACGTCATAGTTTTGTGCAATCAGCTGTCCATCTGTGTTTACGTTCCTTCTTTGGCCCATCTCGTTGCTCTCTCAAACCGAAAATTTGACTGGTTGCTATGAACAAGACTCAAAATAATTACCTGTCGCGCTCTGAAACCAACGATCTTTCGTGCCGTGATTACTGGGTCATTAGCTACTTATTGCAGCAGAAAAAACCAGATCGAAAATGCTTGTGTCAGTACTCCTTTAATAACAAGAAAAAAGTAGGCGGCTTCGCATTTATCGCTGCTTTTCTGGTGCTCTAATTTCGCCACATGATCGCATTTTATATTCTCCATTACTCAATGCAACGCTTGCATTGGCAAAAAAAAAAACAATGTGAAGTCACATCCGGTAAAGTCAACTTGTCCTCCTTTCTTACCTTCTCTCAGCTAACGCATGGATGGATGGATGGATGGATGGATGTTATAAGCGTCCCCTTTGGAATGGGGTGGTGGGTTGCGCCACCAAGCTCTTGCTACTATGCTGCCTAATATCCCACCTAGGTTAACCAATGAAAAAAGAAAAAAAAACACTATGAACTACCACGTCCAAATTTTATGATCCCCTATTGTGAACTGTGCTTTTGTACGTCTCCGTCTTTTCTCGTTTCTCTACTTTTCTTCCACCAATCCTCCAATCGCCTCTTACTAATGTCTATTGCGGACCTGTTTGCTTTACCACTGCTCCCGCTGAACCCAAGGGCTTCAAGGAGGCCAGTGGTGCCTAAATCGACCGCTGGGTAGACGTCTTCACATTCTAATAAAATATGCTCCGTCGTTTCCCTAGCTTTACCGCAGCAAGCACATGCTTCTTCTTCCTCCTTATATCTCGCTTTATAGGTGCGTGTTCTAAGGCATCCCGATCTCGCTTCGAAAAGTAATAAGCTTCCCTTTGACTTATCATAAATAGTTTCTTTCCTGATTTCGTTTTTTCCTCTTAAGTAGTTACTCATGGCAGGTTTCTTTTCCATTGCCGCCACCCATCAGATTAATTCAGCCTCTCTGACTTTCCGCTTGACCTTCTTTGTTGCTGTGTTGCCCACCCCACAAGCCGCATACTTGCTGGTAAGCTTCCTAGTTCTTTTCCTCCACTGTGAATCAATGTTTTGCCTGTACAGATACCTGAACACTCTCCCAGCCCATTTACTTTCTTCCATATTCCTCAGCCGTTCTTCACACTCAATTTTACTGCGAGCTTCCCTCACTTCAAAACTAGTCCAGCCCATATCCCCCTGCACAGCTTCATTTGTAGTCATCCCGTGAGCGTCCAATGCGAGGCGACCCACTGACCTCTGGTTCCCGTCGAGTCCTGATTGTACCCCTGATTTAAAGCAAACAACCGCATTTCCAAAAGTAAGTCCTGGAACCATTACCCCTTTCCACATACCTCGGAGGACCTCGTACCTATTGTATTCCCATAGCGCTCTGTGCTTCATTATGGCTGCATTTCTCTTCCCCTTGACTGTTATGGTTTTTTCCTGTGTTTCCATATATCCATTGCCTTCGTTTATCCATATACCAAGGTATTTATATTCTGTTACCCGAGGTATTTCTTGGCCCTGTATCTCCACTGTCTGTTCACTGTTTTCATTGAATACCATAACACCTGATTTTCTAACACTAAATTTCAAACGTAAATTGTTGCCTTCCTGCCCACAGATATTAGCCAGACGTTGCAAATCACTTTGCTTGTTAGCGAGCAACACAATGTCGTCCGCATAAAATAAACCTGGGAGTTGCTGCTCTATTACTGTACCTGCCTGTTTGTATGAGAGGTTAAACCCGAGATTACTTCCTTCTAGCGCCCTCTCCATCCTTACCATGTACATCATAAACAGCAGCCAGGATAAAGGGCACCCCTGCCTCAGTCCCTTGTTGATATGAACTTTCTCCGCGCTCCTCATCCCTTCGAAGGAGAGGCCCTGACGTCACTCTTTGTGAAGCAAAAGTGAAGCCGAAAGTTGGCGTTGCTCATGGCGATGCTCCGCCTTTTGGGCCACCCTCCTCTCTTGTTTACATCTTTCGCGAAACCACGCCGCGCTGCGCGTGGTTTCGCGCGCGGAGCGCGCGCGCTCGCGTAACATCCGGCAGATCACGGTGCAGGTAACACAGCGTAACAAGACACGGTGACTAACGCAAACCCGCCCACACAGCGCTTTTGCCACGACACGAAACCTACCAGAGCAACACGTGTGAGCGCTCAAAACCATAACAACGCCGCCATTGTGGCCCAAAAGGCGTGGCCATACAGAAAAAAAAAAATGAGAACCTACTTCGTCACTGAGGTTTTTAGCGCACGAAAAGGGACGAAAGACAGTGGCGAAACGAGGACACAGCTCCAACTTCCAACAATGGTTTTATTCCACAAAGCGGTAGACACACACACACATATATATAGGTAACACCCACAACCGTACGCATGCGCATATGTACTGATTTTTAGTCAAATGAGACAGCACCGAGACATGTGTAATGGAAAGTTAAGATGATGTCAAAGATGAAGACCGACCATGCATAGCCAAAAAAATGTTTTTGTAATTGCAAGTCTAAAAGATTAAAATGTAATCTCCATCAGGCCACCCTCTGTGTCACGTTTAAAAAATCGAATTCTTTACTTGAAAGATCTATTGAAGGCGCGCTAACACACGCGCTCCCTAAACTAGCAATCTTTGCCGCTTCAATAATCTCACGTGTTGTTTGCGCTGGGCTTCTTCCTATCACCGTGCACTGTTTATAAATGGGACTGCACCCATGCTTTCTGCAGTGAAAAGCCAGATGCCCCACTCCTCCAGTTCGCACATTATTTGCGTGTTCACGCAACCTGTCATTTAGGCACCTTCCCGTTTGGCCGATGTATTTTTTGCCGCACGACAGGGGCAGTTCATACACGATATTGTTCACACAATGAACGTAGCGTTCCTTGTGATTTGTCCGGCAACTGGGCTTCTCAGAACCACAGTAGCTGGCCTTGCACAAGTTGGACAGCTTGATTGGCGCTGAAAAGATGACGCTTACATTTGCGTTATTGCCAATCTTCTTCATTCTGTGCGAGATATCGTGGATGTACGGTATGATTGCGCGTTTCTGCTTCACTCTCATCGTCATCCAAATGGCAACGCTTTTATTCGTCGTTTTGGTTTAGCGATTCCCTATTTTGTCTAGTTCAATATTTGGTGCGAATTGAGGTCGTGACGCAATTTTTATTTCGATTAAGTTACAACAATGGAGATAGAGGTAATCATAATTCACTGCACGTGTTTCACGTAACACAGAAGTTTCTCTTCAGTGTTTTGGTGCAAGCAGTCATATGTATCAAAGAGACAAGAGTTTCCGCAATGTTTTTATTTCAAGGCAAGACAGGCTTCTTCTGGGTTCTGCCGTTGTTAAAGCACCACGACACACAGCAGTAGCTGCCGTAGCTTGGACCGCCGGAAGGCATGGTATCAGCACGATCTGAAAATGTCAAGTGCAAGCTTCGTTAATAACATCATAACTGTGCCAGTAAACTAATAACGTGATAACTGTACCAGTAAACTACTTTGAATGAATAGCGAACCGATGCACAATAGAAAACCACCGACACATTCTGACCTCTGACCCATAAAACTCGGACTTGCAAGGATATATGTTAAGACCCCGTACAGGGGTGTTGAAAAGTTCCCACGCCATCATCCTATGTAATGCCATGGCATCGCTGCCTTTGAACTTTTGGACAACCCTGTACGTACTCAGCATAAGGAGTGCATTGGTAGGCAAAATAGCAATTCACATAAGCGTGGTAAAGATAAATACAAAACGTCCAAATACGAGGCCTTTGTTCAAATGCGTGCCACGCCACGCCTACGTGATAATACATTGTGCAATGGATTCCACCACGAAAAAATAAGGAACCGAAAGTTATTAGAATGCGCAGTACTTCCCAACACGGCCGCCGCAATAAGTACATGCAGCAGTAATTGGAGACTTTCCCCCATCGTTACTTTTCTGTATAAACAATCCGCACGAAGGTATACACCAGCGTTCGTCCGTGCGCCGTAGATACACACCTCGCTGCAGTACAAAGCGCAATAAGCTACACTCGCTGTTTATGTCACATGCCACTGTTTGCAAGCAATATTATTAAAATATTTAGGAGCCCTTACCCTATAGGGAAAACGAGCGAGCAATGCTTGGCTGCAGCGTGCCTAACGCCCTGCTTTTCTTTATTTAGGTAGCGGGGGGCGCTGCGATCGCCAGAGTGTGAAGACGTGTCCCACTTTGGCTCTTCGATGTTTTCTTTTTAGCTTGTGTGGAACTACCATTCTACGTGGTAAAACATTGAGCAACGACACTGTGAGCACTTTCTGTGAGTGTGGTGTGCTTTTTCACGGCTCCAGTTGACGTTTTTTTTCTGGCTACGAGGACATTTTCGACGGCGACCCGCTGACCTAAGCCTAACCACGTCTGGGCCTAGCCCGAGTGCGGCCTCGGCGAGGCCGGCCAGGTGAGCACGGCATCATGTCGCCACCACAGCAACATTCGCACTCGAGTGGACCCAGCGCGGGAACTCCATACTCACCTCAGCTTAGAGACGCCGAAAAGTTGAAGAATAGCCCCTCCAAAATGCAGACAACGCGACGAGCGAAGCGCGCAGAGAGCGTCGATACGCCGGGTGAACGCCGAGCTGCAGCCGAAGACGCCGTGGCGCGTCCCTCGATGGAAGAGGCCAGAAGGAGGGAGTCGCAAGTGAACGACCAAATGGATATTCAGGATGACAGCGTGGACAACGATGATTGCAATGACGAAGACAACGAGGAGAACAACGGATGGTCCTTTTCAGCAAGCGGAAACCAAACAGAAAAGTCAAGCCCGAACAGCTCCGGCTCGAGCGGGTAAGTCGACCTCATTTTGCACTCTCGATCAGGCCACTTAACAAGGTACACGTCCATGACATACCTAAGCAGGCTATAACAGCAGCACTAGAGATGACGGCAAGAAGTTGGGAACTTGCAGAATTATCAATTTTCCGCTACGACCCTGCAGCGAACTGCATAAAGGTTACTGTCAGGGATGAAGAACACGCGAAGAGGCTTGCGGCGCTGACACGATTAGCTGAGAAAATGAGCGGTCGAGTTCGTACGTATGAAGTGATAATTGAAAGAACGCCAACACAGAAGGTGGGGAACAGTCGGGGGGTCATCAAGGTGCGTCCCGGCCAGACTATTGAATATATCAAGGATCACCTGAGATGCGAGACGGCAACTATCCTAGAGGCACGTCTGCTCGGGAAGACAAACATGCTGCTGCTAACATTTAATACGGAATCTCCCCCAAACAGGCTCGTGTTCGATTATAAGATCACAAGGGTGCATGAGTACATACCGAAGGTTATAGCTTGCTACAATTGTCACGGCTTGGGACACATTGTCAAGTATGGCCCTTCAGACGAAGTGTGAAAACAGTGTGGTAGAAAACACCCTGTAGACAACGAATGCGACGAAGAGCTATTCTGTGTCGCATGCCAGAAACAGGGCCACATATCGCTAAACTCAGCATGTCCTAGCCGTGCACCGAAAGATATTAAGAAAGTCGTGCAGACCATAGAAGAAGGTCAGAGGACAGTGACCTCGTCTGAAAAAGTACTGGCGGGAACATCCACACAACCCACGCTATCCGCTCACTATGAGCAACAAATAAAAGAACTAAGACAAGAAAATCAGCAGTTCAGAGCAATGCTGCAGCAAATACTCGCACGACTACCACCAGAGCAACGAGATACGCAACCGCCGCCAACGCCACGGCAACGTGAATCAGAGACGCCGGCAGACCGAGAAAAACGCACGCGTTCTAACAGTCGGGTCGGGCGATCAATTAGTCGGAAAACTACGGCAAACTCTAGAAAGCTGCAACACGCAGGACCTGCACAGACCGAGCAGAACCAGGCACCGTCAGTGCCAAAACCACTAACAGCCCAAGACTCGGCGTATGCACAGATGCTGAGCATACTAAGGCAGGAAAGACACACTGAGACCCAGCGCCTCGAAAAGAACCTACGGGAGGAATTTCAGACAGTAACAAATGCAATACAAACTCAGATGCAGGCGATATTCACGGAAATTCAGAGAAATATTCAGAAGCAACATGACGAACCTAAAAGGCGCAAGCCAGCAGATGAAAGATGACGGCACGGCCTATATGCATCCAATGGAACAGTCGAAATTTTACGCAGAATGGATCCACACTAGGACAGCAAATTAAAAAATTCAAACCCCTTGTCGTGCTTCTACAGGAGACAAGGGGACAATGCACTATTCGAGGTTACCGAACCTTTCAGCAGGCTACGATACGACACCAGGGCAAAGGAAACCAACAAGCGCAAGGCCAAGCTGCTCTTTTAGTAAGACATGACTGCACCGCAACCCAACTGCAGATACCAGATTTGTGTAATAATTTTAGAGAAATTGTGGCAGTAAAGTTATGTCCACGCGGCCACCGGCCAATGGTTGCAGTCTTCACGTACTACAGACCCCTAACGGGCAAGCACCGGGATGACTCCTACCAATGGCTCAGTAAGGTGCAGGCACAAGCCGGAGGCCTTCCCATTCTAGTGGGGGGAGATTTTAACGCCAAGCACCAAACATGGGGCTACGCCAAAGCTGACCAGAGAGGACGCATACTGCACGATGCAATAGAAATGTCAACTCTGGACATATGCAACACACCAGAAACACCAACCCGCATAGGGCTACACGCGCGACAACAGGACACAACGCCCGATCTGACACTAGCCACTCCAGGGCTCATAAGGCAATGGAACGTAGAATCGACGACATGGGGAAGCGACCATTTACCAATAATTATCACGCTCAATCGTAAAAAGATCCGAGAGAGGAGAGAAACGGTGCTTTTTGACTGGAAAAAATTTAGAATGGCTACCGGGGACTCTTTTGCGGACTTTGAACAATTCAGCACTATGATAGCGGAGGCACGGCCGGAGGCCAGGGAAACTATCCCATGCGATGACACTGCAACTCACATGGATATGCACCTTGCAAATCTATGGCGGAAGGTCAACCGCCTCACACAGCAATACCGGTATAAAGGAAAGCGTCACAAAGATCTAATGCGCCTTAAACATCAATACCGACTCATCAAGGAATACCAACAACAACTCGAAGCAGACACGTGGCACAATACGTGCGCGAAGCTTGGCCGGGAACCCGGCCTAAAAAAGCTATGGCAGATTTTAAGGAGCCTGCTTGGGAGCAAAAAAGGCGCACCTCCTCTCGCGGAGCTGTTTTTGCGAGATGAGCCTGCCGTGCTGGAGGACCGCGTCATCCACACTTTCTTCCCACATGCTGCCGAGGCGCCTCCTGAACCGCTGCCTTCTGCAACGATAGACAACGCGAAATAGGAACTAGACAAGCCCTTTACGCTGGGTGAACTCGTAGCAGCCCTTGCACAAGGCAAACCGAAATCAGCTCCCGGGCACGATGGAGTGACTTGGCAAGAACTTCGAAACCTCAGCAATGAAGCTCAAGAACAGCTCTTAATTATCAATGAATCCTGGGAATCCGGACTAGTGCCAGATTCACTAAAACTATCTCTCATCTACCCCATACCGAAGCAGGGCAAAGACCACACGAAACCAGCTAACCTACGCCCCATAGCTCTAACGTCAACTGTCTGCAAATTGATAGAATGCTACACACAAGAATGCAGCACTACATCGAAAATGTACAACCGGGTTTGCATCCTGCGCAGGCAGGTTTTCGGCCGAACATGGGCACACATGACTGCCTCTGGTTGCTCCGCAGAGTGATCAACCGTAAGTCTCGCAAACAGATGCCTGACTATATTCTTGCAGTCGATATGCGTAAAGCATTCGATAACGTGAAACAAGAGGCCATCTTACAGGAACTGGCAACCAGGTACCCTAGCCAAAGAACATACAATTGGATACGTAGCTTCCTCCAAAGCAGACCAATTCAGCTCCATGGCAAGGCACCGGGATGGAGTCCGAAGACCTATTACTTGGATAGGGGAGTGCCCCAGGGCTCCATCCTCGGACCTATGCTATTCAATATGGCCATGACACGTGTGGCAGAAAGTCTTGAGCGAGACACTTCAGCCCGTTTTACTATTTACGCCGACGATATAACAATATGGACGGAAGCGGCGGATTATTCCGACATACAGAGCATGCAAACTGAGCTGCAAGCAGCGATCCTGAGCCTTAGCAACACTTTAGATAACCTCGGACTGCAACTTTCGCCAGAGAAGACAGAATTGATCAGCGTAGACGGAAAGAAAGCAACCAATGTAAACAAGCAAATCACTTTACACATCGGCCAAAGCGATATTACGTCGGCCAATGGAGAAATTAGGCTTCTTGGAGCACAGATTGCTAGCTGCAACAGCCCCCAGCTATGGATTCGCAAACTAAAGCAAAAATGGAGACCGCTGTTGCACATGGTTAGGCGAATATCGAGCAAGTATGGCGGAGCACGTCAGAAAGCGTGCCAAACGCTTGCAAAAGCGGTCGCGGTTGGAAGGATTCTTTACGGGGCACCCTTGTACGAATTCTCTGAACGAGACCTCGGCGACAACGAAAAGTTACACAGGGCCACCCTCCGTACGATCACTGGGCTACCAAAGCACACGAGGAACGAGGACCTGCTCAAGCTCGTAGCGATTCCACCCATACGGGACATAATCAGTGAAGCACGAATTCGAATGCGATCCCGGTTGGAAAACACGACCCAAGGAAAACAGATCATGGCATGGGATAAACAAGTCCATGCGAAGCCAGAGCCCGCGGAAGCGACCATAACGCCACCATGGGAAGCACCACTGGGCATACGGAGGCAACAACGCCCTATCGCCAGACGAAACGCGGAAGCTAGAAAAATATTTGAAAAGAGATTGGGATTAAGCACGCCGCAGCACACCACTGACATCTACACGGACGCTGCAATCACAAACGACATAGCAAGCATGGCCTGGGTTAGCACATCTGCACCCCAACACAATGGCTATCACACATGTCAGCTTCCTGGGGGTGCAACCTTGCACGCTGAGCTCTTAGCTATATGGGGAGCGGTCAACACCATTTCCATTGACATGGGAGACATTGTAGAGCAGAGTGTGCGAAATAATTATCGGATCCTTACTGATTCGTACGAAGCAGTGGCCGAATTAACGTTGCCTACGACAGATAATGCGGTGGCCAACGACACCAGAAAAAAGCTAAAGAGAATACAGGACAATGGGACAAATGTTGAAATCCTATGGACACCGGGGCACACCGGCACGGATGGGGGAAACGCAGCCGCTCACGCAGCTGCCGCGCAAGCGGGTGGGCTTGATTACGCGTCCAGCTCACCACACTGCATTTCCTCGCCAAACCCCGCGGACCAAAATCCATACCTAAAGATATTGGCCGCAGGCTCTCCTAGCAGAGCACTGATGCATTACATTCGTACTAAAATAAAAGCAGACAGTAAACGGAGATTATCAGAAGCTACACCAGTACATGTGTTTGACGACAAGGGCGGGCTTACCTGCACGGAAGAGGTTTTCTTGAATAAGGTTATGGCCAACGCTGCATACACACCACACATACTTGAGAAATGGCACCAACCCAGACAAGCTACGATTGCGAAGACTTACACCCGAGTCATGCAGAGCAGACTTGCAACACCTCATTTGGAGCTGTGCAGCTTTTTCGCAAGGGAGATCCAACATTCAGCATCTACTACACGGAGACATTAGAACACTAGGAATTGCAACACAAACTAACCCTGAAACACAGAAAGCCATTGCGACATATGGCAGACAAAGTGGCCTGTTTCGAGTTGTGTAGAAGGGGTCGATCAGCCCATGTGAGAGCGGCGGAACTGAACATACACCTGAGCCTGCATAAAGCGGAAGATCCCAGACTGAGATGAAGAACTGTTTCAGCCAACAGTCTGGGTACCCACATTCCCTTCCCTCCTAATCCCCATCAGCGGCCTAGAGCCGTCCCCTTCCTTAAAATAAAGGCTTTATTCATTCATTCATTCATTTAGGTAGCGCCCGTCTCTGGAACGCCGCTTTCGGTCTGAATCGGCGAGGCGTCTTTCATGTTCTTTCCGGCGTTCGTCAGCCTCTGTAACAGGCCAACGAAATGACCGTCAACCGTCACGCGATCATGTAAACGCGGGTTAGGAATTCAATTTTCTCGAAACCGGAATTTTCCTGAAATGTGCAATTCTTGATATCGACCTTAAGCGTTGTCCAGCACATCGTTTTCAGTACGCCAACACGAACTATTTCAATGGAACACCGATACCGTGGTTATCGCAAACAGCGCTGGGCAAGAACGGTTTACCCTCGCAAACCGAGACGCAGCGTCTCGATGGCGTCTGACAAGCTGCGATTCGCAGTGCAGTGCACAGCCGTGAACCGGTGCAAGTTAATGGCAGCTTCGCTTTGTTTGATGATTTTCACGGAACGCAACCAACAAAGATTATTCCGTTCTCGGCGGGGGTAGCAAGAAAGTACATGGTACAGCCCTGTCGCTACGCGTTTCTTCAGGGCGCATGCTTTTTGCATTGTTCGCGTCTAGCCGCCTCATACAAAGCCGCAAACTGTTTTTTTTTTTTTTTGCGAACCTCGTCGCCCTCACAAGTCAGTTACTCCAAGCTTCGCTTGAAAACGGTACTCACCTGTCCCACACACGAAAACACCGCCGCAGGCGACGTTCACGAAACCTTCCCGCTAGCACGCCGCTGGTACACGAATCGTTGATTTCTTCTCGACGGACGAATGGTGATTGGTGTTGATGGCAGTACGGATGAAGAACAAAAAGCACGGAAGGTGTCTTGGATAAATTATGTTTTATGTATAAGAAACACGCAAAATTTGGGCGTATTATTATTATTTTGTAAAACGATTGAGCAGAATTTATTACAACATTTTCTTTTTTTTGCGCCTGCGTTCTCTGCCGTTTGGTGAGAGCCATAGAGTTTCTAAATAAATACCCATAGAGTTTCCTAGAGTTTCCTAGAAACTCTATGTAAATACCTAGAGGGAAATGTGGCGCTAGTGCCTACGGGTGTTCTCATGAGCGTTGCCTCAACCCATAGAGTTTCTCACTGTAACACCTAGAGGGTAATCTGGCGCCACCGTCTATGGGAGTTTCTTAAGGGGGCACCGTGCCGTCATGGGAATGACGGTATATGTGTAACACCTAGAGGGTAATCTGGCGCCACCGTCTATGGGAGTTTCTTAAGGGGGCACCGTGCCGTCATGGGAATGACGGTATATGTGTCTGCGAGGCTCGTGTTGGCTGGTGTTGTAAGAGGCTTCGTCTGAAACGTGAATATGGCTACGCAAATAACGTGTTCTCAAAGTAAAATCTTCATAAAATGTTTTCATTCACGCATATTACATCTTTACTCACCTACAATGCACGACCAAGCGAAGAAAAGCAAGAACCATAGAGTTACTATACTGACTCTAGAGGACAAGCTACCCATAGGGCCCATGCATTGAAATCGGGAACCGCAAGAGCGGCGCCATGTTGCTACGCGCCGAGGTTGCCAGCTCCTGAGACGCTTGCTAGACTTGGTGACAGTAGTCAGTTTTAATCCGGCAACCGTAGCAGCGTAGCAGCATGGCGATGTGTGGGTGCAGCCGTGTGTTTGGGCTTTATAAGTTGGTTCTTTATTCTATGTTGCGGGACGGTGTGGGTGTGGTCCATGTTGACCGTACAGGTGGCAGTTATGCAACCGAGGGATGATCCTGTTGAAGTTTCCGGCGGTATGCGGTTTTCAGCGGTCACGCCTGTTGCAGGAGTGTCACTCGACGAGGTTACGAGCTCGAAGCTGTGGTCAGATTCCTGGTTGGCGTTCCGTAATTCTTTTCGCACGGGCGCGGTATGTTGCAAAAGCCGCTTTCGCGATCTATCGTCGCGACGATAGATCGGGTTTCTTTATTATTATAAGTACTGATCCAGCTGTAGGGCACATGTAACCGACAAACGGAAGTCTCAGGAGAGCACCTGAGATTATAATAAAGCAGGCGGCGCAGGAACTCCAGGGCACCCAAGGGACAGTGGGGGGATCAAAGCTCGAAGCAGAACGGTACGTAGGTTGGGGCCGCCGAGGCAGGTGTGCGCCAGGGAGTGTTCGCACGGACAGCTCCCCTGGCACGCGCAGCAGTGCCTCGCAAGGTCGAGATACTTTAAAGGCGCCTGCGCCCATGATCTTTCTTTTGCCTCGGTGCAGTGAGCACGATTAACGAGAATAATATGGAGGGCATCTGGTGCAGTCGCGAATGCGTCATATGCAAATGTAGCTCCCGTCGCCTGGCGTGTGTAGTAATATCAGAGTTGGTTGTATGAACTTTATGCAAAATACGCTTTGTTACGGTACCTTAACGGAATGGGACTAGAGGACGGTGTTGGTACATTTTTTCGTACCGCCCTAATCCTATACCCCCCACTACAAACACACACACACCCGTTTTTTTTTTAATGTATACATACAATTCCTTGCCATGACGGATCACAGCCTCCTTTATTTTTGAAAAATAGAGGAGGCTGTGGACGGATTGACCAGTTCAAGTTGTCAACTTGTCAGTAACTGTCATGGGAATCACTGTAATAAATAAAATTCCACGATCGGATTGTTTACTTTCATTTTTTGTTGTAACACTGAGGACTACATGGAACTTTATTTTGTATATGTGAGAGAAGTATGGATACCACGAGCTTAAGCCAATGTGCGATACACAGACAAAGCAGCTGCTACAACATGAACTGCATTGAGGGCCACACAACACATACGTAATTAAAGGTGCAAAATATAGGTGGAAGCTTCAAAATACGCTCTGTAGCACTGCAAAGTATAACATAAATTGTATGTGTACAATAAATGTTCAAAAGAACAATGCATCAACGTCCCATTTGCCTTCAAGTTTATTATCAAGTTCAAGTTTACTGAAGTTTATTATGAGCATATGTACAACAGGAATTTACTGACACACCCGCAGTCAAGGTGGCTGTTCGAGGTGTGCTGGCTGCCTCGGTGTAAGAAAAAGAAATTGGGTAAATGTCGACACCAGTACCACTGCTTCTTGCCTCTGACCTGCATGTGCCTCCGCGGCATCTTTGTGCACAAGTGTGCTGGCGTGGCGAGGCGTAGGAGTCATCCGAGAGAAAGAGTATCGTTTACATGGAGAAATGGCTGATCACATTGCATGTCGCTTTCCCTCAAATGTTTCCTTGGCGACTAGGGTGACACATCCGCAGTCAAGGTGGCTGTTCGAGGTGTGCTGGCTGCCTAAACGAAAGAAAAAGAAATAAATTAGATGAATGTCGATACCAGTGCTATTGCTTCTTGCCTCTTACCTGCATTTGCCTCCATGGCCTCTTGGCTTGCGGAGTCTGTATGAGGAAGCTGCTGTGGCTAGGCGTAGGCATTATCTAAGCGAAAAGAAAAGGCCATTCAAATAAGGAATTATGGAAATAAATGCAGTTGTTATGTCTGCTTCTTGCATTCTTCTTGCCTAAAAGTTTTCAAACATAGTGTCCAGAACACACCAGCACTTTGACTGCTTCTGCTTTTTACCAGCAGGTGTTGCTGCGAGATCCTTAGTATGGCTGCGTGCAGCATTGTAACACTTGGTGGAGGCATTTGAAGTGGTAGCCAAAAATATAAAGAATCATCCTTGTCTGCATGAATGCTTTCAATTTCTAAATGCAGTGGTAACTATCACTATTAGTGCAAGGCCCCCCACATCTATGCGGCAAGTGCCATAGCTTGAAACTGAATTTTTCCTTTAGTGTTTCACAAGCGTATAATATGTCCACATTAGATTTGATGTGTTTGTTTTTATTTATCCCAGTGTGGATAGAGCATCATTAAATTGTTTTTTTATTTTTGCGTGTCTTGTTTCTTGGTTTATTTCTGAATTCATCAAGCACCAGTGTCATGATGCGAAAGTGACTCATGTAATGGCAATCAGCTTTTGTTTTGCAGAAAAACAATGCATTTCCTGACCCATTGTTTGACCCATTGTTTGACTCACTCGCATAATTTTGCAGAGTATTCTACCTATAGTGACTTGCTTGACCTCCACTAAAGAATTTTGCATTTTGAAATAGCATTCTTTCCTTAAAATCATTTAAGACTTCTCATAATTTCTGTACCTTGGGCTTCTGATACTCTGCATGCACCATTTTTGCTTGTTTCTGACTAGAAATGTCTTCTTTAATTTAGAGCTTAAATTTTGCCTTTGGAACACACGGAAGGGCTTGCCATTGCATATCTGCATAAAAGGGAAACATGTTTCATTAAACATTTGCAAAATCCAATTGAAGATTGATGAATGCAGCTTGCAGCGTGATTTGACTGAATGAGCCATAAAAGTAACTCATCTCACTTGGTAAATTAAAGCACATATTAGTGTGATGTACAAGATATGTTACACTAGCGTGGTGGGTTCTCTTGCTCATGCAGCAACATAATAAGTGCGCGAGAAAAAAATTATTTTTGCATACCCCTTGTACACACTGATTTAAGGAAAATGAGCTGGAGCTGTCCACATGATCTACTTATTTTACCTGCGAGTATGGTCAACAAAAATGTGTCCCAGCTGCTTAGTGGTATTTGAGATTATGTCAGTATTGCATATGTGCCTGTTCTCTAAAATAATTGAATTTTGAAAATGCTCGCAGGGATCTGATGTGAATATCTGCAGTTTATGGATACATGTAAAAGACTCAGCATCAAGTGCAAATGAACGGTCCCACAGGCGCGGAGTCGATCATGCAAATAGATTCGCTGCACAAATATTTGTGAGCAGAAAAGATATGCCACATGAAATGGCATGCAAGGAAGTGTTGAAAATATTGCACAGTTAATAAAACGCCTACGCTATTAATATGTGGGTTGCTGCACTCGTTATGCAAAACGGAGGTGAGGCGTGCAGACAGGACACAAGAGTAGAGTATTTACAAGCAAAGAACACGAGCGCCGTCCACTTCTCTACTCTTGTGTCCTGTCTGCACGCCTCACCTCTGTTTTGCATAATGAATCCTTACCAACTAGCCCAGCTTTCTGTCGTTCTAGGTCTTGATGCACTCGATTTCGTCCGCATTAGGCACTCGCCTTTTGATTACTTCGTGGCACAGAAATACTCTGCATCACACTGTTTTTCTGCTGTGGCCTTTGTAGAAGCATGATAGTTCAAAGTGCACCAATTAAAGAGATTCTATGACTTGCTTGTGGCTTCGCCAGTACAATTCCCGTGCGCTGGTCCGCCTGTCCACCAATATTCCTACTGAAGGGAAACCTGCAAATAAAAACACCGCTCCGCATGTAGAAAAATGCTCTACTGTGACGCTTCTCAAACGATTGTGATGCACCACAAGAGCTGCATACTCGCGTGATAGTCTCAACAAGGAGATACATTCGTTTACTTACATGTGACGATATATGCCAGAGCACTTCAGGGCTTCGGTGGCACATAAGGCACGAGTGTGCCTTAGCGTCCGCTGTCGACGCGCGATCGCATGTCAAACCTAAACTGTGCGAAACTACTACGCATCCAAAAAACAGATTCGAAACCGAAATTCGCGTCATCTTTTATTGCATGAATGCGTACATCGTGATTTACATAAGTCACGGACTTAGCGATCGCTTTCTGTAAACTTAATATTGACGAACCACCTTCATAAAGCCATCAGGTATGTGTTTTTAGATGACAAACCATAAGGTGACCTGTACTTGTTTTCAGCTCTTTCAATAGTAATTGCGCTGGCCACATTGACCAGTAGCAACAGGGCGGCGCCCTAGAGGTTCCCACTTTTCCGGCCCAGCTTTTCCTCTAGAGTTGTTCTACTAACTCTATGCCCTAGAGGTTCCCACTTTTCCGGCCCAGCTTTTCCTCTAGAGTTGTTCTACTAACTCTATGGAGAAACTCTATGCCTCAACTACAGTGAACTAGAATACATTGTAGCCTCAACCTACATGGGAATGATGGGAAGTACAGGCTTCGGAATGACTTCGATCTTTAGACTAGCGGCGTTTGGTTGCGGTGCAGGAAACGAAGCTTTACTCAAATATTATCGCTTAAAATCTAATTTTATTTCTGCAGTATGTTACATAATGTACAATACGGTACATAAACTTTGTATGGCTTTTAGATGGAAGCATGGTTTACTATGGTTTGTCACCAGGACACACCAGGGTATGCATTCTTGTGCGCTTCTGTTCCTGATTTAACCCCAGAGAATAATTATTTATTTATTTTTGCAACAGCAATAACAACCGTACATGTACTTATATAAAAATACTCAACAAGTATTTATGGAAATAAAAATGTTGTATTGTGATAAAGCGTTGCGCCCTTGAGCGGAATGCTACAAGTGTCATCTGCTACGACGCCTGCTCGCTGCAAACGCGAGACTTTTCTCGCAGAAGACAGGCACTTGCGAACTCTCTCGCTCTTTCGAAGGGCTGCGTCGGCTGTCATGATTGCTGAACGTCTTCAAGTACTTTTAAGCACATCTGCTGCAGTGCTAGCTAGGACGCTGTAGTGGCCTCCTACCAGTAGGCTTCATCATATGTTATATTGACGTACCGCTTCCGAAGCGTTACGGCGTGGCTTTGCACGTACCCATTTTGCGACACTAGACTACAGCCAGGAAGCAGCAACCTTTCCTACCACAAGTAAGTTTGTGTTCTCAAAGACCTAAAACACGCATTTCAATGAGCACGTAAACGAGCAATGCATAATGAAGCATTCAATAAAATTTGATTGTCAAGCCACTAGAAGTACAACTGTATATGTCTTGTATCAATAGTGCCTCCTTTTTCCTATTCTGAAGTTTCATAAAGCACGTAAGGCTATAGTGCCAACCTAACCCACTTAACAAACCAAGGTTCAAATGCTCAAAACATGTTCTTTCAACGTTTACGATGCCGCCGCTTTCTCGTCAGGGCTTCGACGCCACACCGCGACACAAACATCGTCCCAGTTGCTGGCCCAGCGCGCTGTCGCCACTTCGGGCAACAGTACAAAGGCAGAGAGCTTTGCGTTGCACTGTCCCACTGCAGGTTATAGCAATTGCGCTTGGAGCGAAACCAAAACTGCCAAAAAAATACTTGTAGACTAGTTCGCTAGTCAATAGAATGCCAATCCGAAGCCTGTACTTCCCATCATTCCCATGATGGTTGAACGATCGCAGCGCCAGATTTGCCTCTAGGTATACTAATATGAAACTCTAAGGGTGAGAGCACTAGTTCGTTACGTAGCCGTGACGTAGTTCCTAAGGCCACATTTCACGGAGTGTCCGCTCTTAGCCTTTTCTAATGCTTTACCGGCCGGCCAGCCTAGGTGGTGTCCGCTTCGTTCTGTGGCTGTTCCAGCGCGTTGCCGTACGGCTTTTTCGCGGAGCAGCGTGTACACTGAACTAGTGATACGGGACCCCAGCTATAGTATACAAGCGCGAAAAGCCAATGTCGTACTGCAAGAACTTCGGTGAGTTCTGACGCAACGGGTGGCGAGGAGTTCGCTCACGATGCGGCAGGCTTCGTCCGTTTAAATATATATATTTCAGTGATCGCACCACGTCGCGTAATTCAGCCAAAGATACATCTACGCTTTGGCTGCACTTTAGGAAGCAGTCTTCGATAGTGCTGCGCGAGTTGCATCGTGCGAGTGCAGCGCATTGCCCTTGGCATGGCAGACATTGCAGCGTGCACGCCTCGCGAGACATCGAGAAGTTCAGCCCTGCGAGCTCGGTCGTCTGCTGCTAGCGCTTGGGTCTTTTCCGCAATTTCTGGCGAAGGGCGTTTTCATTATCGCATACGCGGTGGCAATGAAGTGGCGACTGTGTGTGCGGCATTTTCGTAATACCGGTGTCTCACGGCGCACTTTCGATCGCGATCAAGCCAGATTTTTCGTTGCTGGGTTTACGTCTGACAGATTTTCCCGCGCCTGCAGCGCTCGTACTGAGTCAGTCATGCCGGATTATACCTTTCTCGCGCCAGCGCTCTACTTTAAAAAGAACATTGTTGATTTTCCTGGGGGAGCAGTAGAGGTAGGGTAGAGGTAGCCACCCTAGTAGAGGAGCAGTATCTTCGCTCGTGCCAGTCTTTTCGTATGCTGCTCTCCGTTACTTTTCAAAAGCATCATATAATGGTTCCCTTTGAGTCGAATAAACATCCTTCTGCAAAAACATGTTTAAAAAGGCGGTCGGCGGGGGCCGCAGAGCTAGCGAGGACTTTTAGACACAGCTAACGTTACTATCTCAGCTGCTCTCTTGAGGCCTCCGTTTGCATGTGCCCTTCTGTAGCAGTACTTGTAAAAACTATCTATCGTGGCAATGAAAAAAGTGCCCCGCGACTTCTACAACACCAGTCAGAACCTTGCCGAATTAAGCACCAACCAAGACTTTAAACGCATCCTAATCACAATCCAAACATTAACTTGGCTGTTGTAACAAAAGCGCAAGACATTTTCGTGTGCACTCCAGTAGCACAGCAACGCTTGCACTTCGAGAGAGAACAGTTAACACGTGCGCTGCTTCTGCACGAAGTAAAATTGAAGAGTGCGTTGTAGGCGGTGCTCAAGCCAAAGTGCCACAACCAGTGACATAGCCAGGAATTATTTTTTTCCTTTGGGGGGGGGGGGGAGGGGGGGCTGGTGTTATTGCACATTGATTTGTGTCATGTGTGACGTCCCAGTGTTGTGCATATACTGTTTTCAAGTCGGTGGCGGATTGAACAATTCTATTCCTTGAGCTGGATTGCTTGAAGTGGCAGACATTATTTGCACAAGAAATGAAGCAAATTACACAGACGTAAACTGCAAATAAATGTTAATAAAAGCAAGTGCAAATAGTTAGGCCCATTAACAAGACAATAAGTGTTGATGTATCTGGTATATTCTAGACAGCCAGACTTGAGCAGGTGAAGTTATGGGTGTCTGCTTTCAAAATTACTTATCTTGGAATATACATGCCAAAAAGCTAACAAGTGGACTAATAATAATAATATCATTATCAAAAATGAATATACAGGGGAATTACGAGCCCTGTAGGATCTGGAGGACAATCCCAATTTCTGTCCCCCAGATATTGGACCTTGCCGTTGGGTGCAGAAGTTGGTCATGGTTGAGGAGGACTTTGTGATAAAAACTTGAGGTTTATTTACATTATTTATTTTGAGAGTACAAAGAAATTAAGTCATAAAGTCATTACGGGCCAGCAGCAACTCGGATGTTGCGGCCCGTGGCAAAAAGCTAGAAAGAGATGAATGAAGGAATGCTCCCTTGCTGCTCCCGATCTCTGGCTTTTAACCCCTTCGGTGTCTCGAAGTCATGTCACATTCGGCCAATCGGCAAGCCCGCTCAGGTGTCGTAATTTTCGGCCAATGGATAAGCACCCGTGCAAGAGTACGTCACATTCGGCTCAGAGAGTTACTCCTTGGGCTCCAATTGTCCGAGAGATTATTTGTCTGTGGTATTGTCTTCCCGGTCTGCAACTGCCTTCACAAAGGCGGATGGGGGGATTGCTGCCAGGGCTTCACGGTGCATTAAAACCGTCTTGCCCCGGGACCCACGTTACCTGGAACAGTGCCAGGCTCTTGCTACACTTTCGGGAAGAGTCAAGCAGTGAATAGCTCCAGATGCGGCGCACGAGGTGGGGGACGCCAACTTGTTTGCACGTGCCGCGCCTCGAGAACGTGGTAGATGTGCTTCTGCGCTCCTTAATTAGCTGTGACGACATTCGATGTGGACTGGTGAACTCGAAGAAGGCTCAGGAAAAGGTCCCGTATCTAACAGCCCACATAAGCCACAGGTCTATTTGCGGGGCTTGGCAGTATTTGTAGTAGATGTGCAAGTTACAGCAATAAGTTACCATTAAACAATGCTTAAAGTAAAAAGACTAAAGTTACAAAGTATGCACATTCACAAAGAAACTACATTCATAACAGTGTGCACATTTGATACAGGAGAAAACAAAACTCTGTACTCACAAGTTTTGTGCCTCTGTAACGAGGTTTTTGGCTTCAACAACACAATATCATTGGGTGGCCCTACTGCATTAAGCTACAATGGAACATAAAATGCATGTATTCTTCTTCTATAATAAGTAAACACAAGAGGTACCATGAATCTATTTAAACAGTGACCACTGGTTAACTTTTTTTTTGTGTGTGTGTGTGTCTGAATGGAGCACAGAAATAATTTTTGCGTATGATATACAAAACTAACTGCTCCTTGAGGTCCACAATTTCAGATTGTATTGTGGCTGTCTGCGTGTCACCTCTATGACATTGTGTTGTGTATGTTATCGAGTAGGCAGTCCTGTGCAAAATAGAGGTAAAAGTGTCCAATTTATGATGAAAAGTCATACCATACATGGGTAATCCATGCCGTA
Source organism: Dermacentor variabilis (assembly GCF_050947875.1). Classification (NCBI taxonomy): domain Eukaryota; kingdom Metazoa; phylum Arthropoda; class Arachnida; order Ixodida; family Ixodidae; genus Dermacentor; species Dermacentor variabilis. The sequence continues at coordinate 198,283,731 of NC_134573.1, forward strand.
GGACTGATTCGCCTAGTGCTTGTAGATGTCACTGCAAACAAATGTGCGCAAATGACTCGCAAACAAATGATGTACAAACCCACAAACGGCTTTGCAGCCTATTTATTATGAGTACTCCTGGAAAGGATATCATCGAAGTTAAGGCCTAAGTACTTCACATTTTACAAGTTTAACCGGAACACAAGAACAGTTTGAGCAACTCGTGTAATGCAAGAATAGTTAGATATGCAGTGACCTTTTCTTTACAGACTGTGCTTTTACAGCATGTTAGTTATTTTTATTTCTTTGCATTGATGTAGTAGTCCTTAAGCCAGTTTAACATCTTGCATATATCATTTTGTATTATACGAGGTCTGTCCCAAAAGTTCACGCAGTGAGTTGGCAGAAAAATGGGAAAGGGCATAGCAGCTGCCCTCTTGCTCTCTCTACTATAAAGGACCCGCCTGACATCTAGTACGAACCAAAGTGCTGTAAGACAAGGCATAATTTTATGTGTGCACATTTTGTGCAACTCATTCATTTAAATGGAAATTGACAAACAGGCAGAAGAAAGGATCTGTATCAAGTTTCTTGTGAAATTGGGCAGTAGTTGTGCGGAAATTCTTTAAATATTGCAGAAGGCCTTTGGGAAGGATGCCCTACAGGAAGGAACTCTGTTCAAGTGGCTCGACTTTTCTGGAATGCTGTGAAGACTGCAAGGACAATGCAACATCATGATGCCCCTCCACCATGCAAAAATGAAAACTTAAACCATGCGCATTCTCTTGTGCTCAGCGACTGGCAAATGACTATTAGAATGATTTCAAAAGCCCTTGGTTGGGATAGTTGTCCATTCAATAGATTTTTACTGAAAATTTGGAAATAAAGAAGGTTTGCACCAAGGTAATGCTAAAACTGCTGACTTCTGAGCAAAAGCTGTGACAAAGGGAATGTTGCATTGATTGGAAAGCCTCTTGCAAAACAGCGATGAAGTCTTGCACAATGTCGTCACCGGCAACAAAACTTGGATTTATGAATATGACATTGAGCTGACATTGCAGAACCAGGCGCTGAATAAGAAAGATGAGCCAAAGCAAAAGAAAGAAAAAGAAACCACGGAAAACCAAAACAAGAATGAGTCATATTGACAGTGTTTTTTGACTCGCAAAATTGTGTACCAGAAATTTGTACCTGGAGGTCAAACTGTCAATGCACTGTTCTACATGGAGGTGCTAAGGCATCTCAAAAATCGTATGCTGTGCATATGACGAAATTTTTCAAAAGATGGGCACTGGATTCTGCACCACGATAATGCCCTTACATACTCTGCATTGGTAGTGTGCATGTTTTTGGCACACTTTTCCATCACTGAGGTGAAAACAACCTCCCTACTCGGCAAATTTAGCCCCTTGCATCTTTTTTTATACAAAGCCCCATTTGCCCCATTCTGGGCACAATGTGGCAGGTAGTAGGTAGGTTCCTGTCTTGCCTTGTATAAAAATAAAACAATGTGTACCAATGGTGGAATCTTTTTCGTCAAGCACAGCAGCCCAGTGCTCTAATAACTAGGCCACGATTGCATGCACGCTTCTCTCATACCAAAGCCAGCTAGCTCTTTCAAACATTTGGCATATGTGTCTTGTGCCACTTTCTCGTTTTTGTTCCTCATGACAGCTCACGCTGTGGGACGCTGTGTTAAACCGCACTTTCTTCAGGATCAGCCAGCATTCCCCAGAACTAACGCTATGTAAAAACTGTACAGTGTTATGCCAACTTCATGAGGAGCCAAAGTTAATTATATTTTAACATTTTTCATTGCCGGAATACAAATGTCATCATTTTAACATAGACCAGTGACGTAAACATAGGTACGTACGATTATATAAACATGTTCATCATTGACTGCTCTCACCAAGCACGCAACTGCGCTAGTTAGACAAACATGTTGGTCCACCTGGTAACACTTTGTGGAACCGCTAACAACGCTGGATTGCCAGGTACCTGCAAAATGCTTCATATAACCAATTCCCATAGTGGGTGGGATCTGCACAATTTTTGTTCCCAAATGCAAACTGGTGCACCAAGGGCACCGTTTCAAGGATGTGACAATTCAAAAGGAACCATCACTGCTGAAGTGTTTAACAGAAGGGGATTTCCAAGGGTGCTTCCAGCAGTGGAAGAAGAGGTAGAAATAGTATTGTTTTAATGGTTAGTATTTTGAAGGCGACCACATTGATGCACCTGAAAATTAATTTTTTTTAAGCATACTGCAGAAGCTTTTAGGACAGACCTTGTACATGTACCCTCATCATAAGTTGCACATGGTAGAGCAAGAGCCGTATCATTAGTGTACATATTATATATATTTGAATGAAGCAGGAACAGAGAAAAATGAAAATATTAAATAGCGGCTGGCATACTACTGACCCCTGTGGCACACCAGAATGGTTGTTGAGTAGAAATAATTAAGGAAAAATGTTGAAAGTGGACTCAGTCAATTCCATGAGAGATTGAAACAGGTTGTACCATATTTTTCCATGTATAACCCGCCACCGTGTATAACCCACAACCCCAGTTAAAACAGCCCGGTAAGAAAAGGAAAAATCGGCGCCCCTTCCAATCCGTGAAGACGATTGAACAGCAAAGCTGTTTCAGTTGTGAGTGTAACAACATCTTCAGTGTAACAAAGTCCAACTTCCCAAACAGTCTATATTGTAGGTCTTTTGTTTCATCATTCTTTCACCTCATTTTCACTTTTGCGTGGTGAGCAAGTTTTGGAGGGATTTTTTTGCAGTTCTCCCAGAGGGCCTTTTTTTTTTTTTGAGGTTTCTGTTTGTGTTTTGCCATGCTTTCTTTGCGCATACAAGTTGCTCCACTCCTTTTCTGCGTGCCAGTAATGAGAGCAAGGTGCGGGCGCTGCAATAGTTTTGATGATTGACGTGGCTGCTGGCACTCTTGCGCTAGCAAGAATTGGCGGAAGCCTCGCGCTTCTAATATCGCGTTTCAATCACTCGAACTGTTCATTGGCCACAAGCTGCCAGCATAACATTTGTTTCTTTCGTGGCAGGGTGGAATCAATCGTCAATAAATTTTATGCTGATCTGGCTTGATCGCCGAAAATGCACCGTGTGACAACCATATAGGATTTGTGTATAAGGTAGTATTCTCACAGGGAGAAAGCGGTCACTCCACGTCATGTGGCCCCTTTTTAGCGAAGTCCAACTATGACAGCACAGGGTCTACATAAACAGCTTTGCTGTAAATGTATCCGCACATATACTCCATGGAAATAGCTGCATATGACGTGAAATTTTTTTTTAAAAACAGTCTCCGTTTGCGGATACACGGTTCGTCCGCGTCGTACCTTTCACCAGCGGCTCTGTTCCCTCCATTCTTCGGCGATGCTGATAAAGCTGGATTCCCACGCCGAACGTTATTGACCCTTTTCACTGCGATCCCGTGGGCGCTGCCATGTTTGATCATGTGGTGGCGTCCTTTGCTTGCCTCACTGACTCCGTTGCCTCCCTGTTTACAGTGGATGCGTATGACGCCGCTGCGGCTTAACAAAACTGTTTCGGGAGACATCGTAGGTAGTGACTAGGTGAACGACATGAAGCTTTGGCAACGGCTACAGAGAACGTGCAAAAGAGCTTTCACAGCTGATTAAGCTGTCCAAACAGCGCGAGTAGCATATATGGTCCTTGTTCTAAAAAAAGCAGGGATAAATATGTGTTCCAAGCTATCCAAACTTCCCATTCATGAACTGAATCAGAATTAGTGTGTTTCGCTCATCGTTCATTTGGCAAATATTTTGAAGCAGCGGCTTGTCACATTTCTGACTTGGTAAAGTCTCTTGGCGCAGTCACTGTCTGATTATTTTCTGCCTAATTGCTCGCAGGTGTGCCCAGTTCCGATAGATTTTTTACTGCTGTGCACAAAGTTTGAAACTTAGCTATATTGTACATTGTAGTATATTGTACCTTGTAGCAAAGATGGCTTATCGCTAGTAACTCACTTACTCTTGTGGACTGTCACAATTCAGTTTCGACCATTCCTGCGCTATCAGTGTATTCCTTCATTTATTGTGAGTATGTAGTGTGCATATATTCAGGTGTGCACCCATTCACTTATTCTTTACACGTTAGCGATAGGAGGGACGCAAGTTTTCGGGCCAGTTGGGGTAGATGTGCGTAGATACAGTGCGCGAAACTTACTTTGACAGGAAGCGGCACTACTTCCTTTGTCATTGTTTAACAAACGGTACTCACTCTTGCCGACATTCCAGGGCTGAAGCCCTTTCTTCAAAGGTTAGAGATACAACAATGGCAGATACGAAAATTTCCTCGAGGAAAGCCGTACATTTCAAAGTGCCGGTTACATGTATGGACAGCTGCTGCGGCGGTCCGCGAACTTGGCCACACAGATTCATTCCATTTTTTAATATGCCCGTTACCATTTCTGCAGCCAACTACTGCACACATTTTCAATCCACATGATTCAATCCAACATGATTGGTGCCAGTGCGTTAGCGAAAACTCAGTTGCATTTTCGAAACTGATTGCACAGATGCAAGGTAAAGCAGTAATGGATTTGTATTCATGTGCTGTCGCTGAGGCTGCGAGCGGCACGGCGCCGAAAGCATCATCTCATTTCTCTAGAACAAACTGCTCCGCGAAAAGGGTCAATAGCGGATGAATCCGTCGCGTGATACGTGGCATGAATCGGATCAGTTCACAGCTAGCATTCACATGACAAAGGATGAACTTGCAGACAAAGCTGCCCTCATGAGCAATGGCCATGGTGCAAATGTGACAGAACCGCTAGCTACTAAATGCAAAATGGCGACCCTGTAGAGAGGAGGATGGTGGACTACAATACAAGTGAAGGGAGCTTCAACACGCACAAGTGGGGAGAGGATGGGGTTTCCTAGATCGCGAAACCTTAAATGATGGAGAACCTAGCCTTGAGGTGTGCCTTCACGTAAGTGCGGCGCACGCTGTGCAAAAGAAATCAAAGGTTGTTGGGTGGCGATGACAGTCTTATAAAATGTGATTTTTCTTGAATTTGTGACCATGCGCAAGGCCATGCAAGTAAAATATAGCAAATATCTTTCTTTGCAGCACAAATGTATGTAAAGGTGAAGGAGGTCATCGCATTTTCTGGAAATTTGAACGAAGTACCTTTTTTAAAAATTCCCAACAATTCTGCAGTTTTTAAGCTCTCTCCCTGCCTCTCTTTATATCTCAGCTTGTTGCAATTTACAGCAGAGACAGGCCTTTCAGTGGATAATAAACCCACACATTTTTATCCTAGAAACTTTAAAAGTAGGAAATTTATTACTAAAACATAAAAATCACAAGAATGTTACTTTATTCAGAGATGTATATAAAAATAGCCCTCTCAATCTCTTGCAGTGTCCTCGAAATTGTTCTCTGAGGACCACAGAATGATATAAAAAATGTTGCATCATTTTTATTGGAACAAAGTTGCACATGTTCAAATATTGTGTTTCAAGAGCATGACAGTAATGCAGAAATGAGCATTTCTTGTGAAAAGCAAATACAAGGATGCATTTTCCTCTTTGCTGAGCCTTTGTCAACAGGCAGCAAGAAAATTTAGCAGCCTGCTAGTTTTCTTCCTGCAAAGTGCCAAAATAAAAGCTATGGGACACCGCTGGCACATAAACGCCTCTCTGCTTATCTCAACTAAGGTTTAGCTAAGTGTACAGTCTCGTTGGAATGACATGAAAATGAAAAAAAAAGTGAACTAGAAGGCTAATTTCTCTTTCCACACTTGCCACTGTGTATAACATGGGGGGGCAGTTCATTTGCACAGGCTTAGTTTTGGGCCCAGAGTGCACTTAACGCTTGGCTGTGCACCAATCGTTTATCACATTTTGAAGTAATTAGGCCTAAGAGGCAGTGTTGATTTCTTAACATTTGCATTTCATTCTCACGTGTCAGTACCCAAAAATTTGTAACACGTGCTTTAATCTTATGTATGTCAGTGTACATAGTCTGTTACAACCACTGTATTAATAATTTTTTCTTTATTATTTAGTGATACTGCAATCCCAGGAAGGGATTTTCACAGGTTGGGCATACAGACACAAGCACGGATCAAATATTCACACGTGAACTACATGTGATTTCAGCTGCTACAAGGCACCCGAGCCTCTGCCAGGCTTTATGGCCTTTGTATCTTGTCCATATTTTTGTGAGAAAGAAAACGCTGACAAACTTCAAATGCATAACTGACTAATTAGCTAAATTTCACTTATCAAATTTACCAAGCTGCTTTATTGCACATGTTGCAATTTACTTATTTTAGCCAGTTTGTTCGCAAGGCATATCCACTTGGGAACAAATCACGAGGATGACACTAGTTTAGAGAATATTCCCATAATGGGGGGGGGGGGCAGTAAAGTGAATTGGTGTTCCAGTTATTTTTGTCATTGCAATGTGTATAAAAAGGTATTTTGTTAAATAAGTAAGTGGAATGACAGTGTACTTCACTCCAAGTTTGACAGTCCTTATCTCAAAACTGGCATTAGTTTAAAAATTTGTTGCATGTGGATTTGCTTTGTGAACTCAGAAGCTACAATTTGTTAGCTGTAATATGTGTCAAAAGTAATTAGTTAAAAAGTTGGTTAGTGAAATTTTGCTAATCAATTATGCATTTAATAGTGCAAGTAATGTGCTACTCTTCCAGCAACCCAGCTCAAGAATTAGAATTGTGCTGTCTGCCGCAAGCAATTTATAAAATTTAGTATCACTCACTTTTAAAGGGCCCCTCATCGAACCACATGGCAAGTTTCAGTTACAGTGGAAGTTGTAAAGTGCTGCCTAGGCAGCGTTTGACCCAAAACAATTTTCTGGTCAGTTCATTTTTCAAAGTGATAGACAAAATTTAACTTCCTTTTACCATGTTGCCAGGAGGCATGCGTCACTGTAAAGAGAGACACTCTTTCCCTTTGCCTAGACTAGCGTCAGCAAAAAGCAACCTTCCTTTCCTGCCTTCTCCCATACTGAAAATAAGGGACCGCATTCGCCTCCTTTTATTCCTAAAGTGTAGCTTTCTTTGCCTCTTTCTTCGACTTGCTGCTTGCTTTCTTGCTGCTTTTCTTGCTGCTTTTCTTGCTGCTTTTCTTCGACTTGCGACACAGGGCCATTAATGCTGTCGCGTTAGTACATGACAGGTATGTGGCACAAAGGAAAGACGACCAGAGAAGTTTGTGTCAACATTTGCACCTCGTCGCATGTGCACGATGCCCTCTGTACGCAGTAACTAGGCGTGACCTCCCCACAAAGGCAGTGAAGGAGCTGCAGCGCTTGTCTCTGTGCTCACCCACAACAGCAGCGACAGTAGAGGGTGGAAGTGGGGAGAATGTTTGCGAGAGAATAGAGAGAGACAAAGGAGGCAGTTTTGTGAGCTACAACGCTACAAACCAGAATGGCACCTTAGCATGCACTTAGTACTGAGGAGACAGAGGCTCGCATAAAGCGTAGAGCAGAGCAGGAACAACAAATACAAGCAGAACAGGCAAGGTAACATTTCATATCACGTCGTGACTGTCGTAAGCCACGATATATCACCGCCAAATGATGTGAATGAACACAAACAGCAGAGAAAGCTTCCCTTACATCGATTCCCACAACACGTGGGATCTGCATATTTTTCCCTCTTCCTTTTTTTTTTGTTCTGCAGTGCATTTCCAAAGGCAGTTTTGCACATTAGGTGATTTACAGAAATCACGTGCCACATTCGGTGACGTTGCAAGCAGTGCATCTTGTGTTAGAGCCATCTATGTATGTGGCTTTAACTCTCTCACTCGAAGTGTGGCTCCATTGAAAAGAAAAGCTTGTAGCCTTCCGTTTCGGGTTTTTGCACCATGCAGCCATTTGGTACTTTGAAGACGCAACCGAAACTGCATGATCTACTTGCACGCCTGTTTGTTTGTGATGCCCAAGCCTGGTGACGGGCCCTTTAAGCATACAGTATATTTGCTCTTCCGTGAATACTTTTTTTTTTCATTTAACAGGGAAAGACCGAGTAATTTTCATCAGTAAGGAAGATCACGAGAAACCTAGCACAATACAACTGCCCGATGACCCAGACGATGAAAAACGAGGTAAAGTGCCTGTAGCACTTTTCATTTCACTGCCCCTCTGGCCTTGTCTGCTCATTTATTTGCTTGAGTGTGTTACTACTGGCATGCATTTGGCCTCATAATCAGAATGTGGTTCTCACACGTAAAACCCCAGAATTTTTTAAAATGCCTTTGGCATGGCATAGTGGCCATGCTATAACCAGTACTTTCATGTAAATGAATAAATGCACAGGACATATGTGAGTCGTGGTTGCATTGTGTGGCATGTAATATATAGTTGAACGCCTTTATAATGGAGCTCTTAGGACCCCCAAACTTACTTGTTAAACAGATGACCTTGTAGAGATCGCACATTGTACTGCTCACAGAAGCGCCAGCCAAGCACATCCAGCAAAAGAAAATCCTTATTTAACATGAATTTGAGAGATATTTAGTGAATGAAGTCGCTAATTTTCTATTTCTAGTTCAAGGCTTCAGTGAGTAGCCATAAGCCTGTTTCATGTAAGGCTCAATTCTGGTAAAAATTCAGAAAAAAGTGCATGCAAGTGAGTGCAAGTAAATACAGTAACCTGATTTGCTATTTTAGAGCATTAAATCATTTGACTTTAGCACTTTAACTGCTGCTGAAGCGTCACCAGTTTGTATAGCAAGGAAACATCAAATAAAAACAACATGCAAAATTTGCATAAAATCTTTTATGGACGAGTGTTGCTTACAGGCAACAAATCAGAAAAAAAAATTTCTTGCCGTGTTTTGGTACCGAGTATGGAGTTTCTGGCAAAATGACTTTGGCCAGCACTGAATGACAGGCAGCAATTGTCATATGTTGGTTTAAAGTGCGAACACAGAATGAAGAAGTTCGGCATGCGACTCTTCTTTTTTTTTTTTCAAAGCATGGTGAGAGGAAACTGATGCAGGATTTGCAGCTGCAATGCTATTGCACATGTAATGTACAGCAAATTCAATATACACGTATGGTTAGCATATGCAGACCTGTTTATAACATCATTATCATCATCAGCCTGGTTACGCCCACTGCAGAGCAAAGGCCTCTCCCATACTTCTACAACAACCCCGGTCATGTACTAATTGTGGCCATGTCGTCCCTGCAAACTTCTTAATCTCATCTGCCCACCTAACTTTCTGCCGCCCCCTGCTACACTTCCCTTCCCTTGGAATCCAGTCCGTAACCCTTAATGGCCATCGGTTATCTTCCCTCCTCATTACATGTCCTGACCATGCCCATTTCTTTTTCTTGATTTCAACTAAGATGTCATTAACTCGCGTTTGTTCCCTCACCCAATCTGTTCTTTTCTTATCCCTTAATGTTACACCCATCATTCCTTCCATAGCTCGTTGCGTCATCCTCAATTTAAGTAGAACCCTTTTCATAAGCCTCCAGGTTTCTGCCCCATAGGTGAGTACTGGTAAGACACAGCTGTTATACACTTTTCTCTTGAGGGATAATGGCAACCTGCTGTTCATGATCTGAGAATGCCTGCCAAACGCGCCCCAGCCCATTCTTATTCTTTTGATTATTTCAGTCTCATGATCCGGATCCGCCATCACTACCTGCCCTAAGTAGATGTATTCCCTTACCACTTCTAGTGCCTCACTACGTATTATAAGTTGCTGTTCTCTTCCGAGACTGTTAAACAGTAATTTAGTTTTCTGCAGATTAATTTTTAGACCCACTCTTCTGCTTTGCCTCTGCAGGTCAGTGAGCATGCATTGCAATTGGTCCCCTGAGTTACTAAGCAAGGCAATATCATCAGCAAATCGCAAGTTACTAAGGTATTCTCCATTAACTTTTATCCCCAATTCTTCCCAACCCAGGTCTCTGAATACCTCCTGAGGTATTCATAAACACGCTGTGAATAGCATTGGAGATATCGTATCTCCCTGCCTGACGCCTTTCTTTATTGGGATTTTGTTGCTTTCTTTATGGAGGACTACGGTGGCTGTGGAGCCGCTATAGATATCTTTCAGTATTTTTACATACGGCTTGTCTACACCCTTATTGCGCAATGTCTCCATGACTGCTGAGGTTTCGACTGAATCAAACGCTTTCTCGTAATCTGTGAAAGCTATATATAAAGGTTGGTCATATTCCGCACATTTTTCTATCACCTGATTGATAGTGTGAATACGGTCTATTGTTGAGTAGCCTTTACGGAATCCAGCCTGGTCCTTTGGTTGACGGAAGTCTAAGGTGTTCCTGATTCTATTTGCAATTACCTTAGTAAGTACTTTGTAGGCAACGGACAGTAAGCTGATCGGTGTATAACTCTTCAAGTCTTTGGCGTCCCCTTTCTTATGGATTAGGATTGTGTTAGCGTTCTTCCAAGATTCCGGTACGCTCGAGGTCATGAGACATTGCGTATGCAGGGTGGCCAGTTTCTCTAGAACAATCTGCCCACCATCCTTCAACAAATCTGCTGTTACCTGATCCTCCCCAGCTGCCTTCCCCCTTTGCATAGCTCCCAAGGCTTTCTTTACTTCTTCCGGCGTTACCTGTGGGGTTTCGAATTCCTCTAGACTATTCTCTCTTCCATTATCCTCGTGGGTGCCACTGGTACTGTATAAATCTTTATAGAACTCCTCAGCCACTTGAACTATCTTATCCATATTAGTAATGATATTGCCGGCTTTGTCTCTTAACGCATACATCTGATCTTTACCTATTCCTAGTTTCTTCTTCACTGCTTTTAGGCTTCCTCCGTTCCTAAGAGCATGTTCAATTCTATCCATATTATAGTTCCTTATGTCAGCTCTCTTACACTTGTTGATTAACTTCGAAAGTTCTACCAGTTCTATTCTAGCTGTAGGGTTAGAGGCTTTCATAGATTGGCGTTTCTTGATCAGATCTTTCGTCTCCTGCGATAGCTTACAGGTATGCTGTCTAACGGAGTTACAACCGGCTTCTATTGCACACTCCTTAATGATGCCCACAAGATTGTCGTTCATTGCTTCAACACTAAGGTCCTCTTCCTGAGTTATAACTGAGTTATGTTTATAACAGTTCCAAGCGAAGGCATAGGTGGCTTGAGGTGAAGCCCATTTCCACTTTTCTGCCTGGTGTTATGATGACGATGATGATTACCAATGATGATGATGATTACCTGTTATGCTTGGTGTGTTATATTTCTTCCTTTTTGTTGATTATGCTTATTCTAGATGCATTCCACACATCTAGGTGGAAAATAAACATTCTGGGAAGATATTTATATGTCTCGTCATTAACCCATTAGCGCCCAGCGTACCTTTAAAAGTATAGTACCATTTTAATTTCTAAATAATTAAAGACCAAACATACAGTGTTCCTTGGTACGCCATTTGCTAAGAAGGGTCCTGCGAAGACGACTGCATTGTTTTTTGCAGTTGCATGATGTGTTTGATCTATTCATCACCAAACTTGGAAAAGTTCTAAACATAGCAGGTGCTGCTCTACATGCAGCTTCTTTATTTTTTGTCAAGCATAGCATACACTTCTCGAAGGTGAAGTTTTTGGGTCAGTTTTAGAAAAAAAAGGGTGTAAATGCTGAACGCATGACAATACATATTTATACCATTGCAAGAAAATGAACGCAGTTGTACTTTGTAAAGTACGCTGGGTCTATATGTATGCTAGAGGAGTCTGCTTGATCTCGAAGCACACACCATTGTTTTTTTACCTGTATTTCGTTTCCTGTATTTTTTGCTGGCTACAAGAACTTCAGAGACTTGCAGGAAAGAAATTTATTTAGAATTACTTCAACATTGCTATTATTCGTCTTGGTTCCTTTCTTGCTGCCGACAAAGATGACAGTGCTGTTGTCTTCTCAGTCAATAAAATAGTGAGCAGTGTTAGAGTACATTTAGAGAAATAAAAACCATTTAGATATCTTATGAAAAATATTTAAAAGGAAAGGTGATTAATGCATCCTTATTACAAATTGGAAAATGAGTGGGAGGGAACAGAAAACAATAAAGACTATGTATATTTCTATGCCAATCGAGTTACGCAATAAAAGTAGGGCAACCCAGATTGGCGAACCAGACGTAGACCCCCTCATGAAATGACAGAAAATTCTAATGAAAGTGATGTGTAGCAATCGTACAACAAAATTGCAATGCAAGAACCGACTGTCATTGGAGGAGATGTCATCAGTCTCTTGAATGTTTCAATTACCACTGAACCAAATGCTGAATGCTTTAGTTTTTAATGTCTATATTCATTGCCAATTATCGCGTCTAGATCTGCATCAGTAATATATTTGCGTTGCGTGTGCCTCTGAAAGCAACAGCAAGCCCCTTCCTTGTTACTTGATGAAGTCATGTTACACACTTGATCAGTAAAAACACCTCCATAACAAAAAATATTTTCCACTAAAATGCCAATTTTACTACCAGAAGGTTATGCGGGCTTGTGAAAAATTTCGTTTGACTCTTTGCTGCAAGCCTTTTTGTTTTTGGAAGCTCCAAGGTATAGCATATACATTTTGTGACGTACGTCAGGCTTTCCTCCCATAAAGGCCCAGTGTACTGCATGAAGTACACTATTGTAGTGGTTCAAAGAATAAAGTGCCACTTGCTAAACTTTCACAATGTATTTACAGTGTGAAAAGATAGTCTGACATGAAAAATCAACAAAATGTAACTGGTAGATCTTTCTTGGGCCTGAATGAGTTAAGGAATTGAGTGCCATTTTGTGTGGAGCTTGAAGTGTTCAATTTTTGTCTTGCACTCAGTTTTCTGAAGAGCATTGGTGCCCCTACCTACAGCCAGTGCTTAAGGTTGTGGGGGGGGGGGGGTGACCTCTCCCTCCTGTTCTTTAATATGTCTCCACCGCACCCCTCTTCGGCAGGTCTGCTGTAGCATTGCGGCACCCATTGGACAAGTGCTGGATGTGATTTTATTACCAGTAGTACCTTGTGTGGGGCATTTCTAACTCTTTTTCTTTTGTTAATGATTTAATCATGATTAATCAGTTGATGTGGCATGAGCAAAAACAGGAAAGCAGGTATTGTCGCACTGCTTCATGCAATTCCCCAAGGCACTACGGTCACCACCATTTTGCGACCAAGATTTTTGGCGCAGCAATACTGTTTCATGAGGCACCCGAGCGTGAAACTACCTTCTTGTGAGTTAGAGAAGGTTCACGTTGGTTTCTTTAGGTTACCAGTTGGCTTTCATTTTACTTGTGCATTGTGAGCACTGCATTATACCAAAGACGCATGCATTTTGTCCACTATTGTAGGTAAGTAGATGTGAAACCATATGATATATTGTTGTAGTATCTGAGGTTTTCAATGAAGCAAGGCAACTAATGTTCTGTGTTGCAGCTAGACTTACTTGATTATAATCAAATAAGTCAAATAATCCAATGATCATATTGAATGAGGTGCATGACCTTGTAATTTTTTTAGGCTTGATTCTTCCCAATGGTGACATCAACTGGAACTGCCCATGCCTGGGAGGCATGGCTACCGGCCCTTGTGGACCACAATTTCGGGAAGCCTTTTCCTGCTTCCACTACAGCACATCTGAGACCAAAGGGAGCGAGTGCTTTAACCACTTCAAGGCCATGCAGGAATGCATGTCTCAGTATCCAACCCTCTACCCCGCTGATGATGATGACGATGAGCAGGCATCGCATAAAGCTAATCCTGGCAAGGAAGAGGTCACCGGACTGGGATATGCACTATCCAAGACAAGTGCTGTGACAGAAAATGAGCCACCGAAAGAGGACAAGAGAGTTGCTAGCCAGTGAGAGTGACTGTAAATACTAGTCTGTACATAAACAAAAAGGCTTTTGGCAAAGACAATCTACGTCATGCGTATTATCTTCCAAGTACGCTGTCACTTTGCAGCATTGGTAAGTTGCAGATTAAATCGCGAGATGCTGGACCTCGTGACAAGTCTCCCTTCCTATTGAGATGATTGTGTTGCTGTTGTCGGCATAAGTTTTGTAGCAACTGATGCAACCTTAATAAAAGCAATTTCTTGACTAGTGTTTTTCATCTAGAGGATAGTTTGAGACCACTTGGAGTTAACAGTGCCCTTAAAATTTTTATGTAATCTTAAAGTATGTGAACATGCCATGCCTGTTTTGTAGTGCAGGCCAGCAGAAACAAATTGACACCTGTGGCCACAATCGTTTGTCTAACAAATGCATATTATTTATGCCGCTATCAGCCTACTAAGTAGGTTACAATCATTTTTGCAAGTGCCATTGGGTGAAGTGCACTTTTTCCTCTCATGATGGTTGTGACATCCTGTATGCACTGCACTAATGTGTTAGAAGTAATAAATGTTTTGTTAGCAATTCCACCGTTTGTGCACTTTTAAGTAATTTGTTTTGTATGATAAGTGCTCTTACCACTCACTTTCGTTTTGCTCTTATTCGGTGAAGCTCGCTGTCACCAATCCTGTCTGTGTATAAGAAAGTGGTATCAAAGTGCTCCCATATAGATATCTTGGCATCTGTTGAAATTCTGATGTAGTTGGCCATTTTTCTTACTGCACATCAAAAGAACTTGCTGCTACAATGTTCTTAACACAGGAAACGTTTTTACTTTACAAGTGTTTCTTTAAAAAAAGTTGCAGTTCTGCGCGATAGGCGGAAAATCAATTGCGATAGCAAATTAGCAGACTAGTATAGACCGTTTTATTGAGGACGGCGCCATTTTACAATCACAGCGCCGTCTATCATCCGACGCCATGCTGGTGTATGGGATCGCACTGGAAGGTGCACGGCGAACAGCACTGTTGACAAGCGGAAAGATTTTGCACTTTCCTGAGAGGTCTCAACAAGTTGTTTGGATTGGTAAATTTCTTAGCGTGTCATCACTAAGTGTCTAGCTTTGATATAGCCACAATATCAAACGGCGACGAGCCTAGACGCACTCCCGCAGCTATGCCTACGACCGAAATAGGAGGCAAGTCATGTCTGAACATTGCCGATACGTAACGTATATATGTAACGTGTTATTATTGTATGTCTAGCCTGGAGCTCTATCACGGTATCACTCAGGCGACAACAACCACAGATGTGTCGTGATGTGCCGCACAAGCGTACATCCCAATCCAGGTAACTGCAAAGCTCCGAGGAAACACGTTTTGCAAGCTTTCGAGGTCCTAAAATTTTTGCGGTACAATTTTCTAAACATCTGGCACGCGGGCATCAAGCTTTACAAAATAAAGAACTGTAAAATAGCTCGGATCAAAAGGGCTGTTAACATGAATAAAATGAGCTGATGACAGTGGTTGCGAATATGCCACAATCAACCAGATGCACGCGACATGTTGGAAGATTATGCACGCTCTTAAGCCCAGACCACATGTACGCACCGTCTGCGCATCCGCACATGCACAGACAGTGCAACGTGACTTGTACGCATTGAAATGGGGCATGATCTCTGGGAACAGCTCCTCTCTGTTATCGCACGCTTGGGTACGAGACGTTAATTTGAGGGATCGCCAGCCGTTTGTGCACAGGCGTGGGTAAGAGCTGGCGTGAGAGAGAAAATCTGGTGGCTTTTGCTTCTTGAATGTAAGACTCTGCCTAGGCATGACAGAAGAGGTTTCTTAGCGCGTGTTGTATTCATTTGTCCTCTAGAGATGCCAGCATTGCAGAGTGCGGAGTTCACTTGCTGCCCGTGCGGTGAGGCAGTGGGCACAGATGCCCCATTTGGTGATCGCTCTGTCTGAAGGGGCAAGGTTGTACAAGTCGCAGGTCGTTTTTGGTTGCGACGATATATTGGATTTTTTACAAGCACTGCTCCAGGAGGGCACATGCAACCAGCAAACTGAGGCCTCAGGAGAGCAGCTGAGGTTATAATAAAGCAGGCAGCGCATAATTTCCAGGGCACACAAGGGGTAGTGGGGGGATCAAAGCCGGAAACAGGGCGCCCTGTGGGTTGGTGCTGCGCAGGCCGAAGCTCTGCGCATGCCCCGACCCATGGACCAGTCTGGGTTCTTGCTTTGGTGTCCCCGTTGCCATTTTGGTGTCCTGAAGGCGCCGCCATCAGTGTGAAATAATGACACGTTAACGATTGAATCAATATATTGTTACGAGGAGTTGCGGAGGAATGGTTTTTATTTACAGGAGAATTGGATGATGATGGTAGCGTGATCGTAGCGCAGCCCGGCCTCTCAAACTCCTCGTTCTCTTCGTCTTCTCTTCCTTCTCTTCTTGTCCGTGCCTTTCGTATCTGTATCTGCGCTACGATCACACTACCATCATCGTCCAATTCTCCTGTAAATAAAACCATTCCTCCGCAACTCCTCGTAACAGTTGTGGTGGAAGGTGCGGGGTAATCGACACCCGAAGACGGAGGCTGAACCACAAGTTCTTCGACGGAGCCGTCGCCTTGCTGGACTCCTACCGAATTCACCGGAGCTGAACATGTCCCACGACGCAGACGAACAACGGCCCATTCCAACTGCTGCCCCGACAAGTTCTGTTCTGCAACTGAGAGATGCGCGTCCCTTCACCGGAAGAGCGGACGAAGACGTCGAGGAATGGCTCATCCATTATCACCGGGTGAGTGCCGCCAACCGGTGGAACAGCGCTTCTCAGCTTTCTAACATCGTGTTCTTTCTAACGGATACTGCGTTGGTATGGTTCGACAACCACGAGGAAACATTCACAACATGGGGAAGATTTGTTTCGGAAATCAAAGAGCGATTCGGCGACTCCGCGACGAAAAAGAAAAGGGCAGAACAGACGCTACTGCAACGTGCGCAACTACCAGGCGAAACCTGCACGACCTAAATTGAGGCAGTAATCGAACTGTGTAGGATGGTGGACTCCGTAATGTCCGAGGAGGACAAAGTCGGGCACATCCTAAAAGGAATTGCCGAGGATGTTTACAATTTCCTCATTGCAAAAGACAGCCTGGATTCCGTCGCTGACATCATTCGGCACTGTCGTACTTTCGAGCAACTGAAGACGAGGCGCATCACGCCGAAGTTTGGCAGGCTAGCCAATGTGACCACAGTTGCAAGCGTGGAAAGCAACCAGCCCCTCGATCTGGCATCAACGATACGACAAATAGTTCAGGAAGAGCTCAGCCTGCGCGCGCAAGTGACACATCCAAGCACTCCTAGCTTCCGCCTACCACCAGATTTTGAGCCAAACGTGGCATCCTTCTCCCCGTATCCTGCGGCAAGGGGCACTGAGGATTATGAACTCGCGCCCCGACAGCAGCCACGTCTCTACCATTCGTTTCGAGGAAGACGCTGTGAACCGCGACCCTCCCGTGTGCTACAACTGCGGTTCCACAGGCCATATAGCTTGGTATTGTCGTCAAGCCCGTCAATCACGTAGGACACCATCGATGTTCTCGCCACCCAGAACCCGTACTTCATATGACCTGCGGACGACCGATTTGCTTCCAAGGGATCACTTCTCACACGAGACAAGACGCAGCGATTCGCCAGCATCTGACCGGAGTCTGACGCCACCAAATAGCCGTCTCCGTCGCTCTCCGTCCCCTCGGCGTCGTTCTTCCTCACCGCCGCCGGGAAACTAGCATCCGCGGCCAATGGAGGTGTGGTCGCCGGACGGTCTTTGCAAGAAATACCTCTGCCTGTTGTGATGTACAAAAACAAAGTGAATGTCTCGATTGACGGAATACCGACCATGGCATTAGTGGATACTGGGGCGACTGTGTCTGTGATGAGCCTCGCTTTCAAAAACTGTCTAGGCCACAAAGTTATGTTTTCTTGGAACGACGGTACTACCTTTCGTGGAGTAGGCGGTGAGTGGCTTCATCCCCTTGGTGTTTGTGCTGTGAGTGTTTCGTTGGCTGGGAAAGTGTTTGTGTCGGAATTCCTTGTTCTTTCTCGTTGTTCGCACGATGTTATTCTTGGTATCGATTTTCTTGAACAGTGCGGCGCTTCCGTGGACTGTGGTTGTGGCGAAATATCATTGAACAAGTTATTAATATCAGCACATTCTGAACAAAGCTCGGGTGGTGAAGACAGGGACGCAGACACACTCAGTGTTCTTGATGAAGTGATTGCACCATCGTGGTGCCTGACGCCCGTTCGTGTTTCGGCAACTACTGTTGATGCTGATTGTGTTGACCTTGTAGTTAGACCTCTCCGCATAAACTGTGCTAAAAAAGATATACTTGTGCCCTGCTCTGTCGTGTGCATGACGAAAGGAGTCGCCACATTGTGGGCGCTGAACTGTTCCACCACGCCGGTTGTCCTTCCTCGCGGTATGAAAATCGCTCTTTTCGATGCAGCCGCATGTAGCTCAATAGCGGCACTAACTATGGACGTCTCTACAGCTTGCTCTCCTTGCGATAATCGCCATTCTGAAGAGCTAATGCTTGACATGATCAGCAAGGGTCTCGGTACATCGGAACGGCAAGCACTGGTACAAGTCCTTGCCAGGCATATGGCTGCATTTGACTTCACGCATGGAGATGCACCCCTTCATTTACCGTCATCCCGCGCTCGTCACAGAATAGATACCGGCTCAGCACACCCCATCCGCCAGAAGCCCTAGCGAGTGTCATCGTCCGAACGCAAAGTTATTGCCGAGCAAGTCAAGGAGATGATGAACAAAGGTGTCATTCAAGAGTCATCTAGTCCATGGGCAGCCCCAGTCATCCTGGTCTGAAAAAAAGATGGCTCCTGGAGATTCTGCGTGGATTACAGACATCTAAACGCAGTGACGAAGAAGGATGTCTATCTACTACCGCGAATAGATGACGTCATTGATTGCTTACACGCTGCTTCTTACTTCTCAACACTTGATTTGCGATCGGGGTATTGACAAATACCTATGGACCCTGCCGACAAGGAAAAGACCGCTTTCGTGACTCCAGATGGCCTATTCGAATTTAATGTTATGCCTTTTGGCCTTTGCAATGCTCCTGCCACCTTTGAAAGATTCATGGACACAGTACTACGTGGTCTAAAGTGGGAGATATGCATGTGTTACCTAGATGATGTTGTAATCTTTGGCCGCACATTTGAAGAACATAACGAACGCCTCAGCGTCGTTCTCGACTGCATTGAGAAAGCTGGACTGGTCCTAAACTCAAAAAAGTGTCGGTTCGGCGAACGTCAAACACTGGTCCTGGGACACTTAGTCGACAAGGATGGCGTCAGACCCGATCCTCATAAGATTGAAGCAGTGAGCTCCTTCAAGCCACCGCAGTCAGCACGAGAACTCCGCTCATTCATTGGCCTATGTTCGTATTTTCGTCGTTTTGTTCCCCGGTTTGCCGACATCGTTTATCCGTTGACAAGTATTTTGCGACAAAATGCATCCTTCAATTGGACACCAGACTGTGACGCATCATTCTCTCAACTGAAGTTTATACTAACGTCAGCACCCCTCTTGCGTCACTTCAACCCATCTTGCCCGACTGAAGTTCACACTGATGCTAGTGGAATCGGGATAGGAGCGGTGCTTGTACAACGTCACAGTGGCGCCGAACCTGTTGTCGCATATGCCAGCCGTTGTCAGAGCAAATCTGAACGCAATTATACGGTCACGGAACAGGAATGCCTGGCAGCCGTTTTCGCCGTACAAAAGTTTCGATGTTATCTCTACGGTAGACCATTCAAGATTATCACCGACCATCATTCTTTATGCTGGCTGGTCGGTTTGCGTGATCCCTCTGGTCGCCTCGCACGTTGGGCACTGCGCCTCCAGGAATACGACTTTGTGGTATCGTACAAGAGTGGCCGTCGTTTAGCTGACGCAGACTGCCTCTCTCGGATTCCTCTTGCGACTACCGACTGCGATGCTGAGAATTTTGACGACTGTCTCGCTGCTGTTACTTCTACGTTCCCTGACGTGGCAGACTTTCAGCGAGAACAACGGAATGATGTTACCCTCGATCCACTCTTTGTTGCAGCCCGTACTTCTAAAGGCAGCGGTCACTTTACTGTCCATGATAAATTACTCTACAAAACTAATTACTCCGGGCATGGAGCGCGTTTTCTGCTTGTTGTCCCCGAGAGTCTCCGCTCTGACGTTCTATGCGCCATGCATGATGATGTGACATCCGGCCATTTCGGCTTCATACGAACGCTGCACTGCATGCAGGAGCGCTTTTACTGGCCTAAGATATACGAAACAACCAAGCGCTATGTCGCTAGTTGTGAAACGTGCCAACGTCACAAGCGACTGACCACCGCAGCCCCGGGTCCTCTTCGGCCATTGACACCGCCCAGTACGCCGTTCGAGCAAGTAGGCATTGACCTTTTGGGTCCATTCCCGTTATCCAACAACAAGAACCGCTGGATAATTGTCTGCGTAGACCATCTTACACGGTATGCAGAAACTGCAGCCATACCGTCTTCCACTGCTGCTTGCGTGGCGGTGTTCTTGCTCCGTTCCGTGGTCCTTCGTCATGGCCCACCACGTGTCATCATCAGCGACCGTGGTCGCCAGTTCACGGCTGATGCCATTGAAGAGTTGCTTCGTTTGTGCACTTCACAGTTTCGTCATTCCACGCCGTATCATCCACAGACCAATGGCCTCGTTGAAAGGACAAACAGAACGCTGACTAACATGCTTGCCATGTACGTCTCCTCCAATCATAAGAACTGGGACGACGTGCTGCCTTTCATCACCTATGCGTACAACATGGCGAAGCACGAAACCACGAACTATAGCCCATTTTATCTCCTGTATGTAAGGTTACCGCGGAGCCCTCTGGACACTTTCTTACCCTTCGTTCTGCACAGTGATGATTCTGTATCGGAGACTTTGTGTTTCGCCGAAGAAGCGCGTCGAATAGCTCGTATTCGTACTCTGGCCTCGCAAAGTCGTTCGAAAGAGCGATACGACGACCGTCACGTACAAGTATCGCTGCAAAAAGGTGACTTAGTCCTTCTTTGGACACCGCAACGCAAGCGTGGATTGTGCCAAAAGTTCCTGTCACAATATTCAGGCCCATATGTAGTTGTGGACCGCCTGAGCGAACTCACTTACGTCATAGCTCGACTACTGTGCAATGGTCGGCGATCAAGCAGAACTCAGCTGACTCATATTGCTCGCCTGAAGCCTTTCTACCCTCCTTGTCCATCCTTACTCGCCCCACGGGCTTCGTCTGCTTGCGGGAAAATGTAGCAGATACGAAAGGCACGGACAAGAAGAGAAGGAAGAGAATACGAAGAGAACGAGGAGTTTGAGAGGCCGGGCTGCGCTACGATCACGCTACCATCATCGTCCAATTCTCCTGTAAATAAAACCATTCCTCCGCAACTCCTCGTAACAATATTTACGTCCAGCCACCAACTTGAGGCGCTAAGCTTGGGCACTACCACACCCAACGACTTCTGCAACACCAGCCATAACTTTGCCTCTAAAGGTATGTCCGACAGACTTTCTCATGTCCGCGGCGCTGGTGCTGAGTCGGTGATCGCCACCAGTGGCCTTTCAGCCACTTGCGCTCAACTGCGGTTGCTAAGGCACTCTGCCTCCTAGATTTTCAATACATGCGGCCCGGGCTCCACTACGGTCGCTACTGTTCCCACAGAGACATCTGTGATTTTATTTACAAGGCACGTCACCGTAAGGCGCCAGAACACTATGATCCGCCACGACCGACTTAGCACAAGTGCCGCAAGTGCGAGACAGTCTGTCCGACACAGCGGTCGCCAAATTGGGCCTCAATGCCCACTGCTTGACCTATTTTACTGCGCCGGCAGCCAGCGTCGACCTCACTCCGCGATGCCGGCACACCTAGGGACAAATGCCTACAACGCGCGCTAAGAAACCTCCGTAGTTCCTAGGCAGATTCATACATTACAGGAGCGAAAGCCCCCAGATTTTATCTCTTGCGCCCACTCTTAGTAGGCAGAAAACTTCTTTTCTACCTTAGTTGCTTTGGCTGTTTCCCATTGTGTACTGATATTAGGGAAAGGAGTTTCAGGACCATCGCTTTAACCCTTTGCACTCGTGTCAGGCCTTAACCGGCATGTGAAAATATTGGTTTCGACCAGATGTTGGGTAGCGGCCGACACGTGTGAGTGGTCGCATTCGTCGGTTATTTTAGTTGGTTAAGCCAGCTTTCAGTAACTTTTTCAGGCAATAATAAGTGCTTTTTGTCATGTCTCCAGACAAGGGCAGCGCTTCTTTTTTCCTTTTATCTTGCTTGAAGGGATTTTTGCATGATTTGTGGCTTGAAGCACTGGCAGGACAACAGCGTTTTCTGGACATGTGTATTAGGGACAAAATTTGTGCAAGTTTAGTGAATCAGAAGATTGTATTACTTCCATGGATGAATACATTTCGCCATCAGATGGTCAGAAAACATCGTCGGATAAGCGCACCTTAGAAGACGGCAACTATGAGGACCCTACAGACCTGTTTGCAAATTACAGCCTCCACGCAGGAGAGTGCTCCAAGCGGTACCATACAGTGCTCAAGTGCAGTTGCGAGCCTCAGAAATAAGTAAATGTTAAAAATAAATAAGTGAACATGAATTTGTTTACCTGAGCACTTTTTCTGTGTGGCGTCTAAATGTGCAAAATGGCTCCTGACTGGAACAACCACAAATTGGGTAATTGCATGTGACCGCAAAGGATTAGCAAAAATTAAATATTGGCACCATATAGGGTTGATGCCTAGAAAATTTATGTGCAACCTGCAGGATTTGTTAAGGGAATGAGAGCTGGTTGAGTTTGTGTGATGCAATTAAAATAGCGTGAAAGGTGAAAATGAAGGGGGGGGGGGAGAGAAACAGGATGGGACCCACTCTCCTCTTTTTTCCTTTCCTGTTCATTTTTATCTTTTACAATGTCAAGGACACTATAAGAAGTAAGTTGATACAATCCTGTTTCATACAATTTTCTGGCACCAACGTTCACAATCAAGAAAAAAAAAATGACCGAATAGAATTGCGCTTCTTTACGGTAATATGTTCCTGAAGAACACTTTCGGCACCAACCTTCAGCTTACTGCCAAACCGCGATTGTTTTCCAGCCACTAGACTCCATGTGAAGACCCCGCAGGAGCGTCTGCGTCAGCAGGCGTTTGGTGTGTTGCGACACCACGTACCCGAGCACACGACGGTTGGCCCCTCCCGCGTGTAGCCGTGCGCGACTTAGCCGTGTCTGGGGAAAGGGGGATCCTGGGGGTTGAGCCTATGCTGGGTGTTTGGACCTTTAAGGCCCCCCCGGCGGAGGCAACACACCCCTTTGGCCTCTGTTTCGCATAGACTCCAGGCTGACCCACCTGGGGGAAATCGGCAGTTGCCTTTTCCTGTCTCTCTCTTCGCACATCTTCATCTTTCCCTCTCACTTTTAGTCTTTCCTGTCTTCTTTTTCTTCTGATAACTTCCAACATTCCTGGCGGTGAGGGTTAACCTGG
The DNA here is from genome assembly GCF_050947875.1 of Dermacentor variabilis. Taxonomy (NCBI): domain Eukaryota; kingdom Metazoa; phylum Arthropoda; class Arachnida; order Ixodida; family Ixodidae; genus Dermacentor; species Dermacentor variabilis. Next base: position 198,307,151 of record NC_134573.1, read on the forward strand.
TGTGGTATGACCTACCTTGGTTATAACATTTGTTATAGCGACGACGTACAGTTGGCATGGTAGGGCTTGTTTCACCACATACCTTGCCTTGTCCCCTTGTTGGGCTCGGTGGTGGGTGACTGGCATCATCGCTGAATACTCAACATATTTCATGGGAACTTCCAACCCTTTCTCAACCGATCGTCCCTCTAAAAGGGGGCGCACCGATGCTACATTTTAGTTTTCTCTCAAAGCCACTCAGACTTTCCCGAAATTTCACGTTGTTCACAGTGATAAACCTGACAAGAAGGCAAGAACGATTTCACCATTCATTGTGGCGAAGTACCTCACAGAGACCAGTGGAGGCGGCTGTAAAATCACCAAGCTGGCCAGTGGCGACTTATTACTCGAGTTGAAAGACAAAGCACAACACAACAAGCTAACAAACTTTGTAGAACTTGGAGACATCCCCGTCAGTGTAACAGCACACCGAACCATGAATACGGCCAAAGGCGTAATTTCTGACGTTGACATGATGGACTTGACCAAAGAAGAACTCCTGGAAAGATGGAAGGCTGAAAATGTAATAAACGTACAAAGAATAAAGATCAGACGGGACAACACAGAGCTGCCAACTAAACACCTGATAGTTACCTTTGGCTCTAGCACGTTACCAGAGACATTAGAAACTGGATATATCAAAATCAGAGTACGACTGTACATCCCCAACCCGCGATGCTGTTTTAAATGTCAGTAGTTTGGCCACGCTTCCCAGAGCTGCCGAAGGCAGCTAACATGTGCGAAATGCGTCATCAATGATCACTCTGCAGATGACTGTAAGGCTGAGCCCCATTGTAGCAATTGTAACAGTGGCCACCCTACATATTCTCGATCATGCGCAGTCTGGAAAAAAGAAAATTAATTACGATAAAGTTAAAAGAAAACATAACTTTCAGAGAAGAAGGACAATGCATCTCACCAACATTTGCACAGAGAAGTGGTACGTCGGGGGGCAGTACCACAACGGCACTTGGCGGACGCCAGCGCCACGCATAGCGAGCGTGCGGCAACACCACCCGTCCCCACAGTGGGAGCAGCGAAGGCTGCTCTACCTCTCCCGAATTTGACCCTAGCGGAGGCCTCTGCTAGTGCTGGCACCAGTCAGCACAGCTCAGAGGTCAACACAAGCCCATCAACTACCAGCACGGCGGGCTTCAAGGCCTTATCTTCCAAGACAAGGCCTCCACGGAAAACACACCACTCGCAAGAGCACGTATCCAGTGCCTCGCAAGAGGCCATGGACACAACACCCAGTCAGAAGGTGCAGTTGACGCCTAAGGAGCGGCGCGATTTTCTCAACCGCTCCAGGAAAGACAAAACTCCAATTACAGGGCCCCGTAAGGGCACTGTAAGCTAAACCAAGTTCATTCTCTTTGACACATAGCACAACATTTATTTTAATATGGATACACTGATTATTCAGTGGAATATCAGAGGCCTGCTTTGCAACCTCGATGATGTGCAAGAACTCCTTAACAAACTAACTCCAAAAGTGCTGTGTGTCCAGGAGACTCACTTGAAATCTAAACATAAACACTTCCTTCATCGCTATGTGATATTTTGGAAGGATCGCAATGATTCCCTCGCATCATCCTGCAGCGTAGCCATCGTAGATGACAAATCTGTAGCCTGTCAATACTTACAGCTACAACACCCCTTGAGGCAGTGGCCATTCAAGCTGTACTTTTAAATAAACTGACAACCATCTTGCTCCCTACATATACCGCCGCATTTTCAGCTCCACAAACAAGAATTCCAAAGACTAATAGATCAGTTACCTGAACCATATCTTGTGCTTGGAGATTTAAATGCGCACAGCAACCTATGGGGCGACTCGCGCTGCAACGCGAGAGGTCGCTTGATTGAACAGTTCCTTTTTTCTTCAGGTGCATGTCTTTTGAATGGGAAGGAGCCCACGTATTATAACATGGCAAACAAAACATACTCCTCAATAGATCTTAGCATAGCATCTCCTACTCTTCTACCTTACTTTAAATGGAAAGTTATTAAAAACCCTTACGGGAGCGACCATTTCCCTGTAGTTCTAAGCACACCAATGTCTAATGAATGCCTTCCACAATTACCTCACTGGAGAACTGACTCGGCTGACTCTGAAAAGTTCAAAAATCTTGCTTCTTTATCCTAGGACGACATGTGTGCTTTAAGCATAGATGCCGCGGTTAAATATTTTACGGTTTTTCTCCTTGACACCACCTCCAAATGTATCCCTGTAACAAGTGGATTGTCCACAAAACGCCGTCTTCCATGGTGGAACGATGAGTGTCAAATAGCACGTAAGAAGCAGAACAAGGCATGGGGTTTACTTCGGGATTCTCCGACGGCAGAAAATCTAGTCAATTTCAAACAGGTCAAATCCCAGGGTCGGAGAATGTGGCAACAAGCTAGAAGAGAGAGTTGGAGAAAGTATATATCGGGCATTAATTCTTACACTGATGAAACAAAGGTTTCGAATAGAGTGAAGAGAATAAACTGTCGACAGCCTTACTCGCTGCCTTTGGTGAATACTCAAGGCAACAGCATAGAAGATCAGGCCAACTTCCTTGGCGCACATTTCGAACAGATATCCAGCTCGTCGCACTATTCTGCAACATTCCAAACGTACAAAAATCAAATAGAAGGAAAACCACTAGACCGGAAAAGCACAAAATGCGAGGCATACAATAGACCTTTTTGCATGGCAGAGCTTCAGGCAGCCTTAAACAGCTGCAACAAATCTGCCCCCGGTTCTGACCGCATCCTATATGAAATGCTAAAACACCTGCCGTCTCAAACACAAAAAACCCTTCTTTGTTTTACAATTCTATATGGTCGTCCGGCCACATTCCCTCTGCTTGGAAAGAGGCCATCATAATTCCTATTTTGAAACCGGGTAAGGACCCTTCTTTGGCAAATAGTTATAGGCCTATAGCATTGACGAGCTGCTTACGCAAAGTTTTTGAGAAGATGGTAAACAGCCGCCTGGTACATTATCTAGAAATGAACAAGAAAGTAGATCCATATCAATGTGGCTTTAGAGAAGGCAGATCGACGACAGATCATCTTGTACGCATGGAAATGTACATCAGGGACGCGTTTGTCCACAAACAGCTTGTGTTGTCAGTGTTTCTTGACATGGAGAAGGCGTATGATACTATGTGGCGCTTCGGGATCCTTCGGGATCTTTCTGCAATGGGCATTCGCGGCAACCTGCTGAGAATAATTGAAAGTTATCTCTCTGACAGGACATTTCATGTTAGAGTTGGCAACGTGCAATCGTGACCATTCATACAGGAGACAGGTGTACCGCAGGGTGGAGTACTGAGCTGTACATTATTTATTGTTAAAATGAATTCCCTCCACACCGTATTACCTCGCACACTCTTCTACTCCGTCTATGTGGATGATGTACAGATAGGGTTCAGGTCATGCAATCTTAGCATTTGCGAGAGGCAGCTACAGCTTGGCTTGAATAGATTCTCAAGGTGGGCGGACGAGAATGGTTTCAAATTGAATCCTCAAAAGAGCACATGTGTCCTATTTTCAAACAGGAGAGGTGTACTACCACAACGAGATATTAACCTTAATGGAGAGAGACTGTCAGCCCTGAACACCAATTCTTAGGTGTTATCCTGGACACAAAACTTAACTTCATTCCCCACCTAAAATATCTTAAAGAAAAGTACCTGAAGACCATGAACCTCCTTAAGCTGCTCTCTCGAACAACCTGGGGCAGTGACAGGAAGTGTCTGCTTAGCCTGTATAAGAGTCTCGTACAATCACGCCTCGACTATGGAGCCGTGGTGTACCACTCTGCAACAGAGAATGCGCTAAAGATACTCGACCCAGTCCACAACCTCGGTATACGACTGGCAACAGGCACTTTTAGAACGAGCCCTGTTGAAAGTCTGTACGTTGAGTCCAACAAATGGTCCTTACATATACGAAGAATATTCTTAAGTTTATCATACTATACTAAGGTAAAATCAGACACCGAACATCCATGCCATTCCATCGTTAACGACCTGCGCGCTGCCAGACTTTACAGTAACTGCCCACGTATTGAACTCCTTTGAGCCTACGCTTGGAAGCAATGGCAGAAGAAATGGACATCCATCTCCCAGAAAATATCCTAATGCCTCCCACTCGCCTTCCTCCGCCTTGGGAATGGCAGACCATGGAGTGTGATATCTCGTTTGTCGAAATAACAAAACATGCACCTGAGGCACACATACGATCACACTTCCTCGAACTCCAAGCGAAGTACTGCTGTGCCGAATATTATACAGATGCTTCCAGATCATCTGCTGGTGTCGCGTATGCAGCTCTTGGGCCATTTTTTTTCCACCTCGGATTCTCTGAATCCTAACACAAGTATTTTTACGGCTGAGGCGTACGCGATACTCTCAGCTGTAAAACATAGACAAAGTAATCTCAATAAGTCCATCATTGTCACAGTTTCATTAAGCGTAGTAAGGGCCTTAATGAGTTTTCGAAAACATAAGAACCCTGTTTTTAATAAACTATACACAGAACTATGCTTAGCCTAAATATACAACCAAAACATCGTCCTATGTTGGGTACCTGGCCATAGGGGCATAAAAGGTAATGTAGCTGCTGACGAAAGTGCAACGTCGGTTGTCTTTAATAAAACGGATGTGAATAAACCCATAGCAGCAACAGAACTTAAGCCATTCTTACGCCACAAACTGAGGAAGCACTGGCAGGACCAATGGGATAATGCAGTAGAGAATAAGCTACACTTTATCAAACCAAAATTAGGGAACTGAATATCTGAAAGAACAGCAAGACATAAGGAAGTGCTGCTTTGTAGATTAAGATTAGGACATACATACACCACTCACTGCTACCTTTTGACGGGAAGCGAACCTCCAACGTGTACCAAATGTGCCAAGAGGCTTACAGTTATTCATGTTCTTATCCAATGCACTGAAATAGAGGCAGAAAGAAAAAGTACTTTCCCTCCGCTTATATCCAACACATACCGTGACATCCAGCATTTTTTCTTAGCAATGAACCCCTTTTTACTTTTCAATCAGTATTCAACTTTTTATTTGAAACTGACACCCTAAATGTGATTTGGCCAGGCTACTTGTAGCACGACCTCCACCTGGAGGTTGCAGCTGCAATGAAAACATTTTCTAGAGCGCCTGCCTCCCAGCCCTTGCTTTCAAAGCCTTGCTGAGGCACTAGTGCTACAGATTCTACATATTTTACTGATCATCCCTATCTTGTGAAACATCTATTGTCATAGCAGAAATGATCAATCACTGTGATTTTTATATTATGTATATACTTGTATTTTACGCACTTTAGAGCAAATAAATTTTAGGTCCTTTTACAGCCACATTGCACCACATGCATATATTGCACTTCTTAGCGAATATTTTAGTCCACTATACAGCCGTGTTTCATTACTCCCCGCAATTAACACCCATATATCATTCAGAAGTACAGATCGACTTGGCGCTCTTTGGCCACATCTGGCCCTTGCGCCAATAAGCTCTACAAATCATCATCATCCATGTGAAGAAGAAAAGGCACCAGGCATTAATGATTGAGAACAATATGTGCCCACCACAGTAGCTTTTCTGCAGTACTCGCCTGCCTGTAACACATGAAAATGCCGGCACGCACTCGGTTTCCTTTTCCCGTACCAGCTAACCTCCTTGCGGGTTGTAGCGCATCGCATTCACAGCTATTGTCACTAACTCTATTGCAATAAGCATCTTTGCCTATCAGCTTCACAGCGTATGTGGCATAGTGCTGTTGGAAGTGTACTGCATGCTTTTAATAGGCAATACAATTGGCAGTCATCCAAATGCACGATCCTTTCCTGCTGTAGACAGTGCAAAGCGAGCATCATGTTTTGCTCTGGCGGCATCATATTCTGGCTCTATTTCATTTTCGTTTTCTGTCACTGTCTTAAAACACTATGCAACAACAAAATGACAGAGTGCGTCTCGGGTCACTCGAGTGCCATGCACCAGCTCAAAGCGCTTTGGCGTCTCAAGCCACAACGATTCCTGCCAAGTAGGCATGTCAAAACTATCTGTCCTGATGCCCCGCCCGAAGAAGCTGCTGACCCAGACCAAATTCAAGGAACGCCAATGTAAGCTTGCCGAATCCGTAAAAACAACAATGCGCATCTCGGACAGCTGGGGCCCCACCAGCTCGGCCCGCACCAATATCATGATCTGAACTACAGTTGAGCCTGCCATATTTTTTAGTGACTTCAGACCGTATGTTTTCGCAGTTAGTACACTTGTATCGTATATCTAGCCGTGTTCATGGCCGCATGTGTTAGGGCGACTCCGAAACCATGATGTTAGAACCATTCAGGAATACTATGCCGTGTGACCTGCTACGATCAGCGAAGCCCCTATTACGCGGAAAATTCAAGCATGTTTTCAAGCATTTGAGATGTACGAAATTGACTTAGACCAACTCAAAGCAAGCGCAACGTGCACAATATTTTTAACGAGAGTCGGAGGCGGCTGTATAGTTGTTGCCTAGCCGAATTCACGGCCGCCTGCGCATGTGTGATTGCGGAACTACGAGGATCATTCTCTATCGAGTTACCCAACACGATCAGCAAAACACACCTATCGCGGATAAATCAAATAAGTTTTTAGACATGTAGGGCCCTCAGGGCTGTACTTGTCGGCGATAAGGTAGCCTTGCCGCCTACGGGATTATCTGGCTGAGCTATGTGATGTCAAATGCTTGGTTGCGTTAGTCGAAAGTTCTAATCCTTTTTTCTTTCGCCCGTCTGATGGTGGTGAGCATGAATCTCACCTCCCCCAGTACACTACAACTGCAGGCTTGGAGTGACGCCTGACACCGGCAAAAGATGTCGAGAGTGAGTGGGGCTATACTAATCCATGTATAACCAAATTAGGAAGGCCCATTAAGCTTCAACAAAAACACTTCCTCACCATAACACGAATAGGCCTCCCTGGTGCAGTACACGGCCACCCCCTACCAAATGACTCCAACAACTAAACCATGGCCCTCAGTCCCCAGCAGCTGCAGAGCACCTGACCAAGACAGCAGTCAGACCTGTAAGGCAGCAGAGGGTGCTAAGAATCTCTGAGTCAGGGCAGGCCGCCAATTGATACTGACCCTGTCAACATTTAATTGCCGAACTCTGTCGAGTGGGGCTAGCTTAGCAGGACTCATTGAGGAACTCTCGGACATTGTTTGGGATATCATTGGCCTTAGCTAGATTAGAACTGGTGAGGCTTATACAGTTCTGACTAACGGCCACGTCTTCTGCTATAGAGGTCTCCCAGATAAGAAGCAATACAGGATAGGATTTCTAACCCACAAGGACATAGCGGGCAACGTTGACGAATTCTACAGCATTAATAAGAGTGTAGCAGTAGTAATCAAACTTCATAAGAGGTATAGATTAAACATAGTTCAAGCCTGTGCTCCAACATCCAGTCACGAGGATGATATAGTAGATCAGGTTTATGAAGATGTTGAATTAGCGATAAGATCTTAGCAACATCTTGTCCCCTTAATAAAAATTGTGCTTCTATATCAACTTCAGCCCTCCAGTTTAAAGTACCAGTGCACTTATGAACAACGAATCAATTCTCAAAGAGCATGTGCAGTCCAGTCAAAAGCATGGGCATGAATCCGCATTGTGCTCCTGCATTGAAGGTGAATAACTCGTTCCATAATGGCGAATGTGCTTTAGTAGGCTTCCCTGCAATGTGAATTTGTAATGTACAAAGAATTGTCAATGAAGCTTACTACGAGCACAGATGCACTTGCAAATTATATCACAATTGAATATAATGAGCACAGTGGAAACCTGTGCCCTTTCCACTCTTAGTATGCTTTACTGCTTGATGTTTATTTCCACCCATGTATTGTGGTGTAGCAAGCTACGAAATAAATGTTACATAATTGGGCTTTTGAAGATTACCTTTCTCGCAATACACTAATGTTTTGCAGCGAAGCACAAGCAATGTACTTCGGTGAAGCATACTAAAAGTGGAAAGGGGCCACTGTCACTGGACATACCAAGAGTTCAATTATACAAGCGTGCACCTGCCGCCTCTCAGGTCGCCGAAGTGGACATCCTATACTGGGTGATAGTGCCCCCCCCCCACCTCCCACGTTTAGTATGCTTCACCGCGTAACTAAAATGTACTGCGGCGAAGAAGCAGTACATTTGTATTGAGTGAATAAACGGTTTTTACAACATTACAGAAATAAACGCGCACCGTGCATCAGTCTACCATATGGAAGAGCGTCGCAACAAAAGGTAGCTGATTCACACAGTCCATGTAGCCCACTTATCAGTCGTAAAAGGTATTTATTTATTTGTAAAATACCTTACAAGGCCCCTACATGGGGATTGAGTAAGGGGGGCATACAATCAAGTACATACAATCTAGTAACAACAATAATAAAAGAAAACCGCAGCCAAGTGCACAGTCTAAAAGTCAAAGAAACATATTAGCTACATAAAGCTGCATATGAGTACCATAAAAAGGAACTTTATAAGTTTGTAACCAACGTATAACAGCACAAGAAAAAGGTAGAAAAAATAACACAGAACAGTGTGTGATATCAAGGGTTAAGCGAGTTCAGTGAGTGCTTGAATTTTTCACTGTCATGTGCAATTCAAAATTTCAGACACACAGAAATATGTTTACGTTCGTACTCCTTGCGTAATAAGACTGCCAGAACTTCCACAATAGAAAGTAATTTACAACAAGCAAAGAGCAGAGACATACGCCTCGTTTTCAAGTCGTCATGCAAATGACATCTAGCACGGAAGAACGTGAACAAGCATCGTGTGTTAGCATCGTAAACTTCATACTAGGCAAGTAGCACACCACAATCCCGCGACAGCCGCTAATGAGAACAAAACGGGAGCACGTCTGTGAACGCGCAAATGGAGCCGCTAAGCCACTCTGCTCCTCCACCACCCCCGCTGCACGGCTGCACCACTCGTTTCAAGCACAGCACGCCAACCACACATTCAGCGCAGAACAGTGGGCCGTCGACGCAGTCGTATTTACATGACTTGTAGCGAGCAGCACATCCCTCGATGTCCGTTAAGCACAGTCGGACACGACGACGCTACATCGCGGTTCGTAGTACTTCGCTGCCGAGGCGCTAGGCACATTTCAATGGTCAAGGAAGCACGGGTCACACAACGTAGATTCTGTACTGACAGAGCTCACCGAGGCGAAAGCCGCACTGCCGCACCACCACTACACACGGCTTTCCGCCAAGTAACACAGAACCGACAAGCAACACACAAGCAACGCTAGCATAATCACATAAGCAGCGTTGAACAACGCGCGGTCCGGCTGCGTCCGGCGCGGGTAGCCACCTTAGCGCGGGTCAGAGAACGATCATGCCGAGAACGAACACGCCACGGCGTGGCGCCACCATCGTGCTTTCTCAAAAATACCTAAACAATCCCGTCCCTAGGCACCTAGGATCAGGTCACGTGAGGGATTTTTTTTACGACATTTTTGCACGCCAACACTCTAAGACATGCTCTAAGAAAAGTTTAAACCCTTTAGAGTGCCGCTTCTGCCACACAACGGCTAGTAATCGCCATCTGCCTTGATGCGTTTCATTTCTTTAACGCTGTGAGCCCGGTACTTCCAGTAACGAACGGCATGCGCGTTATCAGCATGATAGCATTCCCGACAGGAAAGTAACGGGCGCGGCGTTTTCAAGAAAGGAAACTCATCAAGGCAGATGACGATTGGCAGAAGGGGCACTCCAAAGGGTGTAAACTTTTCTTATATATACACTCTTAGAAAAATGTACACCCTTTGGGGCTTATCTTGTCCCACAACGATAATCGTCATCTGTCATGCCCGCGTTTCCTTTCTCTAACGCGGCGAGCCCGGTACTTCCCAGTCAGGAACGGCGCCGCGTTATCAGTGTGACGCAGCATTCTCTACAGGAAAGTAGCGAGCGCCGAGTTTTCAGGAAAGGAAACGCAAGCAAGGCAGATGACGATTATCGTTATGGGACAAATTTACACCCCAAAGGGTGCAACCGTTTTAAGAGTGTAGAGTGAACGCGCATGCCGTTCGTTCATGAAGGAAGGACACTGAGGATAGAGGCTCTACCCAATGCAGTGAGAAACTCTATCACAGAACACCTCTACCCTATGCCCTACCCCATAGAGTTTCTAATAATACCCTAGAGGGAAATGTGGCGCTAGTGTCTACGGGGGCTCTCATGAGCGTTGCCTCAACCTACATGGGAATGATGGGAAGCACAGGCTTCGGATTGACTTCGATCTTTAGACTAGTGAAGTTTGCTTGCGGCGCATTAAACGAAGCTATACACAAATATTATCGCGTAAAAACTAATTTTATTTCTGCAGTATGTCATATAATGTACAACACGCTACATAAACTTTGTATGACTGTGAGATGGAAGCACGGTTTACTCTGGTTTATCACCAGGACACACCAGGGTATGCATTCTTGTGCGATTCTGTTCCCGATTTAACGCCAGAGAATAATTATTTATTTATTTTTGCAACAGCTATAACAACTGTGCATTTACTTATATAAAAATACTCATCAAGTATTTATGGAAATAAAAATGTTGTATTGTGAGAAAGTTTTGCGCCCTTGAGCGGAATGCTGCAAGTGTCGTCTGCTACGACACCTGCTCGTTGCAAACGCGAGACATTTCTCGCAGACGACAGGCACTTGCGAACTCTCTCGCTCTTTCGAAAGGCTACGTCAGCTGTCACGATTGCTGAACGGCTTCAAGTACTTTTAAGCACATCTGCTGCAGTGCTAGCTAGGACGCTGTAGTGGCCTCCTACGAGTATATGCTTCATCATGCTTTATATTGACGTACTGCTTCCGAAGCGTTATGGCGTGGCTTTGAAATTACCCATTTTGCGACCCTAGAGTACAGCCAGGAAGCAGCAACCTGTCCTACCACAAGTAAGTTTGTGTTTTCGAAGTCCTAAAACACGCATTTCAATGCGTGTTTTAGGAGCAATGCATGACGCAATGCAAACGAGCAATGCAAACGAGCAATGCATGATGAAGCCCTCAATAAAATTTTATTGTCAAGCCACTAGAAGTGCAACTGTATATGTCTTGTATCAGTAGTGCCTTCTTTTCCCTATTCTGAAGTTTCATAAAGCACGTAACGCTACAGCGCCAACACACTTAACAAACCAAAGTCCAAACGCTCAAAACATGTTCTTTCAACGTTTACGATGCCGTCGCTTTCTCGTCAGGATTTCGACACCACACCGCGACACAAACATCGTCTCAGTCGCTGGCCCAGCGCGCTATCGCCACTTCGAGCAACATAACAGAGAGGTTTGCGTTGCACTGTCCCACTGCAGGTTATAGCAATTGAGCTTGAAGCGAAACGAAAACTTAAAAAAAAAAATGCTTGTAGACTGGTTCGCCAGTCAATAGAACGCCAATCCGAACCCTGTACTTCCCATCATTCCCATGCTGGTTGAACGATCGCAGCGCCAGATTTCCCTCTAGGTATACTAATATGAAACTCTATGGTTATCGGAACCGGTTCGTGCGACGTGTACGCAGACTTCCTGTGTGGTCCGCCGCGGAGCGTTTTTGCGCTCCGCTGGCCGATTCGGATTTGAGAAACCCGAGCGCTCGCTCGAGGATTTCGGCGGCCGCTCCAGATCGACCAGTGAAAAACGCCATTAGAAACTCTGAGTCGACACGCCGTTTCTATCAAAGGTTCCTATCGGTTCCGTTTTAGATTCACTCCGATAAACGTTCGCACACATAAGTTCGCAATATTGACTAATTTCCAAAAATTTCTATAAATTTGTGAGTGCGTGTTACAGGTGTGAAACAGCAGGGCAAGCAGGGAAAGTATTCTTGGACGATAACTTATGGCGATATACAATTGCCCTTGCGTGACGTAGTGCTATACCAGCCAATCAGCTTACCAAGTTTTTGTTAACCAGCCAATCAACGTGCGCCTGATGGCTGGTTGATTGTACTAGAATACCTCCCCAGGCATTGCCCCAGGTTGCCTTCACGTCATTACTCGTTTTTTCTGATCGTTTTACAGCGGTTCAATTGAGGTGTTTGAATCGTTCCACGTGCACCATTGCACTGATGCACCTTACGGGATTTCCGATTTACGTGTGCGCCTACTTGTAATACATGTAACTGAGTTGAGCCGAGGCCGTACGCGCAGGTGGGCCGGACTCGCGCATGACACGCGTCCGTTTCGTGTGCCGTGTCTTCGTTGCGCGACTTGCCATATAACAGCGCTTCCAAGCTTGATACATCTTTTCGTGCACTCCGTCCAGGTGACTCCGTCTAACATCAAATTTGCCAACATTGAAGAAATATCTCGCTGTCTGTGATCAGTCATGACCGGCATCAGGAAGGACGAAGTTTTACTTGTCGGGTCTAGTGCTGCCGTCGCTGAACAAATCAAAACCGGTATGTGGCTGAGTCTTCTCCCCTGCGTGTTTTTGCTGCTAAGCAGATGACGAGGGGATACCCTCAGCTGTGGGATCATCAAGTACCTGCGCGTAAAAAAAAATAAATAAAGAGAAGAATGGACGGAAGTAGAAGAGATATACAGCGCTGTGTAATGTCTCTTCTACATTCATCCCTTATTTTTTATGCGTTGGTGTTTGGCAATCAGGAATAACGAACTATCTCGAATTTCAGCTTTAGTGCAGATGTGGGAACAAAAAAAGAAGGGGGGGGGGCGGAGGCGGGTTGTTGACGTCGGGAACTTATAGGGGTTCGTCTTCATTAAACCGCTGTTGTGTAACACACAAGTGATTTGTTCAGTTATTTGCCCTTCCCCGTACGTCAACCCCGTTTATTGCTATAGCAATTACATGGACACCGAAAGGAAATTTTCGCAAATATTTAAAAATTCAGTATGTGCGCGGTGGACTGGCTTCCATGCCAGAGAGCAGACTAGGTAATGTTGCGCACTTTCTATAAACAGATGGTGCGAGAGAGCGGGAGCACAGGCAGCCAAAAAAAAAAGCGCAGTTGCCGCAGGAGGAAGTAGCCGTAAGATGGGAAATATACCGGGAGAAAAAAATATATGGTTCAAATACTGGTACAAGCAAAGATAAAAGGTGAAAGTGAACGTTGGTTGTCAGAAATGCGTGAGAAAAAGCGTGAGAAAGCCACACCAAGAATATTTTGGAACCACATAAAATTATTTGGCAGGAAGCCTGGAACAATACAACATAACCTAGACAAACATGGAAACAAACTGGAAGGGGACATGGCATTAAATTACATCCAAAAAATAACAGCCGAATCTTTCCAAGGCAATGACAAGGTTGTAGTTGAGGAAAAAAGGGGCGTCAAAGAGAACCAGATTGAAAAGGAGCTGGTGCTGACAAATTTCAACTGGAAGAAAGCTGAAGGGAAAATTCCAAAGTGCACAGCCACAGGTCTAGACGAGTTACCCATTAGGCTGATTAATGAACTAGGACCAAAAAGTAAGGAAGCTCTGTTGAAAGCAATAGAAGAAAGTCTAAAAGTAGACGAATACCAGACAGTTGGCAACAAAGTAGAATGAATTTAATTTATAAAGGCAATGGGGAGAAAGATAGAATTCACTCCTATAGACTGTTGACCATTACATCGGTAATATACAGGTTACCAATGCAGGCTGCCAGTATGGGCAGAGAATAATGGCATTTTTGGGGAACTTCAGAATGGCTTCAGAATAGGTAGGCATTTGGATGATAACTTATGTGTCCTTACTCAGTGTATTAAAATATGAAGAGTAGAAAGAAGACCGTTATATGTAGCCTTTTTATACATTACAGGAGCATATGACAATGTAGACCGTAGCACTTTGTGGGATATTGTAGAAGGGGAAGGCTTAGGTGACAATTGTCTACAGCTTTTGAGATAGATTTACCTAGAACAGACCGTTTGCGTTGAATGGAAAGAGAAGAAGAGCGAGGAGAAAGTTGATATCAACAAAGGACTGAGGCAGGGGTGCCCTTTATCCCCACTGCTGTTTATGATGTACGTGGTGAGGATGGAAAGGGCACTAGAAGAAAGTGATATCGAGTTTAATCTCCTATCCAAACAGGCAGGTACAGTAATAGAGTAGCAGCTTCCAGGTTCATTTTATGCGGGTGACATTATGTTGCTTGCTAACAAGCAAAGAGATATGCAATATCTGGCTAATATCGCAGGCAGGAATGTGAAAATACAGGATGAAAATATAGTGTTAAAAAAAATCAGGTTATATGGTTTTCAATGAAAACAGTGAATAGACAGTTTCAATACAGGGCAAGGAAATGCCTTGAGTAAAAGAATACAAATGCCTTGGTGTATGAATAAACGAAGGCAATTGATTGAACGCAGGTAAAAACAATAATAGCAAAGGGGAAGAGAAATGCAACCGTGATGTAACACAGAGTGCCATGGGGATACAATAGGTAAGAGGTGTTTTGCAGTACATAGAAAGGTGTAATGGTTCAAGGACTTAAATTCAGAAGTGCATTATTCAAAAGACTAGCGCAAAATAGCAGGGACACAGCGAAGACGACAGGACGAACGCTAATGTCTTCTTTGTCTGTGTCCCTGCTATTTTGCGCTAGTTTTTTTAATAATGATGACACACCAACTAGCCCAACTTTCTGCCTTGATCGCTCAGAAATGCAGTTATTTGCTTGAAGTCATGGGGTACAATCAGGACTCTATAGCAACCAAAAATTAATGGGACGCCGCACATTGGCCGCTCACTGGAAGACTACAAGTGAAGCTGGGCAGGGTGATATGGGCTGGACAAATTTGAAGAGAGGGAAGCTCGCAGTAAAATTGAGTGTGAAGAACGGCTGAGGAATATGGAAGAAAGTAAATGGGCTGGGAGAGTGTTCAGGTATCTATCTGTACAGGAATGACACTGATTAACAGTGGAGGAAAAGAACTAGCAAGCTTACCAGAAAGTGTGTGACTGGTATGGTAATCAGCGTGCCAACACTGAACATCAAATGCAAAGTCGGAGAGGCTGAGGTAATCTCATGGGTGGCACCAATGGAAAAGAAACCTGCTATGAGTAACTAGGTAAGAGGAAAGAACAAAATAAGGAAAGAAACAAGTTATGATAACTCAAATGGAAGCTCATTACTTTTCAAAGCGAGATCAGGATGCCTTAGAAATCGCATTTATAAAGCGAGATATAAGAAGGAAGAAGAAGTATCTGCTTGGTGCAGTAAAGCTAGGGAAACGATGGAGCATGTTTTATTAGAATGTGAAGATATCTGCCCAATGGTCGATTTAGTAATCATTAACCTCCTTGAAGCCCTTGGGTTCAGCTAGAGCAGGGGGAAAGTAAACATTTCCGCAATAGAGATTAGTAAGAGGCAATTGGAAGATTGTTGGAAGAAAAGTAGGGAAACGACAAACAATGGGGGCATAAAAAAATAAAGTTCACAATAGGTGTTCAGAAACTTAGGTTATGGGATTCATCGTGGGTTTCTTTTCCCAGTTTTTTTTTTCTTTTTTAACATAAGTAGGACCATAGGCAGTATAATAGCAAAAGCTTGGCGCACAACCCACCGTCCCATTCCAAAGGGGACGCTCATAACATCCATCCATCAATCCGTTTTTAGGGGCCGTCCGTCAGGGTCCCGCCAGCTTGACCTATGTGCAGTAGGAAAGCACGCCAAGTATAATAAGTAATATAACGCATTCCGAAGCTTATTTTCCTGCATTTTCTTCTTTTTTTTTTCGAGGGCCTAGCATGGATTGTTTAAGCAGAGAAAAACATTGAAGCAAATGTCAGGCAGATGCCTCACGCAGCAGGTAGTATGTTAAATTACCTGTTGATGTAATAAAGACAATCATGAAATGAAGCTAGAAACACAAGTTCGAAACAGCCAAATGACTAACTAGACCTTTGTGAAATGACAGTGCTGGGGATTTGCAAAAAGACAGATTCTTAGAAATATCAGTGTAACATGCAGATGCCAAACCTTCACCATTTCTGGCTTGATATTGTGCTGCTGCTAGACGAAGTAAAGAGTGCTTTGTACAGTTGTGCTTGCAAAGATGTCCTTTCCTTTAATTTTGTTTTTTAGGAATCGTAACAGCCATATCCAAGGCACTTTTTTGCGTTTAATAGTGGCTCCTGCAGATTAAATACCTCAAAGGACCTTCGTCAGCATTTATTGATTTTGTGTATTGTGCGCATAGTATATATCCCGTACTGTTGCAAAGATTTGAACACCTGCATGCTGGGAAACCCACATTTGCTGTTATACGAGGAATTGGTTCAAGTGTCTTCTTTAGCCATGAACAAATAAGTGCCCGTCATCAGTCATCAACCAAGTTTTGAATTTTCATTTTCTCTAGCCACCTTCAGATACAAACATTTTTAATCATGCGTGGTTACTTGCACAGTTTCTAGGAGAGGAGGGTGAGCCTGTCGTTGCGAAGTACACACAATGGGCGTTCAGGCATGTCCCTTGTCCATGCCAAAGAGTGTATTCACGATAACGGAAGTAGTAAAGGAATAGTATTTGAATTGAACTTCTGTGATTTGATGCGACAACCTCTATCCACTAAATCACGTGATTGTTTTGGGGGTACCTATGAGAGTAAAGGCATTTACTGAACAGATATAACATCAGTGCTTGCAGATGCACCCTGCGTGCAGACACTACAGAGAGAACTGTAGAACAAAAAAATTTTGTTGACATAGTAATGCATAAGAATATACTTGAGAAGTGTTGAAATTCGGCCTTGTTGGTACGACATACTGCAAGTGAAGGGCAAAAGAAACAGGGATAGATGGAGTACATCAGTGCATGGGTTGCACCCTCCATCCATCCCTATTTTTTGCAGTTCACTTGCAATAGGAAAATACCTTTATGCATTGTAACAGTACTATTGTGCTGTGCTGTCAATTCATTGCACATGACTTCGTGCTAGAAGTGTCATTTTCAGACCTAGTCTGTCAGCTAAAGGGATCAATCCTCCCTTGGGATTACATGCACTGTTCAGACGATCATCGTCTGTAGGGCAAAAAACAAGAATTTTTCTTTGCATGACACATACCCCATATTACAATGAGGGGCAATGCATTTTTTCCCCATTATGTGCCAAAACACTCTACACATTGCTGGGAAAGCATGCACAACACGACCATGTGCTCTCATTTTCCCTTTAACTCAATGTAAAAGACGGGCCCCCGTAGTCCCCCGCACTACTCGCACTATCTATTCGCCGAACACCACACACCTCTCATATTCTTCCACCGTGGGTATGTGTATGCTGTATGCTTATCCATGCCGTACATGCGGGTTATACTGCTACAATATTCAGTCAATAAATTTGCTCATACCAGGTCTTACGTTCATGACTAAATTATTCTTCAAAATTTTAAGCATGGCAGCCCACAAACAAATATGATAAAACATGAGATTAATGGCATGTGCTGTGAATGTTAAGTCTTCTCAGACTAATGTAATATTAAAAATACAAAACGATATTGGTGCTCAAACCTGAAAGGGATGTAATTTTACTGGCATGGCTCTTCACAGGCAGCATAGTGGCACCAGTGGGATGTCATTATAGGCCCTACACAACATGTTAAACCTTTTAAAGGAGCCAGAAAGTTTGGTGCACCCACGTATAGTTAGAACACCATTCAAGAAGTTCAAGGACAACGCTAAACTTTGCTATAGCAGTCAGTGCTTCGTCCTTCAGGTGAAACTGCAAATTTTTTCTAGCATGGTGTGAGATGTCTGGATACGTGATGTGTGTAATCCTTCTGCATATGCAGGAACGCAGCAGGCACTCAAGTATGCGTCTCTGGTGACATTGACAGTTCAAAATGCTGCTCTTAACCTAACCATGCGGATGGCTCGCACACAGAAGGACCTTTTCATAGCCAGTACGGCTGTTATAATGGCTGAAGTGATAAAGCTTGCAACATGCCTCATCATGGTACGTGTGGACGAAGGCAGCTTCCAGAAGTGGCGTTCTTCTATTCACCGCATTGTAGTGTTGCAGCCCGTGGATACACTCAAGGCAAGTGCACATACATGTGAGGTTGTATTGCATGAATAAGTTGTTTAGGAGCAGTTAATTGTGTTGTAATGTGCATTAAAAAAATGAAATGCAGCTATTTCCTTGTGGGCAAGGTAAGGAAGATCTTTTTCCGGGATTACGAACTTTGTGAACAAGCTAAAACTTTTCTTTTTTCAGTACAGAATTAGAATTGAGAATTGAGGAATGGATCTAATGCTGGCACCTTTGGCTAACACCTTTCAGCCTTTTCAGGAGCTCTCAGAACAGCCTGACAGTGCATTCAAATAGTAATGACTACAGAAGCAGCTAGACACTTTACTTATTGGTTCCAAGGAAAAAACAAGAAAATGAAACAAACATATTTTTTCTCTCAGCACATTAGGCATGTGGAATAATTTTGCCTGAGGCTGTTGTTTTACCATCTGACAACCTTTTTGCCTCAAGACTCAGCTGTCAGAACATGCTCATCATGAAACAGTTTGTCAGCAGCCTGTTATGTTTTGCTTTATGCAGATTTTGTATTTTACTATGCAGTTACAAGTGTATTTTGTTTCGCTGAGAATGAATTGCTAATGTGCTCCTGTTGTAATAATGCCCTCTGTATAAATGTGGTTGAGCAAATAAGTCAAATGCTACTTTGTACCTTTGTTCTGTATTTATTTATTTATTTATTTATTTATTTATTTATTTATTTCGCATGCTTCGAAGACTGAAAGACATTAAAGATAAGAGTAGAGTAAAGAAATGTAAGGATACTAACAAAAATATTGTCACATACGAGTTTGTGCCGCTGTGGACGAAAGGACATTGTGAGGTGAAGAGGAAGTTGAAGTGTCTCGACGAGCGGTAGATGGTGGTACCCTGACTACTGAGCTACAACCTCGTTGCTGTATATATTGTAAATACATATATTTTATTCCCCTGTAACATTTTGGTGGATCTGCGGGGTACTCTCGCCACAAGCTGGCCCTGGATCTTTGCAGCGGGCATCACGTCAGTTCCGCTGATATGGCTGCTGACGATGCCTCCGCCGCTGACGCTCCCTCTATCTCTCAGACACCAGCGGAAGTAGTGCTAACCCAGCTACGTCACCCGGGAATATTCATCGGCACTGGCAAGGTTGATGTCTAAGACTGGCTCACGTCGTATGAACACGTCGGTAAGCACAACAAGTGGGATGCCACACTTTTGCTGGCCAACGTGATCTTTCACTTGGGAGGAACCGCGAAGGTATGGTTCGAGATGCATGAAACTGACATTATAAGTTGGCACGCCTGCAACAGAAAGCTATGCGATCTTTTCGGAAGACCTGTAGGATATCAAATGGAGGCCAAGCAAGAGTTGGCGTCTTGTGCCCAGACGTCAACCGAATCGTACGCCGCTTATACTCAAGACATTCTGGCTCTCTGCCATAAAGCGGATGCGGAAATGCTGGAGGCCGATAAGGTCAAACACATTTTGAAGGGCATCGTGGACGATGAGGTCGACCTCCTGCTTTGCAGGAACTGCTCAACGGTTGAGTCCGTCATTAAGGAATGCTGGAATTTTGAGCAAGCGAAGAGCAAACGCATCATACAACACTTCGACCGACTTCCTAAGACGGCTGCCACTTCCTCCTGCAACGACCCTCTGGCGTCACGTTCGCCTACTACGCCAAGCATGACGCAGGTCATCCGTCGCGAACTTGAGGCTATGGCTCCAAGTTCTCACTGCCCCCATATGCGTGACAACATGACCATCTCGCTTATTCAAGCTGTTGTCCGCCAAGAAATTACAAACATGGACATCCAGTCTTCCGTCCACCCACGTCCGACCCCTATCGCTCCTCTCATTGCTTCTGCTGCACTTCGACACGTCGTTCCCGAATCGCTATTTGAACCCCTCTGAGTGGCAAACACTGGATGGCAGGCCAATTTGTTTTACTTGCTCTCTGGCCGGTCACATCTCCCGCCACTGCCGTAGTAGCCACTGGTACGCCTCGCCTCGACTATATGCTTATCGCCACTTCGACCAAGACCCCCTGCCTCTGTCGCCCCTCTCTAAACCATATCATGCCGGCCTTCCACCTCGGGGAAACACCACTAGCCGCTCGCCCTCGGCGCAGCACCGTCAGTCCCGTTCGCCCACACCTCGTTGTTCCTCGTCCCCGCCCTACACGGGCCACTTCTCGGGAAACTAAGCAATGCAGCAACTAAGAGCAAGCAACTAAGAGAGCAGTAAATGGGATATAATAGGGCTCAGTGAAGTTAGGAGGCCAAAAGAAGCATATACAGTGCTAAAAAGCAGGCACATCCTGTGCTACCGGGGCTTAGTGGAGAGGCGAGAACTAGGAGTCTGATTCCTGATTAACAAGAATATAGCTGGTAACATAGAGGAATTCTATAGCATTAACAAGAGCGTGGCAGGTGTTGTTCTGAAACTTAATAAGAGGTACAAAATGAAGGTTGTACAGGTCTACGCCCTTACATCCAGTCATGATGACCAGGAAGTCGAAAGCTTCTATGAAGACGTGAAATCGGCGATGGGTAAAGTAAAAACAAAATACACTATACTGATGGGCGACTTCAATGCCAAGGTAGGCAAGAAGCGGGCTGGAGAGAAGGCAGTGGGGGAATATGGCATAGGCACTAGGAATAGCAGGGGAGAGTTACTAGTAGAGTTTGCGGAACAGAATAATATGAGGATAATGAATACCTTCTTCCGCAAGCGGGATAGCCGAAAGTGGACGTGGATGAGCCCGAACGGCGAGACTAGAAATGAAATAGACTTCATACTCTGCGCTAACCCTGGCAGCATACAAGATGTGGACGTGCTCAGCAAGGTGCGCTGCAGTGACCATAGGATGGTAAGAACTTGAATTAGCCTAGACCTGAGGAGGGAATGGAAGAAACTGGTACATAAGAAGCCGATCAATGAGTTAGCGGTAAGAGGGAAAATAGAGGAATTCCAGATGAAGCTACAGAACAGGTATTCGGCTTTAGCTCAGGAAGAGGACCTTAGTGTTGAAGCAATGAACGACAATCTTGTGGGCATAATTAAGGAGTGTGCAATAGAAGTCGGTGGTAACTCCGTTAGACAGGATACCAGTAAAGTATCGCAGGAGACGAAAGATCTGATCAAGAAATGCCAATGTATGAAAGCCTCTAACCCTACAGCTAGGATAGAACTGGCAGAATTTTCGAAGTTAATCAACAAGCATAAGGCAGCTGACATAAGGAAGTATAATATGGATAGAATTGAACATGCTCTCAGGAACGGAGGAAGCCTAAAGGCAGTGAAGAAAAAACTAGGAATTGGCAAGAATCAGATGTATGCGTTAAGAGACAAAGCCGGCAATATCATTACTAATGTGGATGAGATAGTTCAAGTCGCTGAGGAGTCCTATAAAGATTTATACAGTACCAGTGGCACCCACGACGATAATGGAAGAGAGAATAGTCTAGAGTAATTCGAAATCCCACAGGTAACGCCGGAAGAAGTAAAGAAAGCCTTGGGAGCTTTGCAAAGGGGGAAGGCAGCTGGGGAGAATCAGGTAACAGCAGATTTGTTGAAGGATGGCGGGCAGATTGTTCTAGAGACACTGGCCACCCTGTATGCGCAGTGCCTCATGACTTCGAGCGTACCGGAATCTTGGAAAAACGCTAACATAATTCTAATCCATAAGAAAGGGGACACCAAAGACTTGAAAAATTATAGACCGATCAGCTTACTGTCCGTTGCCTACAAAGTACTTACTAAGGTAATTGCAACCCCGCAGGGGCGTCTGCGTCAGCAGGCGTTTGGTGTGTTGCGACACCACGTACCCGAGCACACGAGGGTTGGACCCTCCCGCGTGTAGCCGTGCGCGGCTTAGCCGTGTCCGGGGAAAGGGGGATCCTGGAGGTTGAGCCGATGCCGGGTGTTCGGACCTTTAAGGCCCCCCGGCGGAGGCAACACACCTCTTTGGCTTCTGCTTCACGTAGACGGCACCCCCGGACTGACCCACCCGGGGGAAATCGGCAGTCGCCTTTTCCTGTCTCTCTCTCCTGAAACCTTCGTCTTTCCCTTCCACTTTTAGTACTTTCCTGTCTCCTTCTCTCTTCTATTTACTTCCTTCTTCTTGGTGGCAAGGGTTAACCCTGTGTGGCTATCCAACCTTGGGTACACCATATTTGGTTATAGTGGCGGCGTACGACTGGTGTCGTGCAGACTTGTATGCAAGCTCTGCCGCGTCCCCGCGTTGGGCTCCGTGGTGGGCGGTCGGCGCTGTTGCCGAATTTTTATATATCTTCATGGAAACTGGTTTCCCCAAACTACCTGATCGCCCTCAGAAACGAGGGCGCACTGAAGATGTCTTTAAGTTTTTTGGCAATCGTACACAGAACTTTCCCCGCTTTCATGTCATCCACTCCGATAAGCCTGAGAAGACTGTAAGAATGATCTCACCTTTCGTTGTCTCGAAATCTCTGACAGAAGTTTTTGGTCCCGGATACAAAGCATCGAAAATGGCTAGCGGTGATCTTCTCCTAGAGCTCCGCGATCAGAAACAATTTGAAAAACTGTCCAAACTTGTATCTTTTGGGGGTGTTCCAGTCACAGTGACCCCACACCGTACCATGAATACTACCCGTGGCGTTGTATCGGATGCTGATCTGCTTGAATTGTCTGAAGCTGAACTTCTAGAGGGTTGGAATGATCAGAACGTGATCAATGTTAAGAGAATTAAAATAAGACGTGACGGAAAAGAAATCAATACCATGCACCTAATACTTACATTTGGCTCAAGCAACCTACCAGACACTATCGAGACAGGCTATGTGAAAATCCGAGTGAGACCGTACATTCCAAATCCCCTACGATGCTTTAAGTGCCAGCGATTCGGCCACAGCTCACAGAACTGCCGAGGCCGCCAGACATGTGCAAAATGTAGTTCCCGTGACCATGCTTCTGAAACGTGCGAAAACGCTCCACACTGCGTGAACTGTGATGGCGAGCATGCCGCATACTCGCGGTCATGCCAGTCTTGGAAAAAAGAAAAAGAAATAGTCACTATCAAAGTAAAAGAAAACATATCATTCAAAGACGCACGCAGGCGGGTTGCATACCTTCCTAAGGCCAGCTTTGCCGAAGTGGCGCGTCAGGGGGCAGCGTCACAACAGCCTCCGGCAGCTGTCCGACCCACATGCAGTGAGTCGGCAGTCACGCCATCTGCCCCCGCGGCAGTTGCAGCTAGCGCTGCTCCGTCAACCGAGGAGAGGGGACCATCCACCCCGAAGGTGGGTGCAGCCGATGCTGCCCCAACCTCCGAGGCCCCTTCCAGCGCTGGCAACGGCCAGCGCAGCCAAATCCCTCAGGGAGTCCCATCGACCTCCGGGCTGGTGGGCGCAGGGGTCTTGCCCTCCAAGGCGGGACTCCCTCTGAAAACCTCTCGCTCGCAAGAGCTCTTGTCCGGCGTCTCACACGAGGCAATGGACACTACACCTGTCCCCAAGGCGCACCAAACGCCTAAGGAGCGTCGAGAATCGCTTGAACGCTTCAAAAAGAACAAAACACCTATTACAGGGCCTCGAAAGGGCTCTGTAATCTAAGGCATCTTTCCGTTTCCGTACACACAGCACTAATTTACATTAAATATGGATACACAAATCATACAATGGAACGTCAGAGGTCTCGTTAGAAACCTTGATGATTTGCAAGAACTCATCCACACACATAATCCAAAAGTGCTGTGTTTACAGGAAACACACTTAAAATCAAAATACACAAACTTTCTTCGACAATATGTTACTTTTCGGAAAGATCGCGATGATGCTGTCGCATCATCGGGCGGTGTTGCGATTCTCACTCATAAAGGTATAGCATGTCAACCTTTACAGCTACAAACGCCCCTTGAAGCAGTGGCGGTTCGAGCTGTTTTCCTTAATAAACTCGTCACCATTTGCTCGCTTTACGTACCCCCACACTACAAATTAAACAAACATGAATTTCAGTCATTTATAGACGAATTGCCAGAACCTTATGTTGTTCTTGGCGATTTCAATGCGCACAGCTGCCTGTGGGGCGACTCTCGTACAGATGCGCGAGGTCGTCTTGTTGAACAGTTCCTTTTTTCTTCCGGAGCGTGCCTTCTCAATAAGAAAGAACCCACATATTACTCTCTTGCAAACCGATCCTTTTCGTCAATAGATCTTACTATAGTCTCCCCGTCTGTACTGCCTGAACTTGAATGGGAAGTTACCGACAACCCTTACGGTAGCGCCCACTTCCCTATACTGCTAAGATCACATAAAGAAAACGAATATCCACCACACGCTCCTAGGTGGAAGATTGAGACAGCTGATTGGGAGAAATTTCGATCTCTAACTAGTATCCCATGGGCTGACCTGTCTTCATTAGGAATTGACGCTGCAGTCGAGGTTTTTACAGCATTCATAATAGATGTCGCATTTAAATGCATATCAGAAGTAAAAGGCTTGGCCTGCAAACGGCGTGTCCCATGGTGGAACGACGATTGTAGGATCGCTCGTAAAAAACAGAACAGGGCGTGGGGGTTGCTACGCGCTTCTCCCACTGCAGAGAATCTAGTCAACTTTGAAAAAGTAAAATCCGAAGGTAGGCGAACCCGCCGACAGGCCAGACGAGAAAGTTGGCAGAAGTTTCTATCGAGTATTAACTCGTTCAGAGATGAGGCGAAAGCCTGGAACAGGGTCAACAGGATAAGAGGCCGACAAGCACATGGACTCCCTTTGGTAAACACAGAAGGCGATACCCTACAAGATCAGGCGGTCTCGCTTGGGGAGCACTTTGAGAGCGTGTCAAGTGCCACCCATTACTCTCAATCCTTTCTGAAATATAAACAAATAGAAGAATGTAAGCCACTCATGAGAAAATGTCAACAGAATCAACCATACAACTGTCCTTTTAGCATTGCCGAGTTGAGAGCTCCCTTGAGCGCATGCAAAAGCTCTGCACCGGGCTCTGATAGAATCATGTACGAAATGCTCAAAAACACGCACAATGACACGCAAATAACACTACTTACACTTTTCAACACCATCTGGGACGCAGGGTACCTTCCAACGGCATGGAAAGAAGCCATTGTGGTCCCTGTTTTGAAACAAGGGAAAGACCCTTCTTCAGTGGCAAGTTACCGCCCGATAGCCCTCACAAGCTGCATGTGCAAGGTATTTGAAAAAATGATAAATCGGCGTCTCATCCATTTCCTTGAACAAAACAAAATGCTTGATCCCTATCAGTGTGGCTTCCGAGAAGGGCGCTGCACAACCGACCATCTTGTACGTATTGAAGGACATATTCGTGACGTGTTTGTACACAAACAGTTCTTCTTATCGATATTCCTCGATATGGAGAAGGCGTACGATACGACCTGGCGCTACGGAATCTTGAGAGACTTGTCAGAAATGGGCATTCATGGTAATATGCTAAACGTAATAAAAAGCTACTTGTCCAATCGCACCTTCCGGGTAAAAGTTGGCAATGTCCTCTCACGTCCTTTTACACAAGAAACTGGTGTACCCCAGGGTGGCGTGCTCAGTTGCACACTCTTTATTGTTAAGATGACAACACTTCGTGCTTCCTTACCACCGGCCATTCTGTATTCTGTCTATGTGGACGACATTCAAATAGGTTTCAAGTCCTGTAACCTCGCAGTCTGTGAGAGACAGGTACAGCATGGTTTGAACAAGGTGTCAGGGTGGGCAGAGAAAAATGGATTTAAAATCAATCCTCACAAGAGTTCTTGTGTGTTGTGTACAAGAAAGAGAGGCCTGGTTCCGGACCCTTCCTTAGAACTGTGTGGACAACAGATACCTGTAAACAAAGAGCACAAATTTCTAGGTGTTATACTTGACAATAGACTCACTTTCGTCCCACACATTAAACATCTGAAAGAAAAATGTCTAAAAACAATGAACATAATAAAACTTCTATCCAAGACTACGTGGGGTAGTGACAGGAAGTGCCTAATGAATCTCTATAAGAGCCTAATCCGGTCACGATTAGATTATGGTGCCGTGATATATAATATCTGCCGCCCCAAGCACGCTAAAGATGCTAGACCCTGTTCACCATCTAGGTATCCGTTTAGCCACAGGCGCTTTCAGAACAAGCCCGATTGAAAGCCTATATGCCGAATCCAATGAATGGTCTCTCTACCTACAGAGGTCATACATCAGCTTTACATATCTCCTTAAAGTACGCTCTAATCCTGAACATCCATGTTTTGTTACCGTTACCGATATGAGGTGCGCTACACTTTTCAGCAATCGCCCCTCCATAAGACAGCCTTTCTCGCTGCGTGTGAAGGAGCTTAGCGATGAAATCCATGTCCCACTCCTCGAGCATCGCTTAATGCACCTAACCAATCTCTTACCTCCTTGGGAGTGGCAGGTTATACAATGTGACATATCCTTTATAAAAATTACAAAGCACGCTCCTGAGGCTGAAATCAGAATGCATTTCCTAGAGCTGCAGTACAAACACTCCTGCGCAGAGTACTACACAGACGCTTCGAAGTCAAATGCCGGGGTATCCTATGCAGCCGTCGGCCCATCCTTCTCGGAATCCGATGTACTGCATTCGGAAACCAACATTTTTACGGCCGAGGCCTACGCATTACTCGCTGCTGTGAAGCATATTAGAAAATCAAAACTTCCAAAAGCAGCGATCTATACAGACTCTCTAAGCGTCGTGAAGGCCCTAATGTCACTCTACAAACATAAAAATCCCGTATTCAATGAACTGTATTCGGTATTGTGTAAAGCGTACACATCTAACCAGAACATTATAATATGCTGGGTACCTGGCCACAGAGGTATCGAGGGCAATGTACTGGCTGATCAAATGGCCACATCACTCACATCACTAAACACTTCTTCTGCAGTTGCTGTCCCGGTCACAGATCTGAAGCCTTTCTTGCGTAAGAAACTGCGACAACACTGGCAACGCATGTGGAATGCAGAAATAAACAATAAACTGCACGTTATAAAGCCACAGCTAGGTTTTTGGCCCTTCCCATCAAAATCACGGCGAACAGATGTCCTATTTTGCCGCCTCAGAATAGGGCACACATTTGGTACACACAATTTTCTTCTTACTGGAAACGAACCGCCAACCTGTGGTCGATGTGGTGAGAGGCTGACCGTCCTCCACGTCCTCTTGGAGTGTCGCGAAGCCGAACGTGAAAGAAAGAAGCATTTTCCTCTTGCATATCGTCATTGCATACCTCTTCACCCAGCTATGTTTCTTGGTAAGGAACTGCTTTTTAACACCAAGGCAGTCCTCGACTTCTTAAAGGATGTAGTTCTACACGTTATAAGCCCAATAAATTCGTAGAGCATCCTCGCTCCAGAGGATGCTGCTGCGATAATTGTTCTGAATAGCACATGCCTCCAGGCCCTTGTGTTTTCAAGGGCCATATGGAGGCAGTAGTGCTCTAGCATTTCTTATAATCTGCTATATTTTACCTATCGTACCATTCTTTTTAAATGCATCTAAATGTTCATAGTACAAGTCATACGTCATCGCCATAATTTTATTATACAGATTTTAGGCACTTTATTGCGTATATTTTAAGGCCCCTTTACAGCCACGTCACACCAACCTCATAGTAATCATAAGTACATTGCAAACCCATTAGCACAGACATGGCGCTCTTTGGCCATACCTGGCCCTTGCGCCAAAAAACCCCATACATCATCATTAAGGTAATTGCAAATAGAATCAGGAACACCTTAGACTTCCGTCAACCAAAGGACCAGGCTGGATTCCGTAAAGGCTACTCAACAATAGACCGTATTCACACTATCAATCAGGTGATAGAAAAATGTGCGGAATATAACCAACCTTTATATATAGCTTTCATTGATTACGAGAAAGCGTTTGATTCAGTCGAAACCTCAGCAGTCATGGAGACATTGCGCAATAAGGGTGTAGACAAGCCGTATGTAAAAATACTGAAAGATATCTATAGCGGCTCCACAGCCACCGTAGTCCTCCATAAAGAAAGCAACAAAATCCCAATAAAGAAAGGCGTCAGGCAGGGAGATACGATCTCTCCAATGCTATTCACAGCGTGTTTACAGGAGGTATTCAGAGACCTGGATTGGGAAGAATTGGAAATAAGAGTTAATGGAGAATACCTTTGTAACTTGCGATTCGCTGATGATATTGCCTTGCTTAGTAACTCAGGGGAGCAGCTGCAATGCATGCTCACTGACCTGGAGAGGCAAAGCCGAAGGCTGGGTCTAAAAATTAATTTGCAGAAAACTAAAGTAATGTTTAACAGTCTCGGAAGAGAACAGCAGTTTATGATAGGTAGTGAGGCACTAGAAGTGGTAAGGGAATACATCTACTTAGGACAGGTAGTGACTGCGGATCCGGATCATGAGACGGAAATAATCAAAAGAATAAGAATGGGCTGGGGCGCGTTTGGCAGGCATTCTCAGATCATGAACAGCAGGTTGCCATTATCCCTCAAGAGAAAGGTTTATAACAGCTGTGTCTTACCAGTACTCACGTACGGGACAGAAACCTGGAGGCTTACGAAAAGGGTTCTACTTAAATTGAGGATGACGCAACTAGCTATGGAAAGAAGAATGATAGGTGTAATGTTAAGGGATAAGAAAAGAGCTGATTGGGTGAGGGAACAAATGCGAGTTAATGATATCTTAGTCGAAATCAAGAAAAAGAAATGGGCATGGGCAGGACACGTAATGAGGAGGGAAGATAACCGATGGTCATTAAGAGTTACGGAATGGATTCCAAGGGAAGGGAAGCGTAGCAGGGGGCGGCAGAAAGTTATGTGGGCGGATGAGATTAAGAAGTTTGCAGGGACAACATGGCCACAGTTAGTACATGACTAGGGTAGTTGGAGAAGTATTGGAGAGGCCTTTGCCCTGCAGTGGGCGTAACCAGGCTGATGATGATGATGATGATGATGATGTTAATGCAGCCTCCGGAGAGGAGGCTGCATTAACGACTCAGTCTGCTAAACCTCTGCTGACCCCTACTGCTCGACCGAACGTTGCTCAAATTTTTGTTGATGATGTACCTGTTCAAGCCCTCATCGATACTGGCGCTCAGGTGTCGGTTATGCGACCAGATCTTCGTAGCCGTCTCTCTAAAGTTCTGACACCTGCCGAGTCGCCTGCCGTCCGAGTAGCTAATGGCAGTACAACAGCCGTGATGGGAATGTGCACCGCCCGTGTTACCATTGCCAGCCATCCATTGTTAGTCCTGTTCACCGTACTGGCCGTGGGTCCCCACGAAGTGATTCTTGGAATCGATTGTATGAGTGTCCATTCAGCACTTAGAGACTGTGCATCCTGTGCCCTTCACCTTGAACTGCCCCATTACTCTCCCGACCCAACCAATGATCGATTTTGTTCACTGAATTTGTTCAACTGCAACCTGATGCTGCGACTTACATCCTCATGTCGCCTTCTCCACCACTTCGAGAGGGCCCTTACGTGGTGTTCCCACTTTGCGACGTCCTCCTGGCCTGTCAGATAGCACTACCAAGCTCACTTGTAACTCTCGTCAATAATGATGCGTGGCTTCCTCTTCTGAACTTTGGTTCGTGTCTGCAAGTGCTTCCTGAGGGTGTATCTCTCGCTGTGCTGTCCCCTTTGGAAGACTGGAGTAGCTGCTCTTACGCCTGAACCACTATTTGACACTGCTGCAGCTTCTGCCCCTCCTACTTCACGCAACAAGTTTGCACCAATGATAGCTACTGATTTACGACCTGCTTACGCCGACGCTTTTCGCCGCATTCTGATGTCCTATGAAGACATCTTTGATTTTGGCAATCGCCCGCTAGGTCGAACCCGTGTCGTCAACCATCCAATCCACACTAGTGACGCTCCTCCTATACACCGGTCGCCCTGCCGTGTGTCTGCGGTTGAATGCCAGGTGATCCAAACGGAGGCGGACAAAATGCTCTCCAAAGATATTATCGAGCCTTCCTGCAGTCCGTGGGCTTCACCAATTGTTCTGGTTAAAAAGGACAATTCCTGGAGATTTTGTATCGATTACCGTCACCTTAATGAGATTACCAAAAAGGACGGGTATCCGCTTCCGCATATTGATGACGCACTGGACTGCTTACACAGTGCCAGTTATTTTTTGTCGATTGATTTGCGCTCTGGCTACTGACAAATCGAAGTGGATGAACGAGACTGCAAAAAGACCACGTTCGTCACCCCAGATAATCTCTACCAATTTAAAGTATTTGGAAAGATTGGTTGCGCTTTCTAGACGATCACAAGGAAGAAGACAGGACAGGCGCAAACTAACAACTTAAGTTTATTCGAGGAAAACACTTAAATATCAGACCATGCCAGCACAGGCGCATCAGGGTATCAGCAGCAGAAAAGAAGAAAAAACACAAAATCAGAAAAAACCAATGGCGTGGCTCAGCTAAACATATTATCAAGGAAATGTGCCTCCCTATTGTAAAGCATGACCGATGTGTCACTGAGGCATGCTTGTCCCTTCTTTTTTATATAATATGCCTCTAGAAGTTCTCGTGCTTTTTCGTTATTGCACTTGCGCAGGATATTAACCTGGTTGAGCAGAGGCCTGCATTTATGATCTAAGCAATGCATGGGTAAATGACGTTGCTTCCGGTTTATAATTGATCTTTCGTGTTCTCGGATTCGCCCGTTCAAACAATGGCCCGTCTGGCCTATGTAGGTTTTGCCGCATGTCAGGAGAATCTGATAAACAACGCCAACTTGGCAATCTAAATAGGGGTTCTTGTGTTTCACGCCGCAGCCACCTTGCTTCTTTCTGGCGTGAAGTCTCCCAATGCAGGCGCAAAGGTGCCTCAGCTTGCAGGGAGCTGAGAAAACGAGTGGGACACCATGCTTGGTTGCTATCTTCTTCAGATTATGTGCAGTTCTGTTAACATATGGAATTACAACTGGCTTTGAAGCTTTGTTGGAAACATCAGAGTTTACTTTTTGGGGCACTTTTAGCCTCTTTTTGAGCGTTTCAACCACTGCCAGCACAACCACATCAGGGAAGCCAGCCTCTTTCAGCCTGGAAATTTGCATGTCGAAGCTAGCCTGCATGGCATGCGTACATGACTTCTTCAAAGATTGCTCAATAATCTGTTTAGCAATGGCCCTTTTGGTGATTTTTGAGTGAGCTGAATCATATGGTAATAATTGCTTTTGTGTGCGAGGGCAGAAACAGCTACAAATGTGCTCTTTTCCAAAGGTAAGTTTGAGGTCAAGGAACTGCAGAGTGTTATTGACAGAGAGCTCATGTGTAAAGGTTAGACCTAAGGCATTATTCTCAACGAGATTTAAAATGTCTGCAATGGCATCGTCATACATACAATCATTTCGTACTTTCAGCAGCACAAGAAAATCGTCAACATACCTGAAAACGTGTGCTACTTTGTCTTTGTCAAGTACACCATACTCGGTGCGGTCAATACTTGATAAAAAGATATTGCATAAAACTGGTGCTACGCACGACCCAATGCACACTCCCTGTCGCTGCAAAAAGGTTTGGTTGTCAAAGGTGATAAAAGTGGCACTGAGAATTCTAAAAGAGCCAGGAAACTGTCTACCGAAATGCCTGCTGAGTTTTGGAAATCAATGACATCGTTAGCTTCAATGCAGCTACGCACTGATTCAAAAAGTGGCTGGTGAGGTATGGAGTAGAATATCAACGGAGAACCCAAATCCAATTGAGTCAACTGTCTGCAGAAGCTGAGTCACCTTTGTGCCCGTATTGGGAGACTTCATGCCAGAAAGAAGCAAGGTGGCTGCGGCGTGAAACACAAGAACCCCTATTTAGATTGCCAAGTTGACGTTGTTTATCAGATTCCCCTGACATGCGGCAAAACCTACATAGGCCAGACGGGCCGTTGTTTGAATGTGCGGATCCGAGAACACGAAAGATCAATTATAAACCGGGAGCAATGTCATTTACCCATGCATTGCTTAGATCATTAATGCAGGCCTCTGCTCAACCAGGTTAAGATCCTGCGCAAGTGCAATAACGAAAAAGCACGAGAACTTCTAGAGGCATATTATATAAAAAAGAAGGGACAAGCATGCATCAGTGACACATCGGTCATGCTTTACAATAGGGAGGCACGTTTCCTAGATAATATGTTTAGCTGTGCCACGCCATTGATTTTTTCTGATTTTGTGTTTTTTCTTCTTTTCTGCTGCTGATACCCTGATGCGCCTGCGATGGCATGGTCTGATATTTAAGTGTTTTCCTCGAATAAACCTCAGTTGTTAGTTTGCTCCTTTCCTGTCTTCTTCCTTGTGATCGTCTAGAAAGCGCAACCAATCTTTCCAAATACAATGAACCAACTTGCCCAACAACGCATTCTGCTAAACTTCAATTTAAAGTGATGCCTTTCAGACTGTGCAACGCCACTGCTACCTTCGAGCACATGATTGACTCTCTTCTGCATGGATTCAAATGGACCATGTGCCTCTGCTACCTTGATGACGTTATTGTTTTTTCACCGACGTTTGAGAGCCACCTCCACCACCTCTCAGCTATCCTTGCTGTTTTGCGACAAGCTGGCCTACAACTCAATTCTGCAAAATGCCATTTTGGCCACCGCCAAATACGAGTACTTGGGCACTTGGTTGATGCTGCTGGCATCCACCCTGATCCTGATAAAGTTTGTGCCATTGGTGAGTTTCCACTTCCACATTCTTTTACCGTTGTCCGAAGTTTCCTAGCGCTGTCTTCCTATTTTCCGCGATTTATCCGGAACTTTGCCGAAATCGCTCGTCCTCTCACAGACCTCTTCCAAAAGAATGTCACTTTTCGTTGCAGACCCGACCAGGCTGCAGCATTTTCAACGCTTATCAGTCTTATCAATCCACCCGTGTTGGGTCATTTTGATCCACATGCCTACACAGAAGTTCGCACTGATGCAAGCGGCCATGGCACTGGCACTATCATGTCCCAATAACAGTGGGACACCAATCGCGTGATTGCGTATGCTAGCCGTCTTCTGTCAGCACCAGAGCACAACTACTCCATAACAGAATGTGAATGCTTGGCCCTTGTTTGGTCCATTGCTAAGTTGTGCCCTTAGTTGTTTGGTCGGCATTTCACCGTTGTGACAGATCATCATGCCTTATGTTGTCTATACTCACTCAGGGATCTGACAGGCCGTCTTGGCCACTGGGCTTTGCGCCTGCAAGAGTACACCTTTTCTGTGTCCTAAACATCTGGACGACTACATAAGGACGCCGACTGGCTCTCCCGCTATCC
The DNA here is from genome assembly GCF_050947875.1 of Dermacentor variabilis. Taxonomy (NCBI): domain Eukaryota; kingdom Metazoa; phylum Arthropoda; class Arachnida; order Ixodida; family Ixodidae; genus Dermacentor; species Dermacentor variabilis. The sequence continues at coordinate 198,340,507 of NC_134573.1, forward strand.
TGTCGACCCTCCTGATGGCACAGAAAATTATACAAATACCTGCGTTTTGTCGCTCTCCGACTTCTCACGCACCGCCGACTAGCAGCGTCATGACTCATATTCGCGATCCATCATCGAACGCCTTACCTCGGAGCAACAGGACATTTCCCTCCGTATGTTTGTTCTCCAGCACAGGACCTTATACCGACGCAATATGAGTCCACAGGGTGCTCAACTGCTTCTCGTTGGTACCCAGCACCTGTGCTCGACAGTTCTCTCGCAGTCACACAATGTGCCCACTGCTGGTCATTTGGGTGTCTCCCGTACGTACGACCATGTCCGCAGGTGATTTTTCTGGCCTGGGCTATATCGCTCTGTTCGAAGTTACATCGCAGCCTGCAAACTTTGCCAACGCCACAAGCAGCCTCCATTTTCTCCCGCTGGGCACCTCCAGCCTATAGATATTGACACGTGTACTTGTCTTTATCGGGCGACACGTTTTGCCGCCTAAGAAATGTTATCGCACAGCGTGCGACGCGCCTGCATGTATCCGAAGTTTCTGGAAAGTTATCGATGCTTCTATCCGCTGTCTGTTGTCGCCGAGCCTTGTGTTATCTGATTTCATCGCTTGACACGAATGGTGTAGAACTTTGTAGAAGGCATGCGGGTCCCATCGATTTGTCTGGAACATTCGATGCCTGCTGTATAAAAGCCGACGCGCTTGACCCGCTGATCAGATTTTCGACGATCGCCGAGCGTGTTCGCCGCTATCGTTGTGCTATAAGTGTAGCCTGTTTTGTGGGCACAGGTTCGCCCAATAAAAGTTAGTTTTGTCTTTCACAGTATTGCGTATTGCTACTGTGTTATTCAACGTCACCACCACGTGACATCTGGTGGAGGTGCTTTACGTACATGTACCGGACGCCCCCGACAAGCCGTAATTCAAGCCCGGACCGCAAAGACAACACCAGCACCGTCCCGGAGCATCGAGCAAGCCGCCGTCTTCAACAGCTGCCCCCGGAGCACGGACTTCTACCTGAGACCAAGAAGATTGTATCCAAGGCAACTCCAATGGCAGCCCCAGCGTCCCCCATCGTGCTGCAGCAGCCCAGGGAACCACCGATGTTCCGCGGTTCCACATTTGAGGACCCGGAAAGCTGGCTGGAAACGTATGAGAGGGTCGCTACGTTTAACAGCTGGGCAAGCGACGACAAGCTGCGACATGTTTATTTCGCATTGGAGGACGCCGCCAGGACGTGGTTCGAGAATCGAGAAGCCACCTTGACGACGTGGGACGGCTTTCTGCAAACATTTACAAGCGTCGTGCGAAAAGAGCGAGCCCAAGCTCTACTGGAGACCAGAGCGCAGCTGCCGAATGAGACAATCGCGATCTTCACTGAGGAAATGAACCGTCTGTTCCGCCACGCCGATCCGGAAATGTCGGAGGAGAAGAAAGTCCGCCTGCTGATGCGTGGTGTAAAGGAGGAACTTTTCGGCGCAATGATACGAAGCCCACCGACGATCATAGAAGAGTTCCTTCGCGAGGCCACCAGCATTGAGAAGACACTCAAAATGCGGAACCGGCAATTCAACCACCGCACGAGCTCAACAAACTACGCCGGAGTTCAGTCACTGGCCACCGACGACCTGCGCGAGACCATCAGGGCAGTCGTACGAGAGGAGCTTCAAAGGATCTTCCCTTCATCGCAACCTCAAGTGGCCACAGTCGCCGAAATTGTCAAAGAAGTAGTTCAGCGATCGCTCGGAGTTCACGAGTTACAACCACAGTCATCGCAACCTCAGCCAGAAGCGATGACCTACGCCGCCGTCGCCCGCCGTCAAGGTCCCCCTCCACGACCGCGCCAGGGCCCTGCAACGCCGCAATTCCGTCGACCACCGCCGCCGCCGCCAGCACGCTCACCAGTCATCCAGCGCAGCTACTCGAGGAAGACAGACATTTGGCGAGCCCCCGACCACTGCCCGCTCTGCTATCACTGCGGAGAAGCCGGCCATGTGTATCACCGATGCCCATACCGCGACTTGGGACTGAGAGGGTTCGCCGTCAACGCGCCGCGTCCACAGCTTGGAGAGCGCCCACGGGACACTGCCGACTACCTCACCGCTACTCAATGGAGCCCTCGACTACCGTCCCGTTCGCCGTCACCAGGCCGCTACCTGTCGCCGCAGCGCTGACCATACACCGGCCCACCCCGGGGCCGCTCTGTGAGCCCATATCCGGAAAACTAAAAGCAGCAACCGATGCAGGTGCGGTTGCTGTTCGTCGAACTGACGAAGATCCTCCGCCGCCACCGAAGACGACGAAGAAACCATCTCGACGACACGCCGCCGTCTCGAAAAAGTCGGGAAGCCAAGACTACTCCTACGAAAGACGACTTGACGACGTGACGTTCCAGCTTCAGTTCAACACGACGCAGCCGTGATCAGACGCCAAGACCCAACTGCAACGCCAGACAAAGAACCACCGACCTCGACGTGCTTCTCGACGGCCATGCAGTCACTGCCTTAGTCGACACAGGGGCCGATTACTCCGTAATGAGTGGACACATCGCCGCCCAGTTGAAGAAGGTTAAGACTGCATGGGAGGGTCCCCAAATTCGGACCGCTGGAGGACACCTCATTACGCCGACTGGAATCTGCACGGCAAGAATTACCGTTCATGACCGGACTTACCCTGCCACCTTCGTTATCCTCCAACAGTGTTCGCGAGACATCATTCTCGGCATGGACTTCCTGAACCAACACGGCGCAATCATAGACCTGAAGTTGAAGTCCATAACGCTGTCGGAAGATCGAGCGATACCGCCGGAGAGCTCTAGTAGTCACCATGCCTTATGTGTGCTCGAAAGTCCAGTCAGCATCCTGCCTCGCTCCAGCATTGTCATATCTGTAGGCACCAAAACGCCTGCCGACGTAGAAGGCGTCATCGAGGGTGACCAACGTCTACTGCTAGACCGTGAAATTTGCGTCGCGAGAGGGATCGCTCGACTGCATGGAGGGAAAACTGAAATGTTGCTGACAAACTTCAGCCAGGAGTTCAAGCACATCAACGAGGGCATGACGATCGAGCACATCGAGGAAATTCTGGTAACCAGTAATGCGTTTGTCCTCTCGGATTCCGCCACATCTACCCCGACGACCATGGTTCCCGATCCAGACTACGACATTAATCCAAGTCTCCCCGTGATTAAGCAACAGCAGCTCAGAAGTCTGCTCCAACGATACAAAGGCTGCTTTTCGACGTCATCGAGGATTCGACAAACACCAGTCGCCAAGCATCGCATAATAATCGAGGAGTGTGCTCAGCCACTCCGCCAGAGCCCTTATTGACTTTCTACGCGAGAACGTGAGGCTATAAGGCACCAAGTCCACGAAATGCTGCGCGACATCATCCAGCCGTCGAAAAGCCTGTGGGCATCCCCTGTTGTCTTGGTGAAGAAAAAGGACGGCACCTTACGTTTCTGCGCCGATTATCGTCGACTGAACAAAATCACAAAGAAGGACGTATACCCCTTACCACGGATAGACGACGCATTAGATCGGCTCTGCAACGCAAAATACTTCTCGTCGATGGATCTCAAGTCTGGCTACTGGCAAATAGAAGTCGACGAGAGAGATCGCGAAATGACCGCCTTCATCACGCCAGACGGCCTCTACGAGTTCAAGGTCATGCCATTCGGACCCTGCTCGGCGCCTGCAACATTCCAGCGTGTCATGGACACGGTGTTAGCAGGATTGAAGTGGCAGACCTGTCTTGTTTACTTGGAAGACGTCGTCGTCTTCGCTGAAAATTTTGACGATCACCTTAGGTGGCTTGCGACAGTACTAGAGGCCACCAAGTCATCAGGGCTCACTCTGAAGCCACAAAAGTACCACTTCGCTTACGATAAGCTTCTGTTCCTACGCCACGTCATCAGCAAGTCTGGAGTTCACCCCGACCCGCAGAAGACAGCTGGCATTGTAAAGTTCCCGCAGCCCATCGACAAGAAGGCAGTGCGTAGATTTCTTGGCATGTGTGCCTACTACAGGCGATTTGTCAAGGACTTTTCACGTATCGCTGAGCCGCTGACACAGCTAACTAAATGTGACGTCGAGTTCAAGTGGGAAACGCCGCAGGCCGACGCATTTCAAGAACTAAAACGATGCGTGCAGTCGCCGCCCATACTTGCGCACTTCGACGAGCACGCCGATACCAAAATCCACACTGATGCCAGTAGCCTAGGCCTCGCTGCCATGCTAGTCCAGAGAAAAGATGGTCATGAACACGTAATAGCTTACGCTAGCCGGTCGTTGTCAAAAGCGGAAGGCAATTATTCTACAACCGAAAAAAAATGGCTCGCCATCGTTTGGGCTACCGCGAAATTTCGCCCGTACCTATATGGCAGGCCATTCAAAGTCATCAGTGACCATCACGCTTTGTGTTGGCTAGCTAATTTAAAGGATCCTTCAGGACGGCTGGCGCGGTGGAGCCTAAGACTGCAAGAGTATGATATCACTGTAACCTATAAGTCCAGACGAAAACACTCTGACGCCGATTGCCTATCACGCGCCCCCATTGACTCGCCGCTGCAAGATGACGAAGATGACGACGCCTTCCTCGGCATTTTAAGCCCAGAAGACTTCGCTGAACAGCAGCGAGCAGACGCGGAGTTGAAAAACCTCATCGAGTATTTGGAAGGGCACACCGACGTTGTCCCTAGGGCATTTAAGCGGGGATTATCTTCGTTCTCGCTTCAAAACAACCTACTCGTAAAGAAGAACTTCTCACCAGTGCGCGCCAACTACCTTCTTGTTGTCCCGTCAGGACTGCGTCCAGAAGTACTGCACGCCCTACACGATGATCCAACCGCTGGGCACCTTGGATTCTCCCGGACGCTGTCGAGGATACAGGAAAGGTATTATTGGCCGCGCCTGACTGCCGACGTCGCCCGTTATGTCAGAACATGCTGAGACTTTCGGCGACGCAAGGCACCGCCGAGAAGGCCAGCTGGATTACTACAGCCAATCGAGCCTCCTTGCCGACCATTCCAGCAGATCGGGATGGACTTGCTGGGACCCTTTCCGACGTCAATAACCGGAAATAAGTGGATCGTCGTGGCGACGGACTACCTCACCCGCTTCGCTGAAACTAAAGCACTGCCGAAAGGTAGCGCTGCCGAAGTAGCGAAATTCTTTGTCGAAAACATCCTGCTGCGACATGGCGCCCCAGAAGTCCCCATCACCGACAGAGGAACGGCCTTTACAGCGGAGCTCACCCAGGCCATTCTGCAATACAGTCAGACAAGGCACAGGAGGACAACTGCCTACCACCCACAGACAAATGGTCTTACGGAGCGGCTAAATAAGACCCTCGCCGACATGCTAGCAAGGTACGTCGACGTCGAACACAAGACCTGGGATGCCGTCCTGCCGTACGTAACATTCGCTTACAACACGGCGGTGCAAGAAACAACACAGATCACGCCGTTCAAGCTGGTCTATGGCTGGAACCCGACGACGACGCTCGACGCCATGCTGCCGCACGTAACTGACGAAGAGAATCTTGACGTCGCTACCTATCTACAGCGCGCTGAAGAAGCCCGACAGCTCGCCCGTCTGCGGATCAAAAACCAGCAGCGTACCGACAGCCGACACTACGACCTCCGACGACGCTTCGTCGAGTACCAGCCCGGCGACCGTGTTTGGGTATGGACCCCGATACGCCGACGAGGACTGAGTGAGAAACTATTGCGACGCTATTTCGGACCCTACAAGGTCATCCGACGTATTGGCGCACTGGACTATGAAGTCGTGCGAGACGGCATTTCGCATTCACAGCGACGTCGCGCACGACCTGAAGTGGTCCATGTGGTGCGTCTTAAACCGTTTTACGAACGCTAACGAACTTTCCTTATATTGCTTTTTCTTTGCTACGAGTGCTTATTTATTACTTTCGTTTGTTTGCAGCATCCGGTCGATGCTTTTTAAGAGGGGGGTATTGACACGTGTACTTGTCTTTATCGGGCGACACGTTTTGCCGCCTTTATCGCACAGCGCGGGACGCGCCTGCATGTATCCGAAGTTTCTGGAAAGTTATCGATGCTTCTATCCGCTGTCTGTTGTCGCCGAACCTTGTGTTATCTGATTTCATCGCTTGACACGAATGGTGTAGAACTTTGTAGAAGGCATGCGGGTCCCAACGATTAGTCTGGAACATTCGATGCCTGCTGTATAAAAGCCGACGCACTTGACCCGCTGATGAGATTTTCGACGATCGCCGAGCGTGTTCGCCGCTATCATTGTGCTATAAGTGTAGCCTGTTTTCTGAGCACAGGTTCGCCCAATAAAAGTTAGTTTTGTCGTTCACAGTATTGCTACTGTGTTATTCAACGTCACCACCACGTGATAATTTCCCAGCGAGCCATTTTACCGCGTCGGTCTGGACCTCCTTGGCCCATTTCCAACTTCATCCAACAAGCAGGTGGCCATTGCGACGAACTATACCACGCGTTATACCATAACGCGGGCCCTCCTTTTAAGCCGGGTAACTGATGTGGCTGATTTTCTCCTTCATGAGGTGATCCTACATCATGGTGGCCCATGATGTAGCCTTACTGAGCATCTCAACTACACTCATGGGCATGCTTTCCATGTACGTGTTCGATGATCACTGGGATTGGGACTACACCTTACCCTTCGTGACGTTTGCATACAATTCGTCGCGTCACGATATTGTCACGGGGTCGTGACGTTGAAGAACACAGTAGCAATACTGTGAAAGACAAATCGAACTTTTATTGGGCGAACTTGTGCCCACAAAAACAGGCTACACTTATAGCACAATCATAGCGGCGAACATGGTCGGCGATCGGCGAAAATCTGATCAGCGGGTCAAGCGCGTCGGCTTTTATACAGCAGTCGTCGAATGTTCCAGACTAATCGTTGGGACCCGCGTGCCTTCCACAAAGTTCTACATCATTCGCGTCCCGCGATGAAATCAGATAACACAATGTCCGGTGAGCACAGACAGCGGATAGAAGCATAGATAACTTTCCAGAAACTTCAGATACATGCATGTGCGTCCCGCGCTGTGCGATAACATTTGTTAGGCGGCAAAACGTGGTCACTCGATAAAGATAAGTACACGTGTCAATACCCCCCTCTTAAAAAGCATCGACCCAATGCTGCAAACAAACAAAAGTAACAAAAAAAAACACTCGTAGCAAAGAAAACAACAAAATAAGGAAGTTCGTCAGCGTCCGTAGAAGGGTTTAAGGCGCACCACGTGGACCAATTCAGATCGTGCGCGGCGCCGCTGTGAATGCGATATACCGTCTGGCACGACCTCATAGTCCAGTGCGCCAATACGTCGGATGACTTTGTAGGGTCCGAAATTGTGTCGCAGTAGTTTCTCACTGAGTCTTCGTCGGCGTATTGGTCTCCATACCCAAACACGGTCGCCGGGCTGGTACTCGACGAAGCGTCGTCGGAGGTTGTAGTGTTGGCTGTCGGTCCGCTGCTACGTCAAGCGACGTCAAGATTCTACTCGTCAGTGACGTGCAGCAGCATGGCGTCGAGTGTCGTCGTTGGGCTCCTGCCGTAAACCAACTTGAATGGCATGATCTGTGTTGTTTCTTGCACCGCCGTGTTGTAAGCGAATGCTACGTATGGCAGGACCGCATCCCACGTCTTGTGCTCGACGTCGATGTACATTGCTAGCATGTCGGCGAGGGTCTTGTTAAGGCGCTCCGTGAGACCATTCGTCTGCGTATGGTAGGCAGTTGTCCTCCTGTGACTTGTCTGCCTGTATTGCAGAATGGCTTGTATGAGCTCTGCTGTAAAAGCCGTTCCTCTGTTGGTGATGAGGACTTCTGGAGCACCATATCGCAGCAGGATGTTCTTGACGGAAAATTTCGCCACTTCGGCGGCGCTGTCTTTCGGTAGAGCTTTAGTTTCAGCGAAGTGGGTGAGATAGTCCGTCACCACGACGATCCACCTATTTCCGGAAGTTGATGTCAGAAACGGTCCCAACAAGTCCATCCCGATCTGCTGAAAAGGTTGGTAAGGAAGCTTGATCGGCTGTAGTAATACCGCTGGCCTTGTCGGTGGTGTCTTGCGTCGCTGACAGTCTCGGCATGTCTTGACGTAACGGGCGACATCGGCAGTTAGGTGCGGCCAGTAATACCTTTCTTGTATCCTCGATAGCGTCCGGAAGAAACCGAGGTGCCCAGTGGTCGGATCGTCATGTAGGGCGTGCAGTACTTCTGGACGCAGTGCCGACAGAACAACAAGAAGGTAGTTGGTGTGGACTGGTGAGAAGTTCTTCTTCATGAGTAGGTTGTTTTGAAGCATGAACGAAGACAAACCACGCTTAAATGCCCTAGGGACAACATCGGTGTGCCCTTCCAAAAACTCGACTAGGGCTTTTAGCTCCAGGTCTCCTCATTGCTGTTCGGCGAAGTCTTTCGCGCTTATTATTCCACGGAAGGCGTCGTCATCCTCGTCATCTTGTGGCGGCGGGTCAATGGGGGCGCGTGATAGGCAATCGGCATCTGAGTGTTTTCGTCCGGACTTGTAGGTTACAGTGATGTCGTATTCTTGTTGTCTGAGGCTCCACCGTGCCAGCCGTCCTGAAGGGTCCTTTAAGTTAGCTAGCCAACACAACGCGTGATGGTCGCTGACCACTTTGAATGGCCTACCATATAGGTAAGGGCGGAAATTTGTTGTAGCCCAAATGATGGCGAGGCATTCCTTTGGGTCATAGAATAGTTGTCTTCCGCTTTTGACAACGACTGGCTAGCATAAGATATCACCCGTTCAAGTCCGTCTTTCCTCTGGACTAGGACGGCACCGAGGCCTAGGCTACTGGTGTCAGTGTGGATTTCGGTATCGGCGTTCTCGTCGAAGTGTGCAAGTACTAGTGGCGACTGTATGCATCAATTGAGTTCTTGAAATGCATTGGCCTGCGGCGTCTCCCACTTGAACTCGACGTCACATTTGGTTAGATGCGTTAGCGGCTCCACGATGCGTGAAAAGTCTTTGACAATGCGCCTGTAGTAGGCACACATGCCAAGGAATCTACGCACTGCCTTCTTGTCGATGGTCTGCGGGAACTTTGCAATGGCAACTGTCTTCTGCGGGTTGAGGCGGACTCCAGATTTGCTGATGACGTGGCCTAGAAACAGAAGCTTGCCATAAGCGAAGCGGCACTTTTCCGGCTTCAGAGTAAGCCCTGATGACCTGATGGCCTCTAGTACTGTTGCAAGCCGCCTAAGGTGATCGTCGAAATTTCCGGCGAAGACAACGTCATCCAAGTAAACGAGGCAGGTCTGCCACTTCAATCCTGCTAAAACCGTGTCCATCACGGGCTGGAACATTGCAGGCGCCGAGCACAGTACAAATGGCATAACCTTGAACTTGTAGAGGCCGTCTGGGGTGATGAAGGCGGTCTTTTCGCGATCTCTTTCGTTGACTTCTATTTGCCAATAGCCAGACTTGAGGTCCATCGACGAGAAGTATTTAGCGTTGCAGAGCCGATCCAAGGTGTCGTCTATCCTTGGGAGGGGGTATACGTCCTTTTTCGTGATCTTGTTCAGACGACGATAATCTGTGCAGAAACGTAGGGTTCCGCCCTTCTTTTTTTTTTTTTCACCAAGACTACAGGAGATGCCCACGGGCTTTTTGGTGGCTAGATGATGTCGTCGCGCAGCATTTCGTGGACTTGGTGCCTTATAGCCTCACATTCTCGCGTAGAAAGTCAATAAGGGCTCTGGCAGAGTGGCCGAGCACACTCTTCGGTTATTATGCGATGCTTTGCGACTGGTGTTTGTCGAATCCTTGATGACATCGAAAAGCACTCTTTGTATCGTCGAAGTAAACTTCTGAGCTGTTGTTGCTTAATCATGGGGAGACTTGAATTAATGTCGAAGTCTGGTTTGGCAACTACGGTCATCGGGGTAGATGCAGCAGAATCTGAGAGAACAAACTCGTTGCTGGTTTCCAGAATTTCCTCTATGTATGTGATCGTCGTGCCCTTGTTGATGTGCTTGAACTCCTGGCTGAAGTTTGTCAGCAACACTTTTGTGTTTCCTCCGTCCTGTTGAGCGATCCCTCTTGTGACGCAAATTTCGCGGTTGAGTAGTAGACGTTGGCCGCCTTCGATGACGCCTTCTACGTCATCGGGTGTTTCGGTGACGACCGAAATAACAATGCTGGAGTGAGGCGGGATGCTCACTTGATCTTCGAGCACTCTCAAGGCGTGGTGACTACGAGGGCTCTCTGGCGGTATTGCTTTATCTTCCGACAGCGTTATTGACTTCGACTTCAGGTCGATGATTGCGCCGTGTTGGTTCAGGAAGTCCATACCGAGAATGACGCCTCGTGAACACTTTTGGAGGATAACAAAGGTGGCAGGGTAAGTCCGGTCATTAATGGTTATTCTTGCTGTGCAGATTCCAGTCGGCGTGATGAGGTGTCCTCCAGCGGTGCGAATTTGAGGGCCTTCCCATGCGGTCTTAACTTTCTTCAACTGGGCGGCGATGTGTCCACTCATGACGGAGTAATTGGCCCCTGTGTCGACTAAGGCGGTGACTGCGTGGCCGTCGAGAAGCACGTCGAGGTCGTTGGTTCTTTGTCTTGCGTTACAGTTAGGTCTTGGCGTCGGATCACGGCTGTGTCGCGTTGACCTGTGGTTGGTATGGGACGTTGTCAGGTCGTCTTTCGTCGTCGTATTCTTTGCTTTCACACTTCGACGGGACGGCGGCGTGTCGTTATGTCGTCGAGGTAGTTTCTTCGGCGGCGGCGGAGGATCTTCGTCAGTTCGACGAACAGCAGCCGAACCTCCATAGGTTGCTGCTTTTAGTATTCCGGATATGGGCTTGCAGACTGGCCCCGGGCTGGGCCAGTGTATGGACGGTGCTGCGGCGACAGGTAGCGGCCTGGTGACGGCGAACGGGACGGTCGTCGAGAGTTCCACTGAGTGGCGGCTAGGTAATCGGCGATGTCACGTGGGCGATCCCCGAACTGTGGACGTGGCGCGTGGACGGCAAACCCTCTCAGTCCGAAGTCGCGTTATGGGCATCTGTGGTACACATGGCCGGCTTCTCTGCAGTGATAGCAGAGTGGGCGGTGGTCGGGGGCTCGCCAAATGTCCGTCTTCCTCGCGTAGGTGCGCTGGGCGACGGGTGGGCGTGCTGGTGGCAGCGGCGGACGATGGAATTGCGGCGTTACAGGGCCCTGGCGCGGTCGCGGAGGGGGGCCTTGACGGCATGCAACGGCGGCGTAGGTCATCGCTTCTGGCTGGGGCTGCGGCAATTGAGGTTGCACCTCAGGAACCCCAAGCGATCGCTGAGCCTCATCTTTCACGATGTCGGTGATCGAGGCCACTTGAGGCTGTGACGAAGGCAGGACCTTGCGCAATTCTTCGCGCACAATGCCCTGATGGTCTTTTGAAGGTCTTCGGAACCCAGTCGTTGGATGGTGTACTGTGGCATGAGCCCCTGGCGGTTATATTGCCGGGTGCACATCTCCAGAGTTTTCTCTATCATCAATGCTTCTACAGAAAACTCAGCTACAGTCTTCGGTGGGTTACGAATAAGTCCGGCGAAAAGTTCTTGCTTGACGCCTCGCATCAGGAAGTAGATTTTTTTCTCCTCTGACATTTGCGGGTCGGCGTGCCGGAAAAGACAAGCGATCTCCTTCGTGAAGATTGTGATCGTCTCATTTGGCAGCTGCACTCCGGTTTCTAGTAGGGCTTGGGCTCGCTCTTTTCACACGACGCTTGTAAATGTTTGCAAGAAGCCGCTTTGGAACAGGTCCCACGTCGCTACCCCGCAGGGGCGTCTGCGTCAGCAGGCGTTTGGTGTGTTGCGACACCACGTACCCGAGCACACGAGGGTTGGACCCTCCCGCATGTAGCCGTGCGCGGCTTAGCCGTGTCCGGGGAAAGTGGGATCATGGGGGTTGAGCCGATGCCGGGTGTTCGGACCTTTAAGGCCCCCCGGCGGAGGCAACATGCCTCTTTGGCCTCTGCTTCACGTAGACGGCACCCCCGGACTGAGCCACCCGGGGGAAATCGGTAGTCGCCTTTTCCTGTCTCTCTCTTCTCAAACTTTCGTCTTTATCTCTCACTTTACATCTTTCCTGTCTTCTTCTCTCTTCCATTTACTTCCTTTCTCCACGGCGGCAAGGGTTAACCTTGTGTGGATATCCTACCTTGGGTACACCATATTGGGTTATAGTGATGGCGTACGGCTGGCGTCGTGTAGGCTTGTACACAAGCTGTGCCGCGTCCCCTCGTTGGGCTCCGTGGTGGGCGGTCGGCGCTGTTGCCGAACATACACATTTTCCTATGGCAGCGCAAGCCTCTGTTGTTTATGATCGGCGTCTGAAGAGATGCCGCACCGAAGTACCATTTCAATTTTCCTTTCGAAGCAACGCCCCAACATTTCCAAAGTACTATGTAGTGCATAGTGAAAGCAACATTCCGGTAAGGAAACTCTCTCCTTTCCTGGTAGCGAAGTGTCTGAAAGACAAAATCGGACCAACATACAAAGCATCCAAAATGTCTAGCGGGGACCTCCTCCTAGAACTGAATAACAAAGATCAAGCAGATAAGCTCTCTGAACTTACTAGTATTGGCGAAGCGACAGTGACTGTTTCAGCCCACAGAACACTTAATACAAGCAGGGGAGTAATATCTGAAGAAGACTTCATTGGTTTAAGCGACGAGGAACTGCTGGAAGGTTTCCAGGAACAAGATGTCACCAAAGTACAAAGAATAGTAATCCGAAGAAACGATCAAGAAATCCCCACCAAACATGTTATACTCACCTTCGGAACAAGCGTAATGCCTACTTCACTCGATGCAGGTTATGTCAAAGTCAATGTGAGACCGTATATCCCGAATCCCAGACGGTGTTTTAAGTGCCAAAGATTTGGACATGCTTCACATGCATGCCGAGGACAAACAACTTGTGCTAAATGCAGCTCCAACGATCACCAATCGGAGAATTGCACTTCTTCGCCACATTGTGTTAACTGCAAGGGAGATCACCCAGCTTATTCGCGGTCCTGCCCTTGCTGGAAAAAAGAAAAAGAAGTCATTGCACTAACTGTTAAAGAAAAAATCTCGTTCTTCGAAGCCAGAAAAAGACTGTCGTACCTTCCCCGAAGAAGTTATGCCGAAGTGACGCAGGCGGAGGCAGCGTCACAGAGGCCTCCGGAGTCCTCCGAGCCCACGCGCAGTGGTGCCGCAGTGACTCCTCCCGCCCCCGTGGTGGAAGCAGTCAGTACTGCTCCACCCTCTACGACAGCCCTGCGGACACCAGCCCCGCAGGGCCCTAAAATCAAACGAACCCCAAGGCCCGAGGCACGTGTCTCGGCGCCTAACTCTCGGTCCTCCAGCGCCTCAGAGAGAGCGATGGAGGTCGACACAAAAACTCCGGTGTCATTGACACCGAAGGATAAGCGCTCTCTCGAGCGCGGTAAGAGGGACAAAATCCCAATAACAACTCAAAATAAGAAAGCGTTAACCTAAAGGTTATCGCTCATTTGTATTAGCCTTTTTAAATCCATGTCACCTATACCACACCTCTTAATTTTTCCGTAATGCCATTTCTTATCTTTCCATTTTAAGATGGCTTTTATTACCCACTGGAATTGTAGAGGGCTTTTACACAACTTAGGTGACATTAAAGACATATTAATAAACTTCTCTCCTGTAGCCCTGTGTTTACAGGAAACAAACCTAGGCGAAAAACACAAAAACATTTTGAAAGGTTTCACTGTTGTACGGCGCGACCGTACTCAGGCGAACCGGCTGTCAGGTGGTGTAGCCATTGTCCTGCCAGGTGGTATAGCAGCCAGAGAAGTTCCCATTAACACTCACATAGAAGCCGTTGCTGTCACCGTTTTAGCTCACAAAACCATCACCATTTGTTCAGTATACATCCCGCCGCATTTACATTTTACCGTAAGAGACCTAGAGTTAATTTTAAACCAGCTACCCGAACCATTTTTATTAGGCGGTGATTTTAATTCACATAACACGTTGTGGGGTAGTCAAACAACTGACACCAGGGGTCAAACGCTTGAAGATTTTATCCTAACAAATAACATATGCCTTTTAAACACCGGTGCGGCAACTTACTACTCCCCAAGCACAGGCGCTATGAGTTGCTTAGATCTGGCACTATGCTCTCCATCTCTCTTTGACGATTTTCAATGGGGTGTTATTGACAACCCCTATGGTAGTGACCATATGCCTGCTATTATTAAAAGAAAATCTCCTTCTCCTACCATACCATTAAGACCACCCCGTTGGAAACTCCACCTAGCAGACTGGCCTCTCTTTACTGAAAAGGCCAGTCTAGATAACATATCAGATGAGCTAACCATAGATGAAATGAATGATAAGATCACCGCCTGTATACTTGCTGCAGCAGCAGAAACAATCCCACAATCCTCTGGCCTATTAAGAAAAAATCTGAAACCCTGGTGGACGAAGGAATGTACACAAACAAAAAAACTACAAAACAAAGCGTGGGGTATCTTCCGGCGATACCCAACACAAGACAATCTACTCTCCTTCAAAAAAGCAAAAGCGAAAGCCAGGTACACACGCAGACAAGCCGAAAGACAGTCCTGGAAAAATTATGTCTCGTCTATAAATAGTTCAATAACATCCAAACGAATGTGGGATCAGGTTCGTAAGTTTAGAGGCGACTACGCTTCTTACACTATCCCCATATTAACACCTCCAGGCACGCAAACAAATATAGACGAACAAGCAGACATATTAGGACAACACTTCCATACTATATCAAGCTCGGTAAACTATTCAGCTGCATTTCTAAAACATAAGCAATTAACAGAAAAACTAAAGCTTCCGACCACAGGAAGTTCAGAAAGACCGTATAATGCCGCTCTAACACTACCGGAAATCAATAGAGTACTAACAACTGACAAAAAAACAGCACCTGGTCCGGACAGAGTACATTACGCGATGCTCGCTCATCTACCTCCTAATGCAGTTGAAACCTTGCTTCGTTTCTTTAATAAAATCTGGGAAACGGGAAAAATGCCGAAAGAGTGGAAGAAAGCTATCATAATCCCGTTCTTGAAAGCTGGAAAACCTCCCACAACAGCAACCAGTTATAGACCCATAGCACTCACAAGTTGTCTTGCAAAGTCCTATGAAGCCATCATCAACATAAGACTGACATACATCCTTGAAACAGAGAACATGCTAGATAACCATCAGTGTGGATACAAGAAAGGTTGCTCCACAACAGATCACCTAGTCCGGCTAGAAGACGAGATACGTGCGGCCTTTCTACACAGACAATACTGTCTCACTGTTTTCTTTGATTTAGAAAAGGCCTACGACACAACATGGAGGTTTGGTATCTTAAGGGACTTAGCAGATTTAGGAATCCGAGGTAGAATGCTCAAATGTCTAGCCGATTTCATGTCGGACCGAACATTCCAGGTGCGTTTAGGAACGGCGCTGTCACGTATATTCATCCAGGAAAATGGAGTGCCACAAGGATGCGTATTAAGTACAACACTCTTTATAGTAAAAATGAACTCTGTTAACAAAGCAATCCCCCCCTCTGTTATGCACTCCATATATGTGGATGATCTGCAAATAGCGTGCCGCGTCTCAAACTTACAAACATGTGAAAGACAGCTCCAGATAACAATTAATAAACTAACCGAGTGGGCTGAGAAAAATGGCTTCCGCTTCTCTACTCAAAAAACCGTTACAGTGCTATTCTCGCAAAAACGAGGATTGTACTTAGACCCGCTTCTAAAATTGAATGATGTCGCACTGCCGGTAAAACAGGAATGTAAATTCTTGGGAGTAATCTTTGATAAAAAACTAAACTTCCTAGCCTACATTAAAACACTAAAAGTTAAGGCAAATAAAGCATTGAATATCCTAAAAGTTCTGGCTCATAAGCACTGGGGTTCCGACCGAACCTGTCTTTTACGTATTTACCGGTCTCTTGTGCGTAGCCTTTTAGACTACGGCTCCGTGGTTTACGGCTCAGCCAGGCAGTCCTACGTCCAACTCCTTGATCCAGTACATAACCTTGGATTGCGACTGGCAAGTGGTGCCTACAGAACGTCACCCATTCAAAGTTTATATGTTGAGTGTAATGAACCCTCATTACAGCAGCGCAGAGCCTTATTAACATTCTCTTACCTACTCAGAATTCAGTCATCACCACAACACATATGCTACAACATCCTCACACAGTGCAACTCACGCTTACACTACACAAATAAACCGAACATGATTAGGCCACTTCTCCTGCGGTATGAGAAATACTGTCAGGATTATGACATCCCCCACGAAGTCCTCCAGGTCGCCAAGAAACCACAACGGTTGGCCCCATGGTACAATTTCACGCAGTTGTGTGACTGGACATTAACACATTTAAAGAAAAAAAACACTCCACACGAACACATCATGCAAGAATTCCGTGCTCTTCAAGACAAGTATCAAAATCACATGGAATTCTACACGGATGGCTCCAAAACAAAAGAACACGTGGGTGTAGGGGCCGTAACAGAAAATTGGGAAACAAGTGTCCGTCTACCAATACATGCTTCTGTTTTCACTGCTGAAGTTTATGCTGTATGGGTTGCAGTTAAAAAGATTATCACTGGCAAGCACAAAAACACAGTCATATACACTGATTCCTTAAGTACACTGAAGGCTCTACATCTGAAATCTGAGTGTGAACGCCTGATAGGAGACATTTTAAACATGTTGGTGCTTAACGAATACGGGAGGTCAATTCGTTTCTGCTGGGTCCCGAGCCATGTTGGGATACCAGGTAACGAAGCAGCTGATAGATGTGCATTGATGGCAGCGCACAAAGATATTACAAACACGACACTCCCATATAGTGATAGCATCCGTGCAATTAGAAAAGCCTTCACGGTAAAATGGCAACGCGAATGGGACCATTGTGCTGACAACAAGCTACATCTCACGAAACCCATAGTTGGCGAGTGGAAGTCATGTTATCATCAAGAGCGGTTCATCGAAGTAGTTTTATGCCGGCTACGCATTGGGCACACACACCTCACACACAATTACTTACTTACGAAAGAAGACACACCAACATGCGAGAAATGTCAACAGCCACTAACAGTTATGCACATATTACTCACATGTACGCAGACTGAAACACACAGACGAACACTTTTGCACAAATTATATCAACTACACATACCTTTACACCCTGCTCTGATTTTAGGTGATGATCCGCTAGTCCCATTATGTGACGTCCGTAAATTTCTACACGACACTGGATTCTTACATAAAATATAGGTTATTAACA
Organism: Dermacentor variabilis; assembly: GCF_050947875.1. Classification (NCBI taxonomy): domain Eukaryota; kingdom Metazoa; phylum Arthropoda; class Arachnida; order Ixodida; family Ixodidae; genus Dermacentor; species Dermacentor variabilis. The sequence goes on from NC_134573.1 coordinate 198,357,840, forward strand.
AAGCCTTTTCCTTCACAAACTGGATTTTAAAATACCTCGTGTTTGGCGCAGCATAGCCTTAGCTGCTTTTGCGCCATTAAACCCCATTTAACTAACTAACTAACTAACCCACGTCGCTAAGGTGGCTTTTCGATTCTTGAACCAGGTCCTGGCGGCGTATTCCAATGCGAAATACACATGTCGCAGCTTGTCGTCACTGTCCCCACTGTTAAACGTAGCAACCCTCTCATACGTCTCCAGCCAGCTTTCCGGGTCCTCAAATGTGGAACCGCTGAACGCCGGTGGCTCCCTGGGCTGCTGCAGAACTATTGGGGCTGCTGAGGCCGCCATTGGGGCTGTCTTCTTGGTCGTCTCTGGACGATCTTCTCAGACGATCTTCTTGGTCGTGTCTGGTAGAACTCCGTGTTCCGAAGGCAGCTGCTGTAGCCGGCGGCTTGCTCGATGTTCCGGGACGACGTTGGTGTTGTCTTTGTGGTCCGGGCTTGAATTATCTCTTGTCGGGGGCGTCTGGTACATGAACGTAAAGCACCTCCACCAGATGTCATGTGGTGGTGACGTTGAAGAACACAGTAGCAATACTGTGAAAGACAAAACGAACTTTTATTGGGCGAACTTGTGCCCACAAAAACAGGCTACACTTATAGCACAACGATAGCGGCGAACACGGTCGGCGATCGTCGAAAATCTGATCAGCGGGTCAAGCGCGTTGGCTTTTATACAGCAGTCGTCGAATGTTCCAGACTAATCGTTGGCACCCGCGTGCCTTTCATAATGTTCTACACCATTCGCGTCAGGCGATAAAATCACATAACACAAGGTTCGGCGAGAACAGACAGCGGATAGAAGCATCGAAAACTTTCCAGAAACTTCGGATACATGCAGGTGCGTCCCGCGCTGTGCGATAACATTTGTTAGGCGGCGAAACATGGTCGCCCGATAAAAATAAGTACACGTGTCAATATTACTGGTTATTCTTCATTCTATCTACTATATGGCCATGACCCACTCCTGCCTCTCGACTCGCTACTCTCTTCCGATACCACCACTACCATGTTCTATGCTCACTACGCCATTGTTCGCGCGGCCACAGCACATCGCATTGCCCATGACCATCTTCTGGTGTCTCAGACTAGGCAAAAGCACCATTACGACAGTCGTCGTCGGGACGTTCATTTCAGCCCTGGGTCACTTGTCCTGCTTTGGTTACCCTCCCGTCGTGTTGGACTTTGCGAAAAACTGCTGCCGCAATACGTCGGGCCATACCGAGTTCTTCACCAAGTCACCTGTGACTTCGACGTCTTCTACTCCTCCAAGAACTGATATCGTGCACGTTTCGCGACTAAAGCCCTATAACTCACACACTGATTCGACACCCTAGGAAGCATCGAGACGATGCTTGTGCCGCTGTGGACGAAAGGACGTTGTGAGGTGAAGAGGAAGTTGAAGTGTCTCGATGATCGGTAGATTGTGGTACCCTGACTTCTGAGCTACAACCTCGTTGCTGTATATATTGTAAATACATATATTTTATTCCCCCCGTAACAATACTAACAAAAGGCATCTTGTACAGCAATCTTGAAGTTAGAGTCGGTGATGAATGCGACTGATGCGGTAAAGCAATTGCAGTCCTTGCTTGCCCTAGGGATGAGTGAGTCTCTGAAACAGTTTGTGCGGCACATTGGCACGCTGACTGTGGTCAGTTTGGGATGAAAAATTGGAGGCTTATCAAGGTTAAGCCCAGTGGATGCTTCGCATCCACTGGGCTTAACCTTAGCGTATTCTTAGCGTTTGGAGACATCTTGACCGCATACATGCCCGGCGCAAAGACGCTGGCGCAGTTGCGGGCACAGAGACTGACGCGACGGCGGGCGCGCGCCGCTTCATCCCTGACGTGACGTCACATATCACGTGATGCAGCGATAGTGGCGCCGCCGCCGCGTCGCGCGCTACGGCGCGAACTGAAGCGTGAAGGCCTCCGCCGGGCGACGTCCGACGGCGCGATATGAGGCCCCATCTGCAGCCGGTGTGACGTCATCACGTGACGTCATGTCACGTGACCTACTTGAAGGTCACTTGAAGGTCAATGGTGGCCACCGCCGGGAGGCGACCGACGGCGCGATATGAGGCCCCATCTGCAGCCTGTGTGACGTCATCACGTGACGTCATGTCACGTGACCCCACTTTAGGGTCAATGGTGGCCACCGCCGGGCGTCGCGCGAAGGCCCGAAACCTACGTTAATATGCTTCGCATAATATAAGACTGAGGGGCAGAAAGGATTTCCTTTAAGAGCGGGGTTTAAGTGTAAAAACTTCGGGAAAGAGGCAGAGACAGGAATGGCATGACGAAAGGTCATGTAAATTAAGAGTTTCTTTCATTGATAAGATACTTGCTTAACAAGAATAATTAGACAAGGTGAAATGTGCACCACGCTTTTGAATACTTTCTACTGCAGTAACTAGTGAAGACTGAGCCGGATCCCAAACGGTTAAAGCATACTGCAATTTGGAATGAACTAAAGTTTTGTAAAGAGTTAACTTCAAGGAGGAAGGGGCAGAGCTAAAATTATGGCATAAGTACCTATGCGTGCGGTTAGCGTTATTAGTAACATAGTCCACATGCGAATGCCAAGAAAGGTTATTTGATATGTGAAGGCACATATACTTGCGAGAGGTAACTGACGTCACTGGGGCACCATTAATAAAGTATGTATGCATGGCAGTGTTAACGAGATATTTGCACGGCCTTACATTTACTAGCATTCAGTTACCACTTAGAACACCACTCAGCTACATGGTTAAGGTCGTCCTGCAGTTCTTTGGAATCGAATGGATTAGTAATTTTACAGTAGAGAACAAAGTGATTTGTGAATAGTTTCATGAGAAAAGAAAGAGTGCAGTTCGAAATGTTGCTAATGTAGATTAAAAAGAGAAGTGGACTCAGAATGGAGCCTTGAGATACACCTGCTGATACATCAGAAAACCAAGAATTACGGTTATTATTATTAGCAAACTGCGCCCGATTAAAAAAATTTTTTTTTATCCACTCGAACACCTTTACGGCCAGATTAAGTTCAGTCAACTTAAGCAGAAGTGAATTGTGTGTCACAGAGTTGAAGGCTTTGGCAAAATCAATAAATATGCAGTCGATGTCGATACTTAAATCATAAATTTCAATAAGATTGTTAATAAACGATAAGAGCTGTTTCACATGAGAAGTACTTATGGAAACCATGTTGACAGCGGTTAGAAAAGGAGTTATATTCTAAAAACTCAGCCAAATGCAAATATATTATATGCTAGAGAATTTTACATTAAATGCTTGTTAGTGAGATATGCCTGTAATTACTGGGTAAGTGTGTGTTGCCTGATTTGTGAACTGGAAGCACCTTTCCCACACACCAGCTATGTGGAAAAACAAAATGCTGCAATGACTCTGTGAAAATATGCAAGAAAATAACAACAGAAAATACATCAGTACATTTCAAGATTTTTGAATTGAGGTAGCCTGGGCAGGCACAGGAAGAGGTTTTTCGATTGTTAATTAGGCAGCTAACACCAACCCAGTCAATACTAGTTGGATTCATAGTAAGAAAACCTGAATTTGGTACAAGTGGTAATCTATGTAGCATCGCAGTAACATAGGAAGAAAATACATCATTAAATACATTGCAGCACTTTTCAGGAGCAGCAGGTTCATCGTTGGGGCATGTTAACTGGGTGATATTACTTGGAGTACAATTAACTATAATCCAGTATTTTCAAGGCTTGGTTTGCAATAGGGATGGAAGTGTAGCAATGTAACAATGTGCTGTTTCACACTAGTGGCAGCTGCGTTGTAGTCATTTTCAGCATGGTAGTAAGCAGACCAAGTGATGTCACTGCGTGAAGCTTTTTTGCAATGAAGCAACTGGTTTTTTGTGTTATGAAGTCGCTTCAAAAAGGGGTTAAACTAAGGGGACCGTGGTTTGCAAATGAAAGTCCTTTGGGACACGAAATTTTCGTTTAGTGGCAACATTTTATTTTTGACGATACACCGATTTTTTTCAATACAGCTCTGATCACAATTAGAAATGTACGAAGCTGCAAAAATTTCCATTCCAGAGGTAATTGAAGCCAAATCAGCTTTGCTGTAATTGTGAATCACTTTACTGTTTTCTTAAGAGGAGCCCGTGGGTTGATATGAAAAGTGAGTGCATGGTCATCATTTAAGCCTTTTAAGTAAAGAATTAAGGAAACTACATCAGGGTTTGTGATGAGAATCAGGTCTAGTATATTAGATGAAGAGGCAGATACATGCGTAGATTTCTCTACAAGCTGGGTAAAGTGGAAGTCCAGACAAGTGTTTATAAACTGGGTACTTTGAGAAGACTTGGACGTTACTTTGTCATTGTGCCAAATGATATTGGGCAAGTTAGTCACCAAGAAGGAAAATTGGCGAGTTAGGGTGACTGACAACAATTTTGTTTAATGCGGTGTGAAACAGTTGCTGTGACATGGTTACTAGAGCAAATAAGGCTAACAGAAAAAGGGTGGTACAAGGACAGAGCACTAGACTTCAGCTGACAAGTTTTATTCAGATAATCATGCAAAGGGACTACCATATGCTCAGAAACATGCGCAGACAAATGCACAAACGAAAGTGCCACAAGGAGAAAAACAAATGTGTAACGAAGCCGATAAGCACCCACAACGAGCGAATACAAACCATTGGCAAAGTTCTTCTCAAGATACAACACTTCTTTATCAGTGAGTGCCAGAGATGGTGCGCTTACGCATTCATCAGCAGTGTTTAAAATGCACAATGCTTCCAAAATTTTCCTATCTAACTGCCTGGCAAATCATCTGAGTACAACATATAATGGTTTCCAGCAAGTACGGACACGAGCACAAGTAGAAACGGACAGGACAACCAGCGTGCTCCTGTCCGTTTCTACTTACTTGTGCTCCCGTCCGTACTTGCTGGAAACCGTTATATGTTCACCATGCACCAACTGGCCCAGCAAACTACTCTACTAATCTGAGTACAAATGTATTGTGAAAACGTGGGGAGCAATTACTTTTTTGGCAGTGGTCAGCCAAGTGGCCAGTGCCTGCTAAAGCACTTCCAACAGTTCCCGTTAACCTTGTTCACGCTAGTAACCATGCCACAGCAATGGCATCAGCACTAACTAGCCCAACTCTCTTTGTTCATTGCGTTGTGAAGGTCATCGCAAAACGATGTCGAAGCAGTTGGAGGCTGATAGCATGTGCAAAAAATGACATCTCTGTTGTCGAACACAAGCGCACAAACAAATTCTAGTGGAGTTTCCATGGGAACAGAGTTTGAAATGAGCATTTCAGTAACTGCAATCAAGACACCTCCGCCTGATCGCTCACTACGATCACAGTGAAAAAATGAATACCGTTTTTCACAATAAAAAATTTCTCTAGTCTTTATCTTAGCAGAGAGCCACTTTTTGGTAAGACATACGATGTCAGCAGCGCATAAATAAATTAGTGAAGACGTTGCAGTACATTTATATAGTAGGCTTCACAGTTAGTGAGAAAAACTTGATATGTTGTTATTCCTTTGCACATCTGCTAGTTATGTCGAACTATTTCCTTCAATAGCTTGACATGACCGAACTGAAGAGAATGCTTCACATGGCATGTCAACTTCACAAACATTGTCAATAGTAAAACAGTAAACATAGCATTTCTTGTTCACAAATCGCTTGTTTAGCCGTAGTGAATATGGTTGGTGTGTTGCCTTAGTAAAATCTAGTAGCTTTTCCCTAGACTGGCATGTTGTTCTGCAGAAATGTTCACCCACAGACACTCCGGCGAATTGCAGGTTGGATTTCAGTGCCAGAATTTTGTCCTTTAGTTTAAAGCAGGAGATTTCAGTTATAATTAGATGAGTCTATTAACACTGTAAGAGCCAAGTCTGTGGGCTCTACATTCCATATTCTCAGGGACCTCAAACTTAAGATGAAGGGATGAAAGGCTACGTGCCAATTTTTCAGACAGCGCCCACATTTGTCACGGATTGTCAGAGGTACCACAATATATTAAGTTATCCCGATGGGAGCGGTCTTTTAGATGAAGACGTGTCAGGAGAGAGGCATTTTCATTTTTTAACGCCCTGAGCTACAACTACAGGTATGTCAGCTGCAGATGGGTTATGCTCAAGTCATTCAACAATCGGTTAAACTGTCATTAGACACCAGACACTTGATTAGTTAACTCCACCTGCTTTTCTTTTAAATCTGTGATTATCAAGTGTTCCAAGTACAAGTAGTAGCAACAATAAGTGGCAGTAACTGCTGTTTGTAGAGCTTTCAAGGTGATGTAAGGCCTTTTTAACCACCACAGTGGCTATTGCATTCTATTGGGGAAAGACTTCAGTGAGCAATGCAAAACTGCTCATGTACTTAGATTTGGCTTAAAAATGCCAATAGGCATATCTCTCAGTTTAATTGTTGCTCTGAAACACTAGACCCAATCAACCAACGAATCATGCTTTGATAAACAGGTCTTAAAATTTGTTGCCTATATTTTACTTCAAAAATCAATTTTACATGTTCACAAAGTCTTTACCTCAGCTGTAGTGATATCCAGTTGTAGATGCTCCACTCACAGACAACAGCATCCTGTTGTCTTTCTAAAGCTACTGCCAATGTGACTTTCCCTGTCTGTTCAACTTAGGTGGCTGTGCCATCTTTGGTGTACAACATCCAGAACAACCTGCTCTATGTTGGTGCCACCCATTTGGATGCAGCCACATGTCAGGTGAGACATTCTGCATAACACTTAGTATATGACTACATGGAACCATGTGACCATTGCAGAGCAAGCCTTGGATGTTGAAAATACCATAATTACAGTGGAGATGTTTTTTATCGCCATGCATTGCAATCTCAATGGTTGTGATACCTTTATGCAGACCTTCTATATAGGAGTGTATAGTTGAAAAGTGAGAATACTTTTAGAGCGCAGTTCTTAGGTACCCTTCCTGCAGCAAGCATCAGTGTCAGTGAAACCGAGTGAACGAGCACAGCAAAATATGAAACAGAATGCGGAGAGCAGCTGGGGGATGAAAGATGCGAGGACGGTGCTGCGCAACCAGGAAGCTAAAAGCAGAGGAGGGTGCGACGAAAAGGTTGAGGTGGAACGCGGAGTGCTGGCACAACTAGGCATGTGGCTAGTGTGGAAATAAAGCGCTGACGTGGGCTTCAGGCCCACTGCACATGTGCTACAGTCGAACCCGACTATATCAAACCCATTTACATCGAATTATTCTGTATATCGAACAATTTCTGAACATGGCATAGTGACAATGAGTATATATAGCAAAAATTATGCTTACATCAAACAAATATAGTAGCGACTCCCGATATATCTAAAGACAAACGGCGCAAAAGTCCCCCACAAGTTGTCTTTCCCTCATGGCAGTGCGGTTCCATTCAACCACTCTCCCTACCATGGCCACACTGCATCAGGCGAGTTGTCGACACTCCCCCGCAAAAAATTATCCTGACCCGCCCGCAGCGCTTGCTCAGACAGCCAATCAGAGGCTCTTGTGCCATCGTCGTGCAAGATGGTGCAAGTGGGAGTTGTCACGCTGCTTTTCTGGTTCATTATGTTTGCGCCTTGTGGGCCTTTTCCCACAGTGTTACCGTGATGAAGGGGCAGAATTTGCTTTTCGCCGTGAAGCTTGACATCATAAATTGGGTTGACCATGGTGAAAAGTCGGATCACCCCACTGGGTGCAAGATTCCAATGAGCACTTTCAGCATGATCTTGAAGAATAAGGGGGAGATTAGGGCTAAACGGACAAACTCGCAACCCGGTGCCCATGGCGCCCGATGTGTATGCACGGCCGTGTATAAGTGGTTCATACGAAATTGCTTCAGACGTGCCGGCTTCCGCATGCCCGGGGATGACTAAATTCTAATGAGTGTGATGAAGCCGTTGTCAGTGTTGCCAGGCTTGTAGCGAGCTGTCAGAATTTCCGGAAGCCGTTGGCGAATCAGTGGTCGGCGAGTTTGCGAGTGCAGATGATGGTGTTGCGTCCGCAGGAAATCCCGAAAACGAAGACTACATTGCCGACATCATACTGAGCACAAGTGAAAGTGGGCACAGTGAGGAAAACAACGATGGTCCTTTGCCCACATGCTCCGAGGTGATTGGTGCACTCGCACTAGTACAGTGCTTAAGCACGAATGTGGAAGGTTGTGGCCTCAGCTGCTCCGACTCTTTAGACAATGTGGAGAAGCGTGTGCGTCACAGGCAGCGAAATTGCTCAAGCAGAAGTAAATACAGGACTATTTCATGCAAAACTAAGCTAGTTTCACCAATAAAATGATACCATAAATGATAGGTGCGTTTATGATGTCCGATTCTTTAGCAGGCATATATCGAATTATGCCCTATATCGAACTGATAGGCGTTCTTTTGCAAGTTGGATATAGCCGGGTTCAACTGTATTCGCCTGCGGAATTCGCAGCCACTAGAGAATGCACTCCGCACGAGCCACACGTTCACGCTTACTTTCAGAACAATGAGCGACGCAAATGGTGAAAATGCTTCGTCTGTCAGTGCTGCTCAATGAGCTGCCCGAACAGATGCTCAGCAGCGGTTCTGAGAGCACCTTGTACTTTAGAAGCAAATTGTTTGCCATAATATTTCGCGAATTCAAAACACCTAAACAGCTGCCCTTCAAATTCGCATTATGGAATATCGTAGTCAGAAATTTTGGGGGGAACAACATTCCGCTCAATCCACTGCAAGCTTCTTTATCAGAGGTGACAGCAGAGGTGGACTTTCACTATCTGATACAAAATATGAGCGCCAAATCACATTGGGATGTAATATAGTAAGATGAAAGGCATAAGTTAGTTTATCAGACAACTGTTCAACCAATTTGGTGCAAATTTGTTGCGTTTGAATAAAGTGACTAGAATGTTGGAAAAAAATGTTTCATCATCATCATCAGCCTATTTTATTTCCACTGCAGGACGAAGGCCTCTCCCTGCGATCTCCAATTAACCCTGTCCTGCGCTAACCAATTCCAACTACTGCCTGCAAATTTCTTAATTTCATCACCTTACCTGGTCTTGTGCCGTCCTCAACTGCGCTTCCCTTCTCTTGGCAACCATCCTGTAACCGTAATGGTCCAACGGTTATCTAACCTACGCATCACATGATCTGCCCAGCTCCATTTTTTTCTCTTAATGTCAATTAGAATATCAGCTATCCCTGTTTGCTCTCTGATCCACACCGCTCTCTTCCTATCTCTTAATGTTACGCTTAACATTCTTCGTTCCATCGCTGTTTATGCGGTGCTTAACGTGTTTTCGGGCTGCTTTGTCAGTCTCCACATTTCTGCCTCATATGTCAGCACCGGTAGAATGCACTGATTGTGCACCTTTCTTTTTAATGATAATAGTAAGCTTCCAGTCAAGATATGACAATATCTGTTGTATGTGCTCGAACACAATTTTCTTATTCTGTAAATTCCCTTTTCATGATCAGGGTCCCCTGTGGGTAATTTAACTAGGTAAACATGCTCCTTCACAGACTCTAGAGGCTGACTGGCGATCCTGAACCCTTGTTCCCTTGCCCGACTATTGATCATTATCTTTGTCTTCTGCACACTAATCTTCAACCCTGCTCTTACACTCTCTCTGTTAAGCTCCTCAATCATTTGATGTAACTTGTCTCCGGTGTTGCTGAACAGGACAATTTCATCTTCAAATCGAAGGTTACTGTCATATGTGCTGTTGATCATCACTCCTTTTTAATAGCCCCTTTTTGATCCAGCCCATTTTAATAGCTTGAATACTTCTTCCAAGCACGCAGTGAATAGCATTGGAGCGATTGTGCCTCCTTGTCTGACCCCTTATAGGTACCTTCCTACTTTTCTTGTGTAGAATTAAGGTAGCTGTGGAATCTCTGTAGATATTTATGTAAGCATCCTGTACTCCTTGATTAGGTAATGCCTCTACAACTGCTGGTATCTCGACTGAATCAAATGCCTTTTCATAATCTATGAAAGCCATATATAGTGGCTGATTATACTCTGCAGATTTCTCGATTACCTGTTTGATGACATGGATGTCATCCATTGTAGTGTATCCCTTTCTGAAACCTGCCTGTTCCCTTGGTTGACAAAAGTCCAGTGTTGCCCTTATTTCATTGGAGATTATCTTGGTGAATATATTATATAACATTGGAAGTAAGCTAACGGGCCTATAATTTTTCAATTCTTTAACTTCTCCCTTTTTGTACATTAGTATAATGTTGGCACTCTTCCAGTTCTCGGAACCCTTCAAGTCGATAGTTAATTCATATAAAGGGTCGCTAATTTTTCAAGCATTATGTCTCCTCAATCTTTGATTAAATTGACTGTTATATTCCGTCTTCCCCTGCCACTTTTTCCCGTTTCATGTCTTGCAAGGCCCTTCTAACTTCATTGCTAGCTATAGGAGAAGTTTCTGTATCCTGTTTATTACTGTTTCGAATGGAGTTATCCTGAGTCATCTGGGTACTCTACAGGTCAGTATAGAATTCTTCCACTGCTTTTACTGCATCCCCGAGATTGGTGATGATATTACCCTGCATATCTTTCAGTGCATACATCTTTGTTTGTCCAGTGCCAAGTTTCCTTCTCAATGATTTCGGGCTGCATCCATTTTTTACGGCTTCTTCAGTCTTTATCATGTTATAGTTCTGAATATCACTTAATTTTGCCTTGTTGATCAGTTTTGAGAGTTCCGCGTATTCTATCTTATCTCTTGAGTTGGACACTTTCATTCCTTGTCATTTATTCATTAGGTCCTTTGTTGGGAGAGCTTACCTACTGGTTGCCTTGATGCCTTACCTACCACTTCAATTGCTGCTTCTGAAGCCAGGCTAGTTACGGTTTCGCATGACATATGTATTACACATGACACATTCATTACCTCTATGTCATCTTCATCTCTCTTTGCTGCATATTTGTTTGCAAGTACCATCCTGAATTGGTCTGCTTTTACCCTTACTGTGTCTAGGCTGGCCTGTTTCTTCTTCACTAGTTTTACTCTTTCTCTCTTCAAATTGAGGGGAATCCTAGCCCTCACTAACCTATGATCACTGCACTTTACACTACGTAACACTTATACATACTGCACTATGCCGGCATCAGCAGAAAGTATGAAATCAATTTCATTTGTTTCACCATTAGGCTTTTTCACATCCACTTTTTGTTCCTACGCTTTCGTGAAGAAGGTGTTCATTATTCGTAGCTTATTCATTTCCGCGAATTCTACCAACATCTCTGCTTGAGTGTTTCTCCACTCGCGGACATGTTTCTGTGGCAGTAAAGAGAAAGCTGCGGGGGCGGAGCTTCTGCACATGTGTTACCGCGCCAAGTAGTCTGCCAGCACTTGACAGTACTTTTCGTTGGTCGGAACAGATGCTGAATCGATGAAGCTTCCACATGCGACGGTTTCGCGTTTGCCCAGACGCGGAAGAAGAAATCCGTGAAATAAGTAAACTTCCACATTCAGTGGTGTGTTTTGTCCTATTTAAGTGCTGCTAATAAGGTGTTTGTTTTTTCTCCCTGAGCTTAAACTAATGTGGATAAAAACACTGGACTCTTTTCAGAAGCGCTCTCTCTTGTGCGCCGCTTTGCCTCCTTAGCTTTTCCTTCATTGCCACAGAAAGTTGTCTGCAAGTATAGAATCGATGCCGTAGTTGCTAATTGCTTGTTCACCAGCCTCCTTTTTCCCCACTTTTGCATTGAAGGCGCCTATTGCTACAGTATACTGAGTTCGTACTTTTCTCATCGTTAATTCAACATCGTCATAAAACTGATCTATTTCGTCATCGTCATGACTGGAGGTTGGAGCATAGGCTTATACCACTTTTAATCTATACCTCTTAAGTTTTATTATGACTGCTGCTACCCTCTGATTAATGCTGCAGAATTCGTCAATATTGCCCAGTATGTCCTTATGGACGTAGCGGGCACTGTACTTCGTACTGCTTCTTATCTGGAAGTCCTGTATAGCAGAGAATGTGGCCATTTGTCAGCACTGTATAAGCCTCACCAGTTCTAAGCTCACTAAGGCCAATGATATCTCAAACAATGCCAGATATTTCCTCAAAGAGTCCTGATAGGCTAGCTTCACTCGAGAGAGTTCGAGTGTTAAACGTTGCCAGGGTCAGTTTCCATTGTGGCCTGTCCGGGTCCAGAAATTCCTAAAAAAAAATTTACCACTCTATAAATTCACAACATTGGTTATCACTGTTGCGTAAAACTGCATGTGGAGCATTTATACAGAAAATAGTAACGTGTTAGTATAGTTCAGATAAAATTATTACTTCAACTGCACGATCGAGTACTATTCACAATAAAGTGGTACATTCTATTAATTGGACTCCGGTTAATTCGATTTTTTTTTTGTTTATTCGATCCTGGCCAAAGGTCCCGGCCAGCGCCCATGCATTTATATGGGCCCAAACTTTCGTTATTTCGATCATAAAATTGGTATTCGCTGGATAACTCGAACTTTGCTAGTAAGCACGCACGCGCCTGATCCTTATGGTGACCCCGATAGCGATACCGTTAGTGGCAGCCTCTGTCATGGCGGAGCTTAGGGAACAGTGAATGCATTGAACGCACATCATCTCTCGTCGAAAATGTACATATTCGGCCCTCCTTAAGAAGATTTTCAAGCGACAACCACAGCTCGCAGTGTTTCATTGTGGTCTTTACCTGATTCTAACGCGTGCCTGTTTTTTATAAACGAAAACTGATCCGAAAATTTCCTGCGTGGTGCAATCGGACGCAAAACCAAAACCGCGTTCGCAAAGTTTGCGTGCTTTGCCGCATAACACAGATGTATTGCAGCGAAGCTGGCTGGATAAAGCGCTGTGGCGAAGCTAACTTAACAAAACCGCCGCCATTGTGAAATTTTTCTTGCTAAAAAATAGGGTGTGCGTTATATTTATACCCTGTTTAGGAGCTTTAATGTCATTTCTACAATAGTTTAGTGCTTTGGACGCATAGAAAGCGGGCGGGTGTTTTTTTTTCTTTGGGGGTTGGTGCGTGTTAGAATTGGGCAACTACTGCTGAATGATTCAGTGGGGTTTTAGCACTTTTTCTGCATCTTCTTTAATTCTACCCGCCGGATAATTCGATCAATTTCGTCGGTTCCGTCAGGGTTGAGTTTACGGAACCCGACTGTATTTTGTAGAACAGTTCCTGAAACTTTCATGTGGCAGGACATGCCACCAATATTTGTGTAATTGCCTTTCTCATTCAGTCTATTTATGCATAATCTCTCAACCAACAGTGAATCTGCTGAATGGCTGCACATGTATTACATAAAAATAATAAACAGTGCACATGTTGCTGAGCCTATTTTTCTTCAAACAGAAATGTAACTAGGCAGCACTTGGTGCCTTTCTCAATATACCTGCTATGCAAACGAACCGTGTTGTAACTGGGCAAGAAGGCAGCTGCTACAAGGTTCGATGCAATAATCGAGCGTCTTGCTTGGTAATATATACAGAGCACTCGTAGCACATTGTATGTGACATAAATGCGCTAGTTGCTCTTCATTGTTACGATAAACCTGAATTTTACCAAGTCGGACTTGCAGTCTAATACTCTTGAATGTTGTAAGTGTTGCTGCCACATCTTAACAAGCAGATAACTTATTGTTTCATTAATTACTGCGACAGCAGCTAAGTGCTCAAAACCGTTTTGCCTTGTCCATTTGTCCGTCCATTCTATTACATTGACGAGAGCACACAATGATGATTCCTTTTTTCTTAATAATCAGGCCACCTCATGATCATCCCCAGCTTTGCCATTTCCACTGCACAAGAAAAATAAAACTTCTCCACAGTCGTCTCCACTGGGATTTGAGCCCATTACCATGAAACAGTGTGCTTGTGGGAGTCGAATGTGCTAACCACTGAGCTATCGCACAACAACAGTGCCGGGCAGTTAGTGAAACGTCTTTATTCGTCATAGACACTAAGTGCCTTGGCATCTGCACAGGTTTTGGAGGCCAGAATGAGCGATACTGCAGTGGACGAGGAATACATTATGTGTATCACCTATAAATTGTCCTTGACAAGTTGGCGGTATGTTTGTGTATAATTCTTCATTGTCATACTTTGGAAAACAGTGTCTGCCGCACAAAGGATGCTTATGTGACAATGATGATAAGCCTCAAACTTGACACATGCTCACAATAGTGGATGTGCCGAGAATAAGTTTGTCCAGAAAAAACAATGTGAATGCCAGCAGCGATGATGCCACATTCAGGGTGTCTACCAACAGGGAAAACCAGGAATTCTAAGGGATCTTGAATAGTCTGGAAATTCAGAGGGAATTTCTGCTTATACCAGGGGAAAATAGCTAATTTTATTGAAAGGGAAGAAAAGTCGCACTAATGCTGCGACACCGCCACATACCCCATAGAGTCAATGTATAAGAACGTCTGAAATTTCGGATGCAAGAACCCTTCGCCGTCCGATTTTCCGGACTTTTTGCCGTGACCGCAGGTCCGAAACGGCATTAATCAAAGCCGCCACCGCCGCCATTTTTATTATCTCGCCGCCTCGAACCGACGCTCGCACGCAGATCCGCTGGCAGCCATAGCCACCACCGCGGCAACGCTAGGCCTAGCTACTTTGACGTTCGCCGTTAAGCTTTCTGCTTTTCGGTGCCGTGTTTTTCATTAAATCGATTCGCCGCTGTCACCAATGGCACGGACTCCGCCTTTATAGTGCTCGCGGTTGGCTTCGAAGCTTGGAAAACACGGCGTGTTGCAAAATGCCGGTTTCCGAAAGTTAACTTTGCCTTGATACAGAAATGTCATGCGGTGAAGCATACGCGAAGTATTGCGGTGAAGCTTAACAAGCGTGTGAAGGGGGCAATTCTCACGGGATACAGTATGTATTCCTTAGTTATACACGCGTGCACATGCCGTATCCTGTCACAGTACGAGCACCGATATGCCTAATAGGTGCACTGGCAGGCCTTCAGAGCTTTTTCGGACGTGCCTGTGATGATTTGAGCCCTTAAGGGTAGTAAAAGACATGCATTCATTTTTTCGGACTGCCCACTTCTTCGGACGTTTTCGCGGTCTCTAGGGTGTCCGAAAAATTGAATGTTGACTGTACAACAGACCAAGAGGCTTCAAACGGTCTGTGGGGCGAACGC
This sequence comes from Dermacentor variabilis, assembly GCF_050947875.1. NCBI lineage: Eukaryota > Metazoa > Arthropoda > Arachnida > Ixodida > Ixodidae > Dermacentor > Dermacentor variabilis. Next base: position 198,373,045 of record NC_134573.1, read on the forward strand.
AGGGCGGAAGGAGGACGAGAACACAAATGACCGATGCATTGAGGAATGAATGGAAATGGAGGTGTGCTGCCACTTCTTTGAAGGAGCTTGAGTTCAAAAAAACAAAGTGTTGGCTGACACCGAGATGCAGGTGTCCCTCACCCAAACCAAAATAAACTCTTTAAAGCAATGCAACCCAACACTGAAGTGTTTTGTGCGGGCTGAGAGTATGTCAGTACAGTTGAGGTTGACTTTCCAGCTGCTGAGAGAGAATCTCACATGTGACAAAGTTTGGGCCTCATACCAATGAGCTTGCGATCAGTTGATAAAAATAGCTCATATTCGAAAATATTTGCTTCTGTATGCATCTCTTCTTATTCATATTTGAAAATGTTCGACTCGATTTGCAACAGGCTTTACCATTCTTTTCGTATATATTTTATTAGCTGTGCATTCTACTAAGCCGTATCTTCTGCTTTCATTTTGAATAAAATAAACACTACTCCTTGTATTCAAACTGGATTAAGACGTTTTTAAATTTTTTTTAACATGCGTGTCAGCCTGCCTTGACATAAAACAAAGCTCTGTGTCACTCGTGAATATTTCCTAAGACACTCAGGGAAAACTTAGAAAACTCAGAATTTGGAAATGTCAACATGGTAGACATCCTGCACATTGTTTACACTGCAGTTCACTTTATTGAAAAGGGCCAAGTATCCTATATAGTAGTACTTCAAATGTACAGAGAACACAAATGTCGATGCTGACACTTCGTTGTTTCCCTTGTGATGCCAGTTGTAGTATTTCTGGCCTTAGAGTCTATTTAATTTCCGAGGTTGGACCTTCAAAACGAATCCTCAAGCCTAAAAAGCATGAAAACACAGCAATTTCATTCTTCCCTGCTGCCTAAATATTGATTTACACAAAAAATGAATTAAAAGAAAGGAGTAGGTATACCCTTTTAATAATTTAGAACATTTATTAGGGATGGAAACATCGCCCCTTGCATGCAGAGGTTATAACTATATATATAATAACAACCATGTGCAGTAGCGTTTATACTCAGACTCGCAGTAAAAAATATATATATATATAGAGGCCGCAGTTTCGCCAGAAAGGCAGCACATTATTAGTGATAGTGAAGCATAAGTCACTTACACGAAGGAAAATTGTTACCATATAAATCCATGTAAGAGCCGTACCCCCAACTAGACAGCCACTGTTAAAAATAAATCTAACTGAGAAGTAATCGTGTTTGATGTGCTGATTCCGATCACACTCAACAGGGAATTTTCGCACGCATCATACTTTTGCACATTGCTACTAGATGGCAATAGGAGGCGATCACAGAAGGTTATGGGGGATTCATTATGCAAGAAGGGCCTGGGGGATTTCATACACATAGCTGGATAAATTAGGTTAAATGGCCTGGTCTCATGTAAGGCTCGTCGAAATTGTGACAAGAAAGTGCGGCCCTTACTCGAGCCTATGAGTTCGTTATGTGGGCCATATAAATTGTAGTAAACGTTCACTTCTTAAAATAACAAGCATAGTGTAATGCACGGACCACGTAAACTTGTAAATATCTCGCTGGACGACTACGACCACTCGTCACAATGGTGGCATTACGAAGAACGCTGGCAGCGGCGTCGAACGGTTCGATACAGGAGCAAAATTCACCGCGACTTTGCAAATTAGATTTATCACCATCATTTGCCTATGTTTATGTTCACTACAGGATGACCTCTGCCAGCGATCTCCAATTACTACTCTCTCTGAACTTAGACTGCGTGATCTGCAACACTAGGGGTGCGGAGAGGCCCGCCGTGATTGCTCAGTGGTTATGGTCTTGGGCTGCTGAGCATGAGGTCGCGGGATCAAATCCCGGTCATGGCGGCCGCATTTCGATGGGGGCGAAATACAAAAACATATATTTAGGTGCATGTTAAAGAACCCTAGAGGGCCAAAATTTCCAGAGCCCTCCACTGCGACATGCCTCATAATCAGAAAGTGGCTTTGGCATGTAAAACCCCATAATCTTTTATGGGCGCGGAGAGACTACCCGGCAAGGAAGACAGCAGCCATCCCTGCTTGCATAGATCATTGCACCCACCAATGATTACCAACAATTAGATACGGCCTGGGGGTCGCGTAAGCATAAGCTACGCAGTCATCCATAGCTACGGCAGGGATAGAGGAGATGCACACGCTCCTTCCCAAGCGCACATTGATCATGTGACCTCGAACTAACCCGAATTGAGCCCGTGGGAAGATAATTACCATCAAGCCTCACTCCCTTTCGACTCCCTGTTACATGATTTTTCTCGTGCCCACGATGATGGGTCGCTCCTTCATATGGCTTTTGGACTTTATAGGGAACATCATGGCGACAACAAGCCATAAAACAAGAAATATAAAACGTGCATCGAGCTCACCTCTACCATGACTGCAGACGTCGCAGTGTGCACCTGCTACGAACATAGCATGAGTACCAACGACAAAGCCAACAGGGATGCTGCTTATTGGTACTTCGCCAGAACCCTTCTGATGCTAAGACGAAAACATACAAACACGATAGCATTAAAGGTCCCATGTCGGAGAAAATTTGGTGTCTGCGTTGGTGTCCACTGTCGGTGGCGTTGTCTGTCAGAAAAAAATCATCTTGAACCACAACAACACAGGCTCCCATCGTGGAGCATAGGCGTTACTGAATTAATTGAATTTCTCAAAGTAATATCCGTCAGAAATTTGTAATGTCTGACTTACACACAACGTACAGACATGATAGTGTCGGATTGTAATTTGAATATACTATAAAACATAATTTTGTTACATGGAAACTCAAACACAAACCCCTTTTTCCTTGGTTACGGGGGTATGAACCACTGTTGAGTCACTGCTTGTAGCCTCTGCCTTACGGGGGTATTAACCATTGCTCTGCCCTGCACTGCCGCTGGGATTGGCCCATCATTATTATCTATCGGGCCCTGTGTCGCAGAATATCCGGCCCTGTGTTGCAAAATATCTGGTGTCAGTGTCGGCGTCAACGCGGCCTGATGATGCTATCAGGTTCCACTCTTAAAGGCGAAGCTTAAGCGTCCTCCAAGTTTTTTACAGTGAAGCTGTTTATGCAGACCCTGTGCTGTCGTTTTTGGAGTTCACTAAAATTATCATCATAAGCAATGGCTCGAGCGTCGTCGTTTTCTTCCACCACTGGCTTGTTGGCGCTTCTTGGCGCTACCGTGCAAACACGCTCGTGCTACTGATTCTGCGTTCGTCATCGTCTTCCACAGCTGCCTCCATTGCCGCTCATCATTCCAGCGTAGAATTTCACTTCTCTCCTATTGTCGTAATGGGGAGGTCACATTTATGGCGGTATGAGCCATTAATTGTCTTATGCGATGGACAGATTTAATTTTGAAGCACAAGGTTGTGATCATGAAATGTAAACGCCGTCATCTGCCGTCAACTCAAGAGCAAGCAATGCAAAAGTCAATATCTCCAGACAAAGCAGTGCAAGCGGAGGAGGTACACCGAGCACTGTAGACACAAGAGACAGCAACTCAAGATCAAGCGGTAGAAGAAACAACACAAGACCAAGCAAATACAACGTTTCACGCAAAATGAATAAAAAATCAATGAGATGGTTTTTCTTTCACGCCAAACCTTGCTCTCATTACTGGCGTGCAAAATAAGGGGCGGGGCAACTTGCACACGAAAAAGAAAAGCATGGCAAAACACAGACAGAAACCTCACACGCAAAAAGAAAGAACACTGGGAGGACCGCAATAAAAAGCGCTCCTAAAGCATGCTCACTATGCAAAGCATTCAAAAGCGAAAATGAGGTGAAGGAATGGTGAAACAAAAGACTTACAGTATAGACTGCTTGTGTAATTTGACTTGTATGGCGTAACACTCAGTGTAACTAACATAGCTTCGCTATTCGACCATCTTCATGGACCGGAAGGTGCGGTGATCTTTTTTTTCCCACCGTATTGGCACCAGCAGAGACCTAACACCAGGCGCATGAGGAGACAGTGCACACAAAGGTACCAGCCATCTAAAATTGCAAGCTTGAACGCAGTGCATATTACCTCCAAAATAAAGTGTGCATTTTACGTATGTAGTACTCTTCAGGCGCAGGGATAGCCAAGCGCAGTCACTACAAACTAGGAGAAAATGTGTGCTTAACTGTCTGATTTGGCGTAACTGGCCAAATCTGTCTGGTTCTGAATATTGTTCGCTTTTCTAATGGAGGGGTAAACCTTCATGAATGTTGCGTGGTGATAAGTCTTGATAGAAGAAAGAAGTTGGGAGCTATCGCATAGCCCTGATCCCTTCTGTACCAGGGCGCCATTCTTACAGAGAGTGCTCCTTCTACAGTACGTTGAGCAAAACGAGAGCAAGGTGAAAGCAGGAGCCAAAGTTTCGGCAAGTGGACTTGTCTTCTTCAAGACGACATATGCTTTCCTCGCCACAGTATATATAGGTGGGTTTCTTAGCATATGTTGCCTTGAAGAAGACAAGTCCACTTGTCAAAACGGTGGCTCCTGCTTTCAACTTGTTCTTGTTTTGCTCATCGTCTTGAATTTCTATCTCCCGCCTTCCCCTTGTTTTCCCTGGATTCCTTCTACAGTAAGGAATACATGAGGTATTCAGTTGGCAAAAGTTATCAGGCACTAATACGAGGCGAGGAGGAAGTGAGGGAAGCTTCAGGGAAGTGAGGCAAGCTTCAAGCAAACCATCTGGCTTAGAACTAACAATGCAAAAAGTTATACAAAGAAACAAAAGGCTATGCAAAGACACTTGGTTGCGCTGTTTGTAAAATTCCACAGTCTATGCTGTGCATTTTCCTTCTTAATTTTTATTCGTCATATGCTTTATCAGCTGCTCAATAACATAATCCACATTGTTCCTACTTGCTCTCATGTCTGTTCGCGCTTTTGAGATATCACTGTGTCTTATTATTTATTGATTTATTTGTTAATATGGTTGTTCATGTGTGTGCTTGACAGTTTATTACCCTATAATCCTTTATTTTGTTGCCAGGAAATAAATGAAACCAATGGCATAAGGCCTGCTTTGACACGTAATTAAACTATTGCATTATCGATTCACATTCCTTTATGCTAATAATTCTAATCAGAAGTTGCAATCAAAAATTATATTAGTCTGCAATTTTTATATATGTTATGTCTAATATTCTCAAATGACCTTTCATCAGGAGAAGGTTTCTTGATTGTATCTATGAGTATTAAAACTTTCAGAAGGCATTACATGGCTTTCATCATTGATGTGTATTTGTGCGACCTAATATGCACAAAACACATATATCTTTGTTACGTGTTTTGCTGAATCCACTTGTCCTATGGCTCATCTGAGAGGTGCCAGTCTCTTGGTGGTGCGAGGGGACTCAGGCTGTGAAATTTAACTGTCTTCTACGACGTCTTGTAACTACTCATATAAGGCTGTTACTTCAGTGAACAATTCTTCGAGGTCTCACGAAGTTTCTGCAAGTGCAGCTGTTATTAAAGGTAATATATATATGGTTAAGCCACGATATAACACACTTCAATATATTGAAATTCTCGATATAATGAAGTATTTACCATTTCATAACCGCTTGTCCATAGAACACCATGCAATTAGATTTAAACTTCAACATAACAAAATTTCGCTTCTGCGGTGTAGGAGTGCCGAGACAATAAATGGAAGCTGCCGTGGACGCAGATGGTCGAATGATTGAATTACAAGCGGCTGCTTGCAAACGCACCTCACAAATCGCGCGCAGTGCGACAAAAGCAACCGCCACAATGAAGCTGCTTTGTGTTCCGTATAGAGTCCAAGTGCAATAAGATTCTGTGTGTACTGCGCACTTAGTGCTTTAGGTATGACTTACATCAGCCATGACATGTTCATGAAACCCCTGTTTGCGCTGGGCAAGAACAGCGCTGAGGCCAACACTGCTGGCATCGGTGTGCACCTCTGTAGGGACAGTCGGGTTGTAGCGACGCAAAATTGGAGGTGACATCAGCAAACAGTGCAGGATTGCATACACCACGTCGCACTCTGATGACCATGAAGTGAGGGGCCCGCTGCTTTCAAGGAGCTTCATCAGGAGCCATATGATGGTGGCGAAGCTTTGGATGAAGCGTCTAAAGTAGGCACACAGACCTACGAAACTCCGCAGATCTTTGACGGATGTTGGTTTAGAGAATTTGGGAACAGCCCAAAGTTTGGCTGGATCGGGGAAAATTCCGTCCTTGGAGATGACGTAACCTAAAATTGTCAGCTGCCAAGCAGCAAATCGGCACTTCTTGAGGTTTAGTTGTAGCCCTGCTTTTGTTAAAAACATTAAAACAGACCAGACCCGTTGAAGGTGCGTGGGGAAGTCAGGAGCAAAAACAACGTCTTCAAGATAGCACAAGCACTTGTGCGACTTCAAGCCGCACAGAACTGTGTCCACCATGCGCTCAAACGTTGCGGGCGCATTATAAAGTCCAAAAGGCATTACATTAAATTCGTATAAGCTGCCGGATGTGACAAAAGCTGTCTTCGGCCAATCGGCATCTGCCACGGGTACTTGCCAATACCGTGAGGGCAAATCTAGAGATGAAAAAAATTCTGCACCTTGTAGACTGTTAGTCTCGTCCTCTATGCATAGAAGAGGGTAGACGTTCTTGCGAGTGATCTTGTTCAGGTGGCGGTAGTCCACGCAAAACTGCACAGAACCGTCTTTCTTCGTAATTAGGACGCCAGGGGATGCATAAGGTCTGTTGGAAGGTCATATCACCTTGAGGTGAAGCATGTCGTCAACTTGTTCGTTGATTACATTACATTCTGCACGATATATTCAATACAGACGTTGCTGCAATGGTGGTTGCGTGCCAGTATCAATGCACTGTGTAACAGTTGGTGTCCGGCCCACGGTAGATTGCCCTACATCGAAAGAAGAACTAAATTCTTCTAGAAGGCTTCCAGCAGTCTAGCTGAGACTGCTGGACTGGTGTAAGGGCATCGGCATTAGAAGAACCGAAGAACCAATAGAAAAACCGATTGATTGATTGACATCACTGGGTGATAGGTCACACATGGAAACAGCACTGAGCGCACTGGAACTAGCACAGTAATTGTCATTGGGCATATCCATAACTTGCACGTCTTCGATCACTTCTACATTGCCAAGACATTCCCCCCGAAGCAGCAACATAGGGTATGGAAACGGGTTGCAAACAGAAATGGTGCTCTACCCCTGTGTGATGTCCAGTGTCGCAAAAGGCAGCAGCAGACCATTCCGAGTGAGAAAGCGGTCAGATGGAGACAGTAGTGCTGCAGCGTCTGAGATTATGCTGCAGGACACGGACACGACCGTTGAGGCATTCGGAGGAATGTTGGTGTCGGCATGAACAAGTAGTTTCCTCGAAAGCGAAGAATTGCTGGTGAGTGGCAAATCTAACAGTGGCCGAGACATTCTAACGGCTTTCAGACATTCGCCTCGAACAACCAAACACCCTCTGCACTACAGCGTTTGTTCGCTTACCTCCAAAAGCCATAATCTTCGTCAAATTGGCCTCAACGGCAACCGTGCCTGATGGCGACTGTCATCACACCCATTCGTGAGGTCTTCCTGGCACGCGACATCTCTGTGCCATACTCCGTCGTAACCTTTGCCACTAATCGGATGTGTCTCCCCGTTATCAATTTTGGCTTGATGAATCAAATGTTACCTGAAGGCATAGCGGTGGCCATGCTCCGTCAGTGACAGACGACCACGTCACTGCTTTTGCAGCAGACGCATCTCCAGATCCTCCTGATTACCCGCAGGATGGCTTGAACGTCGACGGCCCATTACGTCCCATGGTTGCTCCAGAACTCGCACCTGACCAAGCAGCTGCCCTATATCGCCTTTTGCTTTCCTACCATGACATATTTGACACTGACAATCGACCACTTGGTCAGATGTCCCTTGTTAAGCATCGGATAAACACTGGTGATGCTGTTCCCATTCACCGCCAACCGTATCGCATGTCCGCGGCAGAGCGGCAAGTTATTCAGCAGGAAGTAAACAAGATGCTCGCCAGAGGTATTGTTGAGCCCTCATCGAGTCCTTGGGTACTGCTGGTCATGCTTGTCAAAAAGAAAGATGGCACGTGGCATTTCTTGATTGATTACCGCCACCTAAACCGAATTACTAAAAAGGACCTTTATTACCCTTTACCACAAATTGACGATGCTCTTGATTGTCTTCACGGTGCCAAATACTTTTCGTCCATCAACCTTCGATCTGGTTATTGGCAAATTTCCATAGATAGACTATGGAAATTTGTTTTTAGTTAATTTAGCAAACCAATAATGAATTAAGTATATACTAATGTTTCTACTCTAATCTTTCATCGTTTTTTATTTTATTTTTTGCTCAACTGCACTTTTCATTGGCAGAAATAAAGGTGAAAATGGTGTTCTAATCTTGCTTTACGTAAAACTGTTTTTGAGCCCGACCCAGCCCGACCGGCTCAGCCCTCAGAGCCAATCCTTTTCCCAAGGTTACGGATCCGTTTTGCCGACTTCCCTTACCTACATTGGTCTATCGACTAGAGGCTGTTCACCTTGGAGACCTGCTGCGAATGTGGGTACGGTCCGGCACGAAAATCACATTCCCTCACTCGGATTTTCAAGGGCCGACAGGAGCACACCAGACAGCGCAAGAGCCGCACTGCTCTACGGAGGCCAAGAAAAGACCGCTTTCATCACTCCAGATGGCCTCTACCAATTCAAAGTTATGCCGTTCGGTTTATACAATGCCCCCACCACGTTCAAATGGATGATCAACTCTCTGCTTCAAGGTTTCAAATGGTCAACTTGCCTTCGTTACCTCGATGAAGTCCTTGTGTTTTCTCCTACATTTGAGACGCGCCTTGAGTGCGTTGCAGCTATCCTTCACATCGTCCGCAAGGCTGGGCTCCAATTAAACTCATCGAAGTGCCACTTCGGGTGCCGACAGATTACAGTACTGGGCCATCTCGTCGATGCTTCCGGAGTACAACCTGACCCGAAGAAGGTTCGAGTAGTAACAACTTTTCCTGTACCTCAGTCTGTCAAAGACGTCTGGAGTTTTGTGGGGCTCTGTTCTTATTTCTGACGGTTGGTGAAAGATTTTGCAGCAGTTGCTCGACCACTCACTGAACTTCTGAAGAAAGACGTGCCTTTTACGTGGGGTTCCCCTCAGGCTGCCGCATTTTCACGCCTTATCACATTCTCACCAATCCACCGGACTTGGCCCACTTTGACCTCTCTGCACCTAGAGAGGTCCGAACCGATGCCAGTGGTTATGGGATCGGCGCCGTCTTATCGCGACGCCAACACAGACACAACCACATTATAGCCTACACTAGCCGGCTCCTGACAACTGCAGAGCGCAACTATTTGATTACCGAGTGCGAATGACTTGCTCTCGTCTGGGCTGTTTCAAAGTTCTGCCCATATTTACATGGCAAGCCCTTCTCAGTAATCACAGACCATCATGCACTCTGTTGGCTTTCGTCGCTCAAGGATCCTACTGACCGGCTCGGTTGTTGGGCCCTCCGACTACAAGAATATCCCTACACAGTGACTTACAAGTCGGGACGCCAACACCCGGACACGGATTGCCTCTCTCGCTGCCCAGTCGAAGACACGACCTCTACATGTGATACTGACACCAATGCCTGTGTTCTCTCTGTTTTTCCACTGCTCCATGTCGCCAACGAGCAATACCATGACCCCTCCTTGCGTATCATCATTGACCGCCTGTAATCGTCACTTGCCGACAGTTCCCTTTGCTTATTCACACTTCAAGATGGTGTACTCTACTGCCACAACGTTCACCTCGACGGCCCTGTATTATTCCTTGTGATCCCTAAACACCTTCGCTCGGCTGTTCTCCACGAACTTCACAACCTCCCCACTGCCGGTCCTCTGGTTGTGTCACGTACCTACGACCGGATCTGCCAACGCTTCTTTTAACCAGGGCTTGCTCGCTCCATCCGAAGATACATAGCTGCATGTGCGAAGTGCCAGCAACGCAAGATGCCATCGACGCTCCCTGCTGGGTACCTTCAACTACTCGACATTCCCGCAAAACCATTCTTTCGGGTTGGTTTATACTTACTTGGCCATTTTCCTCTTTCTACCTCTGGGAACAAGTGGATCGCTGTGGCCACAGATTACGCCATGCGCTATGCCACCACATGAGCGCATCCTACAAACTGCGCCACAAATGTCGCCGATTTTCTTTGACGCGACGTGATTTTATTACATGGAGCTCCGTGACAACTTCTCACAAACCGTGGCCGGACATTCCTATCAAAAGTTATCGCGGACACCCTGCAGTCCTGTGCCACGAGGCACAAGCTATCCACGTCATACCATCCGCAAACAAATGGCCTCACGGAGCGTCTCAATCACACTCTCACAGACATGCTCGCGAAATATGTCTCTTCAGACCACACTGACTGGGACCTCACTCTCCTGTTTGTCACATTTGCTTATAATTTCTCGCACCACAACACCCCCGGTTATTCCCCATTTTTCCTTCTCTTTGGCCGACAACCAGCACTGCCCCTCGACACAACCCTCCCTGTTCACGCGGCACCGACCAGTGAATATGCACTTGACGCCATCGCCCGCTGTGCCCACGCAAGGGAAATTGCCCGTGACCGCCTTCTGAAATCCCAAGAGAGTCAAAGGCGTTTGTACGACCGGCGACACCGAGACGTGCACTTCCCGCCTGGTTCTTTGGTGCTTATATAGTCTCCGTCGCGTCAGATCGGCCTGTCCGAAAAACTGCGGTCTCATTACACAGGCCCATCCCCATGGGCTTCGTGCCGTGACTCCCATCACCTACGAGATCGCCCCTGACGCCCCATCTGCTTCCCAGTCCAGTGATATCATGCACGTTACACCACTGAAGCAGTATCACCCTCCCAGTGGTTACATTTAGATGCTCCGGGATGTCACTTGTGCCGCCGGGGAATTTTGCTACACGCTTGTGGTATTCGATTGTTTGAACGAGGTGCGTGGGCACCATCACTCGAGAAAAGAGGAGGAAGAACGAACTGGGCTCGCGCTGCGAATCTAACCGGTCAGTGCTGCAACCGCTGTTGTAAATATAACCTGTAAATAGTTGCTCGTCTTACTGACTCGTCCTTTGTGTAACAATATCAAGGAGAGCTGGTGTGCAACTTCCTCCCGAACGAATGCTTTCATTTCAGCAAGCAACACTGACTGGTCAGAGATCTTGGCCAAACCAGCAATGAGGCCATCGCATGAGGAAGGGCGACATGTGAATGAGCTCCTCGTAGCTTTGGCATAGAGTGGTGATGTCTGTCACGGACTGAGGATTCTTGGCCAATAGTATGTTGAAAGCATCGTCCTCTATCCCTTTTAAGAAATTTCTGATTTTGTCAGACCCCAACATTGTCGTGTTGGCTTTCTTACCCAAGTCCAGTACATGTTCTATGTGGCTGGTAAATGATTCACCCGGCTACTGTGCACATTCTCACAAACGCGATTCCGCTCATAGCTTGTGTACAGCAGGGCGACCAAACAGAGCCACTAAAGAGGTCTTGCACAAGGACCACGCTGGAAAGTCAGTCTCGTGGTTGTTGTACCAGAAACTGCCAACACTCGTGAGAGAGAAGAGCACGTTGCTCAGTTTGGCGGGATCGTCCCATTTGTTGTAGGCGCTTGCCCTTTCATATGTCATCAGCCAGTCCTCGTCGTCAGTGTCGTCCACACCGCTGAAAATGGCAGGGTCCTTGTGGCGAGGCACACCAGAACACAGGACCAACTGAGGAGGCGGTTGCTTGGATGGAGTAGGAGGTGATTGCTGGGATGCACCTTCAGGCATAGTTGAGCGTAGGGTATGGGATTAAAGTTCCATGGTTGACGTTCTAGGCCGAAGCAACCGCCACGACTGGTAAGCGTTTGGGACCGACCGTGAGCGCAGGGCACGGACTCTCAGCATGAGCGGCACTTTCAGGTCAGTCGAGGTTAGAGTATTCTGCAAGTTCTCTATTGCACCGAGTATTCTTGACCATGAAAGTAATCCTACTACCCAGCTAAAGAAAGGCTAAAGGAGAGTGGTAAAGAGCGTTCCAAGATATCGTGTGGCAGAAGTTCATTTTGACATTTTGTTTAGTTCAAGCTAAACTCGTGAGCAACCACCGACAGGAGTTATATATATATATATATATATATTGTCACAAGCTGTCATGAACCATGCCTGCATCGCAGACAACCAGATGAAAGAAAGAAGAGAACGACGTTAGCCAAGCTGCCGCAAGACCGCTCTTCAACAACCGCCCCTATCAACCAGATTCATCTGATTCTGCATTAAACACCTCGTGTGTAACAGTATATATATATATATATATATATATATATATATATATATATATATATATATAGAGAGAGAGAGAGAGAGAGAGACCCTGTATAGACACTCGGCAGATTCTTGTTACAGCAAAAATATGCATGCTGTTTAAAGCTGATCTGCATTTTTGCCATTCAACTCAACGTTACTAGACTAGCTCCGGTTGTAAAACTCTCCGCCTGCGCACATACAGCCGCTGTCACCACTTCTGTGACAGCCGCCAGATGGCAGCACCGTTCCATCGAGCTCCACTGCAGATGCCTCGCTGCAGCCTTGACATTGACAGCCTTGACACTGCAGCCTTGACAAGCTCGTGCGGACGGGCAGTTTGCGCGTGTTTCGCGCTCACTGGCGTTCTCCCTTGTCCGAATTAATGACACCATGAGAAAGCGGTATCCACCTACAGGAATAAGATTTATCGGGCCGGTTGGTTCATACTGAAAGAAGGATAAACTGCACGAAAGGAAGAAACGCATACAGCGAAGCGCAGAACCTGCGTTTCGCTGTATGCGTTTCAACCTGCGTTTCTGACTGTCGTGTTTTTCTTCCTGTCGTATTAACGTTTCGCGCAGTTTAGGCTCAGGAGCCTGAAGATCTGGCCAAAGTGCATGATTGTAGGATGATCTTCATCCCCACCGAAGCTTGTCACCACGCCAAAGAAGCGCTACAAAAAGAAAGATGAGGTCTGTCTTTGAACACACAAGCCAAAAAAAAATTGTCGGCTCTTCCACTTCGTGAAGATGGTTACCTAGCGAAGCTGAAACGTGCAGCCCCTGTGTTTATCATTTGGTTAATCCCAAGGGTTCATTAAAGTATTTCTCAATTATGAGGTCACACACAATCGGCTGCAACGGAGAGAACAACGTCACTGACGGTATGCCCGCAGTCCGCCGTTTGCCGCTCCCGATTCTTCGAAATTAAATTTCTTCAAAATTAAATCTGTCCGTTATGTAAGACAATGAGTAACTCATACTCCTTTAAGCAATGATTCATACACCCGTAAACCCAGCCTCCCCATTACAATGACAGAAGAAAAGTGAAATTTTACGCTGGAATGATGAATGGCAACGCAGCCAGCTGTGGAAGACGACGACGAATGCGGGGGCAATGGCACGAATGCGTGCCGTGTATTTCGCAGAGAGTTCCCGGTCGGCATGAGGAATTGCTCTGTTCCACGCCGAGCGAAGCGTTGCGTTGCTGGGAGCACAGAAAAACTGGCGCGCCGAACTGTCGACATTGTTCTGATAGCCGACTATGCAGCCAGGTATGCAGCACGTCGGCAGCGTCTGTTGATATTCTTAACAAACTCGGCGAAGGCTACAGTTTCGCGGATGACATGTTTGCTAAAATTCGCCGTCAACAACAAACCACAGAATACACCAAAGCTACACTGCGTGCTTAGTCCGGCCTACCCGCGTAGCCGGCTAGTGAGAAAGTGAAGCTGGGCGCGACTGCAGCGCCAGGAAGGCGTGGGCGGGTGGTGGTTCCGTGCAACTGCGCCGAGTTTGAAAACTGAAGCTAGTCTAGTAACGTTGGTTCAACTGAACACTTTTGTAAGAGTGGATTGCAAAGTTATTGCTAAGAAATTTTGCTAATTTTTTCGTCATTGTACATGTGCAGGAATGGTATATTCGGACAAAAATACTTTTGACCACAGACTAGCAGAATGAACTATTGTTCTAATCCAGTAGCTTAGTCTTTACCATAGCTAGACCCTGCACGCCCTTCGACTCTGCAAAGGCTAGTGGTAAAGGCCCACTTGAATGGCAACAAAATACATTACTTCTTGGTGGCCAGGTGTCGGGTGTGGGGGCACTATGACGTCAAGAATGTTTTGAAATAATTATCGGAAGGCCATTGCTTTCAGCTTCCTCCCTGGTTGGGGGTGGAGGTTGTATATACTTGAAGAAATGTAGTGTATACGTGATGCGAAATTTGAGCACTGCTCCATATGTGTTTTCATTTCACGATATATTCGCTGACGCAGACAATCTGTCTCATGCGGCACATTGCAAACGGAGAAAAGTGTGGTGTGACTGCCTTGCTGATCAGGAGATTCTGAAAAGCAGCACTTGGCTGAAGTATGGGCACGATTTACAGCAGCCACCGCAGAATGAATTCCGCTCATGCAGTGCTTTGTTACCATATATGGTATCATTCGACACGCTCACCGCATGCCATCAGTGAACAGATAGTGCTGCACTACTCTGGCGCCATCTCGTAGCGGTCATCACTGCAGAGCCTGTCTTGTGCGGCACTATGCTTTTCTTCTCATGCTTCCACTTACCCTGGTCCTCCGCTTTCCTCCTCGCACTCTATTCACTATCACCGTCTTTCATTCCCCGCTGTGCTCTGCGTTCACTCTTTCATCCTTTGCTGTGGTTGTTCGCTATGCTGACGCGAAATGCAGGAATGGCTGCCTGAGAACTGTGCTCTAAAAACAGACTTGTGTATTAACAGACATTCAGTTATGCAAATATATTTGGCTTAGTATGTGCCACTGTGAAAAGTCTAACATGATGAAGACTGAGTCTTTTGCAACTATCGACGAGAGAAATTGCATAACTGCAGCAAGCAAGCACTCAAATGACACTATAAATGCACCAGCTGTTTTTGTGTTGCTTAATGCACATACTTCCAGAACCCTTGCTTTAGTACTTGTACTGTATTACTAGTTGGTTGACAGCTAATCCGACTTACTGTGGCTGCAAAGCAAGAAACTCAAAAAAAGGGGTCATATTAAAAACACAATTAACTGAACACCGACCAAAATGGTGTTGTCGAAGGGGTTAGACGTTTTGGCTTCCACACGAAAACCTTGTTCATTCTGTCGTGTTTCTAGTACGAGTCTACTTCCTGACCAGATGAAATGGCATCCAATTATTGATTTCAGAAAACAAGGGGACAGAAAGAGCACAGCACTGGTTCTTTTTCTGTCCTTCTTTTTTCTCTGGTGTCGCTTTACACCACACAATACATCAGATTCACGATACCCTTAGAAAGTGTTCAATAAGAATGTTAGTCTATTCTTGGTACAAGGAACTATACTGTGCCCCAAACCATTCTCTATATGCACCAGCTGAAGAGGGAAATATTGAAATTATCAAAAATGCTCTTCTGACACTAAGAGAAGTCATGTGAAACAGACAGATGAAACGGGTTATTGTAATTGACAGTGGTCTTCATATGTCTGTTACCATTTGTCTCCAGTATATGTTTTTGTAGTACTACAGCATTCTAGCTGTCATTGTATGCAATAATGCTAACCCAAAAATAGTGCGACCTGTGGAATTGCATTCAACGTGCTCTGTTATGTGAGAAAACGCAACTGCAAAAATATGATATGAGGAAATCAAGGTTCTTAGGTGCTCGAGCCTTTCTCCATTACAGTGAGCGAAACAATTTTCATGCTGCTTATTTCAGTCTGTCTAAAGTGATGCAGTTATACTGACATCAAGTCAATAAGCACACTTCCTCAATGATCAGCGCTGGTTTCCTTTTTTTTTTTTTTGCTTGCCCACTTCCAGTGGTGGTCCAACTGCGACATTTTACTACACTTCAACCTGCCTGCTCCTGGCTGCGCCCACTCAGGTGTCACTTGCGCCAACTGCGCCAAAGTGCGGCATTTTCACGTTTTCATGGCAATGCAATGTTTTCAGTAGGGTTATGCAACAACTCCACCATACGAATCGATTTGTGAACATTCAAATACAGTTAAGCATTAATTTTTCGGACATGACCGAAAATTCAGACGCATTCGCGGCACCGTCACCTACCCCACAGAGTCAATTTATAAGAACGTCTGAAATTTCACGCGCAAGAAACCTTCACCGTCTGATTTTCTGGACTTTCTGCCGCAGGCCCAAAACTACATTAATTGAAGCCTCGAAGCGGTGCTCTCACATGCAGATCCGCTGGCAGCTGTAGCCACAACCGCGGTAACGGCTGGCCTAGCTACTTTGACGTTAGCTGCCAGGCTTGCTGTGAGGCGCCGTGTTTTTCATTGAAACGATTCGCCGTTGTTAGTAATGGTGCCGACTCCGCCTTTGTAATCCTCCAGAAGTACATGTTGCTTAGTCGGCTCATATACTCCTGAGTAGACGACAAACATTATTGTTTGGCGTAAACAAGGGAGGACGGAAGGGAACGTGGCACTTCCCTTGTTCCCTTCCATCCTACCTTGTTTGCGCCAAGCGATCATATTTATGGTCCACTCAGCAATTTGTCATTCTCACCAATGGCTTCAAGCTCGGAAAGTACGGCACATTGCATAATGCCAGTTCCCGAAAGTCAGCTTCGCCTCAGTACAGCAGTGTTACGCGGTGAGGCTGGACAAAAGTCGGAAGGGGCTATTGTCGGTATGTTTCCCATAATTATACACGCATGCACTCGCCATCTCCTACCACAGCATGAACACTGGTATGCCTAATGAGTGTACTGGCAGGTCTTTAGCGTTATTTAGAGCTTTAGGTGCATATCTTTGTTCTCATTAGCCTACAAATTGTTATTGTTTACAAAATTAAGTTCCTTGCCTACCCAAATAAATGTGTTTGCAACATAGCGTGCATGGTATACCGTCCGTGAGAAGACAAGTTTAATTTATTGCTGTTGGCGTTGTGTCTTGCTTCACTGTTGAGCAGCACTTACTGATTGCACAGTAATAACGAGCTTTCCCAATTGGCTACAAATCACTGCTGCACTACTCCAAGTGTTCCAAAAAGACAAGTTTTTCTGCTCCAAAACTGCTCCAAAATGCTGATGTGGCTTCTCCTAAACTGCTCTGAAATGACATTTTTTCTGCTCCCAAAATTGCTTCAAATTCAAATCTCACTGGACCGCCACTGCGACTTCATGTCAACAAAAGTTTCTATTGCGCCTATCATGTTAGCTTCATAAGCCAGCTTATGTTACTCCCCTCCAGGCTGTCAGCCAAATATTAATGAGAATCACAACATGTTTTTTTCATTTATTCGTTGTTTGGCCTATCCTGTGTGATGCTATTTGGACGTAAGAATCACGATAGGATTAGTGGCAAACAAAAAATGAGTCATTCTTTACCCACCTGCACTGAAAAGTGATGATGGCTGTGTGACCCTGTAGCATTCTTAGCTGCGCACTACAGACCAAATGTCACGTGTTCAGACACCCACTGGAAATGCACATAACCATAAAGTTTTCAAACACATGATTTCCAGCAGGTCGTCCTCTCGTTAGAAAGATTTACTCTGTTTGCTCTCATAATCTTCACACTTTCAAAATTAACTTAAGGTACACCCTCAGAAAAATATCTGCATTCTCATCTAAAAAAAGAGAGGTATCCTACCACATCCAGTATTGATTTCAATGGAGAATGACTACAGATATTTAGGTACTATTTCAGTCTCGAAACTACCTTTTATCTTCCATGGGAAATATCTGAAAGTGAAGCACCTGAGAACAGTGACTATATTGAAGCTTGTTTCATGCGCAACCTGGGTTAGTAACAGGAGATGTCTTCTTAGCTTATACCAGAGTATTGTATGCTCACGCCTTGACTACGGTGCTATAGTATATCAGTCTGCTACGCCGAGCGCAAAATGCTAATTTCTATTCACCACTTAGGTAACCACCTTTCAACCGGTGCCTTCAGAACAAGTTAAATAAGAGCCTCTACATAAGGTCGAATGAGTAGTCTCTTCATCTGCAGCACTCATGTTCCTGTTTTACACATTTCTAAGAGAAACATCCTTCTTTTTGATGTGAAAGTGTCAAATGGCCCATTGAGCGCAAAAGCCGGCATCTATCCCCTGTAGCAGCGAAATGGCCTTAGCTCGGATCGCCATTGGCTGCAGCACCATGCCACAAGCTGCGCCTCGACATAGCAAGGCAGGCGAAAGGTTGAAATCTGCGGCTGCGCTAGCGTGCCAGGTTTTGTGTGACAGCTGCGATGCCACGCCGGCCTCGCTCTCACTCTCAGCACAAGTGCTTCTCGA
Organism: Dermacentor variabilis; assembly: GCF_050947875.1. Lineage (NCBI taxonomy): Eukaryota > Metazoa > Arthropoda > Arachnida > Ixodida > Ixodidae > Dermacentor > Dermacentor variabilis. The sequence continues at coordinate 198,391,408 of NC_134573.1, forward strand.
CGGATAAATAGCAGGCCTGTGCCCTAGATAGCAGGCCTGTGCCCTCTGCTTTATGACCTCACGCTACTTGGACTGAAATTTCCACTGTCGAACCCGGCATGACGAAAGTGGTGACGTCAAAATTATGGTAGCTTACTCGGTAGCATCCCTATTAAATTATATGGCAGTCGGGCAAAGTAGCATTACGTCATTGCACATGCCTTGTGCTATCTAGGAGGCGTTGGTTGAGTGAGCATGCCATGTGTTGCATGGGGGGAGAGGGCATCGTCGCATTGGTGGCATGTGGCATTGGAACTGCAGGCTGTTGCTGCTTGCTGGTCTGGGCAGCATGTAGTGCTATGGTACGTTACTTGCAGTGCAAAACTCGAAGGACCGCTCAGCGTTGTTCAATTGGACATTAATGCTTTTGCATTCACAACTTCTAAGAAGTGTTTAGGTGTCCTTGGATTTTTCAATGGTAAGTGATATGACCTCTGCCGCACTCGTTCATGGCTGACCTGCAGCAAAAGAGCCTTTCTCACTCTGTCTGATGAAACTCAGTGAAGAAATGGGTATTCGACTCCTTGAATATGGCTCCAGTGAAGCCATTTCTACCATGGCAGTAGCAGCTTGTAGATAGTGAAACATCATTTATAGAAGTCACAAAACATCCTCCAGAGGCACATATTTGAATTAATTTCCTTGAACTTCAGTCAAAGTGCTCATGCCACGAATATTCCACAATGCATCAAAGTCGCATGCCGGCATGTCTTATGCAGCAGTGGGCCCAACATTCTTCAACTCTGATGTTCTGCATCTGGAAACAAATATTTTCATTGCTGAGGACTATGCATCATTCTCTGCTATAAAATACATCTAGAATATAAAGCTTTAGAAGGCAATCGCTTACACAGACTGTTCTAGTGTTAAATATCCAATCTCACTGGTAAAGCATAAATATCCTGTAATTAGCAAGCTTTACTCGGCCCTATGCAATCGTTACATATCTAGCCAATATGTCATGATATGCTGGGTTCCTGGAAATAGAGGCATTGAAGGTAATATGCTTGCTGACAAAATCGCCACATCTGTAGAAATGAAAGCCAGCAACTCCTTCATAGCTGTCTCTGACATAGATGTGAAACCATTCCTATGCAACAAACCAAAAAATTATTGGCAACACCAGTGGAATGCCAAAACCTCTAACAAGGTTTAACTAATTAGGCCAGTAAATTATCCACCAACAGCGAAAAAATTGCGGCTGAACCCCTTTCAGGATGACTGTCAATGGTGATGTGTTGGCATTGAGTTATGTAGCAATACAATGTATTGCCATCGCCAAAACGAGTTATGCATGAGGCATGCACTGCAGCGGGACTCTTCTTTCACGCTTTCCTAAGAACACTTGGCATCATCCAGTGCCACCACCGTAAAGCCTGCGGGAGGCCTCTGAAATGCATGGCACACTGATGCGTGCGAATGCTGAGCAACGCGTTGTGCAGCAACCAGGCTTCTTTCTGGACACACTGTGTTATCTAATGACTCTGCCGAGGCACTCTGAGACAAGAATTAGGGTGTGCCGGTGCCTGCAAACACTGAGAATTGTTCGCTTGGATGCCACACACCCAATGCCTCATACTCAGTGACCGAAGTTGGCGAGCGGTTCATTGAAGAGTGACACATATCCAGTGCATCGGTGCAGCTCGCTAGTGTTGGCATGAAAGATGTTCATTGAAATGTGGTATATACCTAGTGCATTTATGCCGCAGCCCGCTAAAGCATAGGGTTGCTATCCTTGAGGAATCCTTGTTTGTTGGGCTAAAGGATTGTTTTCGTCATTATGGAGCAGCACATTTCCAGTGCTACATACCTAGTTACTCAAGTTGGTGTCAGAGATGTTAATTGAAGAGTGCCCCGCAGGGGCGTCTGCGTCAGCAGGCGTTTGGTGCGTTGCGCCACCACGTACCCGAGCACACGAGGGTTGGACCCTCCCGCGTGTAGCCGTGCGCGGCTTAGCCGTGTCTGGGGAAAAGGGGATCCTGGAGGTTGAGCCGATGCCGGGCGTTTGGACCTTTAAGGCCCCCCGGCGGAGGCAACACGCCTCTTCGGCCTCGGCTTCACATAGACGGCACCTCCAGACTGACCCACCTGGAGGAAATCGGCAGTCGCCTTTTCCTGTCCTCCTCTCCAATCTTCGTCTTTTTCTCCCACTTTTACATCTTTCCTGTCTTCTCCTCACTTCTTATTACTTCCTTTCTTCACGGCGGCAAGGGTTAACCTTGTGTATCTGCCCTCCCTTGGGTAAAATATATTAGGTTATAGTGGCAATGTACGGTTGGCGCTTGCAGCCTTACGCGTTAAGACCTGCAGCGTCCCCATGTTGGGCTCCGTGGTGGGTGGCCGCCATTGCTGCCGAAAACGAACCGAAATACCATGGGAACACCCGCATTTCCCCGCCTACTTGATCGTCACCCTCAGAAGAGGGGACGCACCGAAGACTTCAGCACATGTTTGACCGGCATAAAAGAGAACTACCCGAAGTACCATGTTGTCCATAGTGAAAATCCTGAAAAGCAAGCCAGATTCATTTCGCCATTCACCGTAGCAAAATCTTTGACCGAAGCCTTAGGGTCAGGTTATAAGGTAACGAAAATGGCTAGCGGGGACCTTCTCCTTGAGATCCCTCAGAAACATCAGTACGAGAAGCTTGGCAGTCTCCTGACATTTGGTAACATTCCTATTTCTGTTACACAACACCGCACAATGAATAGCTCACGGGGAGTCGTGTCAGAGGCAGACCTCCTAGACCTGACAGAAACTGAACTCCTGGAAGGGTGGAAAGAACAAAATGTTACTGACGTAAAACGTATTACAATTAGACGAGACAACAAGGACATCCCCACTAAACATCTTATCCTAACATTTTCATCCAGCGTGCTGCCAGACACCATTGAAACAGGATACATCAGGTTAAATGTACGACCATTTATCCCCAACCCTAGACGATGTTTCAAATGTCAGAGGTTCGGCCATGGCTCGCAGAGCTGCCGTGGTCAAATAACTTGTGCAAAGTGTGGAGTCCAGGGCCACCCCTCAGACAACTGCAGTGGCACACCTCACTGTGTGAACTGCAGTGGTGACCATCCAGCCTACTCACGCTCCTGTCCGAACTGGAAGAAAGAAAAAGAAATAGTTACCCTCAAAGTCAAAGAAAACATTTCATTTAAGGAAGCCCGTAAAAGGTGCTCTCCATTCCACAACACACCTTATGCTGATGCGGCGCGTCGGGGGGCAGCGTCGCAGCGGCAATCGCCGAGTGCCCTGCCCGCGTGCAGCGAGCAGGCACCTTTGGCTCCTGCCCCCAGGGTGGAAGTAGGTGAGCCTACTCCATCCAACCAGCAAACAGGCCAGGCTACCCTTGGGTTGCCGGTCCCACAAGAGTTATCTGTGGCAACCTGCGCTACACGCAGCGATCCCGCAGTACCGATAGTGGCCCCGAAGGTAGGCGCAGCCGAGGCTGCCTCGACCTCCCCGGCCCCTCCCAGCGCTGGCAACAGCCGGCGCAGCCAAATTACACAGGGAGCCCCATCGACCTCCGGGCTGGTGGGCGCAGGGGTCTTGCCTTCCAAGGTGATACTCTCCCGAAAAACTTCTCGCTCGCAAGAGCGCGTGTCCGGCGCCTCACAAGAGGCAATGGACACAACTCCTATCCCCACGGCGCACCAAGCGCCTAAGGAGCGGCGAGGTTCCCTCGAACGCTCCAAAAAAGGCAAAACCCCGGTTACAGGGCCTCGCAAGAGCCCTGTAATCTAATTAGTTATTTCTGTTTCCGTATACACAGCACCAATTTACATTAAATATGGATACACAAATCATACAATGGAACATCAGAGGTCTCCTTAGAAACCTTGATGATTTGCAAGAACTTATCCGCAAACACAATCCAAAAGTGCTGTGTTTACAGGAAACACATTTAAAATCCAGACACGCAAACTTTCTCCGTACGTATGTTATGTTTCGCAAAGATCGCGATGATGCCATCGCATCATCGGGTGGTGTTGCGATTCTCACTCATAAAAGTATAGCATGTCAACCTTTACAGCTTCGAACGCCCCTTGAAGCAGTGGCGGTACGAGTTGTTCTGCTAAACAAACTCATCACTATTTGCTCGCTTTATATACCCCCGCATTACAAATTAACTAAACATGAATTTCAGTCCTTTATAGATGAACTGCCAGAACCCTATGTTGTTCTTGGCGACTTCAATGCGCACAGCTCCCTGTGGGGAGACTCTCGTATCGATGCGCGAGGTCGCCTCGTTGAACAGTTCCTTTTTTCGTCCGGTGCGTGTCTGCTGAATAAGAAGACACCCACATATTATTCTCTCGCAACCAGAACATTTTCTTCAATTGACCTCAGCCTAGTTTCCCCTTGTATGCTGTCTGAACTCGAATGGGAAGTCACCAAGAATCCTTATGGAAGCGACCACTTCCCCATACTGCTAAAAACACATAAAGAAAACGAATCTCTACCACAGGCTCCTAGGTGGAAGATCGATACAGCCGACTGGGAGAAGTTCCGAAACTTAACTAATATCTCATGGAATGACATGTCTTGTCTAGGAATTGATGCTGCTGTGCAGTATCTCACAGCCTTCATTATAGACATGGCATCTAAATGCATATCAGAAGCACATGGCTTGGCATGTAAACGGCGGGTCCCGTGGTGGAACGAAGACTGCAGGATCGCTCGTAAGAAACAAAACAAAGCGTGGGGGTTGCTACGCGCTTCCCCCACTGCAGAGAATCTAGTCAACTTTAAGCAAGTAAAATCCCAAGGCAGGAGAACCCGCCGACTGGCCAGAAGAGAAAGCTGGCAGAAGTATTTATCGAGCATTAACTCGTTTACAGACGAGGCCAAAGTCTGGAACAGAGTAAATAGAATTAGAGGGCGACAAACATATTCACTCCCTCTGGTAAATACACAAGGCGATACACTGCAAGATCAGGCAGACTCACTTGCGGAGCACTTTCAGAGCGTGTCAAGTTCAAACAATTATTCGCAATCTTTTCTCATACATAAAGAAATAGAAGAACGTAAGCCTTTAACAAGAAAAAGCCGAGAGAATGAGCCTTACAACCGTCCTTTCAGTATTGCCGAATTGAGAGCTGCCTTGAGCGCATGCAAGAGCTCCGCACCAGGATCTGATAGAATCATGTACGAAATGCTGAAAAACTTACACAATGACACGCAAGTGACACTACTTACACTTTTCAACACTATCTGGGACGCAGGGTACCTTCCGACCGCATGGAAAGAAGCCATTGTGATCCCTGTTCTAAAACAAGGCAAAGATCCTTCATCAGTGGCAAGCTACCGCCCGATAGCCCTCACAAGTTGCATGTGTAAGGTATTTGAAAAAATGATAAATCGGCGACTGATCCATTTCCTTGAACAGAACAAAATGCTTGATCCCTATCAGTGTGGCTTCCGAGAAGGGCGCTCCACAACCGACCATCTTGTACGTATTGAAACAAATATCCGGGACGCCTTTATACATAAACAGTTCTTCCTCTCGATATTTCTCGATATGGAAAAGGCGTATGACACAACGTGGCGATACGGCATCTTGCGAGACTTATCGGAAATGGGCATTCATGATAATATGCTCAACGTAATAAAAAGCTACTTGTCCAATCGTACCTTCCGGGTGAAAGTCGGCAATGTGCTGTCACGTCCATTTACACAAGAAACTGGTGTACCCCAGGGAGGCGTGCTCAGTTGCACACTTTTTATTGTTAAAATGACAACGCTTCGTGCGTCCTTACCACCAGCCATTTTGTATTCCGTCTATGTGGACGACATTCAAATAGGCTTCAAATCCTGTAACCTTGCAGTATGCGAGAGGCAGGTACAGCATGGTTTGAACAAGGTGTCAGGGTGGGCAGAGAAAAATGGTTTTAAAATCAATCCTCAAAAAAGTTCTTGTGTCCTGTTCACAAGGAAGAGAGGCCTAGTTCCGGATCCTTGCTTACAAATGTGTGGACAACAGATTCCTGTAAACAAAGAGCACAAATTTCTAGGTATTATACTCGACAATAGACTCACTTTCGTCCCACACATTAAACAACTCAAAGAAAAGTGTCTGAAAACAATGAACCTAATGAAACTTCTATCCCAGACTACGTGGGGTAGTGACAGGAAGTGCCTAATGAATCTGTATAAGAGCCTCATCCGGTCACGATTAGATTATGGTGCCGTGGTATATAACTCTGCCGCCCCAAGCGCGCTAAAGATATTAGACCCGGTTCACCATCTAGGCATCCGTTTAGCCACGGGCGCTTTCAGAACAAGCCCAATTGAAAGCTTATATGCCGAATCGAATGAATGGTCTCTCCACCTACAGAGATCATACAACAGCTTTACATATTTCCTTAAAGTACGCTCTAATCCTGAACACCCATGTTTTGATACCGTTACCGATATGACGTGCGCTACACTTTTCAGCAACCGTCCCTCCATAAGGCAGCCTTTTTCGCTGCGTGTGAAGGAGCTCAGCAATGAAATGCATGTCCCACTCCTCGAGCATCGCTTAATGCACACAATCAAGCTCTTACCTCCTTGGGAGTGGAAGGTGATACAATGTGACATATCCTTTATAAAAGTTACAAAGCACGCTCCTGAGGCCGAAATCAGAATGCATTTCCTAGAACTCCAGCACAAGCATTCCTGTGCAGAGTTCTACACAGACGCTTCGAAGTCAAATGCCGGGGTATCCTATGCAGCCGTCGGCCCATCCTTCTCGGAATCCGACGTACTGCATCCGGAAACAAGCATATTTACGGCTGAGGCCTACGCATTACTCTCTGCTGTGAAGCATATAAGAAAATCAAAACTTCCAAAAGCAGCGATCTATACCGACTCCCTAAGCGTCGTGAAGGCCTTGATGTCAGTCTACACACACAAAAATCCTGTACTTAGTGAACTCTACACCGTCTTGTGTAAAGCGTACATATCTAATCAGCGTATCATTATATGCTGGGTGCCTGGCCACAGGAGCATTGAGGGTAACGTTCTGGCGGACGAGATGGCCACGTCAATCGCATCGCAAACTGTTAAGCCTACCGCTGCGGTGCCTGTCACAGATCTGAGGCCTTTCTTGCGAAGGAGATTGCGGGACCACTGGCAACGCATGTGGGACGCGGAAACGAATAATAAGCTCCACCTGATAAAACCACAGTTAGGATTCCGGCCCTCTACTACAAAATCGCGCCGAACAGATGTCCTATTCTGTCGTCTCAGAATAGGACACACGTTTGGCACCCATAATTATCTGCTTACTGGAAGTGAACCTCCAACCTGTGGTAGATGCGGGGAGAGGCTGACCGTGCTCCACGTCCTTCTGGAGTGTCGGGAAGCCGAATCTGAAAGAATGAAACATTTTTCCTTAGCTTACAGACAGCACATCCCTCTTCATCCAGTAATGTTCCTCGGCCCAGAACCGCTTTTTAACACAGACACAGTCCTAGGTTTTCTGAGAGATGTGGTCCTACATGTTATTAGCCCCATGCATTCCTAGCGCTTCCTCTCTTTAGAGGATGCCGCTGGGATAGTTGTACGGTATAGCACATGCCTCCAGACCCTTGTGTTTCAAGGGCTCTAAGGAGGCAGTAGTGCTCTATCATTTTTTATAATCTGCTATATTTTACCTATCGTATCATTCTTTTTAACTGCATCTAAATGTTCATAGTACAAGTCATAACACATCGCCATAATTTTATTATACAGATTTTGCGCACTTTAGTGCGTATATTTTAAGGCCCCTTTACAGCCACGTCGCAGCAACTTCATAGTAATCATAAGTACATTGCAAACCCATTAGCACAGACATGGCGCTCTTTGGCCATACCTGGCCCTTGCGCCAAAAAACCCCATACATCATCAATTGAAGAGTGGCACACACCTGGGACACACCCAGTGATCCAAGTTGGCATCAAAGAGGTTCATTGGAGACCAGCATAGACTGAGTGGGACACACCCAGTACTCCAACTGAGCATCAAAGCATTTCTTCAAACAGCGGTACCTCCCCAGTCTCACATCTACAGTGACCTGTGTCAGCACGTATGTAAACATGAACACATACTCAGTGACCCAAGTCCGTCCGATGTTTGGTTTCAAACCCTATTACTTCAGCACAGCAGCTCAATGTGCTACCCATTCAACCACTGACTAGCCTGTGACACAGGTAGGCGGGAACACGGTTAGATACACAGATACATAGATAGCTCCCAGGAAGTGCCTGAAGCTATGCTAATGCATTAAAATGCATTAGCATTTAGCATTAGAGGCTCAGATATAGGAATAGTGAAGTCAGTGAAAGTACTTGGGGTACATTTCTTCAGTTCATTGCAATGGGATGAGCACGTCAATAATCAAATAAAATTAAGCCGAATAACTGGAATGTTAAGCCATATCCGGTACCTTGTCCCCAACTCAGTGAGGCTATTGATATACAAATCGCTGTTTAGTTCTTAACTACTGCTATTTGGTTTGGGGAGCAACTGCAGAAACAAACTTAATGAAATTATTGATAATACAGAAGAAAATACTGAGGCTGATAGACAACGCTATAGTTCTAGCACCTAGTGACCCACTATTTAAAAAATATAGGATAATCAAAATGAATGACCTATATCAATACAGGCTACTATGAGAGTACTGTCTTAGCTGCAAATGCTCAAACTTTTTGTTCATGGAGATGCGAATCTTTGCTTAAAGGAAAAGGCCTATGAAACAAGAAATACAGAAATGTGGAACCTTCCTTACTTTAGTACTATTTATGGCTTTCAGATGCTTCGATCTACTCTTCCGCGAATTCTAAATCACGGCACTAGCAAAGGTATAGATGTCTCATTTAAGTGTCGCAGAATTAGTGGCTCTTTTTTTTTGTATAAGCTATGCAGCAATTTATTTAAGTGCAGAAGATTGTAGCAGTTTTCTTTGTTGTATAAGCTACGTATAAGCTATGTTTTCAGTTTTCCTTTATAACTTGATGTTTACGTAAAACAATGTATCACTTTAAAAAAGTGCTGTGATATTGTGATGTCCTTCAGCTGCTACCATTGTTCACAAAGGGGGCGAAAGATCCCTCAAGCTGTTATTTGAACAGCTTTTCCCTCCGCCTCCTGTTACACTGTACTGTGACGAAGCAAATAAAATCAATCAATCAACTGAGGCCGTATTCTGTCGAATTAGGATAGGCTATACATATGGCATAAACTCTACTTGTTGAACAATAGTGAACTCCCCTGTCTGCAGTAAATGTGGCAAGACGCTGACCATCCTCCATGTCTTGCTGGGGTGCCGGGAAACAGAAGCTGAAAGGAAAAAGCACTTCGCTCTAGCCTACTGATGGCATAACCCTCCCCATCCAGCAGCGTTCCTTGGCACAAGCCCGATTTTTTACAGTAAATCATTGTTAAACTTTTTACACTATGTTGATTCATTGCAAGTCATAAGGGCAGGAGATTCGTAGCACTTCCTCTCTCTAGAGGCTGCTGCTGCTATAGTAACGTCTTGTAAAGCACATGCTTCCGTTCTTGTGTTCAAGAGCCCTGGTTAGGCAGTGGTGCTACTGGCACTGACATGTTTTAGTAACCCTCCCTCTGTAGCTGATGTCTTGTCTTCATAGCACACCTCGTGAATAATTGTCATAATTTTAGTGTGTGTATATATATATATAGTAACGGATACGAAAGGCGCGGACAAGAAGAGAGAAGAGAAGACGAAGAGAACGAGGAGTTTGAGAGGCCGGGCTGCGCTACGATCACGCTACGATCCATCGTCCATCTCCTGTAAATAAAACCATTTCTTTGCAACTCTTCGTAACAGTTGTGGTGTAGGTGCTGCGTAATCAACACCCGAAGACGGAGGCTGAACCACAAGTTCTTCGACGGAACCGTCGCCTTGCTGGACTCCCACCGAATCCACCGGAGCTGAATATGTCTCACGACGCAGACGAACAACGGCCCATTCCAACTGCTGCCCCGACAAGTTCTGTTCTGCAACTGAGAGATGCGCGTCCCTTCGCCGGAAGATCGGACAAAGATGTCGAGGAATGGCTCATCCATTATCACCGGGTGAGTGCCGCCAACAAGTGGAACAGCGCTTCTCAGCTTTCGAACGTCGTGTTCTTTCTAACCGATACTGCGTTATTGTGGTTCGACAACCACGAGGAAATGTTCACAACATGGGGAAGATTTGTTTCGGAAATCAAAGAGCAATACGGCGACTCCGCGACAAAAAAGAAAAGGGCAGAACAGACGCTACTGCAACATGCACAAGTGCCAGGCGAAACCTGCACGACCTACATTGAGGCAGTAATAAAACTGTGTAGGATGGTGGACTCTGGAATGTCTGAGGAAGACAAAGTCGGGCACATTCTAAAAGGAATTGCCGAGGATGTTTACAATTTCCTCATCGCAAAAGACAACCATTCGGCACTGTCGCACTTTCGAGCAACTAAAGACGAGGCGCATAACGCGGAAGTTTGGCAGGCTAGCCAATGTGACGACAGTTGCAAGCGTGGACAGCAACCAGCCCCTTGATCTTACATCAACGATCTGACAAATAGTTCGGGAAAAACTCAGCCTGCACGTGCAAGTGACACATCCAGGCACTCATAGCTTCCGCCTACCACCAGATTTTGAGCCAAACGTGGCATCCTTCTCCCTGTATCCTGTGGCAAGGGGCACTGAGGATCAGAAACTCGCGCCCCAACAGCAGCCATGTCCCTACAACAGAGGCCCTACTTATGACGCTCGGCCACAACGAGAGCAGCCGCGTTTTTACCCCCGAGGCCCTACGACTTCTGTCAGGCCGCGACAAGAACAGCACCGACCCTACTACCACGACGTGACTTTTGAACAATATAACGGATTTCAGCAAGCAGCAGAGACAGGTTATTCACCTGACAACAAACTTTCTCGCCGCCCGCAGCCGCCTACCATTCGTTTCGAGGAAGACTCTGTGAACCGCGACCCTCCCGTATGCTACAACTGCGGTTCCACAGGCCATATAGCTCGGTATTGTCGCCAAGCCCATCAATCACGTAGGACACCATCGATGTTCTCGCCACCCAGAACCCGTACTTCATATGACTTTCGGACGACCGATTTGCTTCCAAGGGATCACTTCTCACACAAGACCAGACGCAGCGATTCGCCAGCATCTGAGCGGAGTTTGACACCACCAAATAGCCGTCCCCATCGCTCTCCGCCCCCTCGGCGCCGTTCTTCCTCACCGCCGCCGGGAAACTAGCATCTGCGGCCAATGGAGGTGTGGTCGCCGGACGGTCTTTGCAAGAACTACCTCTGCCTGTTGTGATGTACAAAAACAAAGTGAATGCCTCGATTGACGGAATAGCGACCATGGCGTTAGTTGATACTGGGGCAACTGTGTCTGTGATGAGCCTCGCTCTCAAAAACCGTCTAGGCCACAAAGTTATGTCTTCTTGGAACGACGGTATTACCTTTCGTATAGTAGGCGGCGAGTGGCTTCATCCCCTTGGTGTTTGCGCTGTGAGTGTTTTGTTGGCTGGGAAAGTGTTTTTGTCGGAATTCCTTGTTCTTCCTCGTTGTTCGCACGATGTTATTCTTGGTATCAATTTTCTTGAACAGTGCAGCGCTTCCGTGGACTGTGGTTGTGGCGAAATATCATTGAACAAGTTATTTATATCAGCACATTCCGAACAAAGCTCGTATGGGGAAAACAGGGACACAGACACACTCAGTGTTCTTAATGAAGTGATTGCATCATTGTGGTGCCTGATGCCCGTTCGTGTTTCGGCAACTACTGTTGATGCTGATTGTGTTGACCTTGTAGTTGGGCCTCTCCGAATAAACTGTGCTAAAAAAGATATACTTGTGCCCTTATCTGTCGTGTGCATGACGAAAGGAGTTGCCACATTGTGAACGCTGAATTATTCCGCCACGCCGGTTGTCCTTCCTCGCGGTATGAAAATCGCTATCTTCGATAAAGCCGCATGTAGCTCAATAGCGGCACTAACTACGGACATCTCTACAGCTTGCTCTCCTTGAGATAATCGCCATTCTGAAGAGCTAATGCTTGGCATGATCAGCAAGGCTCTCGATACATTGGAACGGCAAGCACTAGTACAGGCCCTTGCCAGGCATGAGGCTGCATTCGACTTCACACGCATGGAGATGCACCCCTTCATTTACCGTCGTCCCGCGCTCGTCACAGAATAGATACCGGCTCAGCACACCCCATCCGCCAGAAGCCCTACCGAGTGTCATTGTCCGAGCGCAAAGTTATTGCAGAGCGAGACAAGGAGATGATGAACAAAGGTGTCGTTCAAGAGTCGTCTAGTCCATGGGCAGCCCCAGTAATCCTGGTCCAAAAAAAAGATGGCTCCTGTAGATTCTGCGTGGATTACAGACATCTAAACGCAGTGACGAAGAAGGATGTCTATTCAGTACCGCGGATCGATGACGTCATTGATTGCTTACATGCTGCTTCTTACTTCTCAACACTTGATTTGCGATCGGGGTATTGGCAAATACCTATGAACCCTGCCGACAAGGAAAAGACTGCTTTCGTGACTCCAGATGGCCTATTCGAATTTAATGTTTTGCCTTTTGGCCTTTGCAATGCTCCTGCCACCTTTGAAAGATTCATGGACACAGTACTACGTGGTCTAAAGTGGGAGATATGTATGTGTTACCTCGATGATGTTATAATATTTGGCCGCACGTTTGAAGAACATAACGAATGCCTCAGCCTCGTTCTCGACTGCATTGAGAAAGCTGGACAGGTTCTAAACTCAAAAAAATGTCGGTTCGGTGAACGTCAGACACTGGTCCTGGGAGTCAACAAGGATGGCGTCAGACCCTATCCTCGTAGGATTGAAGCGGTGAGCTCCTTCAAACCACCGCAGTCAGCACGAGAACTCCGCTCACTCATTGGCCTGTGTTCGTATTTTCGTCGTTTTGTTCCCCGGTTTGCCGACATCGTTTACCCATTGACAAGCATTTTGCGACAAAATGCATCCTTCAATTGGACACCAGAGTGTGACGCATCATTCTCTCAACTGAAGTTTATACTAACGTCAGCACCCCTCTTGCGTCACTTCGACCCATCTTGCCCGACTGAAGTTCACACTGATGCTAGTGGAATCGGGATAGGAGCGGTGCTTGTACAACGTCACAGTGGCGCCGAACCTGTTGTCGCATATGCCAGCCGTTGTCAGAGCAAATCTGAACGCAATTATACGGTCACGGAACAGGAATGCCTGGCAGCCGTTTTCGCCGTACAAAAGTTTCGATGTTATCTCTACGGTAGACCATTCAAGATTATCACCGACCATCATTCTTTATGCTGGCTGGTCGGTTTGCGTGATCCCTCTGGTCGCCTCGCACGTTGGGCACTGCGCCTCCAGGAATACGACTTTGTGGTATCGTACAAGAGTGGCCGTCGTTTAGCTGACGCAGACTGCCTCTCTCGGATTCCTCTTGCGACTACAGACTGCGATGCTGAGAATTTTGACGGCTGTCTCGCTGCTGTTACTTCTACGTTCCCTGACGTGGCAGACTTTCAGCGAGAACAACGGAATGATGTTACCCTCGATCCACTCTTTGTTGCAGCCCGTACTTCTAAAGGCAGCGGTCACTTTACTGTCCATGATAAATTACTCTACAAAACTAATTACTCCGGGCATAGAGCGCGTTTTCTGCTTGTTGTCCCCGAGAGTCTCCGCTCTGACGTTCTACGCGCCATGCATGATGATGTGACATACGGCCATTTCGGCTTCATACGAACGCTGCACCGCACGCAGGAGCGCTTTTACTGGCCCAAGATGTACAAAACAACCAAGCGCTATGTCGCTAGTTGTGAAACGTGCCAACGTCACAAGCGACCGACCACCGCAGCCCCGGGTCCCCTTCGGTCATTGACACCGCCCAGTACGCTGTTCGAGCAAGTAGGCATTGACCTTTTGGGTCCATTCCCGTTATCTAACAACAAGAACCGTTGGATAATTGTCTGCGTAGACCATCTTACACGGTATGCAGAAACTGCAGCCATACCGTCTTCCACCGCTGCTTGCGTGGCGGTCTTCCTGCTGCGTTCCGTGGTTCTTCGTCATGGCCCACCACGTGTCATCATCAGCGACCGTGGTCGCCAGTTCACTGCTGATGCCATTGAACAGTTACTTCGTTTGTGCACTTCAGAGTTCCGTCATTCCACGCCGTATCATCCACAGACCCCCCGCAGGGGCGTCTGCGTAAGCAGGCGTTTGGTGTGTTGCGACACCACGTACCCGAGCACACGAGGGTTGGACCCTCCCGCGTGTAGCCGTGCGCGGCTTAGCCGTGTCCGGGGAAAGTGGGATCCTGGAGGTTGAGCCGATGCCGGGTGTTCGGACCTTTAAGGCCCCCCGGCGGAGGCAACACGCCTCTTTGGCCTCCGCTTCACGTAGACGGCACCCCCGGACTGACCCACCCGGGGGAAATCGGTAGTTGCCTTTTCCTGTCTCTCACTCTCCCTCCAACCTTCGTCTTTCCCTCACTTTCCATCTTTCCTGTCTTCTCCTAGCTTCCACTCACTTCCAATTTTCCAGGCAGCAAGGGTTAACCTTGTGTGAATAGCCAACCTAGGTTATCTCATATTTGGTTATAGTTATAACGTACAGCTGGCGCATACAGGACCTGTTTTTACAGTTTTGTAGCGTCCCCTTGTAGGGCTCCACGGTGGGTGGTTGGCGTTATTGCCGAAAATTCAATCCCTTTATGGCAACCCCTTTCCCTCCGCTTCCTGATCGCCCTCAGAAAAGAGGGCGCACCGAAGATGTATTTCAGTTTTTTGGACGACAAAGACCCAACTTCCCACGATTTCACGTCGTTCATTCAGAAAAGCCAGATAAACAAGTACGCACAATCTCCCCATTTCTAGTTTCTAAGTCTTTAACTGAGGCTCTTGGTCCAGGTTACAAGGCATCAAGGATGGCAAGTGGAGATCTCCTTTTGGAGCTTCGTGACCTGAAACAATACGAAAAGCTACCTAATCTAGTGTCTTTTGGTGACTTTCAAGTGACAGTGACTCCACACCGCACTATGAACACTACACGCGGCGTTGTCTCAGATGATGACCTGCTTCAGCTGACAGAGGCAGAGCTCCTGAGGGCTTCAATGACCAAAATGTTGTTAATGTGAAAAGAATAAAGATGAGGCGCGATGGTAAAGAAATTCCAACCAAACACCTAATTCTCACCTTCAATTCAAGTGTCCTGCCCGAATCAATCGAGGCCGGGTACATAAAGCTCCGTGTCAGGCCTTACGTGCCTAATCCACTCCGATGTTTCAAATGCCAGCGCTTCGGCCACAGCTCGCAGAGCTGCCGAGGCCGCCAAACTTGTGCTAAATGCAGTGCCAAAGAACACACCACTGAAACCTGTGAGAACCCTCTCCGCTGTGTAAACTGCGATGGGGAGCACGCCGCGTACTCGCGGTCGTGCCCATCCTGGAAGAAAGAAAAGGAAATTGTTACAATTAAAGTCAAGGAAAATATCACTTTCAAAGAGGCACGCAGGCGGGTTTCATACCTGCCCAAGAAAAGCTTTGCCGAAGTGGCGCGTCAGGGGGCAGCGTCACAACGGCCTCCGGCGGCTGTCCGACCCACAAGCAGTGAGTCGCCAGTTACGCCGTCTGCCCCTGCGGCGGTTGCAGCTAGCGCTGCTCCGTCAACCGTGGAGAAGGGACCATCGATCCCGAAGGTGGGCGCAGCCGAGGCTGCCTCAACCTCCCAGGTCCCTTCCAGCGCTGGCAACGGCCGGCGCAGCCAAATCCCCCAGGGAGCCCCAACGACCTCCGGGCTGGTGGGCGCAGCGGTCTTGCCCTCCAAGGCGGGACTCTCTCTGATAACTTCTCGCTCGCAAGAGCACGTGTCCGGCGCCTCACAAGAGGCAATGGACACAACACCTATCCCCACGGCGCGCCAAGCGCCTAAGGAGCGGCGAGGCTCCCTCGAACGCTCCAGAAAGAGCAAAACTCCCGTTACAGGGCCTCGAAAGGGCTCTGTAATTTAATCACTGTAATTTCCATAATCACCACTTCTGTTTCTGTGCACACAGCACATATTAACTCCCAATATGGATACACAAATAATTCAATGGAACGTCAGAGGTCTTCTCAGAAACCTTGATGATATGCAGGAACTTATACAAAAACACAATCCAAAAGTGCTGTGTTTACAGGAAACACATTTAAAAAACAAACACACAAACTTTCTTCGACAGTATCTAACTTTTTGCAAAGATCGCGATGATGCCGTCGCATCATCGGGCGGTGTTGCCATAGTCACTCATAGAAATATAGCGTGCGAACCTTTACAGCTACAAACGCCCCTTGAAGCAGTGGCGGTTCGAGCTGTCCTACTAAACAAACTCATCACCATTTGCTCGCTTTACATACCCCCGCATTACCAACTAAACAAACATGAATTTCAGTCCTTGATAGATCAATTGCCAGAACCCTATGTTGTTCTTGGCGATCTCAATGCGCACAGCAGTCTGTGGGGAGACTCTCGTATCGATGCGCGAGGTCGCCTCGTTGAACAATTTCTTTTTTCGTCCGGTGCGTGTCTGCTGAATAAGAAGACACCCACATATATTCTCTCGCAAACAGAACATTTTCTTCAATTGACCTCAGCCTAGTTTCCCCTTGTATACTGTCTGAACTCGAATGGGAAGTCACCAAGAATCCTTACGGAAGCGACCACTTCCCCATACTGCTAAAAACACATAAAGAAAAAGAATGTCTACCACAGGCTCCTAGGTGGAAGATCGATACAGCCGACTGGGAGAAGTTCCGAAACTTAACTAATATCTCATGGAATGACATGTCTTGTTTAGGAATTGATGCTGCTGTGCAGTATCTTACAGCCTTCATTATAGATATTGCATCTAAATGCGTATCAGAAGTAAATGGCTTGGCATGTAAACGGCGGGTCCCGTGGTGGAACGAAGACTGCAGGATCGCTCGTAAGAAACAAAACAAAGCGTGGGGGTTGCTACGCGCTTCTCCCACTGCAGAGAATCTAGTCAACTTTAAGCAAGTAAAATTCCAAGGCAGGCGAACCCGCCGACAGGCCAGAAGAGAAAGCTGGCACAAGTTTTATCGAGTATTAACTCGTTTAGGGATGAGGCCAAAGCCTGGAACAGAGTTAATAGGATTAGAGGGCGGGAAACACATTCGCTCCCCCTGGTAAACACACAGGGCGATACACTGCAAGACCAGGCAGACTCACTTGGAGAATATTTTGAGAGCGTGTCAAGTCAAACAAATTATACACAATCCTTTCTCAAATACAAACAAACAGAAGAACGTAAGCCATTAACAAGAAAAGGTCGAGAGAATGAGCCGTACAACCGTCCTTTTTGTATTGCCGAATTGAAAGCTGCCTTGAGCGCATGCAACAGCTCACCAGGATCTGATAGAATCATGTATGAAATGCTCAAAAACTTACACAATGACACGCAGGATACACTACTCACACTTTTCAACACCATTTGGGATGCAGGGTACCTTCCAACTGCATGGAAGGAAGCCATTGTGGTCCCTGTTTTGAAACAAGGCATGGACCCTTCCTCAGTGGCAAGTTACCGCCCGATAGCCCTCACAAGTTGCATCTGTAAGGTGTTTGAAAAAATGATTAATCGGAGACTCATTCATTTCCTTGAACTGAGCAAAATCCTTGATCCCTATCAGTGCGGCTTCCGAGAAGGGCGCTCCACAACTGACCATCTTGTACGTGTCGAAGCAAATATCCGGGACGCATTTGTACACAAACAATTCTTCTTATCCATATTCCTCGATATGGAGAAGGCGTACGATACGACGTGGCGTTACGGAATCTTAAGAGACTTGTCAGAAATGGGCATCCACGGTAATATGCATAATATAATAGAAAGCTATCTGTCAAATCGTACCTTCCGGGTAAAAGTCGGCAATGCATTCTCACGCCCTTTTACGCAAGAAACGGGTGTACCCCAAGGAGGCGTGCTGAGCTGCACGCTCTTTATCGTGAAGATGAACACGCTTCGTGTTTCATTACCACCCGCCATCTTTTACTCTGTCTACGTGGACGACATTCAAATAGCTTTCAAATCTTGTAACCTCGCAGTCTGCGAGAGACAGGTACAGCATTGCCTGAACAAAGTCTCAGTGTTGGCAGACAAGAATGGATTTAAGATCAATCCTAACAAAAGCTCTTGCGTTCTTTTTACAAGAAAGAGAGGCCTGGTTCCGGATCCTTCCTTAGAACTGTGTGGACAACGAATACCTATCAGCAAAGAGCACAAATTCCTAGGTGTCATACTTGACTACAGACTCACCTTCGTCCCCCACATTAAATATCTTAAAGAAAAATGTCTGAAAACAATGAACATAATCAAACTTCTATCCCAGACTACATGGGGTAGTGACAGAAAGTGTTTAATGAATATCTATAACAGCCTCATTCGATCACGACTATGGTGCCGTGATCTATCATTCTGCAGCCCCGAGCGCGCTAAAGATGCTAGATCCGGTCCACCATCAAGGAATCCGACTGGCCACTGGCGCTTTCAGAACGAGTCCCATACAAAGTTTATATGTAGAATCAAATGAGTGGTCACTTCATCTGCAGAGAACATACATCAGCCAAACATATTTTCTGAATGCCCACTCAAATCCACAACATCCCTGGTTTAATACCATTAATGACATGACATATGCTACACTCTTTCGCAGTCGTCCCTCCGTAAGGCAGCCTTTCTCGCTGCGTGTGAGGGAGCTTAGTGAAGAAATGCACGTTCCACTCCTCGAGCTTCCCCTAATGCATCCAGCCAAGCTGCTGCCTCCGTGGGAGTGGCAGCTCATACAATGTGATATATCTTTCGTGGAAGTCACAAAGCATGCTCCAGAGATTGAAATCCAAATGCATTTCCGGGAACTCCAGTACAAATACTCCTGCACTGAGTTCTACACAGATGCATCGAAGTCACGCGACGGGGTGTCCTATGCAGCCGTCGGTCCATCCTTCTCGGAATCCGATTTACTGCATCCGGAAACTAGTATCTTCACGGCTGAGGCCTACGCAATACTGTCGACCGTGAAGCATATAAGGAAATCAAAACTCAAAAAATCAATTATATATACGGACTCCCTAAGTGTTGTGAAGTCTTTGATATCGTTCTGTAAGCACAAAAATCCTATAATCATTGAACTCTATTCCGCCCTAAGTAAAGCATATGTATCTAACCAGCATGTGATAATATGCTGGGTGCCTGGACATAGGGGCATCCAGGGTAACGTGTTAGTGGACCAAATGGCCACATCAATTGCATCACACACTGTTAATTCTGCCGCTACAGTCCCTGTCGCAGACCTGAAGCCTTTCTTAAGAAGGAAACTGCGAAACTACTGGCAGCGCTTGTGGGACCTGGAAACAAATAATAAGCTGCATGTGATAAAGCCACAACTAGGTTTCTGGCCTCCTGTAACAAAATCACGCCGTACAGATGTCCTATTCTGTCGTCTAAGAATAGGACACACTTTTGGCACGCATAACTTCTTACTTACTGGAATTGAGCCCCCAACCTGTGGGAGATGCGGGGAGAGGCTGACCGTCCTCCATGTCCTCCTGGAGTGTCGGAAAGTCGAATCTGAGAGAAAGAAACATTTTCCATTAGCATTCCGGCAGCGCATTCCCCTTCATCCTGTAATGTTACTCGGCCCAGAACCACTCTTTGACACTAACGCAGTCCTAGACTTCCTGAAAGATGTTGTCCTGCATGTTATTAGCCCCACATGTTCATAGCGGGTCCTCTCTTCAGAGGATACCGCTGTGATAGCTCTTTCGTGTAGCACGTGCCTCTAGGCCCTTGTGTTTCAAGGGCTCCGGCGAGGCAACAGTGCTCCAGCCAATTTTACCATCTCATATATTTTCAATGATATATCATTCTTTTACGATGGATTTTAATGTTCACAGTATTCGTCATTAGTCATCGCCATAATATTATATCACGTAGATTTTATGCACTTTACAGCAACTATTTTTAGGCCACTTTACAGCCAAGCCACATCTCCATAATACATCGTCAACATCACCACTTGTCATGGCGCTCTTTGGCCACACCTGGCCCTTGCGCCATTAAACACCACATATCATCATCATCATCATCCACGGACCAACGGCCTCGTTGAAAGGACGAACAGAACACTGACCAACATGCTTGCCATGTACGTCTCCCCCGCAGGGGCGTCTGCGTCAGCAGGCGTTTGGTGTGTTGCGACACCACGTACCCGAGCACACGAGGGTTGGACCCTCCCGCGTGTAGCCGTGCGCGGCTTAGCCGTGTCTGGGGAAAGGGGGATCCTGGGGGTTGAGCCGATGCTGGGTGTCTGGACCTTTAAGGCCCCCCGGCGGACGCAACACACCCCTTTGGCCTCTGCTTCACATAGACGGCCCCCCCGGACTGACCCACCCGGGGGAAATCGGTAGTTGCCTTTTCCTGTCTCTCTCTCCCTCCAGCCTTCGTCTTTCTCTCACTTTTCATCTTTCCTGTCTTCTCCTTCCTTCCGCTTACTTCCATAGTTTCCAGGCAGCAAGGGTTAACCTTGTGTGATTAACCAACCTAGGTTATTTCATATTTGGTTATAGTGATGACGTACAGCTGGCGTTTACAGGACCTGTTCTTACAGTCTCTGTAGCGTCCCCTTGTAGGACTCCATGGTGGGTGGCTGGCGTTATTGCCGAAAATTCAATTCCTTTATGGCAACATCCTTCCCTCCACTTCCTGATCGCCCTCAGAAAAGAGGGCGCACCGATGATTTATTCCACTTTTTTGGTCGACAAAAAGAATCCTTCCCTCGTTTTCACGTGATCCACTCTGAAAAACCAGCTAAACAAGTGCGAACAATCTCCCCGTTCCTTGTATCTAAGTCTCTTACCGAAGTTTTTGGTCCAGGATATAAGGTGTCGAGGATGGCTAGCGGAGACCTCCTCCTGGAGCTCCGCGATCAGAAGCAATTTGAAAAACTGCCTCAGCTAGTATCATTTGGGGAGACCCAAGTAGTAGTAACCCCGCACCGCACGATGAATACTTCCCGCGGCGTTGTCTCGGACGATGATTTGCTGGAGCTCTCTGAGGCTGAGCTCTTGGAGGGCTTCAGCGAACAGACTGTCATAAATGTCAAAAGGATCAAGATAAGACGAGACGGTAAAGAAATTCCGACCAAACACCTAATACTCACCTTCAATTCAAGTGTCCTGCCCGAGTCAATCGAGGCCGGGTACATCAAGCTTCGTGTACGCCCGTATGTGCCAAATCCCTTGAGATGTTTCAAATGCCAACGTTTTGGCCACAGCTCGCAGAGCTGCCGAGGCCGCCAAACATGCGCCAAATGCAGTGCCCTTGAACACGCAACTGAAGAATGTAAGAACTCTCTACACTGTGTAAACTGTGATGGGGATCACGCCGCGTACTCACGGTCGTGCCCATCCTGGAACAAAGAAAAAGAAATCGTAACGATCAAAGTGAAAGAAAATATCTCATTTAAGGAGGCACGCAGGCGGGTTGCATACCTGCCAAAGAAAAGCTTTGCCGAAGTGGCGCGTCAGGGGGCAGCGTCACAACGGCCTCCGGCGGCTGTCCGACCCACAAGCAGTGAGTCGGCAGTCACGCCATCTGCCCCCGCGACGGTTGCAGCTAGCGCTGCTCCGTCAACCGAGGAGAAGGAACCATCGACCCCGAAGGAGGGCGCAGCCGAGGCTGCCTCAACTTCCGAGGTTCCTTCATGCGCTGGCAACGGCCGGCGTAGCCAAGTCCCTCTGGGAGCCCCATCGACCTCCGGGCTGGTGGGCGCAGGGGTCTTGCCCTCCAAGGCGGGACTCCCTCTGAAATCTTCCCGCTCGCAAGAGCACGTGTCCGGCGCCTCACAAGAGGCAATGGACACTACACCCATCCTCAAGGCGCACCAAGCGCCTAAGGAGCGGCGAGGCTCCCTCGAACGCTCCAGAAAGAACAAAACCCCTATTACAGGGCCTCGAAAGGGTTCTGTAATCTAAGGCATCCCGTCCGTTTCCGTAAACACAGCACCAATTTATTTTAAGTATGGATACACAAATCATTCAATGGAACATTAGAGGTCTCCTTACAAACCTTGATGATTTGCAAGAACTCATCCACAAACATAATCCAAAAGTGCTGTGTTTACAGGAAACACATTTAAAATCCAGACACGCAAACTTTCTCCGTACGTATGTTACGTTTCGTAAAGATCGCGATGATGCCATCGCATCATCGGGTGGTGTTGCGATTCTCACAGATAAAAGTATAGCATGTCAACCTTTACAGCTTCGAACGCCCCTTGAAGCAGTGGCGGTGCGAGTTGTTCTGCTAAACAAACTCATCACTATTTGCTCGCTTTATATACGCCCACATTACAAATTAACTAAACATGAATTTCAGTCCTTTATAGATGAACTGCCAGAACCCTATGTTGTTCTTGGCGACTTCAATGCGCACAGCTCCCTGTGGGGCGACTCTCTTATAGATGCGCGAGGTCGTCTTGTTGAACAGTTCCTCTTCTCTTCTGGTGCATGCCTGCTGAATAAGAAGGCACCCACATATTATTCTCTCGCCAACAGAACATTTTCATCAATTGACCTCAGCCTAGTTTCCACGTGTATACTGCCTGAACTCGAATGGGAAGTTATGAACAATCCTTACGGGAGCGACCACTTCCCGATACTGATAAGAACATCTAAAGAAAACGAATGTCCTCCACAAGCTCCTAGGTGGAAGATAGACACAGCCGACTGGGAGAAATTTCGAACTCTCACTAACATCTCATGGGCCGACATGTCTTCTCTAGAAATTGATGCTGCTGTAGAGTATCTTACATCATTCATGATGGATGCCGCATCAAAATGCATATCCGAAGCGAGTAGTCTGGCATGCAAACGACGTGTACCGTGGTGGAACAGCGAATGTCGGACCGCCCGTAAGAATCAGAACAAGGCGTGGGGGTTGCTGCGAGCTTCTCCCACCGCTGAGAATCTTGTCAACTTTAAAAAAATAAAATCCCAAGGTAGGAGAACCCGCCGACAGGCCAGAAGAGAGACCTGGCACAGGTTTTTATCGAGTATTAACTCGTTTAGGGATGAGGCCAAAGCCTGGAACAGAGTTAATAGGATTAGAGGGCGGCAAACACATTCACTCCCCCTGGTGAACACACAGGGCGATACACTGCAAGACCAGGCAGACTCACTTGGGGAATATTTTGAGAGCGTGTCAAGTCCAACAAATTATACACATTCCTTTCTCAAATACAAAGAAACAGAAGAACGTAAGCCATTAAGAAGAAAAGGTCGAGAGAATGAGCATTACAACTGTCCTTTTTGTATTGCTGAATTAAGAGCTGCCTTGAGCGTATGCAACAGCTCCGCACCTGGATCTGATAGAATCATGTATGAAATGCTCAAAAACTTACATAATGACACGCAGGTTACACTACTCACACTTTTCAACACCATTTGGGATGCAGGGTACCTTCCAACCGCATGGAAGGAAGCCATTGTGGTCCCTGTTTTGAAACAAGGCAAGGACCCTTCCTCAGTGGCAAGTTACCGCCCGATAGCCCTCACAAGTTTCATCTGTAAGGTGTTTGAAAAAATGATTAATCGGCGACTCATCCATTTCCTTGAACTGAGCAAAATCCTTGATCCCTATCAGTGCGGCTTCCGAGAAGGGCGCTCCACAACTGACCATCTTGTACGTGTCGAAGCAAATATCCGGGACGCATTTGTACACAAACAATTCTTCTTATCCATATTCCTCGATATGGAGAAGGCGTACGATACGACGTGGCGTTACGGAATCCTAAGAGACTTGTTAGAAATGGGTATCCATGGAAATATGCTTAACCTAATAGAAAGCTATCTGTCCAGTCGTACCTTCCGGGTAAAAGTAGGAAATGTACTTTCGCGTCCTTTTACGCAAGAAACTGGTGTACCGCAAGGAGGCGTGCTCAGCTGCACACTCTTCATCGTGAAGATGAACACGCTTCGCGCTTCATTACCACCGGCAATCTTTTATTCTGTCTACGTGGACGACATACAAATAGCTTTCAAATCCTGTAACCTGGCAGTGTGCGAGGGACAGGTACAGCACGGCCTGAACAAAGTCTCAATGTGGGCAGACAAGAATGGATTTAAGATCAATCCTAACAAAAGCTCTTGTGTTCTTTTTACAAGAAAGAGAGGCCTGGTTCCGGATCCTTCCTTAGAACTGTGTGGACAACGAATACCTATCAGCAAACAGCACAAATTCTTAGGTATCATACTTGACTACAGACTCACTTTCATTCCACACATTAAATATCTGAAAGAAAAATGTCTAAAAACAATGAACCTAATGAAACTCCTATCCCAGACTACATGGGGTAGTGATAGGAAGTGCTTAATGAACCTATACAAGAGCCTAATTCGGTCTCGATTGGATTATGGTGCTGTAGTATATAACTCTGCCGCCCCGAGCGCACTAAAGATCCTAGATCCTGTCCACCATCTAGGAATCCGATTGGCCACTGGCGCTTTCAGAACGAGTCCCATACAAAGTCTATATGTAGAATCAAATGAATGGTCTCTCCACCTACAGAGATCATACATTAGCTATACATATTTCCTTAAAGTACGCTCTAATCCTGAACATCCATGTTTTGATACCGTTACTGATATGACGTGCGCTACACTTTTCAGCAATCGTCCCTCCATAAGACAGCCTTTCTCGCTGCGTGTGAAGGAGCTTAGCGATGAAATGCATGTCCCACTCATCGAGCATCGCTTAATGCACCTAACCAAGCTCTTACCTCCTTGGGAGTGGCAGATGATACACTGCGACATATCTTTCATGCAGGTTACAAAACACGCTCCAGAGACTGAAATCCAGATGCATTTCCAGGAACTGCAATACAAACACTCCTGCACGGAGTTTTACACAGACGCATCGAAGTCACGCGAGGGGGTGTCATATGCAGCCGTCGGTCCATCCTTCTCGGAATCCGATTTACTGCATCCGGAAACTAGTATCTTCACGGCTGAGGCCTACGCAATATTGTCGACCGTGAAGCATATAAGGAAATCAAAACTCAGAAAGTCAGTTATATATACGGACTCCCTTAGTGTTGTGAAGTCTTTGATGTCGTTCTGTAAGCACAAAAATCCTATAATAATTGAACTCTATTCTGTCTTATGCAAAGCATATGTATCTAACCAGGATGTGGTTATATGCTGGGTGCCTGGCCATAGGGGCATCCAGGGTAACGTTCTAGCGGACCAGATGGCCACATCAATTGCCTCACACACTGTTAATTCTACTGCTGCAGTCCCTGTCACAGACCTGAAACCCTTCTTAAGAAGGAAACTGCGAAACTACTGGCAACGATTGTGGGACCTGGAAACAAGTAATAAGTTGCATTTAATAAAGCCACAATTAGGTTTCTGGCCTCCTGTAACAAAATCACGCCGGACAGATGTCCTATTCTGTCGCCTCAGAATAGGACACACATTTGGCACACATAACTTTTTACTCACTGAAAATGATCCTCCAACCTGCGGTAGATGCGGGGAGAGGCTGACCGTCCTCCACGTCCTCCTGGAGTGTCGGGCAGCCGAATCTGAAAGAAGGAAAAATTTTTACTAGCATACCGGCAGCACATCCCCCTACATCCCGTAATGCTACTCGGCCCAGAACCTTTATTTGACACCAACACAGTACTAAATTTCCTGAAAGATGTCGTCCTGCATGTTTTTAGCCCCACATGTTCGTAGCGGGTCCTCTCTTCAGAGGATGCCGCTGCGATATCTCTTTAGTATAGCACATGCCTCTAGGCGCTTGTCTTTCAAGGGCTCTGGCGAGGCAGCAGTGCTCCAAGTAATTTTAACATCCTACATATTTTTGATTTTGCATCATTCTTCTACGATGGATTTTAATGTTCATAGTAATCGTCATTAGTCATCGCCATAATTTTATAGCACGTAGATTTTACGCACTTTACAGCGACAATTTTTAGGCCACTTTACAGCCAAGTCACATCTCCATAATACATCGTCAACATCACCACTTGTCATGGCGCTCTTTGGCCAGGCCTGGCCCTTGCGCCATTAAACACTACATATCATCATCATGTACGTCTCCTCCAATCATAAGAACTGGGATGACGTGCTTCCGTTCATCACTTACGCATACAACACGGTGAAACACGAAACCATGAACTATAGCCCATTTCATCTCCTGTATGCAACGTTACCGCGAAGCCCTCTGGACACTTTCTTACCCTTCGTACTGCACAGTGACGATTCTGTATCGAAGACATTGTGTCTCGCCGAAGGTGCCCGTCGAATAGCTCATCTTCGTACTCTGGCCTCGCAAAGTCGCTCAAAAGAGCGATACGACAACCGCCACGTACAAGTATCGTTGGGAAAAGGTGACTTGGTCCTTCTTTGGACACCGCAACGCAAGCGTGGATTGTGCCAAAAGTTCTTGTCACAATATTCAGGCCTATATGTAGTTATGGACCGCCTGAGCGAACTCACTTACGTCATAGCTCGCCTCCTGTGCAATGGTCGGCGATCAAGCAGAACTCAGCTGACTCATATTGCTCGCCTGAAGCCTTTCTACCCTGCTTGTCCATCCTGACTCGCCCCACAGGCTTCGTCTGCTTGCGGTGAAATGTAACGGACACGAAAGGCGCGGACAAGAAGAGAGAAGAGAAGACGAAAAGAACGAGGAGTTTGAGAGGCCAGGCTGCGCTATGATCACGCTACGATCATCGTCCATCTCCTGTAAATAAAACCATTTCTTCGCAATTCTTCGTAACAATATATATTGCGCACTTTACAGCAAATGTTCTTCGGCCTCTATACAGCCACATTACATATACCTTCTGGAATTCATTGCTACATTGACAACTCATGATCACTTCCTTGGTGCTCTTTGACCAGAACTGGTTCTTGTGCCATTAAGTACCATACATAGTCATCATGAATTAACTCCTGAGAGTTTTCCACTGCCATGATATTCAGTCTGCCTTGATCTGATAAGCATGCACCCATTTCATGCGAAGCATATTACTAGAGCTCAACCCAGCTCCTCAGGCGCGGCGGTGTCGCCTTCAATACCACGTGACACCGTGACGTCACGACAGAGGAGAAACGGGGCTCCAACTCGCGACGTCGCGGCGGTATATAAGCAGCTGCGCTTGCCTCTGCTAGACACTCACGAGGTGAGATGCCCCCTGGAGACAGAGCTGCTCGTTGGAATGAGAAGCGAAGGTTGCGGCGTGCTACAGAGACTGATTTTCTAGGTGGCTTTGGCTCAACTCTTGCAAGATGGGCTGGGTGGGAATCGAACCAGGGTCTCCGGAGTGTGAGACGGAGACGCTACCACTGAGCCACGAGTACGATGCTTCAAAGCGGTACAAAAGCGCCTCTAGTGAATGCGGTGTTGCCTTAGAAACGAGCTGTTTCTAAGGCTCAGGCGTGCGTCGCTTGCTCAGGCGCACATTTCGTTGCCGCGCCGAACGCTGCGTTGCTCGACGCTCACCGCGTCCAATGCGGGGCGCGTAGTCGCTGCGCCGTAGCCCATTGTCTTACACCCCTTGGCGGGTCGACGGGAACGCTGTCGCGTTCCACTCTTGAAGGCGAAGCAGAGTAACGCATGAGTTGTTTCTTCGTCTAGCCGAACCAAATATAGCCAAGCAACAGCAGTTCACCAGGCTAAACAGTGGTTCAACAACTAAAATAAAGGCTAGTATGCTTCGCATCCTGGGCTTAACCTTAACTAAGCCACAGCCATTTTTTTTTTCAGATGACAGCATTTTTAGAGTAATTTAAGAAATCTAAGAATTTAGCCCTTTGATGATGGCACATATAAATACCCCCCAAAAATGTTATTTTCTATCTAAATGTGCAAAGCACATCAAGAGTGAGCATAATCAGCAAAAAACAAGATATTTTGCAGGAAGCTCTTTCAGCAATAAGTAGGCTTCAGCCCAAGCTACTTATGGCTTCGTTTTAAATTTGTACAGATAGTTCTCATCATTTGTGAACCATAGGTACACATTTCATTTGCCTTACATCACGTGTGTGACCCCACTGCAGCCAGAGATCTTACATCAATTTGTCTCTTCTGACCATGCTTTCAAAACAAAGCAAGTCGCGTGCCAAGCTTCTTCTTCCTTGTCCTGTGTTCCTGCTCTGTACCAACAAATGACAGCTGCTGCCTGTCATTCAGTGTTAGCCAAAACATTTAGCCAGAAACTTGGGAAAAAGAAGAAGAATAACTTTATTGAAAGGTCCGGCAAGTTATTTGGGGATTGGGCAAATATCACCGCCTAGGTGTCGGCCACAAGCCCTTGAGCTTTGGTGGCTTCCTTGGCCCGCTGTACGGCCCATAGTTTGTCTTCGAGGGCAGAGCTGAGCAGCGCAGTCTGCCAGCACGTTCAGTTCAAGGCTGCATCCCTGTTTGGAACCCCACTTTGTTCGCACTCCCGTAACATGTGTTCTAAGGTTGCCCTGGCGTCACAAAACTTACATTGGCTTGACGAAGTGTAACAAAGATTCACAATCGGAGAGTTTAGAAATGTTCTTGTCTGCAGCTGTTGTCAAGTGACCACCTGTCTCTTGTTCATTTTCTCGTGTAGTGGCAGCAACTTGCACCTCGCCAGTCTGTAGTGTTGTGTGATTTCTCTGGGACTCGTCAGGCGATCCTCCTACTCCCACCCCTCGCCCAACGCCGTGGTCGAGGCGGCGGCGGTGGTAGTGATGGTGGTAAGCCTTCGAGCTGACCCTTGCACCGCCTTGTTGCCAGCAAGCGAGGTGGTGTGGGCAGGCGCCCATACAATGTAAAATTCCTTATTCTCAGTTTTGCCCTCATGTAGTATTCGTAACGCCTCAGGGGAGATGCGGCCATTGGCATAGTCGCAAACTGCCGTCTGGGAGTCGCTTATCCCTACTTTGGCTGTGGTGGTGGCCACAACAAGTGTGATGACCACCTCCTCCACCGTCTCCATGTGCACCATGCATAGCGTGACAGTCTTGCAAACATTCTTGTGATCTACCACCGCGGCCGCGAAGGCACGCCTGCATGCATACCTAGCTGCATCCACGAACACTGTATCTTCACAGTTGCCGTACTTCTGTACATCCTGCGCTCTCTTTTCCCTCTTACCCCTGTGGTAGTCCGGGTGCATCTTCCTCGGTAGTGGAGGGACCACCAACCTGTCCCTGAAGTTTCTCGGTATGTCGACTTTGATGACGTGTTGAGCATGATACCTGATGCCTAACTGCCCTAGTATGTATCTGCCCGCCCTGCTCATGGAAAGGCGTTCATACTGCACAATGTCCTGTGCCTCTATCAATTCCCCCAGCGTGTTGTGTAGACCCAGATAGAGTAACCTGCTTGTGTTGATCGGTAGCCCTATGGCCTGTTTGTAAGCCTTTCTGATTAAGCTTTCCATCTGTCTTCTCCGCTACCTGTCACTTGAGGTAGGGTGCCATGTATGTTATTCGACTAATTACGAAGGCCTGAACTAGCCTGATCATGTTACCCTCTTTCATCCTGCTGTATCTGTTGGCTATGCGTCTGAGTAACCTGACGGTCTGTGCCACCTTCACTCTCCCCATGGCCTCGCCGAAACTTAGGAAGAAAAAAAATTTCTTCGTGTGTTTAGTGGTACTTGTTGCGGGGCTTATTGGCACATATTCAGTAAATATAAAGCAGTGCAACCTGGAACACTGTATGTTGCCTGTAAGCGACACTCATCACTAAAGGGTTTATAGTGTGACAATACTTAGGAGGGAGGATCAAAGGTGAACATCTCGGCAACCTTTGGTTTGCAGGTGACAGTGTCCTGTTCAGCAATACTGGACGGATTACAACAAATGAGTGAGGACCTTAAGCAAGAAAGTGTATCAGTGGGGTTGAAGATTAATATTGTTGTGTCCGACCATAATAATTGGGATGAAGTTCTATCATTTATTACTTACGCCTACAACACCGCCAAACACGAGACAACCGGCTACAGCCCCTTCTTCCTTCTATATGCTTGGCCGCCCCGGTATACGCTCGACACTGTCCTCCCTTTTTACCACCACGACAATCCTACGGTTGCCGATACGCTATGCCTCGCTGCAGAGGCTCGAAGACTTGCGCGTCTGCGGACTTTGGCATTGCAAGAAAACTCCAAAGCCCGCTATGACGCACGACATCGGCCTGTTACATATCACCCTGGTGATCTTGTTTGGCTTTGGACTCCCACAAGGAAGCGCGGTTTGTCCCAAAAGCTGCTGGCAAACTACGATGGACCGTATGTTGTCATCAACAAAGTCAGCGAAGTGAACTATACTCTCGCCCGCCTCATGAACACTGGTATACGTTCTGCTAGGACACAAGTCGCGCATGTCGCAAGGTTGAAATCATGCACGCCACGACAAGCTATTTGACTCGCCCAGTGGGCTTTGTCTGTGAGGAGAGGTATGTTGCGTCCAAGCACGTAAAAGGGACGCGGGGATCAAGAAGATAAGAGGAGAACGAAGACTGTGCAGCGGCCATTCCTGCTGTTCGTAGCCTGCTGTTCCTGCTCTCGCATGCCTAAATAAACCCCTTTTCCCCGTGCTTGTAACAATATGCAGAAGACAAAGATAATGTTCAATGTTCAATAGCCTGGCAAGAGAGAGTAAAACATCTTTATTATTAATATTTGAACCGAGAGAGCAGTGTGGGAGGAACCCTCAGTCGAGGGTCCCTAAGGTGATTCCAGCTATGTTTCGAGTCCGTTGTATCACAGCTCGGAGGACCTCGGGAGGTCCGTCGTGGGGGGCATCATCCCACAGCTCTTTGTTGCGCATGGGGGTAAAGGAGAGCTGGCAAGGGAGGAAAGAGGTTTGCAGTGCACCCAGTCGTGATGTGGAAGATTGTGGGCGAGCTGCCACATCCCGGACAACGATCTGCATAATAGTCTGGGTAGAATTTATTGAGAGAGACAAGATTTGGAAAAGTTGCGGTCTGTAACTGGCGTAATGCCACTGCTTCCTCTCACGAGAAGGACGGCGGCAGTGCAGCGTGCATGCGACGAATGCGTGTATAATGATGTGGGATGTCTTTGTAACAAAGCAAGGGATCCCCCCACCCTGAACTAGTCGCCTCACCATGCCGAGCCGCCCGGAGGGAAATTTCTCGGGCAACATGTGCACGTTCGTTCTTATTCGTTCTTATTCCTTATTCTCAGTTTTTCCCTCATGTAGTTTTCGTAACGCCTCAGGGAAGATGCGGACATCGTTACCCAGCAGCGAGGTATGATCAGGGGCCCAGAGTAAGTGGATGTGGGGAGGTGTGGTTCGTGCATTTTGCGGTATCTGTTCGAGAATTTGGTGTGCTAGTAATGTTGTCCGCATAAATAGCGTGGGCGACATCAGGGATCTAGTCGAGTAGCCAGGGGAGCCCTGCGAGCGCAATATTGAATAGAGTAGGGGAAAGAACAGAGCCCTGGGGTGTCACACGTCCTACAAGCCGAATCGTACCGGATCGATGCGGTCCCATTCCTCGAAGAAATGTGCGGATATAGTTGTACATACGAATTCCACAGTGCGAATGTGCAACATTGCGAAGTATGAGGTCATGTTCAACTTATCAAATGCCCCTTTTAGGTCAAAGGCGAAGAGTTCTCTCGTTTGGGCGCATGACGGAGGTCCTATGACTTCCTCCCGCAATTGTAAAAGCACATCTTTGGCAGACAGATGAGCTTGATATCCGAATTGAGAATGACAAAAGAATGATTTTCCTTCGAGGAAGGGCTGCAGACGCTGCAAGAGTACATGCTCCAAGAGCTTACCAATGCGGGATGTTTGGGAGATAGGCCGTACGTTTTCAACCTTTACAGGCTTGCCCAGTTTAGGGATCAGTGTGACGTCGGCGTGTCACCATGCTTGGGGAAGCGTGCCCTTGCGCCAGCAATCATTGAAGATATGGGTGAGGTGGTTAATATCTGCGTCACTGAGGTTACGAAGAGTGGCAAATCGGATGTGGTCGGCTCCCGGTGCCGTGTTGCGGTGTAGGTCTTGTAAGACCACCCGCACCTCGTCAGATGTGATGTCTGCATTGAGCAATTCGTTCGCCTCGCCTACACGAGGATTGTCAGGGTACTGCGGCAGTGGGCCTGTGAGCATAAAATGCTTCTCTAGCTCCCTGAGGAGTGTCAAGACATCGTCCCTGTACTCTTGCATTAGGATGTGCAGCTGCTGAAATGTTTTTCCCTTTGTTGTGGTGGGGTCTGTGAGTGATCAAAGAATTGACCACGTTTTTGCTGTGCTCAATGTGCCTGAGGGGTGGTCGCAAAATCCTCACCAGTTATTCTTTGTAAGGGTCTCTGCACACTCCTGGGATTCCCATGTAATTTGATCTATACGTTTCCCTAAGTTTGCGGTTGAGGCGTTGTCGTTTCCATCGTCGTGTCAACACTCTGCAAGCGTTCCAAAGATGAAGTAAACGGGGGTCTATGTCTGTTGTGTCGGTTGTGGTACGCAGTGTGTACGGGGTGGCCTCTAGATCTTGTGTGAGAGAGTCAAGCCAGCGTTCGTACCCCTGACCCTCAGGTGGGTCCTGGCGATGTTCCCTGAATTTCACCAAATTTGTTATACACACACTTCGCTCGAGCCTGCGTGCACCCCGTAATGACAAAGTGGTCGCCACAATGTAGTGGTCACTACCAAGGTGCTCCTCTAAAGGCCCGTGTGCAACACTGGCCTAGTCGTTGCGCACGAAGGTGAGCTCAGGGCAGGTGTGACGAGATACGCTGTTGCCTATCAGAGTGGCGTGCTCTGGGTCACTAAGCAGTGTGTATCTCTTGTTACAGATGACATTCCATAAGCGGGTTCCTTTAGCCTGCGATTTAACGTAACCCCATGCAGTATGCGGAGCGTTAAAGTCGCCGGCCGCCACACAAACCCGTTCAAAACTACCAAATTTTGTTAGTAGGCATTGAAAACAGTGCGTACGTGAATGGGGGAACTATATACATTGGGTATAAAGAGTCTCTCGCTGCGTTTACCTTACATAATTATTTCCAATATTTGGTGAGGAATGTCAATGCTAGTCGTATGCATGCGACATGTAACATGTTTCGAAACTATGGCTCCAACAAGAGGAGAGACACCCGAGAGCATGCTGTAGCCAGGTAAAGAAGGGGTGCAATTGAGTTCCTGTAAGGTGATGACATCGTGAGGGTTCATGGATGTGGCAATATACTGCTGTAGAGAACCTCGTTTTTGGCGGAATCCCCTACAGTTCCACTGCCACACCACTAGTTGCTCCGCGTTATGCGGTGCCATCATCATTGTTAGAGGAAGCAGGAGGTCGTGCATAGGGATGCGTGCAACGGGTGCCCGCATTTGAAGGTTGCGGCCGAGAGCCTTGGTCGGAAAGCCCTCTTTTGTTGTAACCGCTAAGCTCAGGAACTTGCATGCGTGCGAAAGTGCACTCTATATATGATTTCACTTGCTCCGTAATCCCTATTCGTAGGTCCTCCATTTGGCGTTCTATCCTGTCCAGAGCCGCCTGCATACTAGTGCTCATGTCTGCCACCAGTGCATCCATTTGTTTTTGCAGGCACCCGCAACGCACCTCCACGTTACGACGTAGGCAGGCTATTTCTATAAAAGGATCGAGAGTTGATATTGTAACCAACAGTTACAACAGCCGTTTCTACGAAAACTGATTTATGCTAGGCGAACCTGTGCCCGTCAACAAAAACCGACTGAGCACTCAACAACAACAAAAAACGTCCCTCGAGCTTCGCTCCTTCGAACGTCGTTCTCCTTTTTGTCGCCTCCTGTCGCGTGCCAATCGTCCGATTCTCGCGCACGAGCCGCCGGCCTGTCAGCACCGGCCGAGCGTTGCCTTGCGGTGCTTTGCTTGACGCTCGCGGTGTGGCGGCTACGCAGTTGGGATATGTCAGTCATCTCTTTCTTCTCGCAATACTGGCGGCATTAGCCCCCTCCGAATAAGCATCGTCCCGATGCGTAGGAAAGGCCTAGAGAAACCAACTGCTTTAGAAGGACAGTGGTCAGAGGATGGCCGGTGCTAGGCTTGATCGTATGTGCAACTTCTGTTAATCAATGCCTTTCATAGTATGGCTTCATTCGTACTACGTGTACGAGCTCTGGGCAAGTCGTGCGTCGTGTGGAGCAGACTTGGCCTTCAGGAGTTACCTCGTAGTTTAAGGGACTTAACCGGCGAAGTACTTTGTAGGGGCCAAAGTAATGGTGCAGTAACTTCTCCGAAAGACCGGGCGTACGTATAGGCGTCCATACTCTCACTTTGTCTCCGGGGTTGTACTGTACCTCTCTTCGCCCTAGGTTGTACCGGTTTGCGTCGACGTATTGCTGTTGTATGATACGGTGCCTTGCCAACTGCCGTGCTTCTTCTGCCCTTTCTATGTACTCGCTAACGTCAGGGTCGTCTTCGGTGCTGTTGTCTACAGGTAACATCGCGTCTAGTGTCGTTGTTACTGTCCGACCGTAAACAAGTTCAAATGGCGTGAAATGTGTCATTTCTTGTACTGCAGTATTATACGCAAAGGTGGCATATGGTAGAATTCTGTCCCATGTCCGATGCTCGACGTCCACGTACATTGAGATCATGTCAGCGAGCGTTCTATTGAGCCGTTCAGTAAGGCCGTTTGTTTGTGGATGGTACGCTGTGGTTTTTCTATGAGCAGTATGTGTTAGTTTCATAACAGACTGCATCAAACGGGCTACAAAAGCTGTTCCTTTGTCTGTTATAAGTATCTTAGGTGTGCCATGTCGTAATACTATGTGTGTGACAAAAAACTGAGCCACTTCAATGGCGGTTCCTTTTGTAAGAAAAGAGGTCTCAGCATACCGGGTCAGATAATCGGTTGCTACCACAATCCACCGCTTTCCTGAGGCTGAAACGGGAAATGGTCCAAGTAAATCCACACCTATTTGTTCAAATGGCGCTGTTGGTGGCTGTATCGGTTGCAGAAAACCTGCTGGTTTGAGTGGCGGTGTTTTGCGTCTTTGACAATCTCGGCGCGATTTGACATAGTGCTGCACTGAATTCATCAACTTCGGCCAGTAATATTTCTGGCGGATTCTCGCCAGAGTCCTACTAACGCCTAAGTGGCCAGCTGCAGGGTCATCATGGCAAGCTTCTAAGATTTCAGCTCGCAGCGATGATGGTACGAGAAGTAGAAACGTCTCACCACTGTGCTCGAAGTTTCATTTGTAGAGGACGTTGTTCCGAAGGACATACGAACACAATCCGCGAACGAAAATTCGAGGCACTTTCACTTGTCGACCCTCCAGGTACTCGATGAGCAGGAGTAATTCCCGATCAGTACGCTGATGATGAGCCATTTCCGTCGTATTCACAGCCCCAAGAAATGGGAAATCTTGCTCGTATTAGGTGACGTTGCCTCGATTGGTGCGCGTGATAAGCAATCAGCATCATTGTGCTTGATACCGGACTTGTAAACGACCGTGATGTCATACTCCTGTAGATGCAAACTCCATCTAGCGAGCCTTCCAAAAGGGTCCTTGAGGTTCGCCAGCCAGCACAATGAGTGATCATCGCTGATCGCTCGAAACGATCTGCCATATAGGTAAGGCCAGAACTTACTGATGGCCCATATAACCGCCAGGCATTCCTTTTCTGTAGCTGAGTAATTTGTCTCGGTTTTCGATAAGGTACGGCTTGCGTACGCAATGACTTTTTCTTCTCCATTCTGCCACTGAATAAGTGTGGCACCGAGACCAACGTTACTCGCGTCGGTGTGGATGTCCGTTTCGGCATTTTCATCAAAATGGGGAAGTATAGGAGGACTCTGCAAGTGCCGTCGTAGTTTAGAGAAGGCGTCTTCTTGTTCTTTCTCCCACACAAAAGGGACATCTTCTTTTGTCAGTCGCGTGAGAGGTTTGGCAATTTGATAAAAATTTTCTACGAAACGCCTGTAGTAGGCACACAGTCCCAGGAAACGTCTAATAGCTTTTTTGTCTCTTGGCTTCGGAAACATTTCTACTGCAGTGATCTCTTCAGGATCGGGGCGGACGCCTTCAGCACTGACAATGTGTCCGAGAAAGCGGAGCTCGCGAAAGCCGAAGTGGCATTTTTCGGGTTTTATGGTCAATCCCGCTGTGCGAATAGCATCCAGAACTGCTCT
Source organism: Dermacentor variabilis (assembly GCF_050947875.1). Taxonomy (NCBI): domain Eukaryota; kingdom Metazoa; phylum Arthropoda; class Arachnida; order Ixodida; family Ixodidae; genus Dermacentor; species Dermacentor variabilis. The sequence goes on from NC_134573.1 coordinate 198,427,687, forward strand.
CAGTCGCTGCACGTGCTGCTCGAATGTAGTGGAGAAGACCACCACATCATCAGGTAGACGAGGCACGACTGCCTTTTCAGTCCGGAGAGAACAGTGTCCATCATCCGTTGGAATGTGGCTGGTGCAGAACACAGACAAAATGGAAGCACCTTAAACTCGTATAAACCATCCGGTGTCACAAATGCCGTTTTTTCGCGATCTCGCTCGTCCACTTCTATCTGCCAGCATCCGCTTTTGAGATCCAGAGGAGAGAAGAAGTAAGCATTGCGTAGTTTGTCCGAAGTGTCGTCGATGCGGGGGAGTGGATAAGCATCCCGCTTCATGACGAGGTTGAGTTTCCTGTAGTCAACACAAAATCGTATAGTGTTATCCTTCTTTTTGACTAGGACTACCGGAGATGCCCACGGATTATTGGATGGCTGTATTACATCGTCCTTGAGCATTTCCTGTACTTGACTTTTTATCGCTTCTCTTTCCTTGGAGCTACTCGGTACGGGTGTTGGCCAACTGGTCTTGCAGGTTCTTCGACCACAATGCGGTGTTTTGCGATGGGAGTACGACGGACTTTCGATGAAGTCGAAAAGCATTCTGCAAACTCTGTGACCACGTTCACAATCTCATCTCTTTGTAGTGATGACAGCTCTCGGTCAATGTCGATAGAGGTAAGGACACTGTCTAAGTTGGCAGAAGCTGGTGATGCTGCATCGAGGGTTGACACATCCGCGAATTGTGCATAGTCATGAAGAGACGCTATGGCTGTTCCCTTCGCCACTTGTTGTCCCTCATTGCCAAAGTTCGTCAAAATGACGTCCGCATATCCGTTACGCAGGTGAACTAGGCCTCTTGCCACGCATATTTGCTTTTCCAGTAGCAGCCCGATATTTCTGTCTGCAAGTCCCTCATAGTCACGAAATATGTCGCTCCTTACAACGACAGTCATACTGCACTGTGCCGGCACTTCATCCACAATACGGAGAGAGGAAATATGTGGCTCTTCTCTATCAGAAATGGTAACAGCACTTTCTGTGGAAAACAACACGCGCGTGATTCTTGCAAGTCGATAATTGCGCCATTCATTTGCAAAAAGTCTATGCCCAGTATCAGATTACGGGAACACTCAGGGAGAACAATAAAGCTGCTGACTTATGTAAAGCCTCTAATTGCGATTCTTGCTGTGCACATTCCTACGGGGTCGGCTAAGTGTCCCCCCGCTGTACTTATTGGAGATCCGGTCCAATGGGTCAATACCTTTTTCAATTTTCTGACGAGTACACTGCTAATAACTGAATAGTCCACACCAGTGTCTATCAACGCAGTCACTTCGAAGTCGTCGATGATGACGCGCAACTCGGAAGTAACGGTGTCATCACTGCACTTGCCCGTCGTTTCGTCACTGCCGTCGTCTTGTCGGATTGGCGATGGAGGGCCTTCAGTGTTCCGGGTGTCAGCGGCCTTGCCTCCACAGGTCGCTGGCTCTAGTTTTCCAGTCGAGAACTTTGGGAGCGATACCTCGGTGAAACGGAAGCGGGACGCGGACTGGTCCACCTATAACGCATAGGCTCTGCTGATCGAGGTTCATGTTGCTGGGGGTTCCGAACAGTTTGGCGCGTAGATAAAACTGCCTCAATCTCATAAGGGCGCTCACCGTTTCGAGGGCAAGGCGCATTCACAGAGAAGCCACGCAGTCCTACTCGGTGATACTGGCATTCCCGGTATAGGTGACCAGCTTCTCCACAGTGGTAGCAGAGGGGACGCCGGTTTGCAGTGCGCCATACATCGCTTTTACGTGGGCTTCCTTCTCGCATGGGCTGCACATTGCGAGGAAGTACCCGGGGTATTGTGGCCATTCGTCCAAAGTCGGCGCGTCCTAGGTCCTGACGTAAAGCTTGGGCGTACGATATCCACGGCTGACGCTCTGGCTGTGCGTGGGGCCGTACCTGAGGCTCTGGCTCACAAATTACTTGCCGGACTTCTTCGCATATGACATCAGCAAGTGAGGACACCGTAAGAGGGCTTTGGGCCAGCTGCAGTTTCTGCAGCTCTTCCCTTACGACGGACCTCACCATTTCGCGTAGGATGTCCATGTTGTTGGGGAGGGCTCCTGACCCAACGTCAAATGATGCGACGCATACATCTCTGTTCTACTGCCGCGCATGCTGCTGCAGCGTCTTCTCCATCGTCATCGCCTCTGATCGAAATTCGGCTACAGAGCGGGGCGGATTACGAACCAGGCCGGCAAAGAGTTTGTTTCACACCGCGCATTAGGTGCCGCAATTTCTTGTCCTCAGCCATGTTTGGGTCAGCTCGGCGGAAGAGGTGGGTCATGTCTTCAATGTACATGGTCACACTTTCATTGTTCCGCTGGTTCCTCGCCTGAAGAGCGGCTTCTGCCCTACCTCTGCGGTCCGTGCTTGGGTACGTAGCTAGTAGCTCTCGTCGGAAGTCGTTCTGCGATGATAACGACGCTTCGTGGTTTTGAAACCACGTGCGTGCAGATTCCTCCAGCGCGAAGTACACATACCGGAGTTTCTTTGTCTCGTCCCATCCGTTACACCTGGCGACACGCTCGAAATTTTCGAGCCAGTCCTCAGCATCCTCGAATGTGTCTCCGTGGTAGGATTCTGGCGTCCGGGGTGAGTCAACGACGACATGAGAAGGAGTTACTTGAGTAGCCATCACACTGGTACCTCGGCTGGCTGCCGCTGCTGCCCTTAGTGAATCGGCGAGAGGACCAAACTCGGGGGCCTCACCTCGTATGCGGCGACTCGTGCGTTGGTGGACAGGCGTTAATTCTGTTGGCTCCAAACTTCCGGGGATCCAGGCTACCTTCCCTGGCACGTGTGCAGCTTGGAATCATCCCCCGCACCTCCACCAGATATGTGACCAACAGTTACAACAGCTGTTTCTACGAAAACTGATTTATGCTGGGCGAACCTGTGCCCATCAACAAAAACCGACTGAGCACTCAAGAACAACAAAAAACGTCCCTCGAGCTTCGCTCCTTCGAACGTCGTTCTCCTCTTTGTCGCCTCCTGTCGCGTGCCAATCGTCCGATTCTCGCGCACGAGCCGCCGGCCTGTCAGCACCGGCCGAGCGTTGCCTTGCGGTGCTTTGCTTGACACTCGCGGTGTGGCGGCTACGCAGTTCGGATATGTCGGTCGTCTTTTTCTTCTCGCAATGCTAGCGGCAATATCGAATTAGTAATAGGGGAAGGGGTAGGGAGATATTTATGCGGTAGAGCGAGCTGTGGGGGACTCTTCGTCCAACCTACCTCCCGGGGCGCCTCCGTTGCTGTTTTCTTCTCCAGGGTCCGCGGCACCCCCGTAAAAGCCAGGGTCACCTTGGCTGGGGCGTTGGTCTGCAGGGCCTTCTTGTAGGATTGTTGGGAAGATGGGGAAGGAGGCCGCTTCTCCGAGAGGCGCACCGATGCCTCGCGGGATCGGGACCTAGTCTTGGAGGTGGTCGGAAACTTGCGACGGGATCTCGAACAGGTCTCCGACCGAACTTGTCCGGTCTCTTTCATTGGGGCGCATGACGTTCAGGTATCTGCCGTATCTGTGGTTGTGGTCAGGTCGCTGAAGGGTTGGAGTTCACGCTGCTCTTTCTCGACAGCTTTCCACACCCAAGCCTTGTTCAGTGTCTGCCTAGCACGCCGCGGGCAGTTTGGATCCATTGTAGGGTGGGTCCCGTCACGGAACCTGCAGTGTGGGGTGCACGGATGTGACGGTGTGGGGTTGTCAGTCCTGCACGTCGTGCAAATGACCACCTGCGGCACAGGACAGTAAACAGCCCAATGGCCGAGCTTGTGACATATCTTGCAAACCAGTTGGTGGGGGCGATGGGGGTAGCAGCAGAGTTCTGCACCATAGAAATGCACGTAGCGAGGCACTTTGAGTCCTTCAAATGTTACCAGTGCAACATTGGTTTGACCCATCATTCGTGCTTGAAGTATTTGAGTTCCAGGAGCCAAAAGCTCATCCACTAGCTTGGAAGACGGTGTACCCGGCAAGAGACCAGGAACAATTCCCTTGCATGAGTTGTCTGGGGCCACAAAATATGTTGTGATGGGATAGACCTGCTGACCAAGGTTCAGCTCCCTCACCTTGTACAATGCGTCAGCGACGTGTGACTGGGGTGTGCTGATGATTGCCAAGTTCTGCTGAGGTCGCGGTCTGAATATGATGTCCTGACGACCCTCGGTAGTCAAGCCGGCTGCACTCCATAGAGCACTGGCGAGTTCTGGGCGCGTCCACTTATCGGGACAAAGTCCTCCGTGTGGCTGCAGAATTATCTTTTCATCGCGCAAAGGAAGTCGAGGCAGGTTCTGGTTCCGACTGCGCTTGCGTACGGTAAGCTGAAATGCCTAAGATGTTCTCGGAGGGTTGCATCTTAGCGTGCGTTTGACGGACGCGTCGCTTATGTATGACTGTCCTCCAGCAGCAACCTGCGTCGTCGTCAGTTTTGTCGTGGTAAATGTTCAGAGCAGCATATTCCTCCATCCTTTCCCCGGTCAGAGTGTCCACCTCTCATTGTTGGGAGGGAAAATTGGCGATGATGGGATTGGCAGCCAGTCCCGCCGTAACCACCTCGGGCATTTTCATTGTTGCCGAAAAACGCGCGGCGGCATTCTCCGTCGCCGCTTGCGTCTCCTGCTCGTTGGAAAATGATATTGCAGTAGAGAAATGCTCCATCGAAATAGAGCGGTGAAATGGCCGAAGGCCCTTTGCACGCCTGTTTAGAACATGGGCCGCGGAAGAGCTGGTTGCTTGGCGCTCTTAGTTTATGGTATAGAAAACACGGCAGCTATGGCCCCGGCAGGGGCAGCCGTGTTGGAACTGCATCAGAGCTGTAGGGGCGCGGGGAGCAGCAAAAAATAAACTCGCGGCATACAAGGTTGGTGTCAGTTTGCGGAGAACGCGGTGATCTGAAGTGTCGCAGGCGAGTGGGCGCGGCGGGACGTGCCGTAGTCGAAGGAGAAGAGAAACCAGGTGTCCACGATTGCCGAAACACGTCTCTCTTAGCCTGGCAAGGGAACAAGAATTCAGGTTCGCCAGTCGCCCTCTAGATTCTGTACAGGAGTATGTTTATCTAGATCAATTACTCACAGGGGACCCTAATCCTTCGAAGGAAATCTACAGAAATATAAAAATGGGTTGGAGTGCATACGCAGGCATTACCAAATCCTGACTGGGAGCTTACCACCATGAGTATGATCATTGCATTCTACTGGTGCTAACATATGGGGCAGAAACGTGGAGGCTAACAAAGAAGCTCAAGAACAAGTTAAGGACCACGCAAAGAGCAATGGAACGAAAAATGTTAGGAAGAGACAGGAAGAGACCATTGTGGATCAGAGAGAAAATGGGGATACCTGATATTGTAGTTGACATTAAAAGAAATAATGGAGCTGGGCAGGCCATGTAGTGTGTAGTGTGAATAACCAGTGGACCATTACAGTTACAGAATGGATTCCAAGGGAAGGGAAGTGTAGTCGAGGGTGGCAGAAAACTAGGTGGAGTGATGTGAAATTCAGAAATTTGCAGGCGCAAGTGAAATCAACTAGTGTAAATCAGAGGTAATTGGAGATTGCACGGAGAGGTCTTTGTCCTGGCAGTGGACATAAAAATAAGCTACTGCTGATAATGTTGACCTTGACAAAAGACTGTGATCGTGCTGTGTTCCTAGCCTCACTTCTCCACTGTGTCAATCATTTCACATGCCACAAACAAATTCGTAGCCCTGGTGGCATTGTTCAGGGGGCCATCGGGTGCCACGCATGAGCTGCAGGTTGCCTATAGCAGTGTGCAGTCAAATTAGTTTTAGAAAGTTAGATCATAGCCATCATTGTTTTAGGGAAAAAAGTAATACTGAAGTTGCTTTCATGCTTTGTACTGCATCTTTACTTGCCCTTGTAGCCTGCAATGCACTGAAGGTAAACCGTAGAGTAACACTTCAGGCTCATTCCTTCTTTTTCCATTTGGATTACAATTGCAGTGGTGTGCTTTTAAGTGACTGTGAGAAAAATTTCGGTGGCAATGATTCCTTGTGCAGGTGACCTATCAACTGAAGATCCTCACTACCGCCCTTTTCTCACTGGCACTGCTCAACAAGAAGCTTGCAGCTGTGCAATGGGTGGCGCTTCTGGTGTTGTTTGTGGGAGTAGCACTCGTTCAGCTGGCACAGATGGGTGTGCATCCCGCAATCGTGGAGGGCCATGTGCAGAGGCCCCTAGTTGGTTTCCTGGCCATCCTGGCAGCTTGCTGCTTATCCGGATTTGCAGGTGTCTACTTTGAGAAGATCCTGAAGGGCAGTGACGTTTCTGTGTGGATGCGCAACGTCCAACTGAGCACTTTTGCTGTCCCCTTTGGCTTGCTCACGACACTTGCCAATGATTATGCAGAAGTTCATGAGAAGGGATTCTTCTATGGGTACAACATGCTAATCTGGATCGTCATACTTCTGCAAGCCCTTGGTGGGCTGCTGGTTGCAGTTGTTGTTAAGTACGCTGACAACATCCTCAAGGGCTTTGCCACTTCGCTTGCTATTGTGCTTTCATGTGTGGTATCAGTGTATGCCTTTGAATTCCACCTCAGCTGGCAGTTTGTGGCTGGTGCAGCGCTTGTCATGGGCTCCATCTTTCTCTACAGCCGACCCAATGCAAGCATGGTACAGTTGCACATTCCATCACGCAAAGTTTAAGTACAATGCATAGTACAAACAACAGTGCACATGCTGTAGGCATGCTTGGATAGTGATGCATTCCTTCAGTGCAGCATGCCACAGTAGCACTTGTATCAGGACATCTTCTGGCTCGCACTACGCTAGCAGGCAATCAAGGCAAGATTATGCACACTCCTGTCAGTGATGGCTCGACATGAGCATGGCTTGTAAGCAAAAGCTTCAGCTACCTTGTGCACTGTGGTTTGCTCGATGCATTGACTGTTCGCATTGGTCCAGTTGTTGTGTACGTGTAAAGTAGGCTATGTATGAAAACGATTTCTCATTTTCTAATTCCCTTCGATTACAATTTAATAAAGCTATGTTGTGAAAAAGCTTCTTTCTGTTCCATTTATGAACCAGAAAGCATCAGGTGTGATACAGATAGTAAATACTGAAGCAAAAAGTATTTGCAATACACATACAGGATACTAAAGGAGAATATTTGTATCTGGCGCAATACTGGCTCTTGATATCACAAGATACTATGGCACATAGGAACACTTCTCATGTAACTCAATTCTAAGGGCCCCTGCAAGTTTACAATAGAGTTGCCTTGCAAACTTCTTAAATTTTGCCAGGACATTTCTTTAAAATGTTCGCTTTTAATACGTAAGAATTTTCTCAACATTATAGCTTGGTGTTTGGTATTGCTTGAAGTACTTGCTTGAGACCAGCACAGGGGCGCGATCGGGGATCGTTGTTAGGAGCGCGCATTCGGTTGCGCCGCATGCGATTGACCTAGGCCGCGCCGACTTCATCAGTTGCATGAAGTCAGCACGGCCTCGTCGAATCGCGCACGATGCAACCGAACAACGATCTCCAATCACGCCCCTGATTTGTTATACGAGTACTAGACTGCAACAGCTATGATTACAGAAGACTGGGAAGGTTCACACAGACAAAAAAAGAGCTCCACTTAAATACAAGTTTGCAGACGACTGCTGACAGAACACTATCAGTCCTATCATTGTATTTTATAGCCATTTTTTTTATAGCTTGGGCACTTGAAGAATGCTGTATGGCAAAAAAATTCATGCAATTATTGATGCTGACTGAGTTATGTATTGCATACATTCAGTTCGTCACTCCTTATATGTATCATCCCTCGCCATGCCTTTTGTTATTTTGTTCCTATTTTGTTCAGAGCGCGCAACTGAACGCATGCATGTTCCGAACAATGATCCGCGATCGCGCCCCAGTCTAAATGTACATATATAGCCTATGTACGTGTCATTGACCGGCTCTGTTCTCCGCAGGAAATCAACTTGCCATGTAGCAAAAGCTACTGGGCATGTGAGTGAATGGCAGGAGCCAATGAGCAGATTATGTCAGTCACCAGATGTATTAATTTGGGCTTGAGCCGCTTTCTCAGAGAAGGGAGCAGACGACACAGAGCAGATTACACAGCAAGCCAGTTGTGCGTATGGCTGTCCGCAATTGCATATCACAATTGACATGTAGAAATAATTAGCGCGTGTGCAGCGTTGTTCACCAACAATGTAAACTTGAAAATGCTGGTGGAGGCACATTTTCATGAAAACATATAGTTAGCGAAAAATTTAGGAAGCCCAAGAGATTAACCTAATGCCTGTCATTCTAATAGAACCAGAGGTCAAATTTTGTATGCAGGTCTGCCAAAAACAAATTGTAGCCTAACTCTATTAACGGGCAAACATACACAATTGATTGTAACGGGGGCATGCTGACGCAACCCTGATAAATTGCTGCTATAGGTCTTCGCAACGTTCCTACTGCACATGCTCCCTTTGAGGTAATATGATCTATATGTGAACTCCAGTCTAAGCTTTTCGGTGTACACTACACACAAATATTTAAGTGAATTCACCTGTGATACTTTCTCCTTGATAAAAACTCAGAATTTCCACAGGAACGCTTTAAGCAAAAATTAGGATGGCGCTTGTTGTGATATCAAGAGAGAGGTTAATGACATTAAACCACAATTCTAGGTGGCTCATAGAGGACTGTAGAGTTTGGCACAAAGCATGTAAATCTATATATACAGCAAAAAATGCTTTGTCGTTTGCGTATATGTACACATACACATCCTGTTGCAAAGGTACAGTACTCTGTAAAACATTAAACAGCAATGGCGATAGGACTGATCCTTGTGGTAGGCCTCTTGACTGTAGATACATTAATGAAGACATTATGAATTCACAGCAGTAAAATTCCCTGCTGTTCAAAAATTCATAAACCAACACGACAAAATAATTTGGCAGACCTGCATTCTGAAATTCATTTATTAGGTTTACATGCTCTGCACGGTCATATGCCTTAGTGATATTCAAAGTGACTAAGGTTGCATATTTTTTCTGACATCGAGCTAGTTGAATACAACTTTCTAGGTCGACATGGGCGCACTAAATTGAGCACCCACATCTGAAGCCAATTTGGAATGGGCTCAATATCATGTTCTCTATCAGCCAATTATCTATGCGGTCGTGTAAGATTTTTTCAACGAGTTTTGCTAGGTTAGAAGTAATATATATTGGCCCAATGTTGTCCAAGACATAACCGGCACCTTGCTTTTTTAATGATGGGATTACTTTTGCAAGTCTCCATTCCAGAGGAATCCACAAATTTTTAATAAAATGGTTTACCATGGTAAGTAATGCGTGCGGCGGTATATTAAAGTTCCTATTGCTGCAGTAATGCCATCGGAGCCTGGCACTGAATCAGACAGCTGGTTTAGTACGTTTTTCAGCTCGATAACTAACTTCTTCAAAGCCTTCACCATGAGTAGGCGACATAGCACGACAGGGTAAAATAGACTTAAAGCGGCATTCTAGACCTTTAGCAATAGCTTCCAGTAATTTGGCCATTTCGCAGGGTGTTCGAACAACAGAGTCAACGTTTATTTGTGCCGGAAGGACCTTTTTATTTCTCAGAAATCAAAAGAGTGTTTTTCTGTTGGTGGCCTCTAAAAGAAAGTCAAAGTGCTTACAATAAAAGTTGTCTTTCGTATTTGCCCCTGTTCTTTTAAATGTTGCTGCTGCGAACTTATAGTCTCTCCAATTGCTAGGGCACTGCTTATGAAGTAGTTCTTGCAATGCTGCTTTTCTTATCCTGTAATCACATTAGCACTCTGCACTCCACCAAGGGTTAGGAAATCCACTTGCAATGCTGCTTTTCTTATCCTGTAATCGCATTAGCACTCTGCACTCCACCAAGGGTTAGAAAATCCACATTTAGTGGAGTGCACAGTGAATTGAGACTTTTTAACGGAATCTTTTAGAACAGAAAATAAATTTATAGCCTTTTTCAATGTGCTGAAATTGACAAAAGTACTTGAATGCATAGTAATTTGAGTCAACGGCCATACAAGCTCAAAAAGCATGGGAAGATGATCACTGCTTGTGCCCAAGTTTATGACAGACCATGTGGACATAGACAAATTAGAGCTAGCAAAAGTGAAATTTATCATGGAAAGTGACTGACTACAAATAAATGTGGGGTTTCTTGTGTTATTTAATGCTTGATAAATTATTGTTCGCAGCCCAATCCCACAAACGTTTACCACTAATGATGGGTGTTAAAATTTCCGGCAAAGATAGTTTCTTTTCTACAGGACGTAACTACTGTATCTAGAACATTAGTGTTCAGAATGCCTCCGGGAAAATAAACTAACTAATGTCAGTGGTATGTGGCCTAGAATAGAAATGTCTATAGCTAGAATTTCACTTTCTGAAATCATAAGCTAGCAATATATTTTAGCCCGGTGTGTAATTTTTGAAGAGATAAAGATAGCTAAGCCGCCACCATGGAAAGGACGGTGTAAACGAAATCTACGGTAATTTCTTAGATAAAATGTCTTTTCCGCTGATAACCAGATTTCTTGCAATGCAGTGATAGCAACAATACCTCGATTTCGTTCATCTTGACAGTTTTGATGTTGTTACAGATGAGGTGGATTTATTTACAAAGTGGCCAAGGGGGCGTAGAGACGAGATTGCAGGCAGTCGGGCCTTTTTTACACCGTGCGCAGTTCCTCTTCTTTGGCTCTGCCGCACAGTGTAACATCTTCCTCTGGCGCAGACGAAGCTCGTCGAGCAAGTTAGGGATCCATATAATTGGTAGTTCTTGATTCGGGAACCCTATGATGGTACTGCTTCAGGCGGGCCACATGAACCACCCGAGTCTTCCGCGACCAGTGATTATTGGCGGTCAGTTTTGCAATGACGTAGTTGATGTCACTTACTTGGCTGAGTATCACGAATGGACTGCCGTACGTCGAGATAAACTTGCAATGCAAGCCTTTCTTCCGTAGAGGTGTCCACAGTAACACATGATCACCAGAAGCGAAAGTGACATGTATATGCCGGGCATTATAGCGTGCCTTGGTTAAAACTTGCGAAGACAGTGTTCTTAAGCAAGCGAGCTAACGCGCTTCTTCGGCACGACACAATGTCTGTGGAATGAATGCGCCTTCGTTCATTGCACCTTTCATAGTCTAATGCCTGCTATCCAAGCTGCTATTCACAAAACATGCCGATGGGCGCGCGACAAATCGCGGAAGTCCGACTCACCGCGACCCGATAGCGAGGGAATATGTTCGCCCCGGGCTGGGCGCCAACGCCTGGTCATTCGCGCGTACGGTCACGCTAACGGTGGCGCGTTCGAAGATCGTGTTCGTCCATTCCGGGGAAGGCCTCGCGAGATGGTCTCGCAGAAGCATGGATCGGCGCATGCGCAGAACGTCCGCGCCACTTGCCGAGCCCGAGCCAAAGAGGAAGAGCCTTCTCCTTTTGCGCCTAAGTAACCCCGCCGTTAGGTGGCGTTAGCAGAGTAACACTCACGCCATCTCTCGTACTACCCTGCAAGCATACTGACCGCCGCAGTAAAGCCACGCGGCGAAACCGGTTTATAGGAAACTGGAGCTATGCGAGAAAACAACATGTCAGGGGACGCGCGACACTCGCGCATCTCCGCATCCCCCAACACTACATATTCCGGCGAAACATGTCACACGGTCTAACATAAACGCGTCCTTCGCGAACAAGGTAGTACATGCAACAGTGGCAGCGCCAAGGAAATGTCCACGCGCTGTCCATAACATGCGAGCCGACATTGTGCTCGGGTACACCGCTAGCGTCCGCTGGTCACAGCAGCAGGTCTGCAGACTTGACGGCACTATTCCAGGCCAGGACTGCGGAAACGGCGACGCACTAGTCAGTACGAGCAAGCGTCGCTCGCGCCGACGCGCCCTGCTGGCGAGAGCCGCAGTAGCTGTTGGTGACCGCTGGCTCTTTTCTCTGCCGCCGAGGTTTGCGAGCCGGATACAGGCGGCCGCAGAAGTCACTGCGCCGAACTGGCCACAGCATCACCATTGCCCGGGGTGGCTCGATCGTAGTCTGGGGCAGCAGCACAGGCGATGTGCAGGTGATAGCAAACCAGGGGTGACTCCACTCACGCTGAGCACACTCAACGCACTAGGCAAACACTAAAGTAGTGCAAGGGAGAAGAATTCTGCATGCGCATCGCCTAAGTACGATGTTCAACTCGGCTAGCAAAAGATCGGGTGGCCGCTCAGATGTTAAGTTGACGTGAACGAAGCTCGCTTTCTTGAGTCGAACGAGTAATTTCAATTCGTGCGAGGCTAACTAGAATGAGGGGAGCAAAGTGCAACACCTCAACGCCACGTTCCACCAGGTTGTGTCGCTCCACGTGCGACGGGCAGCTTCGTAACGCCTTAGGCTTAAAGCTACCCTGACAACAACCGGCATCCAAAAAACAATACCCAAAATGGGCGCTAAACAGGCAGCCGCGAGGAGACGTCAGCTCTGTTAGGTGGTCCTACCCCGCTTGGTGCACACATAATCCAAGTTGACGGCGCCCACCGTCCCAGACGGTGTCGGAGCGCCCGGTGCCAGGCCGCAATACCAGGCAGCCCGTAGTGGCACCCGTGGCCCGCGGCCACTAGGCTCCCAGAGCCGTGACTACATCAGAGTCAGAGATAGAAGCTATTTACGTATAAGAAATTCAGACCACCCACGAGGCTTCCGTACTAGCTTCAGGCTTGCCAATGCTCCGCGGGTGCTAAGCCTCGCTCTCCCAGGATGCAGACCACGTGGCTGTCGTACGGACGACTGTCATTTAAAAAGAATACTTGCGAAAAGGCTTAGCATGTTGACAAGTTCAAACACACTACAGCCACCGTCGCCTCGCTCAAGAAAGCACGCCGCCAACGCTAGCGATCAAAATCCACGCTAGCCCTACGCTTCAGTTCAAACAAAGGTCTCGAACGAAGCAAAACTGTTAAAAATATCGTCCTATGCCCCAAGAGGCCCCACGTTGGGCAGCCAGACGTGGAATCCTCATCCGCGCCGGAGTTTGCAAACTGAAAGAGGTAATCTAGTAACGTTGGCCGCCTCAACCTACATGTATAGTGCCTAGAATATACTGCTAGTGTGTCGTACGGAGCGCTCTCCCAATGGGAGAGGGTGGCATCGCGCGCGCTGCCTTCCAACTTTGGCCACGAGAGGCGCTGCTCGTCGTTAAGGTGCCTTTATGCCGTCGCTGCCGGGCATGCCGCAGTCGCTGCAGTTGCATTGGTCGTGCGCGGTGTGTATTATAGTATTTTAATCGGATCTGCGCTTTTTCCTGCGTTTTTCTCCGACCTGTTCCGTGTGAGGGAAGACCACAGCGACTAATGATGCTAAACTCTAAGCATAAAGGCCGGGAAAAAACGTGTTTCGTGCCGCTCTGTCGGAGTGGCTACCGGTCGAATCCGGACAAAGCTTCCATGTTCGGTGTGCCCTCGGACCCAACACGGCTTGCGGAGTGGGAGCGGCTGATCAGAAGACAGGACCGCAAGTTGACTCCAACGTGTGTTGTCTGCGAAAAACATTTTGAAGACGGCTATATCGAAAGAACGTTCAAAGTGACGGTGTTGTCAACGAGCTCGCCCGAGACAGACCACGTCTCATGCCCGACGCAATGCCAACGCTATTCGACAACTATCCGAAATACCTTCTGCCTAAGAAGACATCGAAACGAAAAGTAAGGAACTTATGTGACCAACCTGCCGCTAAACGGCAAAAGCGCAGTGCCGGTGCAGGCGTTAGCGATGGAGCGTCAAGCACGCTCGACGATGCGATGTCTCCGACGAGCCACCAGCAACAGAAGAGCCGTGTGAGAACTCATGCCCGCAGCAGCAGATGGGTTGTATTGCTGTTAAAGATCACCATCCGTTCGACTCAATTTGTATTCCTGAAACCTGGGCCAAGCTATCTGAAGCACCTGCTGGCTCTGTAGCCTACGCACGTTATCGAGCGAAAAAAAATAACTTTGCCACTTTGTATATAGAAAGAATGCTAACATTTGGAAGCTTGATGCCTGTAAGCAGCTCTGTGGTCGCTACAGTGTATTTTCTTGGAAAAGAACATAGCAAGCACGTGCTTACAACAAAAGTTGAAGCTGAAGAACTAATTAGGCGCAGTGCATTGGAGGTTCTTTGGGGCGGATGTGGCCTGAAACCTGATTCAGCAAAGCACATATCATTCATGGGGAAGTATTTTGCAGAAAAGTGTCGCTTGACCGCCGAGTCTGAGGGGGAGAGCTGTGCTCAATGCAAATACCAGCGGAGACTTACCCAGAACAAGCTGCGCAGAAAGAGGAAGCAAGCATGTAGTCAGCCAAACAAAAGCAGTAACATTTCTCGTGCTCTGCAAAGAGCGAAGAGAAAACTGGCAGGTGCGCAGCAGCAAGTGGCTCTAATGAAGGCGCAGAATGAGACGCTAAGTGAGTCTGCAGTCGAAGCTAAAATTAAGTCCCTCCCCCAAAAGCAGCAACTCGCTGTAAGGACTTGTTTTCATGCTGCTCGACGGAGGTCTGTGAAGGGAATGGCATATGACGACAACTGGGTTATCGAATGCATCTTGATGAGAATGCGAAGCCCAAAATTGTATGAGCACCTGCGGAGAGAGAAGATATTTGTTTTGCCCGGACGAACTTGCCTGCAGAAATACCTGCAGCAGTTTAAAGGTGGATTTGGACTAAATCCAAATATCTTCAGCGCTTTAACGGAGAAGACAAAACACATGGATGCCTTTAGCTGTCGCGGCGGCCTGCTGATTGATGAAATTTCTTGAAGCATGAAAGCAGTGCAGTTTTTCCATATATTGTGAGTATGGTGTAATTTCATGGCCATGAGCCGTTTGTGTGTGCGGGTGCATGTTTCTGAATTCGCGTTGATGAGCGACTTGTTTAGACGTCTGTCAGAGCGGCCCCGTGGCGCCGCCACTTGTGTCCAGTTCTGAGTGGGGTTTGCGTGTGCTTCGTTCCATGCCCTTTCGTTTTGTTTGATAATAAAATTTTAGACCAGGTAAATCTTTATCAATCAGCCGCAAATGATTTATTTTCACTTAATCAACAATGATTCCAGTGTAATGTCTCATTTGATGAAAACTTTTAGGTAAATAATGTCAAAATTTCGCTTGTTTTTGTTGCTGTGTATTTTTTATCTGTTTTTACTGTATTCCATATTTGTAAATAAGAATCAATTATACGATCACCATTTTCTTTTGTTCCGTTACAAAGGGAAGCGCAAGCTCATACACACCTGCGTAAGTATTTATGTATTAAGCAAGCTAGCTGTGACTTGCAAATAAAATACACCAATAGTGTGTCCTATTCTAACTGCTTGTGTTGATCGTCACATGCGATCTTTGAAGACAGAAGCCGTGGTAGGAAAGAGCGATAGTGCCATGCTTTTGTCTTTTACCTATATGCGACGCCATTCCGGGTTAGATGTTCTGCTCGCCATTGACAATGGGGCCACTACTCGGTCTTTCCACCTGCACAGAGCTGGCTGAGCGCTCACTCAGCATGAAGGTGTATTCGATATCCTTCACCCGCGATCGCGATGCCTGATCGCAATCGACTGGCCCCTAGTCGAATAAAATCTCGATCAGAATTAAGTTTCCATGTAGCAACAATGAGTCCGGACCATACTCGATCGTTCTATCACAACAACGCAATGCGGCCAACGCATCAAATCTCGTTGCTTATTTCAAGTTGGGTACCTCGCTGAACATTAGCCGGTCAATATGACTTCTGCTTAAGTCCTCTCGCGGTTCACCACAAAGAATAAACGAATAGAAATTTAGCAAACTGGACCTGGTTGTACGTGTCAAACGTTTCGCCGAGCGCTGTTTCAGTCCAGGATTTTTTCCGGATAATGCCAGGGCGGTAAGATTGTCTCCATTGTCTCCAGCCAGTAGAGTTTTTAAGCAAAAACTGCTCTCAAAGCCTTCAGAGACAGGCTTTCGCAGTGAAAAGCGCAGCGCACCAACGTCAGAGTTGCTGCACCTACGCTGCCTCGGCAGCGAACGAGGCGTGGTGGCACCTTAGTGATTGGCAGCGCCACCACGCGGTGGCTGCAGGAAGGCATTGCCTCGGCGGCCACGCGAGCGCGCGCCCTCGGCACACTAGCAAGGTGGCACATTTAGTGACGTAAGCGGCGAAGCGAACGGTTCGTATTCCGAACCGTTATAAGATTCGGCCCCAGCTCTTTCAAGAAAGTATAAACAAGCAACAATGTGATGTCACGTCCTGCGTCCGGCGAAAAAAAATTTTTCTCCTTTCTCACTTTCTCTCAGCTCACACATGCATAGCGACCACGGAGCCCTCGGGGGCGATGTTCACAGTACAGTGTACTAGAAGTTCACAGGTTTCCCACTCGTCTCCTTCACCTTCCCATGATGGTTGAACGATCGCAGCGCCAGATTCCCCTCTAGTTATACCATTATGAAACGCTATGGTGTTAAAGAAAGGAAATGCCGACAAAACAGATGACGATTATCGTTGTGTGGCAAAAGGGTGTAATTTTGCTTAAGAGTGTGTACGCTTCTTTTCTATTAAATTTATTCAATTTTTACCTTCCGCTTTCTGGTTAACCAGCGCCATCTGGCGTCTGCGCCGCTAAGTTCCATGCGCTGCCGCTGCTTATTTTCGTACCACTGCGCAAGGTACAGTTTCCCTTCTCTAATGTTGGTTCTTCATTCTTGCCATGGCATGGCCATTTGTATGGGTATTCTGTGGTATCGGCTGTGGTATCGGTAGGTGTTGGGCGGGGTAACACTGAGCTTGGTTAGTCTAGCCACCCTAGCTTGGTGCCACGCATTACTCCCCCCCCCCCTCCTCTGGCTTCTGGATTGGATTAGCGCGGCTCGCTACGCGCTTGCGCGCGCTTTTCCGAGCGCAGATTGATGTGCGCCTGGCTTCTGCACTAGGCTTTTATACAGTCGCTTTTTCGAGCGCAGATTGGTGTGCGTCTGGTTCTCGGACTAGGCTTTTATACGATCGCTTGTCGCCGCCGCTTGGTGCAGGCGCAGACTAGTGTGCGCCTGCTTTTTTGCACTGGTCTTTGAACACATCGTAGCTGCTCGCGCTTATATATTAGGAAGTGCTGCGCCGCGGGCGTACCGTGTATGTAAGCGTGCAGCAATGCCGGGAAACATTCAACCAAAAGCAAAGGGTCAGAAAACTGCGCTTTGTTTTCCATTACTTTGTCATGTACCTTCATACTGGGTAGCGCCGAGCGATCGCTTCTAACAAACGCAGAAATGAGTCTTTGCAGCGCGTGTGGCCATTAATTGAATCCCACCACAGCCATGTGAGGTGCGACTGCAGCAGCGGTGCAGTTACCCTGCAGCCGGCGGAGAGGAGGTTGCGCTGCACCTTCTGTCAATAACTTTCTATTTTTTGCGTGTGAACGCCCGTGATAGTTCGTGAGGTCGTGCGGGACGAGCTGCTGGCGCGACCCCCACTCGGCGGCCCCGGGAGGATCGTGCAAATTGATGAATGCCTCCTTCGCGGTAAGCGAAAGTACAATCGAGGCCGCCTGATGACAACGTTCAGCCGAGCCGCCAAAATCACGGCGCCATTGCAGGTCGTGTACCATGGGTATTCGGCATGATCTGCGTGACTACCGGGCAGCTCCGCCTATTCAAGGTCGACAGACGAGACGCGGCGACGCTAGGCCCCATTATTGCAGCCAACGTTGAACCGGGGAGCACCATCCACAGTGATGAATGGGCCGCATACAACTGCATTTCGAACTTGGCGGATGCTAACGGAGCGAGCCTCAATCTGCAATGGGAAACTAAACCACACCGTGAACTTTGTGGACCCGATCACGGGCGTTCACACGCAAAAAATGCAAAGTTATTGGCATGCAGAAAGGGAAGCGCCACCTCCTTTCCACATGCGCTGCAAACATTCATTGCTGCGTTTGTTAGAAGCGATCGCTCGGCGCAACCCAGTGTAATGGAAAACAAAGCGCAATTTTCTGACCCTTTGATTTTGTATGAATGTTTCCCTGCATTGCTGCACACTTACATACACGGTACGCCCGCGGCGCAGCACTTCCTTATATATAAGCGCGACTAGCGAGCGATGTGTTCAAAGACCAGTGCACAAATGCAGGTGCACACGAAGTCTGTGCGCCTGCACCAAGCCGCGCCGAATCAAACCAGAGGAAATGAAAACAGCGACAAGCGATCGTATATAAGCCTAAAAACCAGACGCACACCAATCTGCTCTCGGAAAAGCGATTGTGCAAAAGCCTAGTGCAGAAACCAGGCGCACATCAATCTGGACTCGCCATAGAGTTTCTAATATACTAATATGAAACTCTATGGGACTCGCAAAAGCGCGCGCAAGCACGTAGCGACCCGCGCCAATCCAATCCAGAAGCCAAAGAAGAGGGGGGGGGGGGGGGGGAGTAATGTGTGACCACACCAGAAGGCACAAAGGTAGAGGGAGAGGAAGCTCAGGAATATATTAGGTTAACAATAGAGGCAGCATTTGCAGAGCCAGTGGGTAGCAAAATGGAGAACAATGACCACAGCAGGACAGAATTAGAGGAGGAGCACAGAGGGATGACAAGTAAGGAATGGGACCGAATTGAACACAAGGTCCCCGTGGGAACAGCGACAGGACCTGATGGCATACCTACGAAATTGATAAGCATATTAGGCCAGAAAAGTAAATTAAAATTACGACAACTTATTGAACAAATACACTCTAAGAACAGTTTACACCCTTTGGCTTGCCCCTTCTGCCACACAAAAATAATCGTTATCTGCCTTGATGCGTTTCCTTTCTTTATCGCTGCGAGCGCAGAACTTTCCAGTAACGAATGGCACGCAACTTATCAGCATAGAACAGTTTACACCCTTTGGAGTGCGCCTTCTGATAACGCGCGTGCCGTTCGTCACAGGAAAGTTCCGGGCTTGCAGCGATAAGGAAAGGAAACGCATTAAGGCAGATGACGATTATTGTTGTGTGGCAGAAGGGGCAAGCCAAAGGGTGTAAACTGTTCTTAGAGTGTAGTGGAGATGTTCCACAGGACTGGAAATCAAGCAGAATGATATTAGTTTACAAAGGTAAGGGAAGCAAGGACAACATTAAATCCTACAGGCCAATAACTGTCGCATCAGTCATATACAGAGTAGCAATGCAGATGGTGAAAAAGAGAATGGAGGAATGGGCAGAACGTGAAGAGATCTTGGGAGAACTGCAGAATGGATTTAGAAGGAACAGAATGCTAGATGATAATTTATTTGTTATAACACAGTGCATAGAGATAGCGGCAGCCAGGCAGAAACCACTGTGGATAGCTTTTTTAGACATTAGAGGAGCCTATGATAATGTAAACTGAGAAAAGTTATGGAGCCAGTTGAGGGAATATGGTCTAGATAGAAAGATGATTGGGTTCCTACAACAAGTTTATACAGATCGATAATGAAGTAGAGATAACATGGGAGGGGAAAACTACAAAGCCAGCTAAAATAAGAAGAGGTCTCGGGCAGGGCTGTCCATTGTCGCCTCTGCTTTTTATGATTTACATGAGCCAAATGGAAATGAGACTAGAACAGAGCACAATAGGAACCGACATAAGCTATATGCTGGAAGGGCAGAATAACGTAGCTCAAGTACTAGCCGGACTGATGTATGCAGATGATATTGTACTGCTTGCTGACACCCGAGTAGGGCTACAGGAACTAATGAGCATATGTGGAGAGGAGGGAGAAAAATTGGGACTGCAATTCAGTAGAGAGAAGTCTGGGATAATAGTATACAATGAAGAAAGGGGGGAACCATTGGAAATACAAAGCACTAAGATTGATCATGTTGTAAAATACAAGTATTTGGACATATGGCTAAACGAGGGCAAAAAGTACTTGGAAGAACAGAAAAAAAATATGATTGAAAAAGTGAAAAGGAACTCAGCTGTAATGAAACACAAGGCACTATGGAACTATAATAGGTACGAGGTGGTTAGGGGCGTATGGAAAGGGGTTATGGTACCTGGCCTCACATTCGGAAATTCAGTACTGTGCATGAAATCGGAAGTTCAGGCATGCGTGGAAACGAGACAGAGAAGTGTAGGCAGGTTGGCCTTAGGAGCGCACGGGAACACCCCTAATGAGGGAGTGCAGGGGGACATGGGATGGACATCATTCGAAGGTAGAGAGGCAATAAGTAAGCTAAAATATGAACAGAGACTCCCAGCACTGGAGGAAAAAAAGTGGGCAGGTAAAGTGTACAAATATCTATACATGAAAAGTTTGAACACAAAGTGGACACTCAGAACGAGGAAGCTGAGGGATAGATACCTACAGCCGAGGGAGAAGGAGATTCTTGAATATGGGAAGGAAAGGTTGGGGTAAAGTGCAGCGCAGTAACTGTCTCTCAGCAGAGGACACCTCAACCGCGCTGCACAGGGGGTAGGGAATGAAAGTAGGGGGAGAGAAAGAGCACCAGAAACAGCAGCACGCCGCGGTAAAGTGATGGAGCTAAAGGCGGTCGGCGAGGCCGACAGCCTCGGCGAATGTCAGGAGCGCACGTAGAAGTGTCCTGTGGCGTGAAGGGCAGCCCGAGGGGTGCAGGAGTTCAGTCACGGTGTTGCACGGCAGGCCGTGCCCGTGCCGGCAGCCGAGGGAGGGTGCCCAACGTGGTTCTAGTGTGGGAAAGGAGGTGAAGGAGGCGAAAAGAAAAATGTGGGAAGAAAGAATGCTCGGAAAGCCAGCGCTATCTATGTATAGGTCACAAAAACAGGAGATTAAGAGAGAGCTCTTATTTGATAACTCGCGGGGCAGCTCACTATCATTCGAAGGTAGGACGGGGGTTTTCAGAACTAAAACATACAGGGCTAAATTTGAAGACGTGGACCTTTGGTGCACAGCTTGCGGAGCCGAAATGGAGACCACAGAGCATATAGTGCTGAGATGCACAGACCTTCGCCCGACTCTGGCAGAGGGAACACGTGGTAGATATGGAAGGGGCATTGGGTTTTCCCGGGGAACGAGGGCAAATAGACGAGAAAAGAGTGGCAGTAACGAAGGGGAGGCTAGAGGATTGGTGGAGGAAGTCAAGGGAGAGATAATACCATAAATCGGGGAGATAATGTTTCGTATACTTTTTTAGATAGTTATTTTGGGGGGAGGAGGGGAGTAAACACTAGTTTAAGGAGAAGAGGATATAAAGAAAAAAAAAAAAATAGGAGGGGGAGCAAAAGGCTAGGTGGCGCCAGCCGCCGCCCGTTACAAAGGGTATAGCCGCCATCCATCCATCCATCCATCCACTAAGCTCAGTGTTACCGGGCGTTGGGCGGTTGGGCCTTCTAGGTTTGGTCGTGCTGTGCATATTACATGATATTACACCCGCTGTCGTATTCGATATGCTGTACTGCAGCACAGATCAAACAAAAAGGCTTATGGAGCATGCACAGCGTGATAGCATAAGTGATATGAGGCTCATTCTCAGCAAAGAATGCGGGGACAGTGTCGAACAGATTGCGCAGTACTTGCAAAAAATCACCTACGAGAAGTCTGGCGACACGTTGGCTCACGTTGCATCTCGATGCGGATCCCTGAAAGTACTTCGGTAAGGCAGGGGCGGCCGGGGTTGCGAGCTACGACTAGAAAACAAATTCCTTCTGTTGCAGATTCATCTGCAAGGAAGTCAATTGCCTGACGCTCCTTGAAAGCCAAAACCACGACGGCAAAAGGCCGTTACACGAAGCTGCTCAGTCATCTCGACTTGATGTGGTGCAGTTTCTTATTCATCAAGGATGCCAGATAGATCCTCTAAAGAGGGCTGACTGGTGAGATATGGTTCTCAACGAGAAGTTCTGTGGTGTCCATGCCACCACATCGCTCTGTGTCGTTTAGACTTTATTGTTCCAGCTAACACATGCACTATTTACTCAATGACTACACCGTGTATGACCTCATACGCGCTTTTCGTTGTCAAACGATACGGCAGCGCTTTTCGTTGTCAAACGATACGGCACTGTAAATTCTAAAGTTTTTACTGTTACAACTTATATCATTTTCGCTCCGCCACTGTACTCTGAATAAATGTAATGTTAAATAATGCTGCAGACTATATATATATATATATATATATATATATATATATAGAGAGAGAGAGAGAGTGTGTGTGTGTTTTTCTTCAAATGCCCTCGGAAAACAGTACCTTATTTTTATTTGCCTGCAGGACGCCACTTATGTTGGCATGTACAAAGAATCACTTGGAAGTGGTTCAAACACTAGTTGCAAGGGGTGCCAATACAAACCTTCGAAATAAGGACGGTTGGACGCCATTTCACATCTCATGCAGGTGACATTTTAGCCACAGCTTTATTCACTTGGCAGCTCTGATGTGACCCTCTTCTTCTTGCAGGGAAGGCCATGTACGTATAATGTCCTGCCTCTTGGACATGTTTCCAGATGCATGGAACACTAGCAGCAAAAACAAAAGAACGCCGCTTCACACAGCTGGTATGTGTCTGTGCAGAACATGCTGTAAGATTAAACAGGAGTGCCAAGTCAAATGTGAGCATGCATCATGTATTTGAGATCCACTGAGCGTGGTGGCTTTAAATGAGAAACGGATGCCAGCTGGGTATGACTGGTGGGAGATGTGAGTGCTTTTCAGGTTGGCCAAGTGGTCATAGCAAAATGTTTCGCTTAGTCTGCTTGAGAGTTTGCTGCCTGTGTGGTAGTGATTTATTTATTTATTTATTTATTCATTTGTTTGCTTCGTCACAGTACAGTGTAACAGGAGGCGGAGGGAAAAGCCATTCAAATGACGGCTTGAGGGATCCTCCGTCCCCTTTGTGAACAATGGCAGCAGCTGAAGGACGTCACAATATCATAGCAATTTTTCTTTTTAAAGTGACACGTTGTTTTACGTAAAGATCAAGACATAAAGGAAAACTGAAAACATATTTTATACATAGCTTATACAACGAAGAAAACTGCTGCAATCTTCTGCATTTAAATAAATTTCAACATAGTTTATACAACAAAAAGATCTGCTAATTCGGTGACACTTAAATGAGGCACATCTATACCTTTGCTAGTGTAATTATTTAGAATTTGCGGAATAGTACATTGAAGCATCTGAAAGCCATAATTAGTACGAAAGTAAGGAACGTTCCACATTTCTGTATTTCTTGTTTCATAGGCCTCCTTTAAGCAAAAATTTGCCATCTCCACAAATAAAAAGTTTGAGCGTTTGCAGCTAAGACAGTACTCTCTTAGTAGTCTGTATTGATATAGGTCATTCACTTTGATTATCCTATATTTTTTAAATAGTGGGTCGCTAGGTGCTAGAACTATAGCGTTGTCTATCAGCCTCAGTATTTTCTTCTGTATTCTCAGTAATTTCGTTAAGTTTGTTTCTGTAGTTGTTCCCCAAACCAAATAGCAGTAGTTAAGAACTAAACAGTGATTTGTATATCAATAACCTCACTGAGTTGAGGATAAGGTACCGGATATGGCTTAATATTCCAGTTATCTGACTTACATTTATTTGAATATTATTGACGTGGTCATCCCACTGCTAAGAACTGGAGGAATGTACCCCAAGTACTTTCACTGACTTCACTATTTCTATATCTGAGCCTCTAAGTACAAGGTTATTCTGGACGGTCACTTGTTGACCTTTCGAATGAAAAACTACGGCTTTTGTTTTAGTTGCATTTATTTTTAACTTATTGTTACTTGTCTAGTTGTCTAACTTCTGTAAGACGTCTAGTAGACTAGAAAGAATAAGATCTGATGCTGAGGTGACAAATATATTCATCTATATCATCATCTATCATCTGCATAATATATAATCTGCATAGATAATAAACTTCTGGGGAGATATGGACTATGCCATTAATATATAAAGAACCAAGAATGCTCCCCTGTGGTACATTTGAAATTGTCTTCTTATCTGATACGAAATCATTTACAGAAACAAATTGACATCTATGCACCAGATAGCTTTTAAGTAACACGAGTGGGAGCCCACGAATGCCATAATAGTTTAATTTTTCAAATAAAATACCGTGGTGAATGTAGTCAAATGCTTGTGTGAAATCCACAAAAATTCCGACTACATTATTTTTTTGTTCAAACTGTTGTACGATGTATTTTTTTTGATCCAGTAGGGCGAGTTCTGTAGACTTATGTTTTTGATAGCCATATTGCGATTTTGTCAGGACATATTTGGTGCAAAAACAGGATAAGCGACTAAAAATAATTTTTTCGAAACCTTTAGAAAATACGGGGAGAATAGATATCGGTCGATAATTGGCTACGTTATGCTTGTTCCCCTTTTTGTGGAGAGCTATTACGCGTGCCGTTTGCATTTCCGAAGGAAAAACCCCTGTCGAAATACAGAGATTAAATATGTGTTTTAGTGCTGGACTAATCAGATTAATAACATATTTCACTGGTTTTATTTGCATGGCATCTGCGTCACAGCAGCGTCTGTTTCTTAAGTCAAGGAATACCGTGCGGACTTCTAGTTCAATAGTACCTGCCAAGAAAAACGTGTTTGTAGTTTCTGAACCCAGAGTTCGGCAAGCAGCGGGTGATCTGTCGTTGAAGTATGTGTAAACGAAGTAATCATTAAGAACATTGGCCATATCCTCTCCACTGACCAAGTTTCCATCATGGAGCACCTCCTTAAGTTGTTCTCGGATTTCGGCCCATCAAAGAGTTTATTTTAGTCCATAAAACAGCTGCTCATTTTGAGCACGAAGTAAATGCTTGTATGTAATACAGCTCCTTTGATTTCTTCATTTCTTTACTTAAGGCATTTCGGAACTGCTTGAAAGCAATTAGGTTCGCCTCGACGCACGTACGCATGAATTTCCGGAATAATCTGTCTTTTTTGTCAATTTTACGTAGGAGTTCGCACGTCATCCAAGGTTTACGACAACCTTTACGTTTATTCTGTTGTATATAAGGGAAGTGTTTTTGTTTATACAAATAAAGGATTCTACAAAAGCGTAGGCTGTGTTCGCATCATTTGAGTTAGAAACTTTGTCCCAATGCAAAGTGCCAATCTCTGAACGGAAGGCATCTAAAGCGGCTGGCGAGACATGTTGATAACTATAAGGAATGTCACTCTGAATTAACGTAGGTGCACCTGTTTTTACAGAACAACATATCGGCATGTGATCACTAATAGGATACGTAAGGACAGCACAGGTCACACACGACAGATCACAGTTTGTGATAAATAAGTCTGTGGTGGTCTCTGAAGACAGAGTAATTCTAGTGGATCTATTTATGATGTTTTCGCAACCATTGCATGCAATAGTAGTTTCAAAGTCACGCTTTTGCGTGCCGTCATGCCCCATGTCAGTATTGAAATCACCACCCAATATAACGGTGTATTGGTGTTGATTTACAAATGTTAAGAAAACATCTAAAAATGCAAAAAAATCAGACAAGTTACCATCAGGTGGCCGATAACATACAGCAACTATGACACCTTGAAAGTGAACCCACAACATCTCATAATGAGCTGTAACTAAAATAAAATTTTCGAGCAATACGGCTGGTAAAGAATTATCAAGTAACATAGTGACACCACCCCGTCGACGACTTCACCTAAAAACAGAGAATGTTTTCATATTAGGTAGTTCAAATTCTTCTGAAATATCCGATTGCCAGGTTTCTGTTAGCATAACTACATCAAAACAGAAGCCAACAAACACTGACACAAAGGACAACATAGGGGAAATTACTTGTGCTTTTATAAATGAAAGAAAGAAACGATAAATTAATGGAAATGAAAGTGGATGAAAAAACAACTTGCCGCAGGTGGGAACCGAACCCACAACCCGCAGGTGGGTTCGGTTCCCACCTGCGGCAAGTTGTTTTTTCATCCACTTTCATTTCCATTAATTTATCGTTTCTTTCTTTCATTTATTAAAGCACAAGTAATTTCCCCTATGTTGTCCTTGGTGTCAGTGTTTGTTGGCTTCTTCTGATATGACTAATAAAAATCGGGCCCCTCGGTTAACCCCCTTTCTTCTCGTTGATTACATCAAAACAACCTTTCATTTGGTTAAACACGCACTCGAGTTCATTTACTTTGTCTCCCATTGATTGTACATTTAAATGGAGGCATCGAAGAAATCCTCTTTGTACACTTTCAAACTGCTTCACTAACTCACAAAGGGCGATATATCTGACGTCATCCATTTTACAGAGCAGTAAAAGAAAAATCTAAGGAACGCTTCAAAAACAAACATCAATTGCTCAACGCTGACAAGTCATCCTCACACCTGATGACCTGCGCACATTCTCCACTCTTTCTACGCACCAAGACCTTCCCATTTGAATGCCATGCAAAGTCATAGCCAACTCTCCTAGCCCAGGTTTTCGCTGCTACTAAGAGAGCCCGGGAACGCTTGGTCATATTCTCAGTTATGTAAATCATGATCTTGTTTCTGCCTCAAGGATTTTCTTTTTTCAAGCCACGTATCTTGACGGTCCTGGTGCACAAAGCGAAGGATCACTTCACGCTCTCTACCTGGCCTTGATGCCATCCTGTGAATAGTGTAAATATCAGTCGGAATCAAATTCATGGTTTTTGCAAGATCCTTTACCTTATTTAAAAGATTTTCACCTGCAGTCTCAGGAATTCCATGTATTTCAACATTGAGATGTCGGCTGCGCCACTCGAGGTCATCAAAATCAATTTGAAGCTGGGCGAGACCCTTAGCTGTATCCTCCTTCTCAAGTTTGTCGATCTTGCATTTTATGTTCTTTATTTCCCTGTCTTGCCCGCTCAAGCGTTCCTGAATTTTATCAAAGTTATCCGACAGCAACTGAATTGACCTATCTATTCCCTCTACCTTTTCATTCAAAGCAAGTAGAGAAGTTAATTTCTTTTCTATGTCCATGATCGTAATCTTAAGTTGAGCATCTCCGATTTGATCAGCGGGCCGTGTGGTACTCTTCGATACCCTCGGCCTGCAGGCCTCACACTTCCATGCTCTTGTTTTACCCAGCTTTTTCTTTTCAACATACTCCTGTTCACTTATGCCTGAGCATACTGAAGCATGAAAACAGAACTCGCACTCACTGCACACAATAGCACTCGCGACATCTTCAATTTCAGCTCTGCAACTGCAGCACTTAGTCAAGTTTGAGCCCCTAAGTAATTCGTCACCAAAACAAATCGCTTGGCAGCAGCGCAGCGAACTAAAAGTCCAAAAAAAAGAATAGAACGAGAAGTTTAACTAACCTGTAAAACACAGCAGAAGTTAACCGACGAGCTTTCCTCGCCGTCGCCACTGCCAAAGTGCTCTGCCAAAATCACGCCCCTGTGCAAAGTCTCTTTCTGTCGTGGTGCCGCTGCTGTTCGCTGATAATCTGCGCCGCAAAACGACGCAGTTACTTCCAGGCAGACAGGTAGAATGGGTGCGGGAAATTTGAAGTTCAGTCCAGGCGATTGTAGGCAAAGTCTTGGGTCGGGGCGCCACAGGAGATCGAAGTTTTCGAAGTCAGTGCCTCTAAAACACAGCAGAAGTTAACAGACGTGCTTTCCTCGCCGTCGCCACTGCCAAAGTACCGGTTAAGTACCGGTTAAACAATGTATGTCAATATTAATTATAACAATTTTAGATATTTTAGTATCCAGCACGCAAAGAGAGATTACTGCAGTCTGCAAGCATCCAAGCTTAAGTAAGTTGTTAACATTGAATTTTTATGACATTCATATTGCACACACACTAAGAAAATGATGGACAGACAGAGAGTAAAGTCTCTATGCTTCTTATTCCTTTAGCATATGTGCATTGTGAACATTGAAATGAAGGATTGCATTTTTAGTAACTGTCATTCAGCATATAAAACATGGCAGGGTTCTTGGCACATAGCTTCATAAGTGATGACAATCAAGGCAACCACTGCTAGTAGGGCTTGCTGTGTCTCACTGTGGTGACTCCAACATAGTGTTTCCAGTTGCAGTAGGCCTGGATAGCAACCTCACCGCCTGCACATAGCCACTGTCTAGGTTGCACATGTGCACAAGGGGTGCCTGTTTCAGCTGACTATGCATCCCTAGTGCCATGACAGTGTCATAGTTTCACGCCAAACTTACTACAGTTCATATTTAAGTGATAACCATGCTCAAACTATTTTGCTAAATCGAGAGGAACTTTTGTTCCTTTGAAATCTAAAATTGTAACGTAGTGACACACGAAGGCTACTGCGGCATTGTATTTGCCACTAATGTCGCCATCTGTTGCATAAACCATGAAATAACGAAAGTAACCACTGCTGTCCCAACTGAGGTGGTGTTGAGTCAACTGTTCTGTGCGTTGGCGTGGTGTGCAGCCTCGTCAAAATAAAACTAGAGATGTGACCATGACACCTAGATGTTATAATGTGGTAGCTTTAGAGCACACGCTCGAAGAAGAATTTAAATTTCAGCAATATGGAAGTGAAGGTACTCGACCGGCTGATACGCAAGGTGTATAAGCAAGCGCTCGGACTCCCACCCAGAACGGCTACTTCTCACCTCGAGGAGACAGGGTTGTACAACAACGCACAGGAAATTATAGAGGCCCACCTGGTAAACCAGAAGGAAAGGCTACAGTGCACTGCGTCTTGAAATGTCTTGGATATTCTATACGAAAGACCAGCGCACTGACAAAAATCCCAATACATATACAGGAAACTATGCATGTCTCACACCCAGAAACATGCACCCGACCTTCCACATCGGAGAGCAACATGCCCGAGCGCAGGCGCTCGCGAGGAAGTATGAGAACCACCCCAATGTCTTATATGTAGACGCGGCCAGCACCACAAGAAACACTGCACTTGTCACCAGCGTAGTCGACAATCACGGGACCAAAATAAAGGCATCGTCAGTTTCCAGAGCGAGTGCTGCAGAGGCAGAGGAACTAGCGATAGCGTTAGCCATCATGATGAGACTGCACTGGGAGTACGTCATAGTTCGGACGGACTCTCAGATGGCACACCGAAATTTTTCCAGGGCCACACATCGCATCCTGATTGGGGTGCACCAGTTCCCGCCATACATGCAAGTCATGTGGACTCTGGGGCATGAATCAATCCTTACGCGGTAATCAGCAGGCACACGCCTATGCCTTAGTGCATGTACACTGGGAGCCACATGAGGGTCACCCCCAGCAGTTCCACCCCGAGCCCATACCATTAACCTACACGCACATCCTACAACACTATCACCTTTCATGAAGAACACTACCATCACCTCATAATGCTCCGACGCGAGAGGAAACCATAATATGGCAAAAACTCCAAACAAACACATATCCTCTCTCGAGTCTCTATCACGCCATACACCCTGCACTGTATTCCTATAAATGCCCACACTGCAATCAATGCGCAATGCTTTGTCACATGGTATGGGCTTGCGCAAGCACACCGCAGCTCACACCCATAAAACACCCCTCCACACAGCAAGGGGAGGCTGCTCAGACTTGATGGACCAGCTCAACCTAGTCAACCGAGCGAGAAGGGCAGCTAAGGCCGCTGGACTTCTGGACTGAGGGGACCACCCACTGCAGAGCAGAAGAGCTACCTGCGCTCGTGTGCTCTTTGCTGTAAAATTTCGTCTCTCTCTCTCTCTCTCTCTCTCTCTCTCTCTCTCTCTCTCTCGAAGAACATGTACGTGTCAAAATTAGAAAGAAATCACCGCGTTTTTTCTCATTTATTTCACGAAAAACATTGTTAAATTGAGTTCGGCCAAGTTTGTTTTGTTAATTCAGGCTGATGGTAACATTGAACTCTATGGGTACCTGCCGGGGAATGTAAATTCCTTCATTAGATCGGGAACTTCGTAAAATCGGGTTTCGTTAGATTGAGTTCTAACTGTAGATGGTGAAGCATTCTGACTGCATGCCAGGGTGGTGTCCTTGTTATTGTACAGAAAGGCAATGCTGCTAGAAGTATTAGCAGTTTATTAAAGACAAAAAGGAGGAAGGTAATGAAGGACCATGGGCATCACAACTGTCTCACTTCCCAGTGGACACTTAAACTGTTCTGCGATTGTGAGAAAGAAAGAGGCTAAGGTAAAGATAGGGGAACAGAAGGTTACAATAAAATAAACATAAAAAAATACGAAGACATAAGTGAAAAAGGGACATAAAGTAGGTGACTATATATATGTACATATATAACATTTTTAAAGTGAAGGTTTCTTCTACTTTCCTATGTTTGACATGGCTGCCTGGCTATTTGTCACTATCTTGGCAGATATATTTATGGATATATTTGGAGTGATCACAATTAAGCTTCACAAATTTCTTAAAATTAGGCACTAGGTGGTATGTTGAAATCCACCTCTGCAAATAAGTTATGGGGCCAGGGTGACACAAAGTGAGATAATGTATTTTTGTGAATATAAGGCGAGATATTTTTCACAGAATCCTTAGCCTCGAAGTCAACCTCTGACTTATATGTGAGGTTGATAGATTCAGTTAATATTTCATATGGCAGCAGCAGCACCGCATTTCCAGTAATACAGATTTTGGGCGGTAGCGCAAATTGTAGTAACTTGGCAGGTAAGGCAGCATCATATTTTTGTGCATATACTCGCAACAAGAATTTGAAAATATATAACAGTAAAGGTGGGTTGAGGATTATACATAAGGTCCTCCATTTTCGGGTTTTATATTTTTCAAAATTCGGAGGGGGGGGGGGCAAAAATTGGTGTTACTTCTAAAAATGAAAACCGAAAAGAAATCGACAGCTTTATTGTCTCACAGCCTAAAGTTCAAGATTTTTCTAGCGACTTTTACAAATGATTAACACAAGCAATGGTCTTTTGAATGCAGCCATCGTATTTCAACAAGTGAAATCACTCACAGGAACAGGTAATGACAAAGACAGCTGCTGGCAAATAATGTGACAAACTCTTCTCTGCAAGTCCTCGTCAGGCATTGTTAATATATTTAGAAAAAACCACATTAACAAGAACTGCAAATTTAGAGGATTTTGCTATCTCTTCTTTGCTTTGTTCTCAGCACTTTTTAACAAAAGAAAGTAGTATGAAAACTATTGCGCACGGCTGGGAATCCTTTGCAGGAGGTGTGATGTTTTTCCTTAGCAAAGAACCCTTGTTTATGTGCATTGTCCTGTGTGTTCGGAGCATTCCTTTGTCAATCCTATACTTGTTGGGCCTTTTTTTTATGTCTGTTTTTTATGTCTGTTGTCATGTTTTGCTGGTTCCCTATATATGCTCTTCCAACAAAATCAAATAAATTAAGGCTAGACAAATCAGCCACCTTTTCTTAAATGTAACATGGTTGTGTAAAGGCCCTCACAACGTCACAGCTATTATTTGCAGTGCAGAGAAACGTCAAAGCTGCATTAATTCACTTTCTAGCACATTACCAGAGCTTACATGTATGCGGCATGTGGGAAATGCATTGCAATTCACCATTTCCCATAGGTCGGCAGTGTGGGAGAATACTCTCTCACACTCACTCACCATAATTTTTCCAGGCCCCGCACTCACTCGCACTCACCTACGCTCACACTCACTGGCACTCACTCACACTCGCACTCACTCGCACTCACCTCCACTCACACTCGCTGGCTCGCATGCGCACACACATATACTCACACTCACTGGCACCTGCACTCATCTCCACTCACACTCGCTCGCTGTTGCTTGCATTCACCTCCACTCACGCTCGCTGGCACTCACGACCACTCACACTCATTGGCACTCACTCGCACTAATGCCTTTGAAATGAGTGCTAGTGAATGTGAGTGCACTCATGAGTGAGTGTGCCGCTCACAATTCGTGTATATTCATAACGAAGCTTCCAATTTATCATCTGTTACATTTGTAGTGCACCAAGGCAGTGTTTTGGGCCCAGTTTTATTTTTTAGTATACATAAACGATTTGCCTTCCCGATTACATGGTAACATCCTTCTATTCGCTGATTGTTTTCGTACTGCGAAATTGATTGCAATGATGATCGCTATATACAAAATTCTACCTTTTCTTTGTGTCAGGAGTGAAACATCAATAACACTAACAGTAAGCGGAAAGAAACCGATATCTGATTTTACTTACATTATTAATGAAACACCTCTTACTTGTGTATTTCAGGGTAAATATTTAGGTGTCACTTTAACACGCACTCTCCAATGGGAAATCCATGTTAACAACATAACCTCAAGTGGAAATTAATGTACATGCTGGAGCACTAAAGCAACTCATCTTTCTGAGAAGACACCTTCGTCTTGCGTCCGCAGATACAAATCTGCTGGCCTATAACATGCTTGTTCGACCAGTGCTGGAGTACGCCAGTATTGTTTGACTTACGTACAGAAATGAACTCATAAGAGGGGGTGCAGAGGAAGGCAATAAGGTTCATTTATAATAAATACAAGTTAATGGATTCATTGAATGAATTATTTTAAAAAATCTGGTTTATTACCACGGCAAAGTAGGGCAGAATTAGCAGGACTAAAGTTGTTTCAATTTATTCATGATGACAAGACCGTTGACACATCCATTCGAAGTTCTTTTAATCGTTCTAGGTTAACATGCCACAAGCATTCTAGAACACCTAATGAATACATCTTTAACTTAGATTGCTTTAAATATTCATATTTCCTTAAAACGAATAGGGAATGGAATTAACTTAGTCCTTCCATTACTAACGCTTTATGTTTAAATAACTTCATGACTTCAAGTGGCCGCCAACTTGAACAGCGTTCGCTTGAAGCTTGCCCCCTCGTTGATCATCAAGGAGAGACGGCAGGTAGATGAGACGACGTAAAACAAACTGGTTTAATACATCGCTACAAACAACTGAGCATCAAGCAACAGAGCACCGTAGTGTATGCCAGCAACTACAAAAGTTAGAAGCAGAGTTCTTATCTACAGAGCAGCGCTCTCTCTCTTGATATCCTGTATGGGGTCCTGTCTTTACAGCACTGGAGTCTAGAACAAACAATTCCATTGCGTCCTTATGCTTGGAAGGACACATTGCCGCTATTTGTGTACTCGCGCTTGGTGTGCCATCCGTTCGGTGTGTATTTGAACGAAAAAAAAAAAATCTATTTCACGGCATAGCGCACGCACATAAAGAAGAATGCACCGCGGGCACAGGCAAAATAAAAAAAGAAAAGAGCAACTGTGCATGCAGCATGAGTAGGGAGCGGAGTGGGTAGCGAGCCGGACAAATCGGTACAATAATTTTTAAAAAAAGCTACTTTGGAGAAGAGGTGTTGCGTGGCTGCTGTTCCTGTTGCCATGAAGATGTAAACAATCATGTGCGCCACCACTTTCATAAAGTATCGCCCGCCCGCAAGGGCCATAACTGAAGGGCGCCTTGGCGCTAGCGCCGGAAAGAGCGCTTGCATTAACTCGACCAATGGGAGCCATGCAGAGATTCACACGGCGGTCTGGGACACGAGCATGGTTAGAGTCGTAGAGTTTCCTACAATATGCTAGAGGGAACTCTGGCGCTGCAGTCGTCGACCCACCATGGAATTGACGACATGACATGGATTTGTCTGATCTTCGTGCTTGTTGTTTCAGACATTCTCGTAGCTTTGTTTCCTACGCTTTACATGCCTTCATTGTCTTAGATTTCAGAGCAATCTATATTCTTCGAAGTGCAGAAGACGCTGCAAACATGCTCAAGGAGCACTAATTGCAACGATTGAGCTTGTCGAGATGCCAAAATCGAAACGCGCCAAGCATCTCAAGGCAATGGCACACTCGCGATAAATTCATAAGCATGTTACACATGCCTGTAGACGCATGCATCCGTGGATTAATCTTGAGTACATCTCCAATGTAAAAAAAAAAAGTGTCATATAAAGGATTTTATTGAGAGTGTGTTCCCTGTACCATTGTATTGGTTAATGTTTCAAGGAGCTGGGTAAGACATACTTAAAAGGGTTCAAAATATGTGGATACTAGCAAATGTTAAAACATTTTTCTTCAAGCTTCACACGGGAACCTTGCCTGTTAAAACATGTTTAAAGGAAAGGGGGGTTTATGTGCCATGGGGAAGCAAATGCTTTCTGTGCAACAAAGCTGAAACGATCGAACATGTTTTCATTGATTGTAATGATGCCATATTCTTTTGGGTTATATTACAGAGAACTTTAAAGATAGACCTACCCTCAATCATCATGGTATTCGTTTTTTGCCTGCTGAACGCGATTTTGAATGGATGGACGTTATGTTTTTACTCGGGCTGCACGCAGTCTGGCATAGTCTGCTAGCATATAGACACAGTGATGTTAAAGGTAGATCTGTGTATGAATATATCGTGGGAATGGTTGTGAAAGTATGTAACGTGTACAAAACGATCGACTGTGATGAAGATGTGGTGTCAATGCTGTATACCATAACACTGTAATGAAGAAAGGAAGATAATGACATCCCAATCATCATCAAGAGCGGAGGGCACGAGATTGGCGCTCGAACACCACCATCTTGTTCTCCCGACCTACTGTTCAGAGCTACCGCCTGTTTGTTGGACTCGTCCAATAAACCTCCTTACATTTGGTGGATCGTGCTGGGTACGCACATCGCCGATACCCTGGAACTCCGATCCCATACGTTGCACTCGACCATGCAAGCTGATGCTGCCCAACCGCCGTCATCTCTCCCGGCCGCCGTTTGCCCCGGCCAGGTTCGCCAGCAAGACCCCCCGGTATTTTCGGGTACGGAAGACCAGGACGTCGAGGACTGGCTGTCAGCCTACGAAAAAGTTAGTGGACCCAACAAGTGGGATGACGCTGCTAAGCTGAATACCGCGAACTTTTACCTGGCTAGCGTGGTGAAGCTGTGGTATACGAACCACGAATCTGAATTTGAGAACTGGCCCGCTTTAAGAAGGCACTATCTGCCGTTTTCGGTCGCCCTGTTATGCGGAAGTTACGCGCCGAGCAACGGCTGCGCACACGGGCACAGGAACCAAACGAAACTTTGACCACCTATATTGAGGACATAATTGATCTCTACAGGCGCGCCGATGCTTCAATGAGCAAAAGTGCCAAAATTCAGCATATTATGAAGGGCATCGACGACGATGTCTTTCAAATGCTTCTTGCAAAGTCTCCTGGCACAGTGTCTGAAGTGGTAACTCTGTGCCACAGCTATGACGAATTGAGAGGGCAGCAGGCTCTCACCCGACGTTCATCTCACACGTTCAGTCAGCCACTCACTGCACTGGACATCGTGCCTGACCAGTCATACCTTCTCGCACAAATGAAAGAATTTGTGCATGAGGAGGTGGCCGGTCAATTGTCTCTCCTGCCATTTGCTCAGCGTCAGGAGCTCCCACAATAGCAGCAACTGCTGCGACCAATCCCGTTGGCTCCCGTGCTTCGACACGTCATCCAAGAACAGATTTTCGAGGCCATGCCGGTGCCCATTCAGCAGCAACCTGTCGCCGCGCCTCTTAGTTACGCAGAGGTAGTAAAGCGGCAGCAGCTTCAACAGCCCTCACCGTCCCATGGTGTGTCGTATGCTGCAGCCCCGATTCAGCCATCCGTGACATGGGCTGCTCCCAACACTGCAAATCCCTGGCGAATGCACGACAACCGGCCGATCTGTTTTGCATGCGGTGGCCCTGGTGATATTGCCCGATTCTGCCGCCGTCGCGCGCCAGGATACTCAGATGCCCGTTCGCAGAACTACATGGATCGTCCCCGCTCTCGTTATGAAGGTCCGGGTCCCCAAACAAGCACGTCTTCACATGACTATCCGCAACCCACGTCTCGTCGCTCACCTTCACCCTGTCGCCGATCCTTGTCGCCCATGCGTCATCGATCAGCCCCTGAAAATGGGGGAAACTAGCCCCCGCAGTTCGTGAGGCAAGAACTGCGCTGTCGAAATGTTCAAGTCCTCAAACTTTGCCGTCGAATATCATCGAAATTTTTGTAGAAGGCACCCGTGCATATGCTCTTGTCGATACCGGTGCTGCCGTTTCTGTTATAGATGCCACACTTTGCCGCAAGCTTCGGAAGGTGACCACGCCTCTTGAGATGATGCCCTTACGTACAGCGAATGGAGACCCTGTTCGGCCTATAGCTGCCTGCACTGCTCGACTTATTATCGCTAAAGAGCACTACATTGTTGAGTTTATCGTCCTTTCATCCTGCTCGCACGACATCATACTTGGCTGGGACTTTTTATCATATAATCACGCCGTTATTGATTGCGCCAGATCTGAACTTGAGCTCTTCCCGTTGTGTGACCAGTCCTACAAACCCGCTCATCAAGCCGCACACAAACTAGTCGTAACAGAAGATACCGAAATTCCGCTGACAGCAGCTGTTTTGCTCCCCAAGTTCTGCAACAGCATATGTGATGAAGCTGCATTCTTTGAACCATCACGCCTCCTTCTAAGTCGGAAGCCACTTCTTCTGCCTTATTTGACCCTCTCTATTTCTAATGGAACACGCGCTCTCTGCCTCACAAATCCTCTGCCGTATCCCATCAAACTGCTTAAAGGTGAATCCCTTGTATGCGTGCAACCCATTGATATCGGTCAAATTTTTTCCGTGCAGCAAGATTCAGCTCGACGCGACCTCGACGTCGTCAGTGCTCTTAATCCTTCTGATGTACCAGCTGCCGACCTATTCGATTCATCGATCGCAGACAAACTGTCACCATTTGAACGCTCTGCTCTTCTCCAGCTGCTCTACCAGTTCCGCGACTCTTTCAATGTTGCCCAACGTGCCCTTGGCCGAACTTCTACCATTGTTCACTACATCGACACCGGCTCCAACTCGCCAGTGCAACAACGCCCTTACTGTGTCTTCACCGCGGAACGTCAACTTATTACCGACCAGGTTGACGATATGCTTAAACGTGACATTATTCGCCCTTCGCAAAGTCCGTGGGCATCACCTGTGGTTCTCGTTAAAAAAAAGGATGGATCAATTCGCTACTGCGTGGATTACCGGCACCTAAACAAGGTCACTCGAAAAGACATGTACCTGTTACCTAGAATTGACGATGCCCTTGATTGCCTACAAGGTGCCGAGTTTTTTTCATCATTAGATTTGCGTTCTGGGTATTGGCAGGTGCCTTTAGCAGAGGCCGACCGTTCAAAAGACAGCCTTCGTCACGCCTGACGGTGTATATGAATTTAATGTCATGCCCTTTGGCCTCTGCAATGCGCCTGCCACCTTCGAGCGCATGATGGACTCGGTTCTGCGGGGTTTGAAGTGGCACATGTGTCTCTGCTACCTCGACGACATTGTTGTCCTTGCGCCAGATTTCGCAACCCATCTGGATCGCCTCAACCATGTCCTGACGTGTCTGAAGACCGCTCAGCTGCAACTAAATCTCAAGAAGTGCCGCTTTGCTGCGCGAAAACTTACAATTCTCGGTCACGTCGTGTCAAAGGATGGCGTGCTTCCGGACCCAGCTAAACTACGTGCCATGACCGACTTCCCCAAACTGACAACTCTAAAGCAGTTACGAAGCTTCATAGGGTTATGCTCCTACTTTCGTCGGTTTGTGCGCAACTTCGCCTCTATAATTGCGCCTTTGACCCAACTTTTAAGCAGCGCCTCCAATCTTTCGTCATGGTCTTCTGAGTGTGACCAAGCCTTCTCCACCTTTCGCCTCCTCAGTGACCATGGCCGCGTATTTCTCTCTGATGTAATCCAAGCACTTCTCCACCAGTGCAACATTGTACATCGGACGTGTACTGCCTACCATCCTCAGACGAATGGTCTCACTGAGCGGTTTAATCGGACACTGGGCGACATGCTTGCGACACATGTTGCATCTGATCAGTCAAACTGGGAACTGGTTCTTCCATTTGTGACATACGTGTACAACACCGCTACGCAAGTCACAACCGGGTATTCCCTCTTCTTCCTTCTGTACGGTCGCCAGCCAACGCACACTATCGACACGTTGCTGCCATACGCACTAGATGCCTCAGAGTGCACGGCAGTGTCCGAAGTCGCCCGTTACGCTGAAGATTGCCGACAACTAGCCAAGCGCTTTACTACAGCCGACCAACAACGCCAGAAAAACGCTCGCGATGATGACCACTCTCCTGCCGCAACATTCGCTCCTGGAGCACTTGTGTGGCTGCTTGTGTAGCACCCTGCGCCCCTGGCTTGTCGTCCAAACTACTCCCAAATTATCATGGTCCCTACCACGTCGTCGAGCGTACTTCGCCCGTAAACTACGTCATCGAACCTCTTACGCTGCACGGCGACCGTCGTCGACGTGGACGTGATGACGTTCACGTAGACCGCCTCAAGCCGTACTTCGACCCTCTTGTCCCCACCTGTTAGATCGCCACGATGGCTCCACCTTTCTCGACGGGGGCAATTGTAATGAAGAAAGGAAGATAATGACATCACAGTCATCGTCAAGAGCGGAGAGCACGAGATCGGCGCTCGAACACCACCATCTTGTTCTCCCGACCTACTGTTCAGAGCTACCGCCTGTTTGTTGGACTCGTCCAATAAACCTCCTTACAACACATATAAAACAAGTGTGACCTGTGATCACAAACTCCTTTGAGGCTTCTAGCCAAGCTGGAAATAAAGAAAAAGAAAGCATCCGTTGCTTAATGATTTCAGTATCAGGCTTCTCTGCTTAGAGGTCCTGTGTTCGAATCGTGCCATCGGTCAATTTTCATAGTGTTCATTTTATTATTTATTCCACACTACATTGTTGAAAATGACGAGCTTACAAAGTCACAAAGCCGTTTGAAACCAGAATGACGAAGGTTAGGCAAATCTATGTACTTCCCATAATTCGCATGCTGGTACAACCGCTCCCACTGCAGCCCTCCTAAACACTAGCTCCAGAGTTCCCTCTACTAATTATTGTATGAAACTTTATGGTTAGAGTGGCCTATACTCGCGGCCAGCCTTCTGTGGCAGTGAAGGGAAAGCTACGAGCATGTGGCTGCTGCTCATGTGTCAAGGCACCAAGTAGTCCGCCAGCATTTGACAGCACTTTTGGCTGCTCGGAACAGACACTGAAACGACGCAGCTTCACGTGCGACAGTTTCATGGTTGCCCAGACATGGAAGGGAAAAACCACAAAATAAGTAAACTTTTAGATTCAGTGGTATGTTTTATCTTATTTAACTGTTGCTAATAAGGTGTCTCTTCCCCAGCTTAAACTAACGTGGATGAAAACACCGGACTTTTTTCAGAAGCGCTCTCACTTGTGCGTGCTTTGCCTCCGTAGCTTTCCCTTCGTTGCCACACAAATTTGTCAGCGAGCACAGAAGCCTCCTTGCTTGGAATACTGGAAGAGTGTCCAAAGCGCCGGCTCCCGCGTGAGGCTTTTGCGGGGAACTGCTGCGCCGCACCGCTGCTGTGCCGGACCTGTGGGGCTTTCTGCACTCGAGAAGCAAGCGGAAGGCCAGAAACTAATTACACTAATTCACCCTAATTAAATGTGATTACATACATGGGTGTACTTATGCTGACTCATTATTTTCGACTTCCGAGATGTACTGGGTGCATTTTATACCAAATGGGCAACAAGCGGTTCCCCTTCGGTCATCATCATCATCATCAGCCTGGTTACGCCCACTGCAGGGCAAAGGCCTCTTCCATACTTCTCCAACAACCCCGGTCATCTACTAATTGCGCCCATGTTGTCCCTGCAAACTTCTTAATCTCATCCGCCCACCTAACTTTCTGCCGCCCCCTGCTACGCTTCCCTTCCCTTGGAATCCAGTCCGTAACCCTTAATGACCATCGGTTATCTTCCCTCCTCATTACATGTCGTGCCCATGCCCATTTCCTTTTCTTGATTTCAACTAAGATGTCATTAACTCGCGTTTGTTCCCTCACCCAATCTGCTCTTTTCTTATCCCTTAATGTTACACCCATCATTCTTCTTTCCATAGCTCGTTCCATCGTCTTCAATTTAAGCAGAACCCTTTTCGTAAGCCTCCAGGTTTCTGCCCCATAGGTGAGTACTGGTAAGACACAGCTATTATACACTTTTCTCTTGAGGGATAATGGGAACCTGCTGTTCATGAACTGAGAATGCCTGCCAAACGCACCCCAGCCCATTCTTATTCTTCTGATTATTTCCGTCTCATGATCTGGATCCGCCGTCACTACCTGCCCTAAGTAGATGTATTCCCTTACCACTTCCAGTGCCTCTCTACTTATTGTAAATTGCTGTTCTCTTCCGAGACTGTTAAACATTACTTTAGTTTTCTGCAGATTAATTTTTAGACCCACTCTTCTGCTTTGCCTCTCCAGGTCAGTGAGCATGCATTGCAATTAGTCCCGAGTTACTAAGCAAGGCAATATCATCAGCGAATCGCAAGTTACGAAGATATTCTCCATTAATTTTTATCTGCAATTCTTCCCAATCCAGGTCTCTGAATACCTCCTGTAAACAAGCTGTGAATAGCATTGGAGAGATCGTACCTCCCTGCCTGACGCCTTTCTTTATTGGGATTTTGTTGCTTTATTTATGGAGGACTACGGTGGCTGTGGAGCCGCTATAGATATCTTTCAGTATTTTTACATACGGCTCCTCTACACCCTGATCCCGTAATGCCTCCATGACTGCTGAGCTTTCAACAGAATCAAACGCTTTCTCATAATCAATGGAAGCTGTATATAAGGGTTGGTTATATTCCGCACATTTCTCTATCACCTGATCGATAGTGTGAATATGGTCTATTGTTGAGTAGCCTTTACGGAATCCTGCCTGGTCCTTTGGTTGACAGAAGTCTAAGGTGTTCCTGATTCTATTTGCGATTACCGTAGTAAATAGTTTGTAGGCAACTGACAGTAAGCTGATCAGTCTACTTTTTCAAGTCTTTGGCGTCCCCTTTCTTATGGATTAGGATTATGGTAGCGTTCTTCCAAGATTCCGGTATGCTCGAGGTCATGAGGCATTGCGTATACAGGGTGGCCAGTTTCTCTAGAACAATCTGCCCACCATCCTTCAACAAATATGCTGTTACCTGATCCTCCCCAGCTGCCTTTCCCCTTTGCGTAGTTTCCAAGGCTTTCTTTACTTCTTCCGCCGTTACCTGTGGGATTTCGAATTCCTCTAGACTATTCTCTCTTCCATTATCGTCGTGGGGGCCACTGGTACTGTATAAAT
Source organism: Dermacentor variabilis (assembly GCF_050947875.1). NCBI lineage: Eukaryota > Metazoa > Arthropoda > Arachnida > Ixodida > Ixodidae > Dermacentor > Dermacentor variabilis. Next base: position 198,468,833 of record NC_134573.1, read on the forward strand.
CTCTATAGAACTCCTCAGCCACTTGAACTATCTCATCCATATTAGTAATGATATTGCCGGCTTTGTCTCTTAACGCATACATTTGATTCTTTCCAATTCCTAGTTTCTTCTTCACTGCTTTTAGGCTTCCTCCATTCCTGAGAGCATGTTCAATTCTATCCATATTATACTTCCTTATGTCAGCTGTCTTACGCTTGTTGATTAACTTCGAAAGTTCTGCGAGTTCTGTTCTAGCTGTAGGGTTAGAGGCTTTCATACCTTCGATACAGCAGCATAAGCAACCACCTTGTTCAGCTGCCAATGGTGTTGGCATTGGCATCAGTGTTTCCGTGAGAAAACTACCTGTTCTCTCAATGAATGATCATAGCTGAAAGTTCTTCATTTATGTCTACTTTATAGAACACATAAATTGTGTGTGAAGAGACTACAAAGAATGACAAGTAGGCAGTATACAGTGTGTACTACATCACCCAATCCCTGTTTTCGAAGGTGTCCGGTCGCTTATATCAGCGTGACTCATAGTGATGTGACAGTGCTTACACATGTAAAATAGAATATTTTGATATGTTCTAACATTATTTGATGTCATCGATGTGCGGCTTGCATTATATTTCAAGCAAACCACAGGTGGTCGCTTTAGGTGCTTGTTTTTTGTAAACAAATGCACAGGTCATTGCTTTGGACTGTCAGCAGCATTCTTCCGGGGTGGAGTCTTGCAAGCCCTCCTCATGTGCAGATCATGCTGCTGCATCGGCATGTTCTTTGCCCATTATGCCACAGTGGCTTGGAATCCACTGTAACGTGATGTCGTGTCCTTGCTCGATGAGATGGTGAAGCAGCAGTCTGATTTCTAGAACTAGTTGTTCGTGGGACCCGCGGCACAAGGCAGAAACCAAACAATGAAGAGCAGCCTTGGAGTCACTGAACACGCTCCATTTATTGGGCAGTTCATTGGAAATTATGTGAACTGCACGACGAATAGCAGTGAGTTCTGTGGAAGTCGATGTAGTCTGGTGAGATAGTCAAATCTTTACGGTGGAGGTTTTTGCAGGAAAGATCACTGATCCTGCAGACCCATTCACCGTGGTTGAAGCGCCAGATGATGACGCTCATTGTATGTCTCGTACAGCAAGAGCAGTGAAAGCTGCTTGAGTGCTGGAGACAAGAGTTGTGCTTTTGTTCATATTCCTGGTACATTAGTTGAACTTTTGCTTCAGCCAAGCACCATGGGGGAAACAGAACTCTCGCTGGAGCTGTATAATGTGATGGAAGGTATGCACAATAGGGCAGGACTGTCTGACAAAAGGAGGCACGTGGTCGATCCTCTGGCAGTGAGGCTTGATGATGGGCAGGGGCTCGAGCAAGATGTCTTACGTGTGCTCTGAGCGCTGCCATGAATATATGGTTCTTGGCTGGGAAATTGTGTGCAATCGCGTTTGTTTCAGCCGTTGACGAGCACCACAGCAATCCAAGACACACTCTAAGTGCCTGGACCTGGACGCTTTTGAATGTACAGATATTAGTTCTGTAGGTGTTGGTCAGCACAGGCAAGCTGTATTGAAAATACCCAAGAAAGAGCGTCTTGTATAGTCGCATCATTGCATGTACCCATGCTCTTCCTCCAAGAAGCTTGAACACATTAGAAACATCCATCAGGCGCTTCTTTAGGTAGGCCACATGAGGATTCCAGCAGAGGTCACAATCAATGATTACACCTAAGAATCGGTGCATCCTGACATAAGGTATGCTTTGACCGTCGATAGAGACATCGTATCCATTCGCAAGAACAGAGGCAGGAGTGAAAATTTGTGTGCTTGCAAATGAAGCCATAAGATCTTTATGGAACACACCAAGCTTGAAGCACACACTTCTACACTGACTGGACCCATCCCTTCGACTTCGACCCCCATCTGGACTCTCACAACTTGAGACAGCAGTACTTTGCTGACTGTGCTTTGGTGTCCCTTTCACAAGATCTTTTGCCTTCCAAGTCTGTATGGACAAGAGCACGGCTTGCAGTCACTGCGATGGTGAGGAGACTATAGAACATGTACTTTGCCACTGTCCTCGATACAGTGTGCACCGGCTGTCACTAGCGGCCGTGTTGGCATGCCTTGATGAGAAGACACTTTCAGAATAGACAGTCTTGGATACTGACATGAACTGTCATGCAACAAACAGTGGTTTACCAAGCACTTAAAACAACTAGAAAACAAAAAGAAACTAGTCTCTCATACCGCCAAACGCAATGACACATCTGCTACATGGTAAAAATACTTCGAAGCCGAAAAATTCTACTTACTTTCTGTTCGTAACGCCAAATACACGTTTTATCACAACGGTTTACCAAACTTACTAATCAAGAATCCCAAGCAATTCTGGCAAGTTTTAAATCCTACGCATCCTCCTGATATTACACTGACGAATGACTCACGCGAGGCAGTTACTGACCATGATTGTGCAGAAATATTTAACAATGCATTCGCATCTGCCTTCACTACTGAACTTGACGCGCCTTCACAGCCACCATCCTTTAACTTAGAAACTTTCACGGCACCTGTCGCCTTATTCAAAGAAGGCATTTCATCCATAATTCAAAATATGAAGCTTTCATAGTTGGCTGGTATGGACCTTATTGATTCGAAGCTCCTGAAAGATGTGGAATCAATTTGTGCAGCATATTTATCTCATTTCTTTCACAGTCACTCTTCTCAGGAATTATGCCGCTTGATTGGAAAAAGGGCGAGGTCGTTCCAGTCTACAAATCGGGTAACAGACTCACTTTTGAATTACCAACCCTTGAATTACCACCCCATTTCATTAACTAGTGTGCCTTGCAAAATCATGGAACACATCATCTACTCTCAAATTATCAACTTCTTGGATTCGACCGAATTTTTTCATCCTTCACAGCACAGGTTTCGTAAGGGCTTCTCTTGCGAACCCAACTAACACTACTCCTTCACGACTTGCATACTAATCTTGACTGTAACATGGAAATTGACTGCTTCTTTCTTGATTTTGCAAAAGCTTTCGACAAAGTTCCTCACCGCTGTCTGTTGCTAAAACTTTCGAAGCTGAACCTACATCCTAATATTCTTATATGGATTAAAGAATTCCCAACTAATCGTTCTCAGTCAGTCTATCTTAACGGCCATCTGTCCAAACCCTTCCCAGTTACCTCAGGCATTCCACAAGGGTCTTTCCTTGGTCCCCTCCTATTCTTAATATATATTAACGACTTACCCCTGCATGTTTCCTGTAGTATTCAAATGTTTGCCAATGATTGTGTCATTTACCACACCAATACTAATTGTCATGACTAACATATCCTCCAGACAGATCTTAACAGCGTACTAAATTGGTGCAATGATTGACTAATGTCCCTCAATCGTACAAATTGTAAACTCGTGTGCTTCTCTCGCCGTCACAATCCCTATCGCTTTGATTATTCAATTTCTAACACATCGATTGAACTAGTACAATCATATAAATACCTAGGAGTCCCCCTCTCTTTCAATTTATCATGGCGCCCCTATATTAGTAACATTATTTCACCATCAAACAAAAGACTCGGTTTTCTAAAGCGCCACCTTTGCATTGCCCCACCACATGTTAAATTGCTTGCGTATAAAGCCCTTGTAAAACCCAAATTAAGATATGCAGCTGCCATCTGAAGCCCGCATCAAGCGTATCTAATCACAGCATTGGAAGCCGTTCAAAATCATGCCGCCCAATTCATTCATTCCTCATAGTCATACAATGTCAGATTTCATCTTTGAAAGCACAATCGGGACTACCGTCCCTCTCCTATCGTCGCTGCATTGCTAGCCTTGCCCTTTCTCACAAGTTTTTTTATTCTTCTCTCAATGAAACACCGTATATTACTGCTGCAGCATGCATATCCTACTGCACAAGTCATCCATTTCAAGTTGCCCATCTGCCACCGCACACTACTATGTTTTCTGCTTCATTATTTTTTACAAACTGGAATGGCCTACCCTATGACATCGTCCCCATCGCTACATCATCTATTCTTCAAGAACGCGTAACTGATCATCTTCAATGTTAAATAATCTTTGCTGTTTGTTTTTTGTTATTCGAAATATAATCCCACCCCTTATGTGACACCCCCTGAAATGGGGGCCTTTAAGAAAATGAACTGAACTGAAACTGAACCAGAGAAGCTACGTATCGCCAGGAAGGAGTTCGAGCATATGTTAGAAATCAGAATTGCTCATCCCTCCAGCCTTCACATGGTGCCCAAGAAGACCGGTGATTGGCACCTTTGCAGAGATTATCGTATGCTGAATACTGCTATAATTCCTGATTGGTGCCCTCCACGGAACATCCAAAACTTCACTGTCATTCCTTATAGTGCCCAGATTTGTTCCAAGATCGATCTAGCCAGAGCCTACCATCAAATTCCTATGGCTCCAAAGGACATAACTGAAGTAATGGATGCAAGAACAGGAATGAACGTACGTTTATTGAGTTAGTCGTTTAAGTAGCCAAACTCTGGCGTGACGTCATGTCACTCAGGCCTTGATGCACGCGCTCTTGGCGTGCGTGAATTGCTGACATCACATCAATAACGAAATTTAGGGTTGATCCCTCTTTCATAGGAATCGGTGGAGCACGAAAGTGAAGCATGTCTTCACAGAAGCTGTTGCATGTTTGATTTGTGAACTCACGGTCTGCTAAAGCGAACGGCGCACGATTTGTGGATCAGCGACCGTGTTGCAGGCTGGCTTGGCATGCAGCACCCAGCTGCCGAGTTGCTTCGGCGACAGTATGAGCATTTTGGTCCGACTATAGTGTCTTGGGCAGTCAGTTAAGTTGCAACGCGCTCAGCTTCAGGAATGCGAGTGGCAGAGTGTGCAGCATGCGCCACGAATGCGGTCTGCTTCATGCTAGCGTGTCTTGCCTGTCCAAAGCGAGATTTGCCCGTCAACACCGTTGTCTTTCTGCGCCGCCTAGCGCAGTAGTTTTCTTAGTTGCTGCCATCACAAGTGAAGCATTAGTTGGCATGTAAGCACTGTTGATGCATGTTGAAGCAGCACTCTGTAGGCAGCATAGAGCCACTGGCTAATCCAACGTGAAAGAGAAACCATGTGCTGCAAGTGCCAGCACCAGGCTATACCGCGTTGGAGTCTCCACTGCGCTGTGACTACCAGCGCTCCCTCTTGGCGCTCGTTCACCACTGCACTCTCTATCTCACAAGCTGGTTGCAGCACTGCCGAAGGTACGAGGCACACACAGGTAATATCGTTGTGCTGCGGTATATAGTTCCTGGTGTAACTGGCTGATTATTGGGTATACACCAGAGAGTTTTATTTTTGATCGCTATGTGATATGGTACAGCGATACATGACATGTTATTACCTGTGCAAATGCACATTGTATAACGACAATTACTGTGGCACTTTCTGCCATTAACCGTAATAGCCACCCTAACCATCATTATGCAGCCAACATGGCAGCACCCATTCAGCCCAGACCGCCCACTACGATCTGAATTCACGCTTGTTACTGGCTTTCTGTCCTGTCAGCAAGAAACAAGTGGCAAAATCCGTCATCTCATCTCTTCTCAAGCTAAGTTCGAATCATTAGACATGTTTTGTCTTAATTATTGAGATCGACTGTTTGTTTTCATGCTGCTAGAACTACAGACAGGGAACCAAGCTGTAAAACTTGTTTGATTTCTAGTTAGATTTTAGATTTTAGAACTTTAGATTTCTAGATGGCGCTACAGCATTAGTATTTGTGATGCGTTGATGGCGCCGAACGCTATAAAAGTGTAATTGTTCACTGCATCATTAATTTACTACCCCGCTCTATCATGGTATGTGGTGACAGTAGCGAGCAAATGCCAAGTAGACGGCGAGCAGATGCTCTGGCGAAAATGAACACTTGTAAGGGCATTCGCCTGTACTACTTGTGAAGGAGGGTGCAAGATAACTGCAGGAAAAGCATACAGGGAAAACAAAGCCTTGCTGTCGCATGCATGTAAACATAGCTTACGTTTATGGTGTCAAAACATTTTTTTTTTTTTTGCCAATCCACCAACCATGGAACATGTAACATGATGACAAGCAGATGCTGAGCAGATGACACAGCACGGATGAGCACATCGCGAGGCGCATTCGGCCTTCTTATTGTCTAAGAATTCGTGTAGCTTCCACAGTGCTACAACCAACCAGCTATTTTACTACTTGGCGCCGACTTTACATTCGATAAAGAAAGTCAAGCGTGGACCCCGACATAACACACTTTCGTGTCAGAACAGCCATCACAATGCTGTTTGATGTCTTCGAGTTCCTGCAGATGTCGTTCGTCCTGAAGAATGCTGCACAAATATTTCAGCGTTTCATTGACGAGGTAGTTTGTGAATGGCTGTTCATTTTCGCCTATGTTGATGACATCCTCGTGGCCAGTGCCTTATTAGAGACACACATTGAGCACCTACGGCTTCTCTTCCATCGCCTTTAGTCTCACAGCCTTGTCATCAACGTCACCAATTGTGACTTTAGTGCTTCTTCTGTCGAGTTCCTCGGCCATCTCCTGAATGACGAAGGCATCAAACCACTTCCTTCTAAGGTCGAGGCCATCACCAACTGTCCTCACCCCACTTCAATGTGGCAGTTACGACATTTCCTCGGTTTGGTGAACTTTTACAGATGTTTTATTCCATCTTGCGCAGCTACAGTCAAACCTTTGGAAGCTCTCAACGCCACCAAGCCCACATCACCTTAGAGCCAAGAGAAAAAGCCTTCATTCAGGTTAAAATGCAACTGGAAAATATGACTTTGCTTGTACACCCAGCACCCGAGGCCCCCACTGCCCTCATGGTGGATGCTTCCAGCATTGCTGTCGATGCAGTGCTTCAGCAATACATGGCTGGCATTTGGCATCCATTCGCTTTCTTCTAAAAAAAAATTATCAGTTAGCAGAGACAAGGTACAGCGCTTTCAGCCGCGGGCTTTTGGCAGCTTACCTATCCATCAAGCTCTTCCGCTACTTCCTCGAAGGCCACTGTTTCACCCTGTTTACAGTCCACAAGCCCCTCATCCATGATTCTGGCTCAAAGAATAACATACTCCCCTCGTGAAATAACAAAACTGGCTTACCTCACCGACTTCTCGGTGCAATTTCAACACGTCAAAGGAGCATTAAATATTCCAGCAGACGCGCTCAGCCGAGTCAAAGCCATTGCAACGATGGGTGCTTTGCATGAATTGGCTGTCGCACAGCAAAAGCACAAAGAACTTCAGCACCTAAGATGAACACCAAACAGGTTAGACCTGCAACATTTTCCATTCAAGGCGACGCTCTTCTCACTTGCAAAGTGTCCACTGGCCACTATCGCCCCTTCATTTCGTATCATCTCAGACGACGCCTCTTTGGACATTTACATTCTCTCACTCACCCTGGAATCGAGCCTTCCGAAAGGCTTGTCACTGTGCGCTACATCTGGCCAGGCATGAATGTCGACAGGCAAGCATGGGCACGCTTTGGTCTGGCTGGCCAAAGAGCTAAGATACATCACCACATCCAAAGTTCCCTAGTCATTCCTCCCACCCACTTATTGTTTCCAAAAGATTCACATTGATATCACTGGACCTGTTCCTTCATCAAAACAAAATTGCTACGCCTTAACTATGGTCAACCGTTTTACTTGGTGTCCTGAAGTCACACCACTTCCAAACATCCTGACAAAAACTGTTGCAGATGCTCTTATAAGCGCATGGGTGTCACAATTTGCTGTTCCATCAGAGATTACAACTGATAGAGGCCGACAGTTCAAGAGTGCACTCTTCTGACAACTTACTAACCGCCTCGGCATACACACATCAAAACGACTGTGGATAATTCGCAAGCCAGCGGACTTGTCAAGCATCTGCACAGGCAACTTAAGGTGGCAGTCATAGCCCATGGCGGCTTGGCAAGCTGGGTTGATGTCCTTCCAGTAGTACTTTTGGGTCTTCCTGTTGCTTTTAAGGACTACTTGCAGAGTTCCCCAAACCAGCTCGGTTGGGGTACCACCCTGCGTCTTCCGGCCAAATTCGCCCAGCCTCTCCCTCTCCACAAACTGGGACACACCTTCATTCCTCCAATGACTGCAACACTCGTTCACTGCACTTCGACCTGTCCAGCCCTGCCACAAGACTGCAAAAGCACCCTTTACCTTCAAGGACATGAATACGACATGCCATGTTTTTCTGCAGACCGACACCATTCGGTGGTGTCTGTCCACATATGGGACCACATCTTATTTTAGACCGCAAACCCAAACACTTCACAATCAACATCGGTGACAAGCCAACAGTCGTTTTCATTGACAGACTCAAACCTGCCTTCATCGACAACACCACCATTCACAATTATGACATTTCCCTGTTTTCTCCACTTCCTACTGCCTCGCCATCACTGTCTCCAGCCTCTCAATGTTACAAGCGCATTCACTGGCAAACAGAGTCCGTCTCTCTAGGCGGGGGCCCCTGTGGTGAAGTCTGGCCACGGAAGTGTGCGGTGCTGAAAAAACAAGAGGCAGCAAAGGTGCGAGCTGTGCGTTCGAAAGAAATAAATATGAGTCTGAAGGGCTAGCCTTGCAAGAAGGTGATGTCTCAGGTCTTTCCTGTTCTCAAGAGAGAGGCATTGAAAGCACACAAAATTGATGTAGTATGCTTTGTACTGAACTGAACAACTTATTTGTGAGTGGGAAATACTTTCTTAAGTATTGTAGGAATTTCATGTAAACTAGACGTTTATATGTCATATTTGTCTGCTTCAGATGCTCTAGCCAGATGCAGCTTACAGAACTGCAATATCTGCTTTTGGCACAGAGTTATTTATTTGTAAGCATTGTGGTTTAATATTTTTAACATACCAATTTCTGGCATTTTTTAAAAAAATTATGTGTGGCTCTGCTATTGCAAACACCTGAGACCAGCAGAGATGGGGGAAGGCCGGTAAAATAGTACCAAACTGCACACTTAGTCTAACTTTTGCTGAGATTCCCCCAGCTCCGCTGGTCTCTGGCGTTTACGATAGCAGAGCCATGCATAGTTTCTTCACGCGACCACTCTTATACACTGGTTTACACATCAGTCGACATTTTAGATGAACATTGATTGCCACGTCATCAGCCACATTTTGGGAAAGACAGTTCACAGTCTCTTGCACATGATTGGCAGATTCACAACTTGGCCATGAACACTATACTGCCCATTGCGAAGGCTGAGACTCCGGATAGACGTGAAGGGCAGATGAGATGAGATTAAATATTCCTCCATATTGTTGAGTTTTGGCAAGTCATTAGGTATTGAAGGGTAGCGATACCCATTTGATACACTCATGGACGGCACTTTTCCCTCCGGTAGACAAGTCTTGAAAATGTTATACACAGGGAGTTCATCGACGTCACGCTCGTCAGCAAAGATCTTATCGAGCATTTCAATTGCTTTGGTTTGGCTATCCTCGTTACGCACACTGTTAATCTTGTAAAGCTTATTACTAAACCATAGTCTGTCACAAACTTTACAGCTGTGGCCAAATCTTATGTTGAGAAACTTGCGTTTAAATCGCCCACTAGCGCCGACAGTCCCTAGTTGTTGCATATTGCGAAAGTTCCTGAGCACACGCAACCCAGGATCTTCCAGCATCTTCCGTTTGCTAGCGCTCAGAATTTTTCACAATGTACTGCGAAGTATCTCACAGAATTCAATCGGCCGCACTCGCAAGCTTCAGAATATTCTCTGCTCTTGCGACGCCTTGCTTCAACTTCCTAAGCGAGTGCGCAGGTTTTTATAGGAGAGCAATGATGTCGCACCACCTGTGTTCCCACCACACCGTTCCTTCTCCCCTGCTAGGCTCCACCCACCCTTGCTGCGTCACTATGCTGCGCGATACTATTTTTATACTCTGCTTTCGCTCTCTCTCAGCTCTCTCTCCCCCAGTTCGGCGAAGCTGCGGATGCCAAGAGAAACCCAGCGAGGTTCTAACAGCTCCACTGTAAAAAACTATGATGACATAAATCAAAATTCTGCTTCCTACTTTCAGTAGAATTTGGCATCCTCTCTTAAATGCAACAATATTCATTTGAATTGGTCCAACGTTTAACTTTCTAATAGGAAAAAATTAGTCCACCCTGACAAAAAGCCTCCTTTTAATGAATGTCTTTGCAGCACCTGCAGTCTTCTAAGAGCCACAAAACTTCTTTGTCTATAGGGTCAATGTCACTAACAGTTGGACAAAGTTTTGCATGGTCATCTGCCCCTATTACTCTCCAGATTCCCAAGTACGTCAATCAAAAGCATGTACATGCATATCCATTTTAGGCAGGTCTTATTCTTAGATGCAGCTTGCCCAATTTGCCAAATTTCATGCGTTTTCTGAGATATGCTCAATTTTATTTCTGAGGTCATTAAAAATATTACAGGCTAGGTGAAAAATAAGTCTAGATACCACATGTGGTGGAAATTGACTTAAGCAGAGCTTTCATTAGTGCCTGTAAGGAACACTGTTTTTGTTTAATGACCACTTGCAAATATAAAGCACATGACCAAGTTGGACACATCTTTATCAGGAAACACCTCACTCAAGATAAACATGTGGTGGTTAATCATGCGTATCTCACACTTGATGATGAAGGAATGATGACGATGCAATGATGACATGATGGTGCCATGATGAAAACTGGACGATGGTATGACGACGTTTGAATGATGATGACTGTATTGAGAAAACAATGATCTTCATCATCCGCCTGGTTACGCCCACTGCAGAGCAAAGGCCTCTCTCATACTTCTCCAACTACCCCGGTCATGTACTAATTGTGGCCATGTGATCCCTGCAAACTTTTTAATCTCATCCGCCCACCTAACTTTCTGCTGCCCCCTGCTACGCTTCCCTTCCCTTGGAACCCACTCTGCAACCCTTAATGACCATCGGTTATCTTCCCTCCTCATTACATGTCCTGCCCATGCCCATTTCATTTTCTTGATTTCAACTAAGATGTCATTAAGTCGCGTTTGTTCCCTCACCCAATCTGCTCTTTTCTTATCCCTTAACGTTACACCCATCATTCTTCTTTCCATAGCTCGTTGCATCGTCCTCAATTTTATAGAACCCTCTTCGTAAGCCTCCAGTTTTCTGCCCCGTACGTGAGTACTGGCAAGACACAGCTGTTATACACTTTTCTCTTGAGGGATAATGGCAACCTGCTGTTCATGATCTGAGATTGCCTGCCAAATGCACCCCCGCCAATTTTTATTCTTCTGATTATTTCAGTCTCATGATCCAGATCCGCGGTCACTACCTGTCCTAAGTAGATGTATTCCCTTACTAATTCCAGTGCCTCGCTACCGATTGTAAACTGCTGTTCTCTTCTGAGACTGTTAAACATTACTTTAGCTTTCTGCAGATTAATTTTCAGACCCACCCTTCTGCTTTGCCTCTCCAGGTCAGTGAGCATGCATTGCAATTGGTCTCCTGAGTTACTAAGCAAGGCAATATCATCAGCGAATCTCAAGTTGCTAAGGTATTCTCCATCTACTTTTATCCCCAATTCTTCCCACTCCAGGTCTCCGAATACCTCCTGTAAACATGCTGTGAATAGCATTGGAGAGATCGTATCTCCCTGCCTGACACCTTTCTTTAATGGGATTTTGTTGCTATATTTATGGAGGACTACGGTTGCTGTGGAGCCACTATAGATGTCTTTCAGAATTTTTACATACGGCTCGTCTACACCCCGATTCCGTAATGCCTCCATGACTGCTGAGTTTTCGACTGAATCAAACGCTTTCTTGTAATCAATGAAAGCTATATATAAGGGTTGGTTATATTCCACACATTTCTCTATCATCTAATTGATAGTGTAAATATGGTCTATTGTTGAGTAGCCTTTACAGAATCCTGCCTGGTCCTTTGGTTGACAGAAGTCTAAGGTGTTCCTGATTCTATTTGCGATTACCTTAGTGAATACTTTGTAGGCAACGGACAGTAAGCTGATCGGTCTATAATTTTTAAAGTCTTTGGTGTTCCCTTTCTTATGGATTAGGATTATGTTAGCGTTCTTCCAAGATTCCGGTACGCTCGAAGTCATGAGGCATTGCGTATGCAGGGTGGCCAGTTCTTCTAGAACAATTTGCCCACCATCTTTCAACTAATATGCTGTTACCTGATCCTCCCCAGCTGCCTTCCCCCTTTGCATATCTCCCAAGGCTTTCTTTACTTCTTGCGACGTTACCTGTGGGATTTCGAATTCCGGTAGACTATTTTCTATTCCATTATCGTCGTGGGTGCCACTGGTACTGCATAAATCTCTATAGAACTCCTCAGCCACTTGAACTACCTCATCCATATTAGTAATGATATTGCCGGCTTTGTCTCTTAACACGAGAAAACAATACAATCATTTAATGATGGCGGTGTGACAATGAGGCCAGGACTACAATGTCATGACGACCCTGAAATCGCTACAACAGAATGTCAGTACTATATAGAAGGATCACGACGGCACAATGACAACTATATGAAAATGACACAATTACGACGGCTCGCCGATGCCGGTGTGGTGCTGATATGACAATGCAGTGGTAACAGAGTGAAGACGGTGGAAGGGTGACAATGACATGACAAGAAAAGAATGATCACAGTGGCATGAAGGCGATGAAGTGACAACGACAGTGTGTCGGTGTTGGAGCTCGCATCCATTCGGGGTAAATTTGACAGTTGTAGGTGAAAGATGAAAAGGAGCCATAAATTCCACAAAAGGAAATTTATTGGACACATGAAAAGGGGACATAAAGATGACAAAGTGAAATTACTCAAAGAAGTCACCCTCAGCATCCATATTTGCTATGAGGTGACTCCGGGATCCGGTGCATGCTACCTTCACATTGTCTCCAGGGAGAGCTGCAAAGGCTGCCCGAAACTTCGCGATAAGCAGGGCCTTGGTGTTACTAGCACGATGATGGTTGGTTATCTGCTTCACCACACCCCACATATAATTCATAGGATTGCAATCAGAGTAGATAGGGGCCTGAAATTCTTGGACAACCACTTTTTCAAGCACTGTATAGACTTTTGCTGCCACACATGGGGTAGTCTGGTAGCTGTCCTCTCCACCAAAAGCTTCACAACAGTGTACAGTAGCTCCACATACTTATTCGAACTGAGCCCAAGTCCCTGTGGCAAGACAAGTGCGGGAATCACATTACCCTCACCGGAAACACATCCAAACACCATCACATTTTGATCGTCATGACATGCAGAACACAGAACATTATCTTCAGCCACAGCTTCATAGTCTTCATTCCACCTCTGCACTTCATGTCGTATCGCTTTTATGGTGTTCAAGGTAGATTGAGCAGCTGTTTTGATTACGCAATTTCACTGCCTGGCGCGAATCATCATAATACAAGTAACTCTTAATATTCCCTCGCTTTCATTGCAGTTCTGTTTTATTTGATGGGTTTATGAGAAACAGTAGATAAAAATTATATGCAAATTAAAGCAAAGTATGTTCACAATGTATATTCCTATTGAGTTATGCTGTCAGATTTACTCGGACTACCCAGTACATCACCAGTCACCACAGGCCACCTCATTTTACACTATATCCAGTACCGGCCAATCATGCAGGACAGTACCCATCAGGCAGCAGCTAGGAGCCAAGGATACGAAAAGTGGGGGAAAGAGGCAAAGAAGGCTTCGCTCAAAAACCTTACATTTTATCGAAAGATTACTGGACGACCTTTTCAAGTAGATTAAATGCCAAAATATGTACATATAGGGTAATTACCTTATGGTTGCCAACAGTGGTGGTGGCCAGGGAGAGGCATTTGCATGTGATCCTACCAAGATCATGCCGACGGCAAGGCCAGCCTATAAACAGAGTAGCGGAAGCCAATGTTTAGCAGAACTGAGTACCCTTTACTTCATTGAAGTCGCATTTAAATGTTGATTAGTAAAGTTAATTTTTAGTGATTTCGTTAGGAGATAACTAGACTTTACATGCTTGTATTTACAGACAGTTATGTACAAGTGAACACTGGATCTGACACATAAACTGTAATTTACTGTGAACTTATTGTCTTTATATTAATGTAACCAAGCTTCAATAGAGAATCAATTAGTCTGCGACGTGAGATTTAAAAAATAAATGGAGATGAACATTCAGATTGTTTGAGAGAAATTGTCATTTTGCAGAAGTGTGCATATTTTGATTTTTATTATATCATTATGTAAATTAAACAAGTGCTTGGTAAAAAATTGACATTTATTTAAAGGGGCCCTGAACCACCTTTCTTTAAAGCCTCAACAACACCTTGGAACAAGTATGGTGCCTCCCAGGAATGCACTAGCGAATTAATTCTTACTGAAATTCGAAACACATTGTCACTTACTTCAGCCAGTTTGGTCAACTGTGTCAATTAACATGCGCGATAACAGTACGAAAAAGTGCACTGATCCAAACTAAAGCCCCTTAAGCTTCGTAAAGTAGCGACACTCTCCTCCACCTTCACTTCTCCTCGTTTCTCCCCTCTTTCATGCTCCCTCCCCGACCGTGGCGCTGCCTACACCGCTTGAGCGTAGCAGACGACCTTTTGCAGAGTGAATGCACGCATGGCAAGGCGGTGGGCTTTAAGTGTTCACGTTGTTTTTCTAGCTCCGAGTAACTTCATGTACAGCATATATTTTCTAAACGGACAGTTATGCAAATTCAGTTACAGCAGCTTTCTTCTGTCTTGATAGCTTTCTTTTTTAAGTATCTGAATGAGCGCTAGTGCTGTGCCATGACGACCCCGAATGTATCGCGTGAGCTACAATTAGGTATGCAACATTTGTCAAATGCGTGTCACAAGATCTTGTTGCGAATGGTTGTAAATGACACATGTACAATCGTATGCCAACATCCTGACCTCCAGCAAGCCCTCAGTAGCCTAAATAATCCGCGCCGTCCTTACCATGTTTATTCGTGGCACGTATCAGCTATGACGTAAAAAGGACGACAGAGGGCACGAACAAACGCTGCTCTGAAGGTTCAAAAGAGTATTAAAAGCTATAGTGCCACCAATGTGTGTGCTTGCTAATCTTCTAAGCCCATGCCAAAGGCTCAGAGGCGGGTGCTTGTGCCATTATGTTTCTCATGCCTCAAAGTCAACAGAAATATGCACGGCCGATTATCGAGTCAGGATTCTACGTATATAGAAAATTAAATCAGCTTTTTTAGTATTCGTTCATGAAGCAGGAATGCGGGAACAGCGCTTCATTCAGGCTCAAACAAGTGCATTGTTTTTTCAGGTTAGTGACTCATCATGAATAACATTTCATAGTGCGTTAGCTCGTCCGTTCACGAAGTGACATACTTGTCGCGAACCGAGTTGCACTAAGGTGCATGCATTGAGGACGGTTGCGCTCACTCCGAAATAACATTTGTAAGATATGAGTTTAGTGAAGTGGTGACTGCGTAAAGAACTGCCATGCTATGACACGGCCGAAATCGCAGTAAGTTAAATGGTGCAGTCGTTCATATTGAGGCACCATTTGTTGTCTCATTACATGTGTCTAGAGGCATAGTGGTCAAATGAGCTAATAGTTGAACGAATGAGTAAGCAAACAACTAAACAAACCAGCGAATGACGACTAAACTAGCCATCGGACGAGCAAGCGACTGCACATTTTCTTTGCGAGTGCTCCACCGCCGCATCTTAACCTACACACACTTTAAAGCTGACAAGAATTAACACGTACATCTCAAAGACTTATGATGCTGTCGTTTGGCGATGAACGCATTTCAGGAGAGCATGCACACTTTTCCTTTGTATCGCAAATCTACCAGGCAACCACCAGTGACGAACACGAACAAAAGAGGTGAATAAAGCTATTTGATCTAAAGAAGGCTAGTGAGTAACCACAAAATGCAGAGTTGCTTTCCTAGGATGAGTTTTCATGCTCGAGCCTCAAATATTGCTGAATCCTAAAGGTTTCATAATCATGTTTTCGCATGCAACCTAGCTGCCCGCAAATTCAAGCCTGCTAGCGCATGCAATATGACTAAGTACGCCAAATGCAACAACGTACTGCTTAAATAAACAAAGTACACATCATGTAGGAATCGTGTTAAAGCGTGCAGACAAATGGCAACCTCCTCAGTGAACTGTGCAATATCTACTACGTTATGGCCCGCAACAAATTACGCAAGCCTGACACATACTATACTATGAGAGACTCGCAACTACTTCGTATAGTCGTGCGGAGAATGTTCGCCTAAAGTTCTCCCTCCCAATTCGATGAATCCATGTCTTTCTTCTTAACCTGTAGCGCCTACTAGACGGTATCGAGAACAGCTTCCTGTTTTTGCTGAAACTACACGAAGGCACAGCAGCTTATGGTGATAGAAAATGCCGTGAAGCGACGTCGCACTTGCGTCAAACTTAGTTCAAGCTGTTCGCAAACCAAAACAACATGGAACAGCAACAGTGCCATCATGCACTTCTTGCCACTCCGTAGACGCTTCTCAAGCGAAAATGGCGCTGATGCATGACTGTAAACAAACGAAGCCGGCGCAAGGGCCCATGTAATGCCATTAGGCCAATAGCGACGCGACGTCGGCCAGAGCGCACGAGGAGGAGGCGGTATTCTTCAAAGCATGGCGCTGCTTTACGAAGTTTAAGGCGCTTTAATCCAAACATCCTGCTTGCTTCATGTCCCATCAGCCAATGGCAACGCTCTGTGGGAATCTGCCCAATGATGTCAAGGGGCACCCACAGGCAGCCTCGAAAAGTGTGAGCAGACGGCCTCTGTTTGAAGAAAATGCAACGTCCTGCTCCACTTGCGAGCTCCACACACCACCCTCGACTGCAAAATTTGGCTTTGTTCACAGCAGCACATGCTATCAGTGGAGTATGTTTCTTCACTAAGTCCAAGGGGTGGTTCAGGGTTATTTTAAGGGCCAACAGCAACGCAATTTAACTTTGACTTAATTGGTTATAAATGAGTATATGCCAATAAACTTTCTGACCCCTGTCATGCAATTCCAGCCGACAGGAGACAGAAAGGGACACAGTAAACACGCATTAGTCATTCAATTGCCTAAACTTAGTACATCAAAGAAACACCTTAACAATATACAAAGTATATATACAACACATTTTTAGTCAAAATCTTGCAACAATGTTATAAAAACAAAACAAGCCTAATGAAGTTCAACACATTTACATCAGTTTGCTGACATCTTCGGTTCGACTCAACATTGCTGGCTTCAACATTGCATCATACTGTTTGCTGATGCATTGAGCATACTGGCATCTCTGCCTCTGATGTCAGCTCAGCTGGTCTTGCCCAAAGGTGAAGAAAGTGCGGGACTGATGCGCCTGAATCGCTCGGCCCTCTTTGCTAGGCCTGTCAAGGCGCTGTCAAGTCCTAGCTGCAGTTATCCTTATTTGTGCCCACTCAGCTCATGGGTCAAAGCCGCGGCAGCTAGGGCACCGCCTCCAACAGACTGCTGCCATCTCCATGAACCACTCCTCTCCTCTAGCCTCCAGCTCGCCCTTCTCTTTGCCATCCTGGATTGTAGCTGGGCTCGTTCCTTCTACATGTCCTTGTCTCCTTTTGGCGAAATAGCTTCCCTGTGCGTTTTCTCTCATTGTGTTTTTTAACAGCTTCGTTTCTTTTCTCTTTCTTTTGCCACTTCATTATTTTATCGCATTTTCTTTCCTTTACAAATTTCTTCCTTTGCCCCTTCGTGGGTTTTTGCCATCCTACTTTTTCCCATTTCATTTCCTTTTTTTTCCACTTTGCACTTATAAGGTAACTAGACCTTATATACACAAATCTATAGACAGTTGTGTGCAAGTGAACACGGTACCTTATGCATAAAACTCTGTAGAACTGGTGGTCCAGAGCACTGCTCCATCCTCCAGAACACTCCCTAGGGGTCAGGAGCTCCTTCCAAACCACCTCACAGCAAATCACGTCATGCCAGCGACCCGATTGGGTCAACTCTGATCTGGCATGCACACAATCGTTTATCTCTCTGCATCTTCTAGAACGCTAGCAAAAAAAAATAGTGGGGCAGGAAAGAAATTTGCCTTAAATGTTGCCACGCGTGTTTTGATGTTCTTAGCATTAGCCCATTGATGAGGAATGTTTGAGAAGGCATGTCTCTTATTCTGTTAACCATGACATATTTTTCCCCGAAACATCCATTGGCAAAGTGGCAACAGACACTGGACATTGCAGAGTCCAGTGCCCCCCCATTGCCGTGCGTGTGACGGAAGATGGTGCGCTTCCTTCCTTGCACACACGTGCGATTGAGCCGCCATCGTTGGATCACTATCGCATGCTTTCACTCACACATTAGCATATGGTGCGTGGCGACGGTATTATCGCCCTTGGGCTTTATACGGAACATCACGGCATGGTGACAGCAGAAATGCACCTGGAGTGTCCATACAATTGTTATTGCAATAAAGACTGAACAAGGCCTTCACACTGGACTGACCTTCCTCGCGCCTTCTAGGATCGCATTGAAAATTTTCCCGTCCAGTGTGATGACTGACGCTTGGTTTCCACATCATCACCGTAAACCCATGTCTCATCCCTAGTAATGATGCTTTCATAAAAATTATATCATCCCGCAAGCTTTTCGCTCACTTTCAGTTGTATTTGCTTGTGTTTGCTTTTGTTCATCTGACAAAAGTCGTGGCACAAACTTCGCTGTGAGGTTGCACATTCCCAGCGTGTGAGTAAGAATCTAATGACACAGTATTTGAGATGCAAACCTCTACACGTACTTCCCGAACTATCAGGCAACACTTGGAACGAATCTCTTCATTCAGATTGTCCACAATGGAATCGATTTTTGAAGTCATAGTTCTCCTGAATGATCATCATCTTCAATAGAAGTGTGGCCTTATTTAAAATGTTTCCACCACTTGTGCGTTGCAGTGCTCCCTAATGCTAAATTTCCAAAAGCTGTTTGTAGCATCTCATATTTATCTGTAAAAGATTTTCCAAGTTACACACAGAATTTCACGTAAACCCACTGCTCCACTGACTTGCTCATTTCGATATGACAGAAATACAGCCTCCAAGATTCACAGCACATTGTGGGTGGTTTGAGGTAGTTCACACCATGATTTTTTCTGTTTTGCAGCTAACCCCGAACCGAACCTGTATGCTCAAATCGTAACCTGATCTGACAGTAAGATTTCTTCTAGAACACTGTCATAAATGCACATTACCACAGAAACAAGAAATGTTTTAGCATCGGTATGCAAGTTTTTAGTATGCAAGTTTTTAGCATCGGTATGCAAGTATGCATCGGTATGCGGCATCCAAACATATTGCTGATGTACCCGCTGTTGCGAAGTAGTGGCTTTGGCACTGCGCTGTTATGCTCAAGGCTGCGGGATCGAATCCCGGCCATGGCGGCCACATTTTCATTTGAGAGAGATGCAAAAACGCCTGTGTACCATGCACTGGGTGTACGTTAAAGAACCCCAAATGGTCAAAATTAATTCAGAGTGCCCCACTGCACCGTGCCTCAAGGTCATATTGCTTTTGTGCATAAAACCCCTGAATTTAATTATTACTGACATTAGGTGGCATCACAGCTGTGCGAAGCGAAAACATTAGTCCATATTTCTGTCTACCGTGGTCATGTGCATAATGTAAATGGTTATAATTGTTCCTACTGGTGTATTTTTTGTCAGGATAACCAGGTGGCTTGATGTGTTCTAATTAGACATCCTTGTGTGAATTTTGGGCAGGGTTGCTGCAGAGTTAATTGATGACCAAGCAGTACACTACATATTGCTTACTGTTTCCCAACTTTACTGAAGGCTGCATTTTACCTCTTTTTTTTATGTTCACAGCCTTACATGGCCATGTGCAGTGTGTAAAGCTGCTTCTGAGCAGGGGCTGCTACCTGCCAGATGTGGCCGACAACTGTGGCACCACACCCTTCATGGATGCTGCACAGGCAGATCAGGTGGCCATCATGGACTGCTTGGCAGAGCTCCAAAAGGTGCATTTTTCTGCACTGCCATGTCATGACTGCTTTTCTATGCTAGTTAGTGCCACCCCAATCTGTTTTCTGAAACAAATTATAGGCCTGATGCGCTGTCCAGGCAGTGCTGCGGAAGCGCTGGTCAACAGATCCCTCCATGCCATACTTATCGGTTTTGGGTATTACAAAATGCGATGTTCTGCTGGTGAATGCATGGCACCGTGGTATATCTGCTCGTCTTAGCTGCACTGCCCCTGGAATTTTGGAGCATTTTGTGTATGAAAGGCTTTGTAGCATGCCTTCCGCCAGCAAGGGTGCAATGCACTGTGCTGAATGCATGCGCTGCACATGAGAAGTCACAGGTGGCATTTCGGTGCGTTGTCACTTTCATGTGTGTACTGCTTAAGTCACACAGTGCCAAGCTGCAACGGCAGACTGTTGCAATATGTGTCTATTCACTTAAGCATGTGTACAATCTCAGAACCGTGGCCCATTAACAATGAATGAATTAAGTAATGAATTAATCAAGCAGTCGCACAGTGTGCTGCAAATTCCAGCGTGTCACGTCCATGAACCTCATGTCAATTCACGCAGCAATAACGGCGGTGACAATGCTTGGGGACCGCGCACTGCTCAGTGTTGTCTGGCGTATACTCGCCTTGAGTTAATGTACACCATGCTACCAACTCACCGGGTCCGCCCACCTTCGGCACGGTTTGTCAGGCAAAAATCGCCCGCATTCCATGGCCTGTGCTGCATTCGGTAGCACAAAATAGACGGCTTACGCATGTATCCAACACTTTTCGAGTGTTAGAACTATGCACAGAACTCAAAACAAAGCACAAAACGAGCAAGACCCTCGTTACTCTACGGGACGGCATGTTTTCTGTACTACCCACCCAACTTTGTCGACCGCTGCCAGGTCATGTCACAGTGCGTTCAACACTTTCAGAACTCTAGCCCGTCAGCCCCATTCATAACAGTGGCACTTTGTGTAGCTTAGAGCTCAGCTATGATGAAGATTCTTGATGCTTAGTGTTCACTCAAGTGATAGACCTTTCAAGTAAAGCAAATTGCTGTTGTCAAAACAGGAATGGGACAGCTGCACCAGTTGTTCCAAAATTTTACCGGCATGGCTACTGCTGGGAGCTTGTGGCAGAGTTCTGCGGAGTGTCACCACCGGTGTCTCACGAAGTTTTGTGGTACTAGCGCAATCAGAGTAATAGGCAAAGCGCACAGTTTGCCATTTTACTTTGTGCTTGCTATTATTTGTGGCAGTGCTGTTGCTTCACCTTGTAGCTCAGTCATGACAAATTGCTTGTGACGAACAATTCGCTGAAGTGAAGAGTTGAACGTCGGCTGTATTTCGCATGTGACACACATTGTGCTTTCTCATGTATGTTTGACAGCACATGCTTGATTGGTCACGTTTCTGTGGTAGCAAGTTGCAAGCAATTGAGTCCTTTAGCACATGTGTGTGATTATGTAGCCCATTTCTTAAAAGAATGTGGACTGTACTGTGTGGGATCTTGACTCCGCAAGTTAGGCTGCAAAAGGAGGGCAGTGGCAGTTTGAATCACTTTGGTTCTCATTCATTCTTGAATACCGGTGCAACATGGGTGCTTTTGATGGCAATGAATCCTGATACAGATCAAAATTTTTGGTTGTGATCAAGAATGGTAGCTCTTGCAAGTTGGTTGAGCTCACTTAGAATTGTGGTGCAGATGACACTCTACGATCGCATTCAGATTCTGCTGTATCCGGATTTTGCAAAACCATAGTCAGAAGTGCCCGTGTAGAAGCACCCGATTCAGATTGGACTCTGCAATGCTCCAGTGTGCCTGAGCGACAAAGGTGTAAATTCATCATGGGTTTAGACACCTCAGGGACATCACAGTGATTGTGTTGCACCGCGATGCTAAAATAGTCTCTTGGTACTTGTGATGTGGCTTTCCACACATTTATTCACACTTTCTTTTGTGTTCCAAAAATCCTTTACCTCTTTCTTCGTTTTCGTTTTTAACAAGCAGTGACACCGCATCATGCCACTCCTGCTGATGCTCAGCGGTAGCACCCAGTGGAGGCTATGAGCCCTAGTTCATGCGAGCCCCCTCGACTGACTGCTTGATACGGATAAAAATTTCGCTTGCAAAAACATCAAAAAAGTGAACCAGTGTGATTTACTTCACTCTACCAAAACAGCAGTGGTACACGCTTGTCTCCTTTCTTTTTTGAGCTACCTGCTTGGAAATATGTAGAATTTCATCAGCGGGTGTCAGCCTTTCATGTTTGCCAGGCTGTTGTGGCACTGAACAGCAGGCTTGTGTGGATATGTGCACGGGAGACACAAACTCGCAGCCTGTACTCCCATACACAACATGCTTATGCAACTGCACTGCCTTGCTACTTATTAGTTTGCTCCCATGAGCGGTGCTGCTGAGCAGCATCCATTTCTTTTTTTCTCCGCAAATGTAATTCTGTGCCTAAAATCGGAGGTATTGTCGAAGTTGGATGTTAACCAAAGATCAGTGGGCCGGTTGGCTTTGGGAGCCCATGGCATACCACAAATGAGGCAGTGCAAGGGGACGTGGGTTGGGCCTCGGTTGAAGTCAGAGAAGCACAGAGCAAAATTAGTTTTGAAGACTGAGGAACATGGATCAAAATAAATGGGCAGCTAAAGTGCACAAGTATCTGTACCTCTAAGAGGTCAAGAAAGTTGGCAAAGAAGTACAGGGTAATTGAAAGTGAGAAAAACAGAGACAGCGAATTGGATGCAGAGAATGGAAATGAAAAAGACCGTGGAGACTTACAAGAATAAGAAAAAAAATTAGAAGGGAAAATCTGTATGTTAACACGAAGGGAAGTGCCTTGCTATTTGAGGCTCGAGCTGGTTGCCCAAGTACAAAAACATACTGAAGCATATATTCGCAATTAGATGAAGCATGTGTATGCTGCATCAAAAATCCGAAAGCCTCAGCACATCCTAATGGAATGCGAAGAGATTTACCCAGCGAGACGAGTACATAACGTACAACTTCCAGAAATGCTTGGATTTAAAGTAGACTGAAGTATCAACCAGTCAGCAGTTGAAATAAGCAAGAGACATTTAGAGTATTGGTGGTAAAAAGCAGGGAAGAGACTGATATGGCCGGATCCATTATAGACATAGGCAGCAGTACAAGGTAGATAGAGAAGGTTAGAGAGGTCTCAACAAGAAAAACTAAGTGCCCTTCCACTCTCTGAAGAAGAATGATCAGTGAAGCTGTGTATGTGGGTCCCTTAATGGTGAAGTGCACCTCCGCCGCGTGTTGGCCCGGCATTGTACTATCTTCAGGATCGGCGCGTATATGGGGAGTGCTTAACACATGCTTCACCTCTGCCACTGGTCGGCCCGGTATTTCACTATCTTCTGGATCGGCCGACATGTGGGGAGTTATGTGTCTACACATGGACACGATCCTGGGGGAACTAGCCTTTCACAGCTTTGCTGTAAAATTGGCTATGTCTTTGTGTTTCTTAATTAATGACGACGATGAACGCGGGAGTAGTGGCACAAGCGCGTTCGCACGGTTGCGCCGAGGGGCATTAACGAGCCAGCTGTGGAAGTGGACGACGCTGGAGCCAATCCTGATGATGACAGTTTTGAGTCTATGCATGGGCACGATCCTGAGAGAACTAGCCCTAAACAGCTTCGCTGTAAATGCTAAAAGGAAAAGCATTAATAGCATACTTGAGTAACTCAAGCAGGCTAGGTGACGATTTGTCCCCACCCTGTTTCAAAGGGATGCCAACAAATCATCATCATCATAGGGCTGCCTAGCAGAGGTCGGGAAGTCTATACAATTATTGCTTATTTGAGTTAAATAAATGAAAGATATCTGTCTGTGATTTCAAAAAAGACAGAAAAACGATTTCATCTTTTTACTGCTGGGTTAAACGTAACAGTTGTGGATTGCTGCATCTGCTGTGCATGGCCTCCGAGATGAAAAACATAGCGTAGGTCTTGCGTTCAACCTTTGGGCGGAGCCAGCGGTGCATTGCTCCCTTGAGGCCCCTTGCAGTCTCCCTCGTGTAACTTCCAGCACGCTAGCAGAAACGAAAGGAGACTGAAAGCAACTGATTGATCCAATAGCATTCCATCTAACTTCACTTGTGCTTAAAGAATTTGACATTTTTTTGCAGCAGGAGATTCGTGAGGCAACCTAATTTAATAGTAATGTCATTCTACGATTTGTTAGAAAATTCTTTCAGGGCCTCTTTAAGGGGGGACATGATGTCTAGAGCTACCTTATTTTTAGATCAAATGCAATTAGAATATGCCTCGCATTGTGCCTACCAAATGCACTTGTTTTTCATTGTTTTGGGTCAAACCTAGAGTGCTGCAGCTTCACTAAGTATGTTTGATAGGTGGACATTCGCATCTGCAGCAGTAAATTAATTTTACTTTTATTAATTTAATTTTAATAATATAACTTATATTTTTATAATATATTAGAATAAAATGTTTGTATAATATATTAATTTAATCATTAATATAATTTAATTGTTTTTGTATATTGCATCATTATTTTGCAATGCATTTTCATGTTCATAGTACACATCATTAGTCATTGCCATAATTTTATTATACGTAGATTGTATGCAATTTACATCAACTCTATTAGGCCCAATGCGTTGGCAGGCTAGTTGGTGCGAATCCACGAATACTTTGTTTAGCGCAAAACGACAGGCCCCTTTACAGCCACGTCACAGTAACTTCACAGAATCCATCAGTCCACTGCGAACTCATTAACACTAGCATGGTGCTATTTGCTGACACCAAACAGGCCACCATTGGAATATGAACCTGGCAGCGTTTAACGCTAGAACGTTATCGAGTGAGGCGAGTCTAACTGTGCTATTGGAGGAATTAGAGGGCAGTAAATGGGATATAATATGGCTTGTGAAGTTAGGAGGCCAAAAGAAGCATAGTATACAGTGCTAAAAAATGGGCACGTCCTATGCTACCGGAGCTTAGCGGAGAGACGAGAACTAGGAGTCGGATTCCTGATTAATAAGAATATACCTGGTAACATACAGTAATTCTATAGCATTAACGAGAGGGTGGCAGGTCTTGTTGTGAAACTTAATAAGAGGTTGTAAACTTAAAATGAAGGTTGTACAGGTCCATGCCCCTACATCCAGTCATGATGACCAGGAAGTCGAAAGCTTCTATGAAGATGTGGAATCGGCGATGAGTAGAGTGAAAACAAAATACACTATACTGATGGGCGACTTCAATGCCAAGGTGGGCAAGAAGCAGGCTGGAGACAAGGCAGTGGGGGAATATGGCATAGGCACTAGGAATAGCAGGGGAGAGTTATTAGTAGAGTTTGCGGAACAGAATAATATGAGGATAATGAATACCTTCTTCCGCAAGCGGGATAGCCAAAAGTGGACGTGGAGGAGCCCGAACGGCGAGACTAGAAATGAAATAGACTTTATACTCTGCGCTAACCCTGGCATCATACAAGATGTGGACGCGCTCAGCAACGTGCGCTGCAGTGACCATAGGATGGTAAGAACTCGAATTAGCCTAGACCTGAGGACAGAACGGAAGAAACTGTTATATAAGAAGCCGATCAATGAGTTAGCGGTAAGAGGGAAAATAGAGGAATTCCAGATAAAGCTACAGAATAAGTATTCTGCTTTAACTCAGGAAGAGGACCTTAGTGTTGAAACAATGAACGACAATCTTGTGGGCATCATTAAGGAGTGTGCAATAGAAGTCGGTGGTAACTCCGTTAGACAGGATACCAGTAAGCTATCGCAGGGGACGAAAGATCTGATCAAGAAACGCCAATGTATGAAAGCCTCTAACCCTACAGCTAGAATAGAACTGGCAGAACTTTCGAAGTTAATCAACAAGCGTAAGACAGCTGACATAAGGAAGTATAATATGGATATAATTGAACATGTTCTTAGGAACGGACGAAGCCTAAAAACAGTGAAGAAGAAACTAGGAATTGGCAAGAATCAGATGTATGCGTTAAGAGACAAAGCCGGCAATATCATTACTAATATGGATGAGATACTTCAAGTGGCTGAGGAGTTCTGTTGAGATTTATACCGTACCAGTGGAACCCACGACGATAATGGAAGAGAGAATAGTCTAGAGGAAGTCGAAATCCCACAGGTAACGCCGGAAGAAGTAAAGAAAGCATTGGGAGCTATGCAAAGGGGGAAGGCACCTGGGGAGGATCAGGTAACAGCAGATTTGTTGAAGGATGGTGGGCAGATTGTTGTAGAGAAACTGGCCACCCTGTATACACAATGCCTCACGACCTCGAGCGTACCAGAATCTTGGAAGAACACTAACATAATCCTAAGCCATAAGAAAGGGGACGCCAAAGACTTGAAAAATTATAGACCGATAAGCTTACTGTCAGTTGCCTACAAACTATTTACTAAGGTAATCACAAATAGAATCAGGAACACCTTAGACTTCTGTCAAGCAAAGGACCAGGCAGGATTCCGTAAAGGCTACTCAACAATAGACCATATTCACACTATCAATCAGGTGATTGAGAAATGTGCGGAATATAACCAACCCTTATATATAGCTTTCATCGATTACGAGAAAGCATTCGATTCTGTCGAAACCTCATCAGTCATGGGGGCATTACGGAATCAGGGTGTAGACAAGCAGCATGTAAAAATACTGAAAGATATCTATAGCGGCTCCACAGCCACCGTAGTCCTCCATAAAGAAAGCAACAAAATCCCAATAAAGAAAGGTGTCAAACAGGGAGATACGATCTCTCCAATGCTATTCACAGCGTGTTTACAGGAGGTATTCAGAGACCTGGATTGGGAAGAATTGGGGATAAAAGTTGATGGAGAATACCTTAGTAACTTGTGATTTGCTGATGATATTGCCTTGCTTAGTAACTCAGGGGACCAATTGCAATGCATGATCACTGACCTGGAGAGGCAAAGCTGAAGAGTGGGTCTAAAAAGTAATGTTTAACAGTCTCTGAAGAGAACAGCAATTTACAATAGGTGGCGAGGCACTGGAAGTGGTAAGGGAATACATCTACTTAGGGCAGGTAGTGACGGCGGATCCGGATCATGAGACGGAAATAATCAGCTCCACAGCCACCGTAGTCCTCCATAAAGAAAGCAACAAAATCCCAATAAAGAAAGGCGTCAGGCAGGGAGATACAATCTCTCCAATGCTATTCACAGCGTGTTTACAGGAGGTATTCAGAGACCTGGATTGGGAAGAATTGGGGATAAAAGTTAATGGAGAATACCTTAGTAACTTGCGATTCGCTGATGATATTGCCTTGCTTAGTAACTCAGGGGACCAATTGCAATGCATGATCACTGACCTGGAGAGGCAAAGCTGTAGAGTGGGTCTAAAAAGTAATGTTTAACAGTCTCTGAAGAGAACAGCAATTTACAATAGGTAGCGAGGCACTGGAAGTGGTAAGGGAATACATCTACTTAGGGCAGGTAGTGACGGCGGATCCGGATCATGAGACAGAAATAATCAGAAGAACAAGAATGGGCTGGAGTGCGTTTGGCAGGCATTCTCAGATCATGAACAGCAGGTTGCCATTATCCCTCCAGAGAAAAGTGTATAATAGCTGTGTCTTACCAGTACTCACGTACGGGGCAGAAAACTGGAGGCTTACGAAAAGGGTTCTATAAAATTGAGGACGACACAACGAGCTATGGAAAGAAGAATGATGGGTGTAACATTAAGGGATAAGAAAAGAGCAGATTGGGTGAGGGAACAAACGCGAGTTAATGACATCTTAGTTGAAATCAAGAAAAGGAAATGGGCATGGGCACGACATGTAATGAGGAGGGAAGATAACCGATGGTCATTAAGGGTTACGGACTGGACTCCAAGGGAAGGGAAGCGTAGCAGGGGGCGGCAGAAAGTTAGGTGGGCGGATGAGATTAAGGAGTTTGCAGGGATGACATGGCTACAATTAGTACATGACCGGGGTTGTTGGAGAAGCACGGGAGAGGCCTTTGCCCTGCAGTGGGCGTAACCAGGCTGATGATGATGATGACGGTGATATTTGGCCATACTTGGCCCTTGCGCCATTAAACATCAAACATTCATTCATTCAAACTGCATCTTCCACTGCACTGCAGTGAGGTGGAATACAGCCTGTAGTGCGAGAACAAAACAGATGCACCAAGCAGCCCAATGTTTTATGTGTTTCTCCTCGTCCTGTTCTTGTGCATCATTCCCCCCTCCCCCTCCCTCTCTCTTGAGCTTGTGCACAAGACGAAAAAATTTGGATAAGTTATTACATTCAAACAGCATACTCGAATAGAAGTGCCATTCCTATGAACAGAGAGGACAATGCATCATGCGCGGCACATATGTGTGCTCGATTGTGGCACATTAGTTCCACAAGAATACTTTACGTCCACGCCCCATTACAATGGATCCACATACAACATATTCTCGAATGTAGCTCACTATTCTTCACACTTAGTTTGGTCTGCCTATATTGTCAATAATTCTGCTTTTAGCAAAACTAGCTATAATGGGTTATCGGCTACAACAGACAAATTTTGGGCAGATTTTGTCTACATAACGTAAATGCAACATACTTTGCTATGGCGATGCGTGTATGTGGCAGTGCACTCCATGCAGCTATTTCTGGCTATTTGTGGAATTTGTGAAAATGCACTAGCAGCAAGCTTCCAGCAACGACTTGCTGTGCAATGCCTCACTGGCAGGGAGCTTTTGTATCGACTATGCAATTTTTCGAAAAATATTTGCAGCACGAGATTCACAAGATAATAAAACCCATATAAATGTTGTGGGTGCAGCGGCAAAAGGCTTTGTTGCAGCACCTTATTGCGGTCGCGGTAGACAAGCTATGCAGTACGCCGCTGCCATCTCTTGGGAGGCCATGCGTAGCAAATGTAGCTATGCACAATTTAATGAGAGCAGCATTCCGGGCAAGTTGGTAATCCATTACTTAAATGATATTGCACGACACTAAAAAACGACGCAGATGTGAGAGAAGACGACACACCAAGCGCAAACTTTCAGCGAAGTTTATTGTGCCACTGCGTCAATTTTATACATGGCAGGCAGCGTAGATCGCGCATGCGCTTACAAGGAAATGAAGAGCGAATTCATGTAACATGGTTACGAGTCATCTGATGCCGCGTCCAAGAAACGTAATTCTTTTTCTGTGAGAGCCAGAGACGGGAAGCTAACACATGTGTCACCCAATTTTGCGATCATCTGCGCTTCAGATATTTCACGGATGAGCTGCGTGCTGCCACGGGAAACAATCGTGCATTGATCCTCAAGACGCTTGCATCCATGATCCCGACAGTGGATCGCCAAGAAACCACCAGAGCCATTTTTTACATTGTTGCTGTGTTCGCGGAGCCGATCATTGAAGCAACGTCCAGTTTGTCCGATATATTTCTTCTCACATGAAAGCGGGAGGTTGTACACCACACGGTGGACACACTCGACAAACTTTTTGCAGTGATGCTTTCTGCACTTATCAGAAGGGACGGCATTTGGATCCGTCAGCCTGCAAAGCCTGCCGAGCTTGTTGGGAGCAGAAAAAACAACTCTTACATTCGCCCTTTGGGCAATCTTTTTCAAGTTGTGGGATATCCCGTGCATGGGGGGGGGGGGGGGGGGTAAGGTATGACACTTACTTTAGGGGGTGTGCCGGGAGGGGCATCGGCAACTGACTTCTGCATACTGGATCGCGCTTCTCTTAAAATGCGTTCCGCAACAGACACTAGCACCACCCTAGGATATCCAGCCAAGGACAAGCGTAAAGTTTGCGCTTCAAAGCTTACGTCCACAACATGACAGCAAGACTTGCTAAGGGCATTCTTGAAGCACAAACTGATAATGGCCCGCTTAACAAGCTTAGAATGTGCGGACGCATACGGCAGAAGTGGCTTGTTGGCTCGCGGCTCATACGACCAACACGTGTGGTTGTCCTGAAAGTTCAGGCGAAGATCAAGAAAATTAAGAGACCTATCTACCGGCACCTCACGAGTGGTTTGAAGGGGGACTAAGCACTTCTGAAACGTTTCTAATGCTTTCTTAGCTTCCATAATGAAGGCATTAGAAGAGCAGTCAATGAAAATTAAGAAGTCATCAACGTATCTGAATGTTTTAAAAACTGCAGTGCCTTGCACTTGTGAAGAAATGTCACGGTCTAAACAGGATAAAAACAATAAAAACAAGTCACTAAGAATGGGAGCAATGCAAGAGCCAATACAAACTCCGCTTTTCTGCAAAAAACATTGGTTATCCCAAGTGATAAAGGTGGAATTAAGATAAATCTGTAAATGTTCTAAAAATTGACTGCAAGACATGCCGACCTCATTCTGGAAGGAAACAGCACCATACTTATCAATACATTGCTCAACACAGGACAGTACGCTTCTATGCGGCAAGGAGTAATAAAAATCCTTTACGTCAATAGAAAACGCCTGAAGACCACGGTCAGAATGTGACTTCAAAAACTCAATCACAGTGTCTGAGCTCTTAATGAGGAAAGGGTCGCTGACAGGCAGAAGGCCCAACTTTTGTTGTAAAAACACCCCCTCTTGGGACCCTTCTGGGACTGCTCTTCTGATGCCTTCATTCTGGAAGCTAAGAAAGCGTTAGAAACGTTTCAGAAGTGCTTAGTCCCCCTTCAAACCACTCGTGAGATGCCGGTAGATAGGTCTCTTGGTTTTCTTGATCTTCGCCTGAACTTTCAGGACAACCACACGTGTTGGTCGTATGAGCCGCAAGCCAACAAGCCACTTCTGCCGTATGCGTCCGCACATTCTAAGCTTGTTAAGCGGGCCATTATCAGTTTGTGCTTCAAGAATGCCCTTAGCAAGTCTTGCTGTCATGTTGTGGACGTAAGCTTTGAAGCGCAAACTTTACGCTTGTCCTTGGCTGGATATCGTAGGGTGGTGCTAGTGTCTGTCGCGGAACGCATTTTAAGAGAAGCGCAATCCAGTACGCAGAAGTCAGTTGCCGATGCCCCTCCCGGCACACCCCCTAAAGTAAGTGTCATACCTTACCCCCCCCCCCGATGCACGGGATATCCCACAACTTGAAAAAAAGATTGCCCAAAGGGCGAATGTAAGAGTTGTTTTTTCTGCTCCCAACAAGCTCGGCAGGCTTTGCAGGCTGACGGATCCAAATGCCGTCCCTTCTGATAAGTGCAGAAAGCATCACCGCAAAAAGTTTGTCGAGTTTGTCCACCGGGTTGTGTACAACCTCCCGCTTTCATGTGGGAAGAAATATATCGGACAAACTGGGCGTTGCCTCAATGATAGGCTCCGCGAACACAGCAATAATGTAAAAAATGGTTCTGGTGGTTTCTTGGCGATCCACTGTCGCGATCATGGATGCAAGCCTCTTGAGGATCAATGCATGATTGTTTCCCGTGGCAGCACGCAGCTCATCTGTGAAATATCTGAAGCGCAGATGATCGCAAAATTGGGTGACACGTGTGTTAGCTTCCCGTCTCTGGCTCTCACAGAAAAAGAATTAAGTTTCTTGGACGCGGCATCACATGACTCGTAACCATGTTACATGAATTCGCTCTTCATTTCCTTGTAAGCGCATGCGCAATCTACGGTGCCTGCCATGTATAAAACTGACACAGTGGCACAATAAACTTAGTTGAAAGTTTGCGCTTGGTGTGTCGTCTTCTCTCACGTCCGTGTCGTTTTTTAGTGTTACGCAATATCATTTAAGTAATGCACAATTGGTGGCTGTAGATGAGCAATGCAAAAATGAAATGATTTTTCTCTCTAAAATTTTAGAGATTGCAGACATATATATGTTTCATTTATTTACCTCAAGATTAGCGATTATTTATTGCTCAGAATGCTCTCGTGATCACAATATCAGCTAATTGCATTGGCGGGTCCAGCTGCTTGCGATGCTGCTGCGAGACGATATTGCAAAAGACAACATTGCGGAATCTCGTAAAAAACTCACCGTTCTTTGACAAGATTCCCGCTGCATGCAGTGCAGCAGGGAAGCTATTTGGCTCACATGTCCACAGCAGCCTATACAACAAATCGGCAACATTTTCTTACTATGTTCAAAAAGCGTTTTATCCAGGTATTTTATGTGTTAACTAAATGCCTCTCTACAAACAGGTTGACATAACCAAGATGGATGTATTGGGCAATAGCAGCCTGCACCTGGCAGCACAGGCAGGTGCCATATCTGCTATTTGGTCACTTATTGAAAAATATGCCCTAGACGTCAACAGCATCAACTCCTGGGGACAGACTCCACTCCATCTGTCTGCCAAGGCAGGTTTATGCTAGAAAAATGTCTTTTACACCAGCCGGCCAATTTGTGCTAATTTTTTTCAGGTGGGCCAACATGACGTGGTTAAACTGCTGATTGGCCTAGGTGCTATATGCAATGCCAGAGATAACAAGGGCCGCACAGGTAAGCATATATGCTGCCAGTACTTTAGTTTCTGCATGAAGCTGTACGTAGTTTGCCACTGCAAAGGCACTTAGGAAAGAAGTTTTAAATTCTGTATGTTAGTTCTACTTTGTCTAAGCATTGTACTGCTTGTTTTCTAAACCTGGACAGTTCTTTTTGAGCCACTAGGCTTTGATGCACTGTTAAGATGGTGAAGACAAGTAACAGCTTTTTGATTCTATCAAGTGGCCGCAGTGATGTCATGTTTAAAGTTTAAAATGTGATCACAGGTTTGTTAAGTAATGTTCGTTATCCCCTTGAGGTGCCGTGTGCACAGTTGTGCATGCCAAGATAGGGCGTCAACTTCAAAAGCAGTGATGAAAGTCATTTTTAAAATGTGTCGCATAACATTTTGGGACAGTTCTGATTGAACTTGTGCTACAAATGTGAATATGTGTGTGTTTTAGTGAAGGAGTTAGAAGGTGCGGGAGTTTGCTTATGGTGCCAATATAGACAACCACACCTCAGCGAGGAGGTGCTGCAGCACAGTCGCAGATGCCACCCGTATCTGTAGTTCAGATGCACAAACATGCACTTAGGTCATTTTTTAAATATTTTGCAGCTTTTTTAGGGCCTATGAAAAAGAAACACATAAAAGATAACATGGTATAAACAACTTATTAGAGTATTTCTTAGAATGCTGTGCACCTTTCCCAATGCAACTTATGCCTTAAAGGGCCCCTCACCAGGCCCCATAGCAAATTTTGGTTATATGCTGGAAGTTGTCACGTGTCCTCTAGGGAGCCTTCTGCCTCAAAAATTTTTGAAATCGGCTCATTAATAGCCAAGATAAAAATATTTCAGTGCCGCGAACCCATGATTTCAGAAGGCGAGCTCCACTGCATAGCGAGACACTCTCTCCACTCGCCCTGTCTAGCCTTCACAAGCGAAATTTCTTTGCTGTCTTTTCCCATGCTGGACCTCGAGGATCGCGTGACGTATAAGTCGCGGGCCCCGCCTTCAATTCCTTCTTTTTTTGTGATGCGGCACACTTCTGCTGACGCCATCACGCGTGAGCTGTTGTGATTGTATTGTTTTGTGCAGCGCAGGATTTTGTGCGCTGTCCGCAGCACGTAGCGATGTAATTGTTTGCAAACACGATCATTAGCATGCATTGTATGCTCTGCGCTTGTCAGCTCAAAATGGCCAGACCTGGTGAGGGGCCCTTTAAAGGCCAACTGCAACAAAATTTCACTTGGACTGAATTGACTGTAAGTGCCTAGCGTATACTCTCAAAGTAATCTTGGCAAAGCTGCAGGGCTGGTAATTGCCTCATTTTGTTATTAGCAGCTATTAAATAGCGCCTATGCAGACAATGTGTGCACCTGGCGGCAAAGTGGTTTGCGGATATGCCAAATATTGAACCGCACATAGCTGCCGATCTCGGAGTTGCGCCACGTTGCATGTACCTAGGCAGCCAGGCACACTGCTCTCATTATTTGTGAGTTGACGTGCGTCTCTCTTGGCGTGCATTCTCCCTGTTGCGAAAATGCCGATGCGTTGCATGGCCATCGGATGCTTGAATATGTACTCGAACACGAGCAATGGCTGTGCAGTACATAATACTGAGTAGAGGAAGGCCGAACACATCTTTCCTGTCCCAGCTTTCAGAGTGAAAGCGTGCACTGCGGCGCAGCAGACAAGTGCGACGCAGACCAACCAACACACACAAAGCATGTTAACTGCAGTTGACGAAGCTTCACAAGCCACATTTCAACAGCACAATCACCCATCAAGATTTGCTTGGCAAACGCTTTCTTGAGGTGACTATGAGTACTATATATCGCGATGGCACACGCAAACCAAAGGTAAGTGGTATTTACTGGCGATATTCTCAAACGATCCTTTCAGTGCAGATCTTCAAGATATTTCGTGCGTCTCTGCATCGGACGCGTCGAAGTAGACGAACGAAATTCTTTCTGCCACAGCACCAGAAACGAGCAGGAACTTCATGCTGCATTTGTCACAAAGAAGAACGTGACATGGCGACCATAGTGTAGATGCGGCAGCAATCCATGCAGGATTGCTATACCACCAGAGCAAAATAAGCAAAGTTTTATCACGGCCGCAGTCCGGCCTGGCTGGCCGTGAGTTTACGCACACTTAGCATTGAGCCGAGCCCCTCTAGGCCGGCCGAGCCCCTCTAGGCCGGCCGAGCCCCTTTAGGCCGGCCGCGCCACGCCTCGGCTACATCATCCTTAGTACAGATGGTAGTAATCCGCCTTTTTCATTTTCCCGTGCTGCCCTCTACCGCACACCGCTGGAAACGTTTTGGAAGGGTGCCAGGGCATTCACCGGTTGGTTTGTGTACCAGCACTCATGTTGAGTGCACATTGGTTGTACGTTTCGTGGATCTCGAATAATTATTAATGGCTTCTCTGGGGCAGCGTTTCGTCCCTGGAAGCCATGTAGCGCTCGCCGACTATTGAGTGAGCAGACCTGAGTGCACTGTTGCGCAAACAGTGCGGCCGATAAAGGCACGCTGAGTTCTGTCTGCAGACACAGCTGCCTTGTAGTTTGTTGTCAGTGATTTCTGCACTTGGAGCTTTCTTTTTACACATCATTCAGACATTTCACATATTCAAAAAGTCTTCACGTGCAGCCTTCCACATGGAATTTATCAAAGTGGTGCACTTGTTTACGTAAACATCGACAAATACAGCCACACATAGTTGTTAGCGTCAAATATTGCAGAAAAGATGCATCGTTCATGTGAAATAATGTCAAAACATAGCAAAGCATACAAATCTGCGTATATCTGCAATGCTGTTCCACCCTGAGATGAGTCAATATGAACGGCCGAACCACTTAAACAATGGCAACTATGACCCAGATACATACTTTACGGGCTGTTAATTGATTACTGATTCTCGCTTTTCTTTAACTCCATCATACTTGCAGTTTGCGCATGCCATAAAGCATTATTAGATCAAACTGTGCTCAGCATATGCGCTCACTTATAGGCTGTGTTCTCTCGCGAAAACGTGGATGACAGCACTGACACTGTTGGTATAACAGAGTGAGACGGTTGTTTATGCTGCTGTATACCGAATTCATCGTCTCTTGTTTCCCGTTTGATGCAGAAGTAAACAGTGAATCTATGGAATTAAGAAATGTCTCAGCATAACAACACGCACAGACTCACCCATCTACGTAGGGAATTTGACCAGCAGCAGGGATCAGTGACGTACATACGTATGTTGGCACAGCACTATGTCGCCGCTTGACGCTTATTGTGTACGCGCTGTGCGAGGTGAAGTGTAGTTGATTTCAAATCGCTAAGGCCAGAACCAAACTATAAAAGCAGTTTCCTTCGTCCTAATTGCTTACATTTCAGTTCAGGACTGCCTGTAGCGGGCACACGAACTTCACTGTGCCAGGCTTAACCTTCGCTGAACAGTATCAACATTGGCTCAAACTTCACATGCGCGGCTTGAGAGAGTTGAAGCTTGTGCATTTCAACTGGGTAGGCATTTCTGACTCATTTTGAGCACGATTAATTATATATACAAACGAAGACGCTGTCGCTATGGTGTTGTCGGTTCGACGGCCAATCGTGCGGGTTCGGTCGAACAATGGTCGGCACGCTGATTTTGTCTGTGCCGTCGACAAGCAAGCCTGTCGCGGTATGACAACTCGCGCTCGTTGGTTAAGTTGTATATGGTTGCTTCGTCAGCCTGTTATGATGGTTTCAGTCACGCACTGTGCTGAAAAGTCGGTCAATCGTTGGCATGAGCGTCTTGTGCGGTCTCGTATCGACCCAGTGTTACCGCGCCTTAAACGAATAGTGAAGGCAGGCACACCCGCACGCTGAGGTAGTGGGTACGGACACCCCATTTGGTGATCGCCTTGTCTAAAGGGGCACGGTTCTGACTGGTGTTGTATAAGTCACGGGTCACTTTTTTTGTCGCGACAATAGCACTGCTCCAGGAGGGCACATGTAACCGACAAATGGAGGCCTCAGGAGAGCACCCAAGGTGTAGTGGGGGGATCAAAGCTGGAAGCAGGCAGCCCGTGGGTTGGGGCCACGGAGGCCGAAGCGTGCCAGGGGGTGTTCACATAAAAAATTGGCATTACCCGCAGCAGCGAGGCAATCAGTTGTTGCCGCAGCGCTAGCAGACAAGTGCGCAGCGAGCGAGCACTTCTTTGTTTGTCGTAACACACTCACTTCAGTGAACCTGAACAGCACCCTGTTCCAGCTGCTCTAGAATGCAATAGGACACATTCTATTCCTGCAAAACAGTTCGAGAATTCACTTTGATGAGGGCTGACACGACTTGGCCCAGTTTGAAGCATGGGCGGCCATTTTCGTCGGTGGGCTCACCAGCCGTCTGGCTCATGACGTCAGTCCAGAGTGCGTGCCCATTGGAGGATGTTCGTGTGCATCTGCCTCAGAGGAGTAAAAGCTCCTTTTTTCTAAAGTTGTACCTGACTAAAGACTGCAGAGCATCCAATTTTTGCCAATGTAGCGTAACTGTGCCCTGCATGGATTGCATCCGTGTTAAGCTAGACTATACCACACCTTTAGCTTGGCCACCCCAATGCAGTCTTGGAGCAGAGGCAGAACACATTGAGGCCCCTGAATGTAGACTACCAGATAGAGAAAACCAGCTGGACTCGGTAAACACTTCGCATTACACCGGAACAGAATACAAGCAAGCAGACAGCATAGGCTGGTTCTCCACATTCTCCACTGTACGTCACTTCTGTCAGGCGATAATGGCAGCTTTCCTTTTTTTTTTTCAATTTCAGTATGAAGAATTGTGACGGATTGACCTGTATTTAAAATGCAAGATTTTTCACAGAGGCTATTGTATGTCTGAATGACCTGAAACTGGGCTTCTTACGTGGTCGAAAATTTCATTGCAATTGGCCTTTAATATGAATATTCAAGCATGCATTTGAGGAAATTACCAATTCCACTTTGAAAAATAGTCCAACTCGAAATGATGACGAAAAATATGCTCTTGGTCTCATTCACCTAAGGTGTACTAGCTTAGTAATTGAACTTTGAAAGTAGTACAAGTAAGTCACAACAATTAAAGAATATGCTGCTGGTCTCATTTGCCTAAGGTGTGCCACTTTCCACTTTATAAAGGGCCCCTCACCAGGTTTGGGCACTGCAAACAAACAAGCGCGACTAGTAGATCACGCGGTGGTGATAATGTCTGCAAAGTATGAAACAGCTGTATGGCCTTCCTCTTGAGGGAGCTGCACATCAAGCAAGAGAGTCAACGTAAGATGCACAGATGCCTCCATGCAAGCCACACTGCTTGGAATGTCACCGACCCTAGCACATGCATTTGGTTAATCATCCAATGCAAGAAGCGAACTGCATTGCCCAGCAATAAAAAAAAGGAGGTAGGTCTTGTCGCATGAACCCTTAGCTCCAATATGGGAGAAGGCAGGAAAAAAACATTGTTTGCAGACACTAGTTGAGGCAAAAGGAGAGCGTCTCTGTTAACAGTGACACTTGTCTCCTGGCAGCATGTTAACAGGAAGTTCAATTTCTTCTAGCTCCTGTAATAATGAATAATTTGAACAATTATTTTGGTGAAACGTTGCCTAGATGCCACTTCACAACTTCTAATGAATAACCAAAATTTGCAATGGGGCTTGGTGGAAGGGTCTTTTAAATGAAATTGCTTTCTTCAGCTCTTTCGCCAGTTTTTGCGGTTGAACTTTCACTGCTGATACAAAGACCACATGCTCTCATCTAGCCAGGTTGCGGGGCATGTATCAGATTAAAATAGGCAATGGGAGACAATGCAAAGGTAGAACTCGGCTCTGTCGGAGACACGCCTCTGCAATGTCGTCTAAAGTTGTGCGCGTAAAGTTGTGCGTGTAAATTGCCGGGCCAGATGGTACATGGCACTTGTGTCGAGCTTTAGGGCATCTGAAGGGTTAGATGCTGTGGTAGAGCACTCAGGAAGGCTGCCCTGTCCCCTTGTGGTGGCTGCAGGAGAATGCCCCAGTACTGCTATAGATGTACTGGTTAATGGAATAGGCATTACATAAATGTCCTCAGTGCAACGAATATATATCTTCAATGAAGCAAACAGCTTTCTAGAAGTGTTTGTCTATTCACTCGCATTGGTTCATTGTCCATGATTTCTTGCAATTATTTTTTTTTGTTTCTTTTATGCAAAACACTCCGTAAATGTAATGAATATGAATACTGTCTCTGGAAATTGCTTACTTTTGCAAATTAACAGTATTGTTCACCCTTCTCTACAACAGCATATGACCTGGCAAAGGATAATGGCCACAACAGCTGCTCTCGGCTCTTGCAGCCTCATAATATAAAGACACAATAAAAATGCTTGTTTTGGACAACACCGTGTTTATCCTTGAGGACACAACTCACACGCACATCTGTAGCATGTTTGCCTTATAGCATTCTAGGCTGCAGAGGGACACTCCTGTTTTGGAGCAGGAGTACTTTTTTGGATTCGGGCAGCCCTTGATGCCACACAGTGCCTTCTGTGGGTACTCGCGGGGAGCCACAGCAGGTGCCAGAGGGAATGGGAGGCCAGCTGGAAACATTAGCAACGTGCCAGCCTCACTGCTCCGCAGCAGCGATACCTTGGGTGTGTCTGCCTTCTTAGCTGGCTTCTTGCTGGCCCGGAGCCGAGATTCTGACTTCTTGAGCAGCCGCTCAATGGTCTGCTTCTTGTCTTTTTCCTTTTTTTCTTCGGCCTGCTGCTTGCGCTTCTTGGCACGCTGCATTCTACGCTGGATCATCTCTTCAGTCATCTCCTTGATGGGCTCCACCTGTAATGCATGTTTGCATGTCTGCAG
Organism: Dermacentor variabilis; assembly: GCF_050947875.1. Lineage (NCBI taxonomy): Eukaryota > Metazoa > Arthropoda > Arachnida > Ixodida > Ixodidae > Dermacentor > Dermacentor variabilis. The sequence goes on from NC_134573.1 coordinate 198,508,162, forward strand.
CAAACCATATCCTTCTAAACATAGTCGAACATGCAATTTATCAACCTTTTTTGTTTACCTTGGGGCTGTTTTATCAGCATTTCTAAATCGCAGCGTTCTTTACTCAGTGAAGTACACCCTTTGTCAATAGTGTACAAGGTATGTTGCCTGCGACTGTCAGGCTAACTGTGGGCTGTTATGAACGGAGTTGCTGAGGAATGCAAGTTCCAGTGCCCCTAGGGAATAAAGAACCCTCGTACTCGAAATACAAAGACTGGAGTGTCGGTCGTTCCACAGGAATCGCACTACACAGCTGAACGGCGTACATAGTGAGGGCAGCAAAGTAACCCGTATATATTTAACAAAGGATGTACTACAGAACAAGCACAGACCTTGTGTGTTCCACTCAGTGCAAAAGGTCCAAAGCATTCTGCTTAAGGGAAAGATTGCCATTTTTATCCCGACTTGAAATTGGTCTGCTGCTTGAAGTTGCCACTTGCCTGCACCAAGGGCATGACATCAAGAAGCTTTTATGCCAAGATATAAGAGGAAGCTTTAACTGAGGGACTCCTATCTCAACACATGCGATAGGAGAAACCATTTTTCTCTGCAGTCGCTGCACTGAATTTGATGAGGTCTGTTACATTTAGCAGGAAAAGTTAAAACCTAGTGAGTGTAGAAAGCGGATTCTTGGTTAAGGTTGTCTTTCCTTAGGAAAAAATTTTAATATCGAAAATTTTCGGAGACTTAAAACTATTATTAATAGTTTTCAACTCTGCTCGGCAATGAAAAATTCTATTGAAATCTGCCAACTGCATTTAACATACCATATTTATTCGTATCTAGGCCGATAGTTTTTTTTTTTTTTTTCAAATCATATTCCAAACTCCAGGGTCGGCTTAGATTCGAGGATTTTAAAAAACGCGCCAGTTTTTCATTGAAATTGCTAAATATGGTGCATAGCTAGCGCCATCTAGAAAAGTCAGTATCGCAGCCGCTACTAGCCGTGCCAGTAGCCAACCGTACACAAGCGAGGTCTCCATTTTGACCTGTGTTATGTCGCCCCGGTGTGCGGCGTGGGGTTATCGCGATGGCACCAAGCAGGAGAGCCACTAAAGTGCCGCTTTCGAGCGAAAAGTTGTGATAGCCGCAGAGGCATCGTCGAACCTTCAAGCCGGGCGGGACTTCGGCGTCGACGAGAAAAACGTCCGTCGTTGGAGGGGACAACGACAGCAGCTCCTTGCGTGCGCCGCAACGAGCATGGCATTTAGCGGACCATAGAAAGGCCGTCACCACGAAGTGGAGACAGTTTTGGCCGACTTTGTTCGGACGCAGAGAGCAGCTGCCCTTCCAGTGACAACAGAAGTGCTCCAAGCGAAAGCTAGGGAACTTTCGAGGGAGCGAGGCCTAACGCCAAAGGATTTCAAAGCCAGCCGGGGCTGGCTTCAGAAATTGATGAAGCGCTTCGGCTTCAGCCTCCGACGTTGCACTTCAATCACCCAGCAGCTGCCAAGCTATTTCGAAGAAAAGGTGATAGCTTTTCTACGCTACGTGCTGCGAAAGAGAGAAGCGGCAGGCTACAACCTTGGGCAAATCGGCAACGCCAACCAGACGGCTGTGTATTTCGATATAGTGCACTGTTTGAAGGTGACAGTGACAAGGAACACAGTGACGAGTCTAGCAGCGACGACGACGTTGAATGAGCTCTGCACGTTCAGATTCAGTAAATGCTGTTTGCATGGACGACCGCACGCCAAGTTTCATCCTAGACGCCAGCGCTCGTTTCTCCCCTGGCGGAACTATTTCATCTCCAACGGGTGTAGGTTTCCGCCGCTGCTTCCCTTGGAGGGAGCGCCCGCGTTCAGTTCGCGCTGCGCGCGCAACGTCTCTTCTTTGCGACGGCGCCTCTTCGGATGACCGGAAATTATTGTGTTAATTGTCACGACCGCAATGTAAACACGAAAGGGTTGATGCCACCAGTGATATATTCTGCCAATTCACAAGAAAATGGCACGAAAAAAAGCAGACGACAGACATGGATCACTGCGGTGCGCCGAGCGAAGTAAGCAACTGGCAAACGAAGCGTTCGACGAGCGCTTGTCCTGTCTTGTTTCTCGTGCTTCGTTTGTGTATGCGCTAGCAGTGGCTGAAGTTCACGCGTGCCGAGAAATTGAATATGTGCACGATGCATTGAACATGACCGGAGTTCATTCCCGCTTCACCACTGCACCGATCGATTGAGTTATTGGACGATAGACGCCCGTGTCTTGGTCGCGCCGGCATTGCAGAAGCAGGAATGATTACTAATACTTTGAACTTCCATCTCTTGAGCACTGTTAAAAAATGGCCAAGCTTCTACATTGCTGCCTCAATTCCATATTGTAGGGGACGTACTAGGTAAAGTTGTGTGCGCATATCGTAAATGTGCTATGCAGCGATATATTTTGTTTATTTCCGCACAGTGTCGATGGAAGTCCGTTGTCTCCATCAGTGACAGCACGGATTTGTAGCAAACATATTGTGAGAATCTGCAAAAATAACTAGCTCGTATGTGCCGTATGTATGTGCCGCATCGTATGTGCTGACGATTTTTCCGGCGGTACATACGATGTCGTTTCCAATTACCTGCTCAGCGTCACTTACATGGTTAAGCAGACGCAGCCCTTTCGCCGCATTGCAGCCATAAAAATAATCGTCAAGTGTACCGATCTTCTTAAAGGCAAATAGAAGTGTATACAGTCTGTTTCACACTTAGGGGAAAACTCGGAACGTATTGCATCGCGATGCGGCAAGCAATGGAGTCGTGCGGCGGCGGCAGCTCAAGCAGGCGCCGACGCTCGAGGGGCGGTGTCGTGATCTGCGTCGTCTGCTGCGGCGGCGCGCGCTGTCCGCATTGTCGGGAAGCGTGCTACTGTCAGGGGCAGTGCACCGATTTCATCGGTACTGCGGGAACTCAGCTGATATTTTTTACTAAACATTGTGCGTCGCCAAACTCTGAGCCTTCGTTGGCGATAATGGAGTTCCACAAACTTCTTTTGACACCATGCTTCGTTTGTTCTTTCGAAAGGCCGGGGTACTGAGCGCGTGCACGTATATTTCTTCACTGTGTGTGCTACCGTAATAAACAGCGGCAAGATGCACCAAGATGTGCGCGCAACGTGCTCAGCCTTTGTTTGACACGAAAAGAAAACAAATCACTCGACAATGATAACTATGGGGGTCGAACACGATGAAACAAACGGATACGATTAAAGGAATGTTTTAGGTTAAGACAATGAGCTGGAAGTGATTTTTCTCGACAATCATTCACTACACCAGACAGACCCTGCCCACCGGCGGGGAATTGGACACGTCACGCTCGGGACTTCAGTTAGTATCTCTCGTATCTCTCTAGTAGCGCTGTCGTCGCTGCCGCTCGGGCAGCGATGACAGCGCTCATCCTAGAAGGCAGAGAAGTGTAGTAGAATGACTTGATCAGGGATGTGTTCATTCGCAGCACGTCTCAGTCGCTGACGATGGTGGATCGAAGCCTATCCTCGGGCTACTGATAGAGGGGCTGGTGCGGCAGCGATACTTTCAACGAGCCCCAGGCATTTTATATGATATTGGCGCCCAGAGATTGAGGCGGCCACTCCAAGAGAGTGACTGCGCGCCCTTCCAGCAGATCTTGCACAACACGAGCAGTGCGGATCGGTGACCTATCGCGTTAGAATATATGGTCGCCTTCCAGAAACTGTCCGTCAAGAATGTATGGAATCAGTATGTCGTCTATGACTGCCCTGCAGCGATGAACTTACCTTCGAGGCGTATCAGTGGGCGTTGCACAACGCTTAGTAAAGAATACCGGCTCATTTCACGCAGTAATGATGAGATCGGCGCTCTGTAACTGACACTAGAACGTTTCCCGACAATGCGACCAGTGCGCGCCGCCGTAGCAGACGACGCCGTTCAAGATCCCGCCCCTCGAGCACCTCGCGAGCTGCTGCAGCTGCTGCCGCCGCCTGACTCAAGGTCTCGCCGCATCGCGATGCAATGCGCTCCGAGTTTCCCCCTATGTGAAACAGATTGTACATCGCCCTTCGAATGAAATGTCCACGCACACACACGTAGGCACACACCGCGCGCGGCACGAAACTTGCCCAAACACGCGCAGTGCAGGAGGCAATCAAGGCGGTGCGAACGAGAGGTGGGAGAGGGGTACCACCCGCTAATAGAATTTTGCTTCGCATGAGGCGCTCTCAACGCCGGCGCAGCAGCGCCGCTCTCGGTGCCGTTCTTGTCCATTTTGTGAACGCTGTCCTCGCTTTTTTTGTTGAGCCTACATTGGAGGTAATATTTTTTTTTTTTTTTTGCTTCGGATTTTGGGGGGTCGGCCTAAATTAGAGTAAATACGGTATATAAAGCAGACAAAAAGCTGTATTATATATGGCTCTCAAATACACCACTATATGCCAGTACAACTTTTGCACACTTTTTAGATGTGCGAACTCTGCCTATATATACAGCTTCGAAACTAATAAAACCAGCTGATAGCTTGCGCTCTTTCTGCCTACTTTGTTTTTTTCCTGTGTTCGTCCTTTTGTACATGCAACTCTTCCTCACATAGCCATGTACCAACTCGCCGAGCAAGAAGTTCTAAACACTTGCAAAACTCTTGTAAACATTATAACGGGAGTCCGGTGCCTTGAATGGGTTCCAAGTGGTACACGACACACCCAAATCTCAGCTGTTGCAAAAACCAACTATTCCTCTGACCCATTACTCCATCCTTCTGCTTGCCCTTCTCTTCCTCTTCTTTCACTTGCAGAACTCTTCGTTACCGTTACATTTGCCGCCCCTTCTCCCCTCGAGTTTGCACAGGAGTTCAGTACAGGTTTCACAAGGGATGTAAAGCTTCATCTCGTGAGTAGGAAGGGTACGTTTGCGACGGTTGTCATCAAGTTCGGGAATTGTAACTAAATGAAATGTCACAGGACCCAGAGCTTCCACAACACTGAAAAGGCCAGACACCCGCCGTGGTTGCTCAGTGGCTATGGTGTTGGGCTGCTGAGCACGAGGTCGCGGGATCGAATCCCGGCCACGGCGGCCGCATTTCGATGGGGGCGAAATGCGAAAACACCCGTGTGCTTAGATTTAGGTGCACGTTAAAGAACCCCAGGTGGTCAAAATTTCTGGAGTCCTCCACTACGGCGTGCCTCATAATCAGAAAGTGGTTTTGGCACGTAAAACCCCAAACATTATTATTAAAAGGCCAGAAAACTCGGGAAAGAATTTTTTTGCAGCACCTAGGTAAACGCAGTGCCTGTTAAACCATGACTAAATCGCCCGTATGGAAAGAGAGAGCAGGATGTTGCTGAGAAGCTGCACTGAATTGTGCTTGACGGTACAGTATTGCTAGCAGAGCTAGGCGGCGAGCCGGCGCAGGATCTTGCTAGAGTCCACTTTTGCAGGGCGTTCTTGCACAGACATGTCAAAGCCAAGGAGGTGTTCTTGCGGTAATCTAGGTGTCCTCCCGTAGAGCAGCTGAAACGGCGTGACGCGAGTGACTTCCTGTTGACACGTGTTTGGAGTGAAAACCGCAACAGCGATGTCATCCCAATCGTCATGTGTGGGACAGACGTAGGAAGAAATTGTCTTTTATGGTGCAATTGGGTAACTCGACCTGTCCATTTGTTTATGGATGCTGAGAGGACACTGCAACGTCTCGTATTCCACATTTGGAAAAGGAAGTATTGAAGGCACGCGACATAAATGCTGTGCCGTGGTCTTAAATTGGCATCTTTGCCAGTTATGCCGGAATATTGTCATGACGTCAAAGAGATGGATGGGCACTTTGCTGAGCTAAACTGCAGTAGGCAAAAGACTTTCTATGACTACCTCTGTTGCTGTTGTCTGAACTACTCTGTTTGATTTCAATGCACTGTGATGTTGATTCAATCATCTATTGGCTTATTCGACTGGTAGATGTAGCCGTTGCTCGTTGAGAAATTTGGAATCTTGGGTTCCTGTAATGATTGGCGACACGTACAGCATACGCTAAGTGCAGTAACGTCTCTGTCAGGGAAATGTTCCTTCAGAAGTTCATAGCTCTGTTGTGGGGCCTTAGCCAAGTCGTTAGTAAACCATAGGCGATCACATACAGAGCATGTAGCACCAAACGTGTCCTGAACGAAATGCTTGTTAAAGTAGTTGGTCGCTACAGCAAACTGCAGTCTCGGAGACAGCACAGTTGTGTGACGGGGCATTTTGGAATGGGTGCCTCCCTTTCCAATGTACTTGGTTGTGCTTCTGATGCCAACCATTGTTGTCACTTGCGTTCTGCCTTTTTAACCTTTGTCCCAGGAGACCGGCTGAGTCGCTTCAGTTGCATCCGTTCATTGGCTTTCAACCTTCTCGTGTTGGGAGACTCTGGGAAACGCTGTTCCTTTCCACTCGAATGTTGTCGCTGAGCCTGCAGTACCTGGCACTTTCGTTTGGCAGCGTGTGCACGCTTGGGTTGCTAGAGAAACGGGAGCGCGCTTCGGAGACATCCGACTGACTCGGCTAGCGAGGAGTCTGCCAACGCAGTTTTGGAGCGCAAGGGTGCTGCCATCTACTGGGCACATGCGCAGTACGCGCGCCACTCTGATTATGTCACGAGCGCCTCCTAGCGGAGTGTGAAATGTTCTGCAAACAGATGCCTCCGTGGCCGCGAGCATGAGCCATTAAAGGCTTTTGCCTTAAAACAGGATGCAGCACCAGGATGCGAGAAACAGACACTAGCTCTGTATTCAGAGACACAAGAGCCGACGCACCAACTTCGTCTTTCAAAAAGAGTGTGGTTGCTGCTCGTTTCCCTCAATTTTTCTTCTATTTTCTTGCTAGCCTTTAGTCGTCACGTTAGCCTCTCTTTCTAGAAAGCGTCGTCCCGATGCTTTATCGTCACGGCAGCAAGACTGCGACATGCTTGCGGTGCAGTGAATTCACTCGGACAAATAGGGCTTCATCCGGATCGCATGCACAACCTCCGATAGATGTCAACGCCTTGAGCAATGCGTACTATCGGGAGAAACCTCATAGTTGACATCAGTGAACCGCTGAAGAGCTTTATATGGCCCGAAGTAGTGCCTTAATAGTTTCTCCGAAAGTCCGCGACGGCGAATGGGAGTCCAAACCCAACCTCTCCCTCCGGGCCCGTAGGAGACTGGTCGGTGACGAAGATTATAGTGTCTCGACTCGTAATCCTGCTGCCTATGAATATGTATGCAAGCAAGTTGTCAGGCTTCTTCAGCATCCATTTCGATGCCATCGCATTCATGTGGCAGCATTGCATCTAGCATAGTTGTGTGACTTCACGACCGTGCAGGAGACAGAACAGTGTCATTTGTATTGTCTCTTGCTGAGCCGTGTTGTATGTGAAGGTGACGTACGGCAAGATTTCATCCCAGTTCTTGTGCTCCACATCTACGTACATGGAGAGCACATCCACGAGCACCTTATTCAGGCATTCTGCCAGTATGTTCATTTGCAGATGGTACACCGTTGTTCGTCGGTGAGCTGTTCCACGAAGTCTTAATACTCTGTCCAATAGCTCGGCTGCAAATGTAGTTCCTCTGTCATTTAATATTACTGCTGAAGCACCATTCCTCTGTACAACATTCTCTAAAAAATCGGGCTGCTTCACTTGCCATGCTCTGCTCCAGAGCCTTGGTTTCAGCGTAGCGAGTGAGGTAGTCTGTGGCTACAATAATCTATCTGTGAGCTGCAGCGGAAGTTGGGAATGGGCCTAGAAGATCCATTCCTACTTGTGCAAATGGAGTTTCAGGTCCTTCAACAGGATGGAGGAAGCCTGCTGGTTTGATCGCTCGCACTTTTCGCCGCTAGCATTCAAGGCATGTCCGGACATATTGTTGAACAGTAGCCGTGAGTCTCGGCCAATAGTATTTTTACCTCACTCTGCACAGTGTTCGTGTGTAGCCCAAATAACCGGATGTTGCATCATCATGGCATGCCTATATTACTCCTAAAAGGTCTTGGGACAATGAGTAAGTAGGTGTGTCCATTCGGAGAGAAGTTCACCTTATACAGGACGTCGTTACACGAGCAAAATGATGGTAGTCCTCTTGCAAAAAGCCTTGGGACAACCGAAGTCTGACCCTCCAAGAAACGTAATAATGGATTGCAATTCCGGTCGTTGAATTGCTTCTGTGCAATTGACAACTCCGACAAATGCTGCATCGTCAGGTTCAAATGGGGCGCAAGAAAGGCAATTGGCATCCCTATGCCGCTTTCCTGATTTATAGACAATAACCATGCCGAATTCCTGAAACTTAAGGCTCCAGCGCGCCAATCGTCCTGATGGATCTTTTAACTTCATCAGCTCTCTCGTTTACTTCTATGTGCCCGTACCAGCTCCTTAAATCCATTGACGAGAAATAATGTGTATGTCACAGTCTGTTGAGGGAATCGTCTATACGAGGTAGCAGGTAAACGTCTTGGTGATCTGATTCAGCTTGCAGTAATCAATGCAGAAATGCAAGCTGCCATCCTTTTATTTTTTACTAACACCACTGGCAATGCCCAAGGACTCTTCGACAGCTGAATAACATCATCTTCAAGCATTCTTTTTACCTGACTTTCTATGGCTTCGCATTCCCGTGCGGCTACATGATACAGGTTCTGCGTTATGGGCCTGGCGGTATCATCAGTGATAATTCGATGTTTGGTCAATGGCATTTGACCAACTCTCGATGTCGACGAGAAGCAGTCCTGAAATTGATGTACAAGCTCCAGGAGGCCTTGTTTCTGCACAGGCAGCAAGCTTGGGCCAACATTGGTGGATAGATTTCAAGGCACAGGAGGGAGGCTGGTGGAATCGCCTTGCTCTACAGTGAAGCAGTCTGTGACCTGAGTGAACTCTCTGACATACGCGACTGTCATACCTCTTGTAAGATGCCGGTGCTTCTGGCTAAAGTTGTTATGAGAACTGTGCGTCCACAGTTAATGTTGACAACGCCTCTTGCAATGGATATGCCATGGCTGAATAGCAATGCCAGAATTTGTTCGACAACAGCGTAGGAGTTGCTCAGTACGTCACACGTCACCAACAGAAGGGTGCATGAGCGCGGTGGGATGGTCACATCATCGGCGATGCGTAAAGGTCTACGTCGCTTCTCTGTACAGAATACAACCGAAGCTAGACCCATGCTAAACGTTACCGACCTGTCTGGAATGTTTACGATGCCGTATTCATGCAGAAACTCCATTCCCAAGGTCAGGTCTTTGCAGCACTCCAGCAAAACAACAAAAGTAGCAACAAAGGTCGAGGCACTGATATTAATTCTAGCAGTAACTTTGCCTGCGGGCGTCATCAACTGGCCTTTTGCAGTTCTTATGTGGGGACCCATTCAGGAAGCCTTGACCTTTAAGGCAGTCAGTGAGTTTTTGGCTTATCATAGAGAAGTCCACGCCAGTATCTACCAACGCTGTCACTTGGCGTCTGCCTATGTAAACGGCGAGGACGCTGCTAACGATTTCTACTGAGGTCGGTGATGTATCGTCCAGTCATACTGATAGCATTGGGGGCGTGGTAGCACTTCGACGGGCTGCAACCTTCCCCCTAGAGGTTGCTGCATTTAGTTTCCCTGACGAGGACTAGGGGGCCTGGCCCGGACTACATCAGCATAATTGCAACGGAGCAATGAAGTACTCGGTGCAGGTGACGGAGAGCGGGGTCAACAATATGGTGGATACGCTGGTGTTGCGTCAGTTGTCACAACGAGCGCGAGGGAAGGTGGTTGCCAAAATCTGGTATCCAAGGCCACGATACGGGCAAAAAGGGTAAATATGGCTAGCTTCCCCGCAATGGAAGCAAAGTGGACGTTGGTCGACGCAGCGTAACAAGTCCGTCTTGCGAACAAGTGGTCAACTGATGGGCGGCCTTTGCAAACAAGTTGGAGTGGTTGGCAGAGAGTAGTAGGATGGCGTTTCCATGGGCACATTAAGCTGCGGGGTCAGCAACGATGGCAGGTGGAATGGAGGGGTCAACGACTCGTAGTAAGGACGAGGCACGGATGACGAGCTATGCGGCGCTGGGGTTGGATGATGGACGGCCAACGCATAGTACATATGCGTTGGCCGTCCACTGGTCTGGTAGCAATTTGGGCAAAGAAAACGCTTGCCTGATTTCTTGCTGTACAACCTCTGCGACAGAAGCCACCACAGCTTCTTGCAGAGTCACCACAAGGTTGCAAAGCTCCTCCCAAATGACCTTGCGGATGAGCTCACGCAGGAAACACTCACTGCCGACAGTCAGTGCAGAGGTGCTGATCGAGGCGTTGCTCAGTCAGTCGCACTGGTGGCACCGTTGTTGAAGTGCTCGCTTGATCATAGTAGCCTCCTTGATGCCTCGCATCAAATGTCAAATTTTCTTTGTTTCAGTCACCGCGGGGTCAGCTCGGCAAAAGAGGAGGGTCATGTCCTCCGCAAACATGGCAACGCTCTCATTCGGTTTTTGTATCCATGATTTGATGAGTTGCTGAGCCGATTCGCGACGATCGTTGTTAACGAAGGTATCCGAAAGTTGCTGCCGAAATTAATTCCAGGAAGACAGTGCATTCGCGGTTCCCGTACCATGCACAAGCGCTTTCTGCCAGGGCGCAGTATGCATGCGAGAGTTTCTGTTCCGAGGTCCCATGATTCGCCTTGGTGACTTTATCATATTGTTCAAGGCAATCCTCAGCACCCTAAAAAACATCACTGTGGAAGGTCTCTGGAATCCAAGGGTGCTCAACAGTCACCTGTGAAGTGCCTGCCATTGCAATTTCTTCAGACAGACTCCTTGGCTGGGGGAGTTCCAAGGGCATTACCTCAGGGCTAAGACCTCGCTGTCGGCGACTGTAGTGGTGGACAGGAGTATCCATAGCCAGAACTGATTGTGGGTTCGGACTGGAAGGGCCGTTCCGCAGAGGAGTCCCGAGCATTAGGTGTTGAAGTCCAGCACCTCCATCAGTGTTGTGACATCAAAAAAACAGGACAAAAACCAGCTCTGTATTCAAAGACCACAAGAGCCGATGCGTCAACTTCGTCTTCTTTCAAAGGGAGCATAGTCACTGCTCGTGTCCCTCAATTTTCTTCTGTTCTCTTGCTAGCCTTTAGTCATGACAATATGAGGCACTCATTAATAGATGTCTTGACATGAGCAGCTGCAGGATCAGGGATGGCTCAAACTTCTACCTACTTAGTCAGGTAGTCCGTGGCCACAATGAGAAATTAGTTGCCATGCTTGCTGCAAGGAACCGGGCCCATGTGATCAATGCCCACGATACTGAATGGTTCATTAGGAAGGGCAATTGGTTGTAAGGGCATAGGTTGTGGGTTTCAACGACCATACGAGCTTGACAAGTGGTGCAGGATGTCACATACAGGTAGACATCGGCGTGCATGCCAGTCTTCTGCTGGCCCAGGTGGCCAGCAGAGGGGGCATCATGATACATGAAAAGTATGGATAGTCACATGGCTACAGGCACCTGTATGTCGATAAAGGATGCCATCTCGGACTGTATAAGGTGACAAAAGTCTCGAGGCGGCGCTTAGGTGTACTGGTATCACCAGCGAGGTGCCAGACGATGTAGCAGATTTCAGTACCCTTTGATTATGCAGCTCGGAGATTGAGTACTGCAAATTAAATTTGTCCCCCATGGATGTTCTAATGGATGCAGCTTATAGAACAGCAATATCTGTTTCTAGTGCAGAATTAGATTTGTAAACTTCATGCTTTTTCAAGCTTTCCCATTTTTAGTAATCTTAGTAGCAAATTACATCCTATATTGAAATTCCGCTTCCAACAGTCACTAGACTTCCCTTTCAAATGCAATGAATCCTATTAAAATTGGTTTAGGGGTTACCTCAGAAAAGCATTCCCGAATTTTACATGTATATCAATAGACGGCATCAAAGTTGGGCCCCATACTAAAACTTCCTCTTAGGGTAGAACGAGAATTTCCATTACAGTATAGCTCACAGCAATATTGTGCCTCTTTATTTTAATTATACAGCACAAGTATAGTTTGCCCACTTCTCAGAATGAGCATCAGAAGTCCATGCTTTTTGTTTCTCATCATACATTCTTGTACCTTAAGAGTATTACATGGAAAGGGTATACCTTCCAGCTTTTACAATTTTATTGTGAAATGCCAGATTTTCTGCACTTGTTTACAATTGTCATAACACCAATAACATTCAACTTTTATCTGTGTCCTTGATTTCAAAAGTACAGCGGTATAGTCACTGACTGGTTTTCCAGAGCTGCCTGATTATTCAGTACTCCCCACAGCATTGCCACTCCCTCAATAGAACCAATATATAAGACCAACAGAAGTTTCAGCCACTGGTAACATAAAATATATGCTTGTCTGTGGCACAGGTGTGTTCACAGCGTTCCTACAGATGGAAGTCTGGAAATGAGTTTTTGATACTCTGCATCTTGAGTAACAAAACAAATTTTTCAAGAAAATTTTACTTTTTGCACAAACTACAATTTTTGGCAGGTCTGTATGAGATTGACAAAGGTTGATGTTCTGGTACGGGAACACTTGAAAAGTCAAGGACAAAGAGGAAGGATACAACATGAGCGCTAACTTTCTCAACAAATGGTTCATTCGAAACCAAGGCACATATGGCATTGCAAATGCCATGCACAGAAATATTAGCTGTTTGTTTTTCATTCACATACATATAGTGTCGAGAAAGACACTATCACAGTGCACACTAATTTACAATCAAAAATAATTCTTTTCCTGACAGAGAGGGATGGGTGCTTACACAGTCAGTGCCCAAATTTCTATTTGCTGTTGCTTCAATTATTAATCTTTTAAGTCCGTCTTTGCGTATCGACATATATGCCTCACCTTCAAATAAACCATTTGTAGAAAGTTATCGGTCGTGCTGTGTCCTCCCATTTTATCTCCATCTTGTTACTAAGTACGTAAAAGGCTGCCTGGCACTCATAATTGGGGACCACCCTGTCATGCAATTTAGTAATGTCATCAAATTTCTGAAATCTGCACAAATGCTACACGAGCTTCAAGTTCATTTTACTTTAACACTCCATAATGAATGACTTCAACAATAATTTTAATCTCTATGAACTTGCTTTTAACCGACACCTTTCGCTTGGTGCAAAATAGCCTTAGTTGCTTTTGCGCCGGAAAATCAGACATAAGTCTGTAAAAGTTGTAGCTGTTCAAACTTGGCGTACTGCTATTCTTTTTCTCTTATGTCCCACATGTTGCCAGGTATTATATGCGGAAAGAAGCACGAATTGTCAACGTCTTGTCTCACATACATGCATGGTGAACTTTATTAAAACAGTAAGAAGCCCAAACTAGTCTTTCCAAAAATATGCTCTACAATGCAGGTATGGCACAAGACATGCACGAACCAACGCCACCTAAATGCCACCGTATCTGGGGCTCAACAGACTTGCCACCGCCTTAATGTAAACACTGCAGTCAACAAAATTAGAGTATGCCTCGGCCATCTGGGATCCCCCTCAAATATCACTAACCCTCTCCCTCGAAGCCATTCAGAACCGCGCGTGCCGCTATATTCTATCTAATTACTCTCGTCATGCTAGCGTAACACTCATGAAGCAAACCCTTAACATACCGGAACTTTCAGTACGTCGTGCATACAGTCGCCTCTGCTTTTTCCACAAGATTTACCACAACCCGGTATTAAAAGCAAAACTTCTTACTCGTCCTTCCTACTTTTCATCCCGCAGCGATCACCTTCATAAAGTTTTGGTGCCATCTTGTCGCACGAACGCATACTATTATCCTTTTTTACCTCGCACCTGCAATGACTGGAACCACCTCCCCGCATCGGTCGCTACTATTATAGACTCATCGGGGTTCAAGACTGCTGTTTTCCATGCCACCTAACAAATGTTTTATTCACTCATCTGCATTTTTTTTCTATGTATATGTACCACTCCTTTCTGTAGCGCCTACGGGCCTTGAAAGTATTTAAAATAAATAAATAAATAAATAAATAAACACTCCAACACAGAACACATGCTCTGGCACTGCTATCCCGCGCCACCACCACTCCTCCTGAGAAACCCAACTCTTATTGATTCTAACGCCGGGTGGCCTATAAGATACAAGATCAGCGGTTCCTTGCTGCGTTCATCGAATCGGCACTGGCGCATGCAACAAGCAATACCCTGGACAGAGGGTCTATAATACACCCCTAAAACTCAATAAAGTTCTCTCTCTCTCTTCAACGGCAACAAAACCTGGGAGATGGAGTACCTGAACGGGGCCGTCTTCGTCCTTGTCCTTCGACTTGCTCTCCAGCAGCGCCCGCTGCCGAGCTGTCATTAGCGTAGGGTCCTTCATCTTGCGGAGCTCGTCGTCTACCTCTTCGAGGCGACCAGACTCCAAGGCCTCGAGCCAGGCCTCTTCTTCGTCCTCGCTGTGACTACTCGGCTCGTCCGCCCTAGTCACGTTCTTCTCCAGCGCCTGCTGGCCGCCGATCTTAATTTTGAGCTTCAATGCAGGCTTGCTGCCGTCTCCACTCTGCGGGCTCGCGGGCGGCGATGGAGCTTCTTCCTCTTGATCCGTGCCGCCGCGCTTGCGCTTGTGCTTCTTGTGCTTGTGCTTCTTGTGCCGCTTGTGCGGTGGAAGCAGACCAAGCACGTCGACGTCTTCATCCTTGGCTTCTCTCTTCTTCGGCATCATTGCGGGCCTTTGTTGGAGCTGCTGAACTCGAAGCAGACGTTAGCGGTTGAGAGCGCTCATAGCCAATGAATTAGATACCTTTAGCATTTGTAGCGTTCCTTCTGTGGCTGTACTCAAACAATGCCCAAATAATATCCCTGCAGCTAACCACAGGTTACTGCATTCCTGGTTGGGCTCACGTGATACTAAACGTGACAGTCACAGTGGTTACGACCACATTACGGCATGCAAAGCAATTGGCAAATCCTGACAGGCGGTTTCGATGATGCACACTTGGGGTCCTAGGTAAAGTGCCTCGATGTGCCCGTCGTCGTTTGGTGCCCAAAGCCACGCCCCGGCGAACCGCAGAACACCTACAGCTCGTACCTCTACGTGCGCCTGTTCGACTTTGCCTGCCTTGCGCGCTCTGGGCAAGAAAAAACGAGTCTCCAAGGCTAACTTCAGATGCTCTAGGCTCTTGCGGACTGCATGCACTTAAAGCCCGTCCATACGGCGGTGACGCGCGGATGGAAGGGTTATACATGCACCGAAGAGCCGAAAACCCCTATCGAAAAAGGGCATGGCCACCTTGTCAAAGAATGAAGAACCACCATAGAACAACTGTCACAGAATCCCTACACAACGCTTTCCCTACACAAACCACGGAACACCATGAACCACCTCGGCGCGCTCACCCCAATAACAAAAATATGATAATTTGGCTTGGCTTCCTTTGGATTTTTCAAAGACGGCGGATGGATGGGCGTGCGTCTATTTGTCGTACAAAAATCCCTCACGTGGCCTGATCCTAGGTGCCTAGGGACAGCATCGTTTAGGGATTTTTGAGAAGCCGCGATGCTGGCGCCGAGCGACGCCGTAGTGGCGTATGGTGGCGTGTTCGTTCTCGGCGTGATCGTTCTCTGGACCGCGCGTTGTTCAATGTTGCTCATGTGATTGTGTGTTGGTTGTAGGGTCTGTGTCACTTGGCGGAAAGCGGCGAGTAGTGGCGGTGCGGCAGTGCGGCTTTGGCCTCGGTGAGCTCTGGCAGTACAGAATCTGCGTTGTGCGACCCGTGCTTTCTTGAGAACCCCGCGCTGGTGACAGTTGAAATATCGAAGTGGCCTAGCACCTTGGCAGCGAAGTTTTGCGAACCGCGATGTGGCGTTGCCGTGTCTGACTTTGCTTAACGGACATCGAGGGATGTGCTGCTCGCTGCAAGTCATGTAAATGCAACTGCGTCGACCGCCCACTGTTCAGCGCTGAATGTGTGTTTGGTGTGCTGTGCTTGAAACGAGAGAGAGAGAGAGAGAGAGAGAGAGAGAGAAGGAGATTCTTGAATATGGGAAGGAAAGGTTGGGGTAAGTGGTGCAGCCGTGCAGCGGGGGCGGCGGAGGAGCAGAGTGGCTTAGGGGCTCCGTTTGCGCGTTCACAGACATGTGCTCCCGTCTTGGTCTCATTAGCCGCTGTCGCGGGATTGTGTGCTAGCTCCTTGCCTAGTATGAAGTTTATGACGCTAACACACAGCATGTTCTCGTTTTTTCGCTCTAAATGTCATTTGCATGACGGCCGTGTGAAAAGCGAGACATATGTCTGTGTTCTTTGCGTTCGTGTGTTGTAAATTACGTTCTATTGTGGAAGTTTTGGGAGTCTTATTACGCAAGGAGTGCGAACGTAAACATGAACAATGTGTCTGAAATTTTGAATTACCCATAATACCCTTTACGACTGATAAGCGGGCTACACGGCCTGTGTGAATCAGCTGCCGTATGTTGCGACGCTCTTCCGTGTGGTAGACTGATGCATGGTGCGCGTTTATTTCTATACTGTTGTAAAAACCATTTGTTTATTCACTCAATGCAAATGTACGGCTTCTTCGCCGCAGTACATTTTAGTTACGCGGTGAAGCATACTAAAAGTGGGAGGGGGCCGCTATCAGCCAGCATAGTATGTCCACTTAGGCGACCTGAGAGGCGGCGGGTGCGCGAGTGTATAATTGAAGAACTCTTATTATGTCCAGTGACAGTGGCCCCTTTTCACTTATAGTATGCTTCACCGCAGTACATTGCTTAGGCTTCACCGCGAAATATTAGTGTATTGCGAGAAAGATAATCGTAAAAAGCCTGATTATGCAACGTTTCTTTTGTAGCTTGCTACACCGCAATACAGGGGTGTAAATAAGCATCGTGCAGTAAAGCATATTAAGAGTGGAAAGGGCACATAGGTTTGCACTGTGCTCATTATTTTCAATTGTGACATAATTTGCAAGTGCATCTGTGCTCGTGGTAAGCTTCGCTGACAATCCTTTGTACATTACAAATTCATATTGCAGGGAAGCTTACTAAAGTACATTCGCCATTTTGTAACATTATTCACCTTCAATGCAGGAGCATAATGCGGATTCATGCCCATGATTTTGGCTCGACTGCGCATGCTCTTTGAGAATTGATTAGTTCATAGTGCACTGGTACTTTACTGTAATCTGGAGGGCTCAAGTTGATATGGAAGCATCAATTTTTATTAAGGGGACAAGATTGCCGAGATGGTTGCAGCACAGCTCTTTTTTTTTTTTTTCCTTCCAGGCACCTTTTCTACTTGAAGCTTCTATTGCAGTGTTTCGAGCCTCTTTGAACCAGCACATAGTGTATGTAAAAATTAGACACTGATTGGGGACATCACCTAAGTTCATGCCTATATATAGTAAAAAGATGTAGCACGACCAGACAAAATAAAAGAAGGGAGTGGGCTGCAGCAATACTAAGTGTTAAATGGTGCTTTGTCCTTTTCCTTGAGTTTTCTGTTTTTATGGATCCTTTGCAGTAACCATGCGAGTGCCGAACATGAGCTTGGTGGTTTCAAGTCTCATGGTTGTTACTAACAGAACAGTGTGATAAACAAACAAGGGCTTGGAGGCATCCGTTCACCCTGCTTGCCTCATGGTGCTGCTTCATAAGCACCGTGAGCATCCAGGCTAACTAGGAAGGGAGGTTTGTTGCAATTCCTTTTGAACTGTATTGCCACCAAACCAACAGTGCTCTCAATGACAGCTTTTGGACAGTAGAATGCTTGCACCCAGCAAAGTCGTAAGGAGGAAGTATTCAGGATGTGCAAAGTGGGCTTTTGAAGCTCGCAGCATTACTGAAGGGGCTTTGCCCATCTGCCCTCTTTATGGATACAAAAAGATGATTTCCTCTTTAAGAGGAATTGTTTCAGAGGTTGTTACATGGCAACAGTGTTGGGTATTTAGTAGGCTTTCTTTGCCCACTGTTAATAATCTGTTCCTTCTCCAGTGACCCTGTGAAATGTCTACTTTTTGGACACAGTGTGCTCTCCATGCATGCATGCATTTTTAGCTTGTAAAGACTTTTATTACCCCTTGCCTCAAGCTGGTCCTTGCTGATGTCACCCAAGAAGCCATTGAGGAGTATGGCAATGTACACTTACAAAACACTGTTGATACCAGTGAAACCAAATTAATGAAGCTGCTGTTCTTTTTTTGTCCACTCTATCCTGGTTAGTTACAATAAGCAATGTCCGAACAGAAGGCATATGTACTTGGTTGTGGACTGCCTGCGCACTGAGACTTGTTAGCATGTTATGACCTTAGCACAGTGCTTATATGTAAAAACCTTCTGATGTGTTGATGACTTCCTTCGCTTTATCATACTTTGCCTGATGGATCCAGCAAGTGCCTTTGCCTGAGCCAGCAAGTGGGTCAACCAGATGTTCAACAGGCTTCCCATTAGTTTTCCCAGAGTCTCGTTTACCTTGGGTGCTGCTCATAGATATCTGTTTTCTTGACCTTGCACTGCACTTCAACCATGGCCACACCTGCTAAACCTATAGCATGCGATCAAAAACGTGCTATACATCATCATCAGCCTGGTTACGCCCACTGCAGGGCAAAGGTCTTTCCCATACTTCTCCAACAACCCCGGTCATGTACTAATTGTGGCCATGTCGTCCCTGCAAACTTCTTAATTTCATCCGCCCACCTAACTTTCTGCCGCCCCCTGCTACACTTTCCTTCCCTTGGAATCCAGTCGGTAACCCTTAATGACCATCGGTTATCTTCCCTCCTCATTACATGTCCTGCCCATGCCCATTTCTTTTTCTTGACTTCAACTAAGATGTCATTAACTCGCGTTTGCTCCCTCACCCAATCTGCCCTTTTCTTATCCCTTAACGTTACACCTATCATTCTTCTTTCCATAGCTCGTTGCGTCGTCCTCAATTTGAGTAGAACCCTTTTCGTAAGCATCCAGGTTTCTGCGCCGTAGGTGAGTACTGGTAAGACACAGTTATCATACACTTTTCTCTTGAGGGATAATGGCAACCTGCTGTTCATGATCTAAGAATGCTGCCAAACGCATCCCAGCCCATCCTTATTCTTCTGATTATTTCTGTCTCATGATCCGGATCCGCCGTCACTACCTGCCCTAAGTAGATGTATTCCCTTACCACTTCCAGTGCCTCGCTACCTATTGTAAATTGCTGTTCTCTTCCAAGACTGTTAAACATTACTTTAGTTTTCTGCAGATTAATTTTTAGACCCACTCTTCTGCTTTGCCTCTCCAGGTCAGTGAGCATGCATTGCAATTAGTCCCGAGTTACTAAGCAAGCCAATATCATCAGCGAATCGCAAGTTACTACGGTATTCTCCATTAACTTTTATCCCCAATTCTTCCTAATCCAGGTCTCTGAATACCTCCTGTAAACACGCTGTGAATAGCATTGGAGAGATCTATCTCCCTGCCGGACGCCTTTCTTTATTGGGATTTTGTTGCTTTCTTTGTGGAGGACTACGGTGGCTGTGGAGCCGCTATAGATATCTTTCAGTATTTTTACATACGGCTCGTCTACACCCTTATTGCGCAATGTCTCCATGACTGCTGAGGTTTCGACAGAATCAATGAAAGCTATATATAAGGGTTGGTTATATTCCACACATTTCTCTATCACCTGATTGATAGTGTGAATATGGTCTATTGTTGAGTAGCCTTTATGAAATCCTGCCTGGTCCTTTGCTTTACAGAAGTCTAAGGTGTTCCTGATTCTATTTGTGATTACCTTTGTAAATAATTTGTAGGCAACTGACAGTAAGCTGATCGGTCTATAATTTTTCAAGTCTTTGGCGTCCCCTTTCTTATGGATTAGGATTATGTTAGCGTTCTTCCAAGATTCCGGTACGCTCGAGGTCATGAGGCATTGCGTATACAGGGTTGCCAGTTTCTCTAGAACAATCCGTCAACCATCCTTCAACAAATCTGCTGTTACCTGATCCTCCCCAGCAGCCTTCCCCCTTTGCATATCTCCCAAGGCTTTCTTTACTTCTTGCGACGTTACCTGTGGGATTTCGAATTCCTCTAGACTATTTTCTATTCCATTATCGTCGTGGGTGCCACTGGTACTGCATAAATCTCTATAGAGCTCAGCCACTTGAACTACCTCACTCATATTAGTAATAATATTGCCGGCTTTGTCTCTTAACGCATACATCTGATTCTTGCCAATTCCTAGTTTCTTCTTCACTGCTTTTAGGCTTTCTCCGCTCCTGAGAGCATGTTCAATTCTATCCATATTATACTTCCTTATGTCAGCTGTCTTACGCTTCTTGATTAACTTTGGAAGTTCTGCCAGTTCTATTCTAGTTGTAGGGTTAGAGGATATCATACATTGGCGTTTCTTGGTCAGATCTTTCGTTTCCTGTGATAGTTTACCGGTATCCTGCCTAACGGAGTTACCACTGACTTCCCTTGCACACTCCTTAAACATGGCCACAAGATTATCGTTCATTGCTTCAACACTAAGGTCCTCTTCCTGAGTTAAAGCCGAATACCTGTTCTGTAGCTTGATCTGGAATTCCTCTATTTTCCCTCTTACCGCTAACTCATTGATCGGCTTCTTATGTACCAGTTTCTTCCGTTCCCTCCTCAGGTCTAGGCTAATTCGAGTTCTTACCATTCTGTGGTCACTGCAGCGCACCTTGCCGAGCACGTCCACATCTTGTATGATGCCAGGGTTAGCGCAGAGTATAAAGTCTTATTTCATTTCTAGTCTCGCCGTTCGGGCTCCTCCACGTCCACTTTCGGCTATCCCGCTTGCGGAAGAAGGTATTCATTATCTGCATATTATTCTGTTCCGCAAACTCTACTAATAACTCTCCCCTGCTATTCCTAGTGCCTATGCCATACTCCCCCACTGCCTTGTCTCCAGCCTGCTTCTTGCCTACCCTGGCATTGAAGTCGCCCATCAGTATAGTGTATTTTGTTTTGACTTTACGCATCGCCGATTCCACGTCTTCATAAAAGCTTTCGACTTCCTGGTCATCATGACTGGATGTAGGGGCGTAGACCTGTACTACCTTCAATTTGTACCTCTTATTAAGTTTCACAACAAGACCTGCCACCCTCTCGTTTATGCTATAGAATTCCTGTATGTTACCAGTTATATTCTTATTAATCAGTTCTCGTCTGTCCGCTAAGCCTCGGTAGCATAGGACGTGCCCGCTTTTGAGCACTGTATATGCTTCTTTTGGCCTCCTAACTTCACTGAGCCCTATTATATCCCATTTACTGCCCTCTAATTCCTCCAATAGCACTGCTAGACTCGCCTCACTAGATAACCTTCTAGCGTTAAACGTTGCCAGGTTCATATTCCAATGGCGGCCTGTGCTCCAAACACGTGACATATGCTACAAGGCCTTGAGGAACACCCTCATTTATTTACGCCCTCATCATACTGTACGGCGCTTCGCATGATAAGTGCAATGATTAACATCTGCTGGTTTTTCAGTGTTATTCCTGTCCAGTCTGCTGAAAGCTATGCCGAGTGTTTCATATGCAATAGACTGCAGCCGGAGAAGTGCATAAAACAAGGGCCGCTATAACCACATATGTCACACAAGATGAAAGAAGGGCACTGAGTGTACAGGCGGTTTACTTCATATCCAACAAGCTTGGTTCTCCCTTTGCTAGTGAGTAAACTCAACTTGCCCCGAATACATGGCATCTGACAAACTATGTGCCAGATGCTGTGTCCCCTGCAAAGCTGAATATGTGTGTGAGATCCTGACACCCTGCAGCGGCTTCTACACTGGGCAAACAGGCTAGTATAAAAACGACTGCCTTTACTAATATGCTAATAACATGAAAACAAGCAGAAATTTGGCTATTCATTAGACCCAACTGCAGGTGCAAGCCACTCTTCCACCAGATGTGTGTTGTTCACAGAAACTGGAGCTATACAAATGCAGATAAAAACAATGATGTTTGAAAGTAGTAGAGTTCAACTATATTCTGCACAAGCAGTGCTACCTGCAGCACTGGTACCTTATAGCCACAATTTATGGCTGCACCACCATGCAAAGGCACTATTCTTGAATTATTAACATCTAATATATTTATGGTGGCCCTATATTGCAATTACATATCATCCACATTGTGTGCAATATGGTTAAATGTCAGTTATGATAGCCATTCCTAATCTGAAATGCAACAAAAGAGCAAATATAGGCAATAAATTGCAATTCAAAGAGACAAAAGACAACCAGTGCACAGGATAAGTGATAGACTTCCTTTTATTGAAAAAGAAATATCACATGTGTCATGCCACCAGCAGTGGGTAGCAATCTTTCAAGCTTGGGCGACAGAGGCAAAACCTAGGAAAATACTACAATCACGCTGTAAAAAGGTCTTGGACACAAAAAACCGACATCATATTGTACAGAATGAAAGGGCAAGACTCCATCTAAGAACAGTCTATGGCACCACATACTTCACATGGTGTAAAAAATGTTGACATGCCCTACCCATAATGAAAAAGCAACAAACACAGAAAACACGCCTTAAAATGCAATGTGCAGAGTCTGAAACCAAGAAAAAACCTGAAAAAGGTTTCGCTGAGTCTTTCAACGCTTAAAATTGTCAAACTGTCTGATCACTTCTTAATGAACCTGCACAGCTGAAAAGGAAAAAAGGAAAGCCGAATAGCAGGGCTGCAGAAAATGTCACCGAATAAATATACTTTGCTTACCAATGATACCTGTGGTTTAGTTGTGGTCTGTGTATAAACTTTTCCTGTTTAGAATGGTTTAGCGGATAGGGAAAAAATGACCATAAGAGCACCAGGTGTATACATAGTCTACGCACAAAAAGCCACTGCTTTCTTACTTTTTTTTCTCTCTACTACTATTCATGAGTGTTTAAGTGCCTTAATAGCACTGCTAACATCCTACTGCAAAACACAAAAGTGGGCAAGTTGCGGCATAAAGAAAATTGCAGTTTCGCTCATAATGTGAAACAATTGTGCAGTAGCTAGTGAAATATGCGCAGGAAGCTTACTTCATGCAGCGTTTGTTGAAGTGAACACTTGCCAATGCAAGTCGGTAATCTACTTAAAAAAGTCAAATAAGTAAGAGTCGTATTTATTTGTGGGAGTTGTGCCTCCCAGTGTTGAAGTGGAAAGACTCGGCTTTTCTTCCTCCTCTGTCATATGCGGCCTTGGCCACTGGTCTACACCAAAACAACCCTTTAGCTTCTTACTGCTGAATTCGTTTTGGTTTTCTCAAATCTATATTTGGGCTACCGATTGCTAGGTCTCGCGCATAATCAAAGAATGAATCAATTCTCAAAGAGCATGTGCAGTCGAGCCAAAATCATGGGCATGAATCCGCATTATGCTCCTGCATTGAAGGTGAATAATGTTACAAAATGGCGAATGTACTTTAGTAAGCTTCCCTGCAATATGAATTTGTAATGTACAAAGGATTGTCAGTGAAGCTTACCACGAGCACAGATGCAATTGCAAATTATGTCACAATTGAAAATAATGAGCACAGTGTAAACCTATGTGCCCTTTCCACTCTTAGTATGCTTTACTACACGATGCTTATTTACACCCCTGTATTGCGGTGTAGCAAGCTACAAAAGAAACGTTGCATAATCAGGCTTTTTACGATTATCTTTCTCGCAATACACTAACATTTCGCGGTGAAGCATACTAAACGTGAAAAGGGGCCACTGTCACTGGAGATAATAAGAGTTCTTCAATTATACACTCGCGCACCCGCCGCCTCTCAGGTCGCCTAAGTGGACATACTATGCTGGCTGATAGCGGCCCCCTCCCACTTTTAGTATGCTTCACCGCGTAACTAAAATGTACTGCGGCGAAGAAGCCGTACATTTGTACTGAGTGAATAAACAAATGGTTTTTACAACAGTACAGAAATAAACGCGCACCATGCATCAGTCTACCACACGGATGAGCGTCGCAACATACGGCAGCTGATTCACACAGGCCGTGTAGCCCGCTTATCAGTCGTAAAGGGTATTATGGGTAATTCAAAATTTCAAACACGTGTTCATGTTTACGTTCGCACTCCTTGCGTAATAAGATTCCCAGAACTTCCACAATAGAACGTAATTTACAACACACAAACGCAAAGAACACAGACATATGTCTCGCTTTCCACTCAGCCGTCATGCAAATGACATTTAGCGCGAAAAAACGAGAACATGCTGTGTGTTAGCCTCATAAACTTCATACTAGGCAAGGAGCTAGCACACAATCCCGCGACAGCGGCTAATGAGACCAAGACGGGAGCACATGTCTGTGAACGCGCAAACGGAGCCCCTAAGCCACTCTGCTCCTCCGCCACCCCCGCTGCACGGCTGCACCACTCGTTTCAAGCACAGCACACCAAACACACATTCAGTGCTGAACAGTGGGCGGTCGACGCAGTTGCATTTACATTAATTGCAGCGAGCAGCACATCCCTCGATGTCCGTTCAGCAAAGTCAGACACGGCGACGCCGCATCGCGGTTCGCAAAACTTCTCTGCCGAGGCGCTAGGCCACTTCGATATTTCAACTGTCACCAGCGCGGGTTTCTCAAGAAAGCACGGGTCACACAACGCAGATTCTGTACTCCCAGAGCTCACCGAGGCCAAAGCCGCACTGCCGCACCGCCACTACTCGCCGCTTTCCGCCAAGTGACACAGACCCTACAACCAACAGACAATCACATGAGCAATATTGAACAACGCGCGGTCCAGAGAACGATCACGCCGAGGACGAACACGCCACCATAGAATAACGCCACTACGGCGTCGCTCGGCGCCAGCATCGCGGCTTCTCAAAAATCCCTAAACGATGCTGTCCGTAGGCAACTAGGATCAGGCCACGTGAGGGATTTTTGTACGACAAATCACGGCCGGACTCTAGCGGCAGCGGCGCGCGTTCTTGCTACGGCCTGAGCATTCGCCCGGCGAGCAAGGGAAAAATTTCTCAGCGCCTCGCGCTGCCGCTCGCCGCGTGAGGGCGCGGCGGCCATCGGCCATACCATGCTGAATACGCCGGTTCAGTCCGATCCCCGAAGCTAAGCAGCATTGGGCTCGGTCAGTACTTGGGAGGGAGACCACCTGGGAACACCGAGTGCTGATGGCACCTTTCTTGGGGTACCAAAGATCCTTGGTTGGGAACGGTCGTGGCTCGCGGACGCTCCTGTGGACGAGGCTTCAGCGACTTCGTTCGTAGCTAAGTACTCTTTTATCTTTATTAGCTAGTGTTTTGAAGTGTTTTCTTTTGCATGGAGTAGGGGCGCAAATTTTGAATTTTTGGTAGGAGTAGGAAACGTACCGGCTTTGTCTAGGTCTGGCGGCTCCCCCGTTAGGCCTAGGGGGTAGTTCTTTCAGCTAGCTCTTCGGATTCTCACATGGAGTAGGGAGTGATAATTCTTTGTTTTTGTTTGGGATAGCGGTCGAGGTCGGGTTTGCGTGAGTGATTTGGCGAACTTGCTCGTTGGGCCTAGGGACGTAGGCCTAGCGATGAAATCGAAAAACGTGAAGGCCGCGGGGCACGGGGAGCAAGTGCAGTGCGACGAGTGCCTGCGCTGGTGCTTCCTCAACGAGACTAAATTCCAGAATTTAGCAGACGCGGTGGGGTCTAGCTTCACGTGCAGGTCGTGCGAGGGCGTCAGGGAAGCCGTCCAAAAACTGGAAGAGAATTGGGCGGCTAAGTTTGAAGAGCTTAAGGCAAACCTGAGCGAGGAGCAGGAGAAGCGGGTAGCACTGCAGGCGAAGGTTGAAAATTTCGTCAAGGTGGAGGCGGCCCAGGCCGCGCAGTTGGTGAGGACTGTGGCCGAGCTTGGGGAGGCGAAAGAAAGGAGCGCCGAACTGCAAAGGCGGCTCGACGCTCTTGAGACTCGGGCAGCGGATAATGTCGGGTCAGGACATCAAAGCGACGGCGAAGTGGGAGGCAGGGAGCCAAAGCAAGCGGTCGCCAGCTCGCCGCCGGTGAATCGGCGTAGCTATAGCGAAGCAGCGCAACACGCCCCGAGTGAGGCGACGCTGCAGCCACAGGACGCCGGGAAGCAGGGAGAGGTAGGAGAGAGTGAAAGGGTGATTATCGCTGGCGACTCAAACATGGCCGGGTGCTCAAAAGCAATTGTGGAGAGGGTGAAAGGCGACAAAAGAGTGGCGGTAGGGACATTTCCAGGACAGACACTGGGTTCTGTCATGGAGCGATCAAAAGAAAAGCTCACGGAAAATGCCCACGTGCGCAACCTTGTCGTAGTAGCAGGTGGGCTAAATGACGTCCTGAACAGGAAAGGGCCAGGACTAGCCCAGCGCTTGGCGAAAGGGGTGGACGACTTGCGCGAGCTATCCCCTCAGGTGCAGATCGTGGTGTGCACGGTGCCGGAGGTGCCTGTGCGTGACAGTCACGTACAAAGACCCGTAATGGCTGCCAATGAGACAATATGGAAAATGAGCCGAGAGAAAGGCTTCGAGGTTGTCGAAGTAAACAGGGAAGTGAGAAGTTGTGGTTGTTTTAAACGAGATGGGATCCACTTCAATTACAGGCTAGCACGAGAAGTGGGCTGGCGACTTGGGGGTCGCGCTGTTGCTTTTTTAGGGGGCCCGCGGGCGCTCAGGAGGTCAGAGTAGGTAGTAATAAAGAAGGTCCCCTAGGGGAACATCAGAAGAGCATCGCCGTCGATAACAGAAAAAGGAGGAAAGCAAGAACAAGAGCTCGCCATGCAATAGGCTACATAAACATGCAGGGCGGTAGAAGAAAGGAAAAGTGGGCAGAGATTGAGGAGCAGTTACATAGAGAACAAATAGGGGTGTATGCGGTTACAGAAACGCACCTTAGAGACTCAGAAGAACCGCCAGTTATTGAGAATTATGTATGGGAAGGGTGCAACAGAACTAAGTCGGAAAGAAAGGGAGGGGGAGTGGGAATGCTCATCCATCAGGGAGCCAAATGTAAAAGAGTAAATTCACAATGTCAAGAGCATCTTTGGTTATCAGGTACAATGAGTGGGAAAGAAACTTGGCTTGGAGTTACGTATTTGTGGACCGGAATAAATTGCACAGAGAAGAATAAAGAGTTAGTGGAATGTATAAGCGCTGATATTAGGGTTTTCGGGAATGGTGCTGAGATAGTCCTATTAGGTGACATGAATGCCCACATACAGGATTTAGATGGCTATACCGACAATAACGGGAAGTCAATGCTAGACCTTTGCGAGCAACATAACCTCGTGATCGTGAATACAGGGCCTAAGTGTGAAGGACAGATCACGTGGGAAGTGGGAAACCGGCAATCGACCATTGATTACTGTCTGATGACAGAAGGAATTCATGATAAGTTGAGAGAAATGGTCATCGATGAGGAAGGGTTTAGCAGCATAGGGAGTGACCATAAACGCATCATTTTGAAAATGGGATATGTAGTTGGGAAAGAGCAACGAAAGCAAAATGGCCAGTCCAAATTTGAACGCTGAACAAATAGCAAATATAGTCACTAGAGTGGAGGAAGAAATTGGCAAGTTGCCAAGTAAGGGGTGGGAATATGGTGAGCTTCTAAGTGTAGTAACGACAGAAATACGGAAAGAGAAACAACATGTTCATTGGAAAGGAAAAAAGAAACCGAAAAGCTGGTGGAACAAGGAGATACGAGAAGCGATCGCCGAACGACAGAAGGCATCTCGAGAGCACAGGCAGGCAAAGAAGGCGCAGTTGCCACAGGATGAAGTAACCAGTAAATGGGAAATATACCGGGAGAAAAAGTCTATGGTTCAAATACTGGTGCAAGCAAAATTAAAAGGTGAAAGTGAAAGTTGGTTGTCAGAAATACGTGAGAAAAAGAAGGCCGCACCTAGAATATTTTGGAATCACATAAAATTATTAGGCAGGAAGTCAACAACAATACAACATATCCTAGACGAAGATGAAAACAGACTGGAAGGAGAAGCAGCAATAAATTACATCCAAAAAGTAACAGCCGAATCTTTCAAAGGCAAGGACGAGGTTGTATTTGAAGAAAAAAAGAGCATGAAAGAGACCCAAGGGGGAAAGGAGCTAGTGCTTACAAATTTAAACTGGAAGAAAGCGGAAGAGAAAATTCCTAAGCGCACAGCCACAAGGCTAGACGAGGTTCCCGTTAGGCTGATAAATGAACTGGGACCAAAAAGTAAGCAAGCTCTCGTGAAATCAGTTGAAAAAACTTTAAAAGATAGACGAATACCAGACAGTTGGCGACAAAGTAGAATGAATTTAATTTATAAAGGTAAGGGGGAGAAAGACAGAATTCACTCGTATAGACCGTTGACCATTACATCGGTAATATACAGGCTAGCAATGCAGGCAATCAAAGCTTCAAGCATGGGCAGAAAATAATGGCATTTTGGGAGAGCTTCAGAATGGCTTTAGAATAGGTAGGCGTTTGGATGATAACTTGTTCTTACTCAGTGTATTGAAATATCAAAAGCAGAAAGCAGACCGTTGTATGTGGCCTTTTTGGACGTTACAGGAGCATACGACAACGTAGACCGCAGCATTTTGTGGGATATTCTGGAAGGGGAAGGCTTAGGTAACGATTGTATACAGCTTTTGAGAGAGATTTACCTAGAAAATACTGTTTGCGTTGAATGGGAAGCGATGAGGAGCGCGGAGAAAGTTCATATCAACAAGGGACTGAGGCAGGGGTGGCCTTTATCCCCGCTGCTGTTTATGATGTACATGGTGAGGATGGAGAGGGCGCTAGAAGGAAGTAATATCGGGTTTAATCTATCATACAAACAGGCAGGTACAGTAATAGAGCAGCAACTCCCAGGTTTATTTTATGCGGACGACATTGTGTTGCTCGCAAACAAGCAAAGTGATTTGCAACGTCTGGCTAATATCTGTGGACAGGAAGCCAACAATTTAGGTTTGAAATTTAGTGTTAGAAAATCAGGTGTTATTGTATACAATGAAAACAGTGAACAGACAGTGGAGATACAGGGCCAAGAAATACCTCGGGTAACAGAATATAAATACCTTGGTATATGGATAAACGAAGGCAACGGATATATGGAAACACAGGAAAAAACCATAACAGTCAAGGGGAAGAGAAATGCAGCCATAATGAAGCACAGAGCGCTATGGGGATACAATAGGTACGAGGTCCTCCGAGGTATGTGGAAAGGGGTAATGGTTCCAGGACTTACTTTTGGAAATGCGGTTGTTTGCTTTAAATCAGGGGTAAAATCAGGACTCGACGGGAACCAAAGGTCAGTGGGTCGCCTCGCATTGGGCGCTCACGGGAAGACTACAAATGAAGCTGTGCAGGGGGATATGGGCTGGACTAGTTTTGAAGTGAGGGAAGCTCGCAGTAAAATTGAGTATGAAGAACGGCTGAGGAATATGGAAGAAAGTAAATGGGCTGGGAGAGTGTTCAGGTATCTGTACAGGCAAAACATTGATTCACAGTGGAGGAAAAGAACTAGGAAGCTTACCAGCAAGTATGCGACCTGTGGGGTGGGCAACACAGCAACAAAGAAGGTCAAGCGGAAAGTCAGAGAGGCTGAATTAATCTCATGGGTGGCGGCAATGGAAAAGAAACCTGCCATGAGTAACTACTTAAGGGGAAAAAACGAAATTAGGAAAGAAACCATTTATGATAACTCAAAGGGAAGCTCATTCCTTTTCGAAGCGAGATCGGGATGCCTTAGAACACGCACCTATAAAGCGAGATATAAGAAGGAAGAAGAAGCATGTGCTTGCTGCGGTAAAGCTAGGGAAACGACGGAGCATATTTTATTAGAATGTGAAGACGTCTATCCAGCGGTCGATTTAGGCACCACTGGCCTCCTTGAAGCCCTTGGGTTCAGCGGGAGCAATGGTAAAGCAAACAGGTCCGCAATAGACATCAGTAAGAGGCGATTGGAGGATTGGTGGAAGAAAAGTAGGGAAACGACAAAAGACGGAGAC
Source organism: Dermacentor variabilis (assembly GCF_050947875.1). Classification (NCBI taxonomy): domain Eukaryota; kingdom Metazoa; phylum Arthropoda; class Arachnida; order Ixodida; family Ixodidae; genus Dermacentor; species Dermacentor variabilis. The sequence goes on from NC_134573.1 coordinate 198,538,096, forward strand.
GTACAAAAGCACAGTTCGCAATAGGGTATCAGAAAATTTGGACGTGGTAGTTCATAGTGGCTTTTTTTTGTTTCTCATTGGTTAACCTAGGTAGGATATTAGGCAGCATAGTAGCAAGAGCTTGGTGGCGCAAGCCACCGCCCCGTTCCAAAGGGGACGCTCATAACATCCATCCATCCATCCTAAAGTCACGACCCCTCTCTTTCCTGCGCGCTGCCCCGTAGCGCCGGTAGCACGTTGAATCACGGCTGGACTACAGGCAGCAGCGTGCTCTTTTTTCTTGAATTTGCGAGTTTTGGGGCACTCCGGCGTCGATAATTTATTCGTCACGGACTTCGTGCACTTTGACCTTTCTCTTGCCAGCCAGCGAATCGTCGGAGAAAAGAAACCTGCGGCTCCGCGGACGTCATGGTGCCCTTGCCTGTATGTGAGTGCTCTTTGTCCTGCATACCGTGAATCGTACATCGCACCATGGTGTACTGTTGTGTTCCATTTTGCAAATCTCGGTTCCGGGAAGAGTCCCGGTGTTTCTTTCCATCAGTTTCCTAGTGATGCAGAACTGTGCGCTAAATGGCTGAAGAACATTTCGAGAAGAAATCTCGTCATCAATGACAAGTCTGCATCGACTGTAGTATGCAGCAAGCACTTTCGTGACAGTGATTATGCTCCCGGATGTCGCATCAAAAAACTCCTCCCAGGGGCTGTTCCGACCGTTTTTGAAGCGTACCCCTCTTATCTGGCACCTTGCTCTAAGAAAGCTCGGAAATATCCCACAGATCGAGACCGTGTTCCCCCTCGGATACCAGTCAAGCGGAAAGCAGACGCAGCAGAATGTGAGCATGATGTTCCCAGCACAGCCAACGATGTCCCTGAAAAGCGCACGATGCTTGATATCAGCACGCAAACGACAAACAACGCCACTCAGCGCGCCAGTCGATACCTTGCAGTGATCGGAAGACTTCGCTCGCAGGTTACGTATCACCGTTCTAGGTATACGAAGGTCCTGCAAGATCTCACAGCCGAAAAGAAAGTGGTCGAGTACTGCCGTAACAGCAAAAGCCATGCTTCGATCAAGAAGATTGTTGCGGATTCGCAGGAAGGAAACAAGAAGGCAGTATTCCTCCTTCATCAGATTGAAAGCTATGGACTGCAACGACCATGCTACCCAGAGGAAATCATTCGAGAGTGCGTCATATGGAGATTTCTATCGCCAAAAGGCTATGACCACGCCCGAACATCCGGTCTTCTAACACTGCCAGCCAAGTGCACGATCCAGAGATACATGGGCCCAACTCCAACGTCATCGGGGATGAGCTCCGCGATGCAAGAGAGGCTGATTCATGAATCTTCGATGCTTAGCAGCAAGCAGCACATGGCTTCGCTAATAATAGACGAGGCTGCTATAAAGTCTAAATGTCTTTATGACAGAAAAGCCGACACAGTATTTGGCTTCAAAGACAGACCGAACGACAATGTGCCATCCTGCTCAAAGGCCACTCTAGCAAACAGAGTCTTGTGCTTTGTGTTCCACGGTATCACTAGCCAGTACAAAATACCGTGCGCTTACTATTTTACAAGGCAGCTGAGTGGGAGGGACTTGCTAGCATGGACGAAAGAGGTCATAGCAGCTGTGGAGTCATGTGGCTTCATTATTGTACGCATTGTTACGGATAATTACTCTGCCAACACGACAATGTTCAAGCACTTGGGTAACGGGTGCCTCTCGACGGTAGTGGAACACCCCCATGATAAGGACCGAATAATCTTCTTAAGTTTCGACCCATGCCACGTACTCAAGAATATCCGAAGCCAATTTCTAGAGCGTGAACTGACGGACGGCGCAGGTGTCATCAGTGGTATGTTGGTGCAAAAACTATATGAGTACCAAAAAGACATGACGGTGAAATTGGCAAGGAATTTAACGAGGAAGCATGTGTATCCGTCAAACCTGGAGAAGATGAACGTGCTGCGAGCTGTGCAGGTATTCTCTCCCCCAGTGATCGCAGCGCTGGAGCACCTTCAAGAAAACTCGCACAGTGACCGTGCTCTCTTCGTTTTCAAGGAGGCAAGCTCTTCAATTCACTTCATGACAGCAATGAAGAAATGGTTTGACATTCGCGATACAACTTACAACGGAAGTGGACAAAAGGTGCCGATTTCTGAAGAAGATGACGTTCGTTTGCTGTGGCTTGAAGGCGAATTTCGCAGCTACATAAAGAACATCCAGAACGTTTCACTTGCCACGGGAAAGGATGCCTTCACGAGTGAAACATTCCAAGCCCTACTATTCACGTCAAAGTCAACTGTGGAGACAGTGCGCTACCTGATAAGGAGAGGTGTGAACTACGTGCTCACAAAAAAATTGAACAGTGACCCCATTGAAGCACTTTTCGGCAGGCTAAGATCGATGTGTGGTGGAAACGATATGCTGGACGCAAGAGCTGTTATGGCTGCACTGGATCATATCGTGAAAGAAAAAGTCTTACGTCCAAAAGACGTCAAGGTACTTGAAGTTGACGCTCAGGAACTGGCTGCAACACTGTCGCCAGCTCTGTTAGAAGACCTCAAAAACGTGACAGAGGATTCGGCTGCTCCGGCGCCCTCCGTAACATGCTCGGGCCTCGCATATGTAGGCGGTTATATTGCAAAGCTAATCGCTGAATTTGGATGCGATGCCTGCACTCTGCTTGTCACGACTAGTAATCGGAGTGATCCAGTTTTCAAGCTTCTGCAGGGCCAAGACAGAAGTGGGCTCTATTATCCAAAGCCAGAACTCTTAGCCCTTTTGGATAAAATAGTGATTTTCTTTGAAAAGGCTGTGGAGCAGTTGCCGCGGACAAATGTTCTTGAGGTGTTTCAAACAATACTCGAACCGCAGCTTGAAAGGTCGTGCCTACTCAGATGTCCAGAAGGGGTGGATAATAGCCATGCTAGGAGGTCGGCCTGCTTAATTGCTGAGAAATTCGTAAGAATACTCCTCATTAATTACACGAAAACGGTCACTGATAAAAATGATAAGTCATGTACCTATGTACACAAGCCTTCAAGGAAACATTTCAGGCTCTAATGTTCCGTAAGTTCGAGTTACCGCTGCGTGTGTGCTTGAGATTTCATAATCAAGTCATTTGTAACAGAAAGGCGCGTTTCATCATTCGAACTTATTTTCATGACAAAGGCGTGAATCCATATCTTAGTGTTTACATAGTAAAAGCAGTTATGTATTAGTGATGTTTTGCCATTTATATTATTTTAAGGAAGCTTGCTCATAGTATCAGATATCATTGATGTGCACTGCTCTGATAAATTCATCATCATCATCATCAGCCTAGTTACGCCCACTGCAGGGCAAAGGCCTCTCCCATACTTCTCCAACTACCCCGGTCATGTACTCTGATAAATTAGTTTATTGTAAATAAAATATCTGTTAAACATTTTATTCTGTGTTCTTTAGTAAGGGGAGCGTTAGCGCTTCCCTTCCTTTATTACAAAGTTTGAGCAGAGTGTTACCGTTTACCGGTATCGTTGCCGTATGGCGGTGCACGTGCCGCTCACATCCGCAGTACCTGAGGGCAGCTAGAGCCTGACGTAACGGTAACTGCTGCAGAATCCAGTTCCGCTCTGCATTACATCCCACGTATGGCGGAATGCACAAAAAAGCATTTTCTAAGTGGTGATAGACATTACATTTAAGTCCCCCAGTTACTGAAACAGAAGAATTAAGTTGTATCAGCCAGAACTGCGTCGCGGGGTGATAGTGCTGCTATTTCGCAGCTTATCAGCACAGCAGCTGGGTATGGGCTGATTTCCTGATACTAGAAAGAAAAAGTCAAGCATGAAGCATTTCTGCACACTGCTGCCTGATGCTGCGCAATAGTAACAAGCCCCAAAAGCCCGAAAACCTTCCAAATTGATGCTGCAGCGAACGCGCGCATACATTCCGCGCCGGTGGAGGGGCTAAAGGGGCTTTAGGAGGGGCTAGAGTGACTGTATATGCTACCGCAGGTAGCAGAGTTGCGCGTCTGTTTTATCACGCCGCTAGCGCTTCTATTGGCAGAGCGTCATCACGTGGTAGTCAAGCAACCGTGCATTGCGGAGAAGCAGATGCTCGGGCCAATTTTTGTATTTCCCGACGCCGCCGCTGCAGCGAACTGGATTGACACAAGTTATCGCCAGTCAAATTGAAAGCGAATCCGGCCGACCTTGGCGTTCGCTGTTCGCGTGCGGGCTAGCTGCGGAGAGCTAGCTATATAGCTATGTAGCTATGTCAATCCTGTGAGAGAAAAACCTTCACTACACTCCCACAGAAGGTTACTTTTGGAATCCCTGCAGTGAAAAGGCACATAATGAAGTGGTACTTGCAGGTGTGGCTGATATCCAGTGTGGCTGATATCCAGTGCCTGCTAGTAGGTGGGTACGTTTCTACAGCGCGTCTAATGGGGTACCAGTGTCGAAATACTAATGGTTAGTCGTTGATTCACCAGTAATGTTTTAGACTGCCTACACGTTGAGAGCTTTGGCACATAAGCAGGTATCTCTAATGCAAAACCGAGTACCCATTATCCAGTGTTCAGTGCAGCGCCGGATTATCGGCCCAGTGCCGCGCGCTGGATGCTGGGCCGGCGCGGCGTACTCAGAGGCACTGGGTACTGGTGCGAAAAATAACTCTGGCGCGTTAAATACGCGGTGCCTGGACACCGTATATATTTTGTTGGAATACAAAAAGCAACAGAGAGCGATTTGGTGCAATAAAATAATAAAAAAAGCTCCGACCAGGATGCGATCGTCGGACCTACAGATCCCAAGCCCGGTACTTTACCACTGCGCCACGCACGCCAGGAGGAGAACATGAGTGGATAATATGGCATGTCAAGGATCGAGAAGCAGTTTTAGTTTCAGAGATGTCTCGCTCAGTCATGGTAGGTGCGCTATCGCCCTGCATATAAAACTCACGCCTGTACCACAAAGAAAATTTTCCTGTCCGTATTCAGTAGCATGCTCGGAAGTGCCACAACATCTATTTTCACTTGCGACTGGCATTTTACCTTTGAAAAAAGTCCTAAATGAACCGCCGACCCGAGACGCTGTATGGGCTGTTACTATTGATTTGGATAGCTGTTTCTTGTTCTTCACGCGAAGGATATGCAACGTTTTCTTAGTTCAGTGATGCCTTTCAGTCGACGCGTCTGTCTAGTCATATCTTCGTCAGAGAAGCGCAGGCTAGTGTCGGGAGCTTTCCGCGACAGCACATATATACCTGTGTTTATGACGCGTCACATCGGCGCTCATCGCTACTTGTGCTGGCACTGTAAACATGAAAAAATGGTTTATTTAAGAACACCGATGCGAAAGCTGAAATACAGAGTGATTTATCCGTGTTAGACTTGTTGATTCCTGAGCCTAGGCGCGCCGAGAGCGTGCAGACGAACTCGGCGAATACGCTAAGCCGAAGCTTCGGTGGCGACCGATCTCGGCGCCATTTTCTTGACGATCTTACGCAGTCAGCTGTTTCGATGCGCTTTATTTGCGATTAGGCGGACAAGCAGTCCAAAAGCGATGCAAAACCACCACCGGTCGATCGACGATACGGTAGGCATGCCGCCTGCAAAAACGGAGTGCGGCTTCGCCGCATAGATTTGGTTGCTTCCCAGGCAAGATGGCGGACCTACGCGCGACTCTGCTACCTGTGCTAGCATATGCAGTAACTCTAGGAGGGGCAGGGCTGCAGCGCCCCGTCAAAGCTGCGGCCGCAGGCGGCAACTACCCCCATTGCGCAGGCCGTAACAAGAACGCGCGCCGCTGCCGCTCGAGTCCGGCCGTGGACAAATCATGAAGTTTCTCACTATAACACCTAGAGGGTAATCTGGCGCCACCGTCTATGGGAGTTTCTTAAGGGGGCACCGTGCCGTCATGGGAATGACGGTATATGTGTCTGCGAGGCTCGTGTTGGCTGGTGTTGTAAGAGGCTTCGTCTGAAACGTGGATATGGCTACGCAAATAACGCGTCTCAAAGTAAAATCTTCATAAAATGTTTCCATTCACGCATATTACATCTTTACTCACCCTCGATGCATGACCAAGCGAAGGAAAGCAAGAACACACGACCAACTGTTTCAAAGCGAGCGCGAACCTTGTCGTCTGTCCTCCAACTTTAGCGGCCCGCTGATACTTTTTACGTAACATGTAGTCGTACACACAATAACAAGGGGCCGAATCTTATAACGGTTCGGAATACGAACCGTCCGCTTCGCCGTTTACGTCATTAGATGTGCCACTCCCAAGCCGGCGGTGGAAGAAGGGGAGTACGCGACCAATAGATGAGAGGGTGCCACCTCTGAAGTGTACGTCATTATATGACGAGCTAATCGAGGAATTGCAGAATGTTTCTGCTTGCTAAATGAATGTAAAATATAAATTAAATATTATACGCCAAGTTTTGAAATATAAACTTGTGGTGTCGGGCGTTTACGCAATGCAGAAGTAATTTATTAATGTCATTCTTTTTCATTCGCAGCCCACAGGCGGTATCGTAAGCGTAAATGAGTTACGGAGTTGGCAGAGCGCAGGGCTATGTCGTCTGCTACCAGGAGCTCGCACGATGCATGCAACAGGAACGCACTACCAGCACTTCTCAAGTAGCTAGCACGACAAAACCGTGAACTGGTTCTTAGGGACACCTTTACTAGCCGACTATATCAATTTTCCTTCTTTTTTCGCCCTTCGTCATCGGCTCGGACATGACTCGCTCGCCGCCGCGCTGCCGCTATCCCTGCGATCTGCCCCACGGCGCGTCGCGTGATAGAAGCAGTGGAACTTAAATAGAACATTACGGTATACGGGCCCTGCATTGCCTGCGCGAAGTCAAATCGAAGAGTGTGGTGCTGACGGTGCGCGCTGTGCCGTGAAATTGAGAAACAAAGTATGGCACTCCCAAACTAGAGAAAAAAGGGCAGCCATATAAGAGAGCTCCACAATACCTTCCCGTCCTGACTGTATAGTTTTATCAGCCGAACGAAGGAAGCGCTGAACCAGCCTAGGTTGAACCCTTCTGACTGCTGAACGGCGATCTGCGAGCTATTCACACTGGCAATAGCACTGGGAATTCGATCTCACCATGCAAATATCGCCTTGGCATTGACTTTGAAGCTGAAGTCACGGCAAAGCTGACCCAGCCCTTCAACCGGCCAACACAGTAATTGCGAGAGCAACTTTGTGGACAATGCCGGCAGCAGAGATCTAGACAATTCCGATTAATGCTTCGCGTCCGACTGAGCTCTGGGAGCTGCAGGCCGGCGGCGATGAACCGCAGCGCGCAATATCCCTTTCTCTGCGTGAAATGGCCACTCGTACGCTTGCAGCCGAGTCTCCTCCATTTTATAGCGTAGCTTGCAAAAGGTCTACTTAGAAAGCCAGCAAGGGCGGTGCAACTCAATATCCGTCACTTCTTCGAAAGCGTATCGCATTTCCAGCCGTGGTCGACACCGAAAGAGCAACGCCAAGCAGACGACGAAGGCAAGTAATAGCCTCCGAAGCAACCAACGCACGCGCGCGCGACGCCCGCACGTCTCCGCGGTCGCGCGACCGGCGCGCGCGGCCAGGGTCACAAGCCACAGCAACGGAACCCAAAGCGGACTACCCCTTCTCCGGTTCTTACGACCGGTTCGCTTTGAAGATGATTGACAGATGCGTGACGTATTCGAAAATTGCGATACCGCCCCGCTGCCTCTGACGACCTTTGACGTAATCAAAATTTTGGCCAATCAGGTGAGGCCAAAAGAACGGTTTCCCAACCGAACCGTTATAAGATTCGGCCCAAGTTCTCATAGTTAAACAAAACATGTTTTCGCGTAATAATAAAGCTAAAACAGCTTTTCACGTGCTGTTTTAGTAGAAAATGAATCATTGTGACAGACGGAACGGTACTTGCCAAGCGCGTCTTCAAGGTGTCCTGTCTCTACGACAACGATGCCAATCCGAAGTCACAATATACCGGCATTCCCATGCATACCACAGCGCAGCAGCGCCAGATTTCCCTCTAGGTGTAGATAATGTAGTGAGAAATTATGCGACAAATAGACGCACGCGATGGATGGATGGGAGGTAGGAGCGTCCCCTTTGAAACGGGGTGATGGCAGTTGCCACCATGCTCAGCTTTTTATTTTTGTTTAAGCTGTGTTGGAATTTATTAAAATTCGCCGTTTTCTTTAAATACGTCGGTAACACTGAGCTTAGTGTCACATTACTATGGTGTTCTAGAAGGGGTCTACCAATACGTCTTCCTACACATTCAACCCTATGTCACCTCTCTGCTTTTGATCAAAGCCACCAATCCTCCTATCGCTTTTTGCTAATTTCCACCCATAGAGTTTCTCACTATAACACCTAGAGGGAAATCTGGCGCCACCGTCTATGGGAGTTTCTTAAGGGGGCACCATGCCGCCGTGGCCATAGAGTTTGAAACTCTAAGGCCATGGCGTGCCGTCATGGGAATGACGGTATTGGGTGCTATTCTCGACACGGGGCGTTATTCTGGACACGCATGGCGGCTGCACGGCCGCCATTATCCGCCATGTTTACTCTCTGATTGGCTGTGGAGAGCTCACGTGCCTTGAAATTTGTGCCGGGAAACAAAAGTTTCGCGAAATGTCATTTTGCGTTTTCATCAAGATGACCAAACGTGACGTGGAGCTGCAAATTTTATGGACTAATACATTTATTTGGTCCTTGGCAGATATACTGTGATGTTAGCGCTTCAAAAAGAATGTGAGCGGTAGCGTGCAGAAGCCAGTGCAATGCATCTGCAATTGCGCGAATATGTGGTGGCGATCCAAGATATGTGCCATGCCAGCTTGCTGATTAGCTGAAAGAATATCTCGTGAGGAGCGTCACAGGAAGGGCTGTTTCGTAAACGTCATTTTGACGATGCGTGACGTTGCGCTGGGCCGCCATTGCTGAGATTTTCCGCCATAATTTTTGCTGCGACGAGCCGCGCGAATTATGCTAATGAGCAGCCATATGCAATGGCAGCCGAGAGGAATGCGTATCGCCACATTTTCCCCGTCCTTTGGCGCCACGAAAATCTTTTGTTCATGACGCATGCTCATAGTGTTTGCATCGCTCTCGGGTGATGTTGGCATTTGTGTTTGGGGCCATCCTTTTTTAAAAGAACGCGTTTATACGAAATAATATTGATTGAACATAGCAAACTTTCGGCAATGTTGTCCACATTTCACTGCTGCATTTGTATTGTAATCAAGATAATAGCCTTTTCGCTCAACCAGAAGTTATGACAACGGCCTCTTTCTAATTTATAAAAAGAAATGTACGCAAGGCGGCGCCTTGAAGTTTCCTTCCGCGGTGCGAGTAACCAGCGAAACGAACAAGAGATGGCAGCGCCGGCGCTAGCGTCGCACTAGTGGATATCTCTGGCGCGCGCAACGCTATCGGTGATATTCGGCCGTTTCTCAGCCAGCGAGTCGGGCTGAGTCGCTTGCGTTTCACGAGATAGCGATAACGTTGCCTAGGACGTGCGCGCATCACCACTGGTAGGTCGCGTATGCTGTCTCAAGCAAGAAAACAAGCGTGTTTGCGCCAACATGCGATGACTCATTCCATTTTCCGGGGACACGCGTCCTAGCTATTGAAGCAGACGGCGGTTTGTACGCAGCAGACGACGGAAGCGAGAAGCATTTTCGACGGAAAAATCATACGCTTTGAGATAGCTGCTTTATTTTTACGGCGGCGGAAAACTGTTTTGCTTCACCGATAACGCTATATTCAGTGCCTTCATTTCAGTTTCTTAGGCGAAACGTCAAGTTGGCGTCACGTTACGTAAGCAAAACGGGGCCACCAGCGCCATTTTGTTTGCGTCGCGCCTACGTCACGCATCGAAGAAAATGGCGGAATGTCCAGAATCACAGAGTTTCTCACTATAACACCTAGAGGGTAATCTGGCGCCACTGTCTATGGGAGTTTCTCAAGGGGGCACCGTGCCGTCGTGGTAGGGTGGCTAGAATTGGGAGGTGTGAAGACCGCGGCGCCGCCGCCATTGCCTAGGTAGGCCCCGCTACGCGTTCCTCCCACTGGGGTAAAATTTGGCGCTTCCATCGGGGGCGCGGGTAGGGTGGCTAGCGCGGGGGCGCCGTGAGCTTGTCGGTCTCGTAGGCCACGGTGCAGTGCAAAGTAACTCTCGTGGTCGGTATAGTGCAGCTGTATTTTTCTCGTGTTTCCTATATTTCGATCGCTTCACAACACAGCGAATCTGAGTGGCACAGAATGTGATGACTTGAAGGTCAGAGTGCGTGAGTGCTTCAGGTCTTGGGGCAAGCTTCGAGCGCACGAGGAGCGTGGGGAGATTAAAATTGTCTCCGACGCTATCCTCCTGCTCTGGAGGCCACTGTCCGGCGGGCCTGGTGTTGCTTCGGCTCTGGCCTCACTCTGAAAGGAACTTCGGATTCTCCTGCAGCGACGCTGGGACGACTTGAGGGCCACAGCCTGAGCAGAGCTCAGGCTGTGGCCTGGAAATGGAAGTGTGGTGCAGCAGAAACATCCTACGTAAGCATCTTTCAAGGAAGAACACAACTCTCTTTTCCCTAATATATCCAGGTGATGGTAGCATAGGCGACTCACCAGGTGGAGTTCATGCACTGGCGAGGCAGTTTTACATAACGTTGTGTGCCTCTCCGGTTGCCTCTCCAGCTGTCTTTCCGTTTGCTTCACGAGCTGAGCCGCCACAAGCGTGCGACTCAGCCATAGATGAGGACGAGCTATTTTCGGCCTTGAAGTCTATGAAGCGTAATCTCAGTCCAGGATCCGATGGTCTGACAGTCGAATTTTATGTTAAATTTTGGACACTGTTAGTGAAGCCGTTCACATCACTGGTGAACAGGCTACTCGGCGAAGGGACTTTGTCAGCGTCTCAACGAGAGGGGCTAATCACTCTCCTTTGTAAGGAAGAGTCGAGGAGCTCCGATCTGAGAGCATGGCGTCGAATCACGCTTCTGAACTGCGATTATAAGCTCATAGCAAAGTGCCTGTGTGCGCGACTCACACCAGTGCTCAGCACTGTTTTGGGTCCATACCAGGCATGTAGTGTCCAGGGGCGCTCTATTCAGCTTCACGGTTTAGCAGTGAAGGACCTTCTCCTGGAGGGAAATACCAGGAAACTTCCCGGTATTCTTTGCTCCTTCGATCAGGAGAAGGCTTTCGACATCATGAGCCATAGGTACCTTTTCCGTGTTCTGGAAAAGGCTGGTTTTAGTGTGGGTTTTCGGCAGATGGTCCAAGCTTTGTATTCTCGACCGACTTCTGCTGCTGAAATACGGGACCGCGTCTCGGAGGGGGGGGGGGGGGGGCTTCTGTATCCCTCAGCATGTCTATACAACCTCATTCAGACACTCGAGGACAGGTTCACTCGTGCATTTAGCACTACGCGACTGCACGCAAAAGTTGTCAAAAATTTCTCACTTCTAGCAGCCAATGTGCCACAGATTGGCTGCAGGAGGCATTCCGCTGGTCTAACAGGATCGGTGTCTAGGTTTTTATTTTATAGCACGTATTCACTTTTTCCTCAAAAGCTTAAATCAGTACGTGCGTCATCCACAACAAAGCCAAGAAGGTTAACCCTGCGTTTTGTAAAAATGTGATGTTATGCAATAACTGTGTTATTTCCAATAAACATGTATTAAGTCGGAAGCGTTTCGTACTTTCTAGAATTTCTTGACCACAATGCTGATATATTGCATGAACTTCCTCCATTTAAAGTAATGTTACAATCCCAAAAATGTGACTTATGTGCGGGCGACACATTCAAGGTTATTCCAATGCGCTGGCCTTGCGCGGCAATTCCTATGAACTATATTTTCGGTAAGGCATAAGCGCGCTAATCTCGGCAAGAGGTGGTCGCAAAAACCGTTGCTTTGTCGGCTGCGTAGTCGGTGCTCGCTGTTTCCATGTGAAATGAGAGCAGCGAAACATCATTAAATTCCCTCAGCATCTACCATGTAGAAAAAAAAGGTCTGGTCAGATTTTAACGCATTCAAACGCAAAAACTAAGCGCTACCAAATCATTTTCCCGCGCGGAGGTATGCAGACGTCCCGAGAAACTACGGCGCCCTAAACGGCGCCCCGGCCGGCAGCGCCGTCACGTGGCAGGAACGCGTTTTGGGGCCAGCTTCCGGAGGCCGGTCTTCACACCTCCCCATTCTAGCCACCCTAGTCGTGGGAATCTGCGAGGCTCGTGTTGGCTGGTGTTGTAAGAGGCTTCGTCTAAAACGTGGATATGGCTACGCAAATAACGCGTCTCAAAGTAAAATCTTCATGAAATGTTTCCATTCACGCATATTACATCTTTACTCACCCTCGATGCATGACCAAGCGAAGGAAAGCAAGAACACACGACCAACTGTTTCAAAGCGAGCGCGAACCTTGTCGTCTGTCCTCCAACTTTAGCGGCCCGCTGATACTTTTTACGTAACATGTAGTCGTACACACAATAACAAGTTCTCATAGTTAAACAAAACATGTTTTCGCGTAATAATAAGGCTAAAACAGCTTTTCACGTGCTGTTCTAGTAGAAAATGAATCATTGTGACAGGCGGAACGGTATTTGCCAAGCGCGTCTTCAAGGTGTCCTGTCTCTACGAGAACGATGCCAATCCGAATCCACAATATTGGCCTCGAGCTCCACCACTGGAAAAGCTGGCGCCGCCGTCGGCGTGACGTGCTAGGAGGGATCACGTGGACATAGCGGCCGCGTCGGCTGCTTCGGGAGCGCCGAAGCGAGCTGAAAACGAGTTTGAATTCCCTCGTACGCTGCGGTCCTCATTTAGTAGCGAAATTTTTCCCGCTTCGAGTGTCTCCTTTACAACGCTTGAAAGCACTACAATAGGTAGTGGCTGCCTTTGCAGGCGCGCAACATGGTAGGCTACTGCTCGGTGCCGCAGGGCCGGACGCACGTAACGGAGGCCGGTGTCAGCCTTATTCACACGTAGCCGCAGGACAAGAAGCTGCGTGAAGCTTGGCTCGCGAAACATAAAACCGGCAAACAGTCATCGGCTACAACTCGGGTATGCAGCAAGCACAGACGCGAGGAAGATTTCTGGACGGCGCCCGGTCTGCGATGTTCTGAAAACGCGCACTGAGACGCTCGCCCGAGTCCGCTGCCCGACTAATGTCATGACGGTTTGATCTATGAACTTGTCGATGCTATAGATACTGGCAAGTTCACTGGAGTGGAAAGGGAGCGGTAAGAAACCCATCAAAAAAAAAAGAAGCGTGGCATATGGTCATGTTTGTGTTGTGAATTAATGCACTGGATTACCAAAAAAGGAGCAGCGGGAAATTGCGCGGTGAGAACACCGATAAATATACAGTGCGACGCAACTCGAAAAATAATATTGAAAAGTCAAAGAATTTAGAAGAAGAAAAAAGATTGAATCGTCGCGACGGCACATCATAGTCCCTGTAGGCGTCGAAGTCTCTACAATGAAGTTATTTTTGAACAGCTCTGATAGCTCCCACGCAACAATGGTTGCTTGTATACTGTGAAATGCTCATATTCTGCGGCCTAAAGCTCATGGCACGGTGCGAGAACGCGCGCGCGGAGAAAGCGAAACAGTGCGCGGACAAGCATGCAGACGCGCAGTCGGTCGCTGCGAATCTGCGCGATCGCTGCATTGAGGCTTCATTCTGTTACGCTCCATTTAGTTATACAAACATTATAAGAACATATTTCACATAGTTTACTCTCAGTGTTTGGCTACCTTTCATGCAAGAAGCCGGTTCGGGAGACTCCATCGCGGCGACCGCGCGCAGTGGCGTTCACTGTACATATTCGGTAAAGAGATAGCGTCTGTAAAGGATTGTGCGCTTTCAGTTTGCCCAAGATTATTATTTAGACAGTAAACAACTTCTCTCGTTTCGAAAGTACTTACAGAAATGTCCGGGAGAGCTCGCGTGTGGTGTTTTCAGTGAGCGCTGACAGCAAAACCTATGAGGAGCGCGCCGCGTGATCCCTCATACTACATCAGCGAGGTGCTTCCGATAGATGGCGACTCCGTAACTCCTCGCCGCCAATACCGGCATTCCCATGCATACCACAGTGCAGCAGCGCCAGATTTCCCTCTAGATAAAACTCTATGCGTGGAGGAGGACGCGCCAGGGTGAGCGGGGTAGCGGAAAGATCTAAGAATGGCGCTGCTTTTGAAAAATTGAGGGGTTTTATCAACCATCATGGGAATGATCGAAAGTACAGGCTTCGGATTGGCGTTCTGTTGACTGGCGAACAAGTCTACAAGTATATTTTGGCAGTTTAGGTTTCGCTCCAAGCGCAATTGCTGTAACCTGCAGTGCGACAGTGCAACGCAAAGCTCTCTGCCTTTGTTATGTTGCTCGAAGTGGCGATAGCGCGCTGGGCCAGCGGCTGAGATGATGTTTGTGTCGCGGTGTGGTGTCGAATCCCTGACGAGAAAGCCACGGCATCGTAAACGTTGAAAGAACATGTTTTGACAGTTTGGACCTTGATTTGTTAAGTGTATTAATTAGGTTGGCGCTGTAGCGTTACGTGCTTTATGAAACTTCAGAATAGGAAAAAGAAGGCACTACTGATACAGGACATAGACAGTTGTACTTCTAGTGGCTTGACAATGAAATTTTTTTGCGGGGTTCATTATGCATTGCTCGTTTATGTGTTCATTGAAATGCGTGTTTTAGGACTTTGAGAACACAAACTTACTTGTGATAGGAAAGGTTGCTGCTTCATGGCTGTATTCTAGTGTCGCAAAATGGGTAAGTGCAAAGCCACGCCGTAGCGCTTCGGAAGCGGTACGTCAATATAATATATAATGAAGCATACTCGTAGGAAGCCACAAGCGTCCTAGCTAGCATTGCAGCAGATATGCTTAAAGTACTTGATGACGTTCAGCAATCGTGACAGCCGACGCAGCTTTTCGAAAGAGCGAGAGAGTTCGCAAGCGCCTGTCGTCTGCGAGAAAAGTCTTGCGTTTGCAGCGAGCAGGCGTCGTAGCAGACGACACTTGTAGCATTCCGCTCAAGGGCGCAACACTTTCTCACAATACATGTTTATTTCCATAAGTACTTGATAAGTATTTTATACAAGTACATGCACGGTTGTTACTGCTGTTGCAAAAATAAATAAATAATTAGTCTTTGTCGTTAAATCCGGAATGTAATGGTACAAAAATGCATACCTGGTGTGTCCTGGCGATAAACCATGGTAAACCGTGCTTCCATCTCAAAGTGATACAAAGCTTATGCAGCGTGTTGTACATTATATAACATACTGCAGAAATAAAATTAGATTTTACTCGATAATATTTAAGTATAGCTTTGTTTACTGCGCCGCAAGCAAACGCCATTCGTCTGAAAATCGAAGTCGATCCGAAACCTGTACTTCCCATCATTCCCATGTAGGTTGAGGCAACGCTCATGAGAGCCCCCGTAGACACTAGCGGCACATTTCGCTCTATGGTAGTTATTTAGAAACTCTATGATTGTGACAGACGGAACGGTGCTTGCCAAGCGCGTCTTCAAGGTGTCCTGTCTCTCCGAGAACGATGCCAATCCGAAGTCACAACATGCCGGCATTCCCATGCATACCAGAGCGCAGCAGCGCCAGATTCCCCTCTAGGTAATGTAGTGAGAAACTCTATGTTTCCACCGCATATTTATTTACATGAATTTTGTTATCTCCACGGAGGTTATCTCTGAACCCTATGGGTACAGTGTACTAGAATAGGGACAGTGTGCTCACTGCCGCATCGCTGCGCCGCGTCGCCGTGGCGCACTCAGCGTCGACTGCTCTGGCGCCCGCCAGAGGCGCTGCCGCCTGTTTCTCCTGGCCTAGTTGGTAGGAGGCATAGAGTTTCCTACAAGAATTACTAGGGGGAACTCTGGCGCTAGTGTCTACGGGAGCTGCAATGGGAGCGGTTGTCCCAGCATGGGAATTATGGGAAGTACATGGATTTGCCTAAACTTCGTCCTTTTGGCTTCAAACGGCATTGTGACTTTGTTAACTCGTCATTTTCAACAGTATATTGCGGAATAAATAAGTAAAAAAACATCATTAAAATTGCCCGACAGCACGATTCGAACGCAGGGACTCTAGCACAGAAGCCTGATATTGAAACCATTAAGCCACGGACGCACGTATCGACAAGGAAATGAAACGCCCTTATGAATTTATCGCGGGCATGCCAGTGCCTTGAGACGCTTGGCGCGTTTCGATTTGGCCACCTGGACAAACTCAATCGTTGCAATTAATAGAAACTGTACGCGTTCCCGGCGTCTTGTGCACTTCGAAGAATATAGTTTGCGCCCAAATATACGACAATAATATTTATATAGCGTAATATACAAAGCCACAAGAACGTCTGAATCCACAAGCACGAAGATCAGACAAATCCATGTACTTCCCATCATTCCCATGGTAGGACAACGACTGCAGCGCCAGAGTTCCCTCTAGTAATTTTGTAGCAAACTCTATGGTAGGAGGGACCTATTGATAGGCTTAGTTAATTCTTTCAGCTAGCTCCTCGGATTCTTACATGGGGTAGGGAGTGATAATTCTTTATTTTAGTTTGGGATAGCGGTCGAGGTCGGCTTTGTTTGAGTGATTTGGCGAACTTCCTCGTTGGGGCCTAGGGACGTAGGCCCAGCGATGAAATCGAAGAACGTGAAGGCCGCGGGGAACGGGGAGCCAGTGCCGTGCGACGAGTGCCTGCGATGGTGCTTCCTCGACAAAACTAAGTTCCAGAATTTAGCAGACGCGGAGGGGTCTAGCTTCACGTGCAGGTCGTGCGAGGGCGTCAGGGAAGCCGTCCAAAAACTGGAAGGGAATTGGGCGGCTAAGTTCGACGAGCTTAAGGCAGACCTGATGGAGGAACAGGAGAAGCGGGTAGCACTGCAGGCGAAAGTTGACAATTTCGTCAAGGTGGAGGCGGCCCAGGCCGCGCAGTTAGTAAGGACCGTGGCCGAGCTTGAGAAAGAAAAAAATTGGAGGACGCTTAAACTTCGCCTTCAAGAGTGGAATGCGACAACGTTCCCGTCGACCCGCCAAGGGGTGTAAGACGCTACGGCTACGGCGCAGCGACTACGCGCCCCGCATCGGACGCGGTGAGCGTCGAGCAACGCAGCGTTCGGCGCGACAACGAAATGTGCGCCTGAGCAAGCGACGCACGCCTGAGCCTTAGAAACAGCTCGTTTCTAAGGCAACACCGCGTTCACTAGAGGCGCTTTTGTACCGCTTTGAAGTATCGAACTCGTGGCTCAGTGGTAACGTCTCCGTCCCACACTCCGGAGACCCTGGTTCGATTCCCACCCAGCCTATCTTGCAAGTTGTTTTAACGCGATAGCGTTAAGGAGCTCGTGTCGCAGAAAAGCCGGTGTCGTCGGTGTCGGCGTTGGCCGTGAGCGATAAATCACGGCAGGCACTTCATAAATAAAAAAAGCAACTTCCAAGATGGGCTGGGTGGGAATCGAACCAGGGTCTCCGGAGTGTGAGACGGAGACGCTACCACTCAGCCACGAGTTCGATGCTTCCAAGCGGTACAAACGCGCCTCTAGTGAATGCGGTGTTGCCTTCGAAACGAGCTGTGGAAAGTTATACTGCGGTGTATATCGGTAATTATGAACATGTAACTTACAGAAGTCGCAATTACACGAGTAGCGAAGTGCGTTTCCGCTGCATTTCTTCTGGGCTTTCCGCACACGCAGAGCCATCTTGCGGCAAACATAGAAGACCCCCTCCTCTCCATGTACGGCGCTGCCCGACAGATGGCGCGCCACGCGCGCATTGGAGCTGTACGAGGACCGGTGCGAGGCGGGTCGCGGCATGGACTCTCTCTCCCCTGACAACGCTTCGCCTTGCTCCCTCTGCAGAATCATACGGCCTTCCTTTCTTTAGATCACTATCTGTCTATCTTTCGGCCCGTGCCGATCACGACGTTTGGCTGGCGTGCATCATTTCCCCCTCCGAGATACCGAGTTCTTTGGTTCGTTCCGCTTGCTCAGGCGCACGTTTCGTTGCTGCGCCGAGCGCTGCGTTGCTCGACCATATGGCTCGATACCACATCACATGGGAGTGCGAACGAAATAAAGCATTCCACCAACACGAATTCCCGAGTGCGGAGCAATGGGAGAGCCGGCTCACCAGCAGCGAGCTCGCGGCCCAAAGGGCCTTAGTGCGGCACGCTGCTGATGCAGCGCGACTCAGTGGAGCCCTGGACTAGGGGCCCAACCTTGCTGAAGAGAAGCCTCAAGTCGCCGGCGCCAAGAAAGACGACGGAGGCTTCGAATCCGCGAATCTCTTAAACGATCTCATTAAAAGTTTTCTACTACTACTACATATGGCTCGACGCTCACCGCGTCCGATGCGGGGCGCCTCGTAAGTGATGGCTGCCCTGTAGCCCATTGTCTTACACCCCTTGGCGGGTCGACAGGAACGCTGTCGCGTTCCACTCTTGAAGGCGAAGCTTAAGCGTCCTCCAATTTTTTTATTCATGAAGTGCCTGCTGGGATTTATCGCTCACGGCCAACGCCGCCGACGACACCGGCTTTTCTGCGACACGAGCTCCTTAACGCTGTCGCGTTAAAAGAAAGTAGCGCCGAACTGGAAAGGCGGCTCGACGCGCTGGAGACGCGGGCAGCGGAGAAGGTCGGGTCAGGACAACAAAGTGCTGACAAAAACTCAGAAAGTAGGGTAGAAACTACAGGCGAAGTGGGCGGCAGGGAGCCAGAGCAAGCCGTCCTGAGCTCGCCGCCGGTGAAACGGCGTAGTTATAGTGAAGCTGCACAACGCGCCCCGAGTGAGGCGACGCTGCAGCCACAGGGGCGCCAGCGGGCGCAAAGGGAGGGGCAGCGGACACAGGCTGCAGTCGAACGGTTTGCACGTAGAAGTGTCCTGGTGATAGGGGACTCCAATGTGGGGAGGGCCGAACAGGGCGTGATGGCGAGAGTGAAGGCGGACGGGCGAGTACAGGTGGAGGCGCAAGCGGACAAGGGCATGGCGGAAGCAACGACCAAGGCGCGGGAAGTAGTTGGGCTCAGCACGGAGAGCGACAGCTTGGTCATTATGCATTCTGGGCTCAATGACGTGCTTAAGGGGGAGAAGCCAGGACCTTGAGAGGCACATTGAGACTGGGCTGAGTAAGCTTAGAGAGGCCTCCCTCCGACCATATGCACTATCCCAGAGGTCCAGGGCCAGGCTTACCAGGTAGAAAGGAGGGTGGTTGAGGCCAATCGGGTCATTAGGAGTCTGAGCGGACGACTCGGGTACAACGTGATGGAGGTCCACAGGGACGTGTACGGAACCGGCTTCCGGCCTTTTGTGCAGGATGGCATCCACTGCAGTGGTGCCACTGGCAAAAGGATAGGGAGCAGGATGGGTCGCCAGGCAACAGCTTTTTTAGGGGAACCCAGAGCCCTGAAAGAAGCAGTGTAGGCGTGGACGATTCGAGGCAGGAGCCACAAACACGCAAACATCGGTACTGTAGGAGAGGTGACAGGAATAAGCGCAAGAGCCAAATTAAGTCAGACATAGGGTTCATTAACATGCAAGGTGGCAGAAATAGGCTAAAATGGAAGGAAATCGAAGAACAACTAAGACAGGAGAACTTAATGGTTTATGGGTTTGTAGAGACACATCCTAGGGACATGGAACAACCGCCCTGTAACCCTGATTATGTATGGGAATACTGCAACAGAGTGCAGGGTAGCAGAAAGGGTGGGGGAATTGGAGCACTCATTCATAAAAATACAAATTGGCAAAGGGTCAAACAGGAATGCAAGGAGCATTTATGGCTAAAAGGAAAAGTAGCAGGGGCGAAAACACTTCTAGGCTTTGTGTACCTTTGGACAGGATCAAATGCTAAAGAGGAAAACAAAAAAATGTTGGACTGTATAGCAGCAGACATCAATGAGCTAGGAAAAGGATGTGAAGTAATTGTATTAGGAGACATGAATGCGCATGTTGAAGATATGGATGGGTACACAGACTCCACAGGTAAGATGCTGCTGGATATGTGTGAGAGGCTTAACTTAGTTGTCTGTAACTCTACTGAAAAGTGTGACGGGATCATAACATGGGAGGTAGGGAGTCGACACTCGACAATAGATTATGCGTTAATGTAATGTCGCACGAGGTCGCGGGATCGAATCCCGGCCACGGCGGCCGCATTTCGATGGGGGCGAAATGCGAAAACACCCGTGTGCTTAGATTTAGGTGCACGTTAAAGAACCCCAGGTGGTCAAAATTTCCGGAGTCCTCCACTACGGCGTGCCTCATAATCAGAAAGTGGTTTTGGCACGTAAAACCCCAAATATTATTATTTCCCCGCAGGGGCGTCTGCGTAAGCAGGCGTTTGGTGTGTTGCGACACCACGTACCCGAGCACACGAGGGTTGGACCCTCCCGCGTGTAGCCGTGCGCGGCTTAGCCGTGTCTGGGGAAAGGGGGATCCGTGAATCACGTGCATCCTGCGGATAGGTCACAAGGGTCCCCTTCTGCTGCTACTTATATGGGTTGCGCTGTGTTCTCCCGGTCATTTGGCAGCAGCGGCAGCGGAATACAGACGGCAATCTAACGTGGCTCCGCAACCTTTTACAGATTTTTCTCTGCTGCGCGCCTACCGTCTTGGGGCCATCTTTTTGATCCGAAGACAGGATTGCCGGACCACGTGGATGGAAAGAGCATGCGCAGGATAATCTGCTACTCCTCGTGCCTAAAGACTAGTTCATCTACCTGGCGCCTGGCTTGTCCTTCACCGTGAATCACGTGCATCCTGCGGATAGGTCACAAGGGTCCCCTTCTGCTGCTACTTATATGGGTTGCGCTGTGTTCTCCCGGTAATTTGGCAGCAGCGGCAGCGGAATACAGACGGCAATCTAACGTGGCTCCGCAACCTTTTACAGGTTTGTGCTTCTTACACATGGTCTTTTTCTGTTAATTGTGTACACGTTCGGTCGTACTTTTTCTTGTTGCTGCTGCTGCTGCTGCTGCCATTGAACAATCTCTGTGATTGAAACTTGTGCCTTATTTTCCTGCATCTATATAATCACTGATTGCTATTTGTCGTCATGGGTCCTTCAAATGAATCGGAGTGTAGCAAGTGTCGCAGTGCCTTTAAGGACGATGACCAATTTATGGAATGCTCGGAGTGTTCAGCCTATTATCATATCGGAACTGAATGCTCCGGAGTTTCTGAGAGTACGTACCGGTGTAAAGGGGAAGACTATACGAAATCTTGGCGTTACCCGTCATGTCGTAAGGGCAAAGTAGGACAGAGCTCGTCTGTGCCAAAGGAAACTGATGGAAAAATAGCCACGATGCTGGTCGAGATAAGCAGGAAACTTGAATTACTGCCCCTCAAGCAAACGGTAAACGATATTGAGGAATCGGTGAGTCTATTATCAACCAAGTATGACAAAATTCTTGAGGCCGGAAGTTCGAGGCCGTTGCGAAGCATGACAATGACCTAAAGGCGCTCAAGAACAAAGTTTGCAAACTAGAGGAGCAAAACATGAGCGCAGAATTGCTTTCAGTGCGCTCCTCGATAAATGAACTTGAGTACCACAGCAGGAAACTAAATATTGAGGTTCACGGTGTTAATCAAGACAACAACGAGTGTCTTATAGATAAAATGAATGTCATTGCCTCAAAACTGCAACTTGCCCCTTTGACTGAACAAACTGTTACCTCGATTCACCGGCTTCAGACCAGAGGCGACAGGCCTCCCGGCATTATCGTACGCTTTTCCAACCAGTCAACAAGGGAGCAATGGCTGAACAAAAGGAGAGTTTTGTCAGGTGCTCAGCATGGAATGTTTATCACGGAAAACCTGACTGCGCAGAATCGAATGCTCCTAAGAGCTGCGAAAGAATGGGCGCGTGTAAATAATTTCCGCTTTGCATGGCACCGCGCTGGAAAAGTGTTCCTAAGAAAGAGTGAGGGCGATCGCGCACACTTGATAAAGTCGCCTGCTGATCTGGATAAGATCGTTTTTTGAGCATAGGAGTGAAAGTAAGTTGCAGTTTAAATGATGTTGGGACACTCGAATAAAATGCGTTCGTCGGATCTTCATGATAATACAAGCTCGCAGAATGGTGGATTGATTAGATGCATACATATTAACTGCCAGTCAGTGAAAAATAAAAAGGATGAACTTGACATTTTTTTCAGCAGCCTAAACTTACGTTTTCATTTCATAATGCTTTCTGAAACGTGGTACAGTGATTGTACGGTCCCCTGGTGTCCGCCAAAGTACGAGTGCTTTGCAAGATCAAGAATGAACTCACGCGGTGGCGGGGTTAGCCTAATCGTGTTGCGATTCATTTAATGTAAACTGTGTTCAAGAGTTTTCTTGTGTTAACGATGACTACGAGGTATTGTCTGTGTTACATGCGCGCACTGTTTATTCTGTTATCTACAGACCACCGCGAGGTAATCTCCAAGGCTTTTTTTCTCTTTTTTGAGAAATTATTAAAATACATTGTTGAATTACAGTATAAATTGATTTGTGGTGGCGATTTCAATATAAACATGATGGTTGACTGCAATATCACACGTGATTTTGAATTGCTTTTAAAAACGTATGGGTGTTCCAATGTTATCAGTACTCCTACCAGAATTACCTGTGATACATCCACATGCCTTGACTAGTTCATTACTAACTACGGATCAAACAGTGTTCAATGTGGCACTATTTCATACAGCTTGAGTGATCACATGCCTGTATTCCTCACTGTCAAACGGAAAGATAAAAGATCACCAGAACGAGTTTGCTTTTCGCAAATTATAACTGAAGAACGGCTAGAGTGTTTTCGCGATGACTTAAGTCACGTAGTGTGGGACAGTGTTGTTGCTGCTACAAGTGCTGATCGTGCTTACGGGGCTTTTCTGGAAACGTTCATTTCTTATTATGTTAAACATTTTCCTTCCGTTCCTAAAGTGTCCGCTCCATCAAGGATACGTAAACCCTGGGTTACTGTTCAATTATTTAAAAAGATAAAAGAAAAGGCTAGGTTATTCAATAAATTCATCATATCTCGGGATCCTGATGATTTAAGAGTGTTTAAATCATTTCGAAATGGCTTAACTAAGGAATTACGTGCTGCGAAAACTGCATTTTATAATCAATCCTTCGCATCTTGCAGCCATGACAGCAATAAGATATGGCATTGGCTTAATTCTTTTCTGAATAGAGTGCCAAACTCAGCGGCAGGGTTGCGTATAATTTCCGATGCGGACATACTCAGCGGACATACCTGACGAGAAGTTGGCCGACTGTTTTAATAATTATTTCACCAATCTACCTAAACGCAATGTGAATGAAAACGCCTGCCGTTTCATTACAACGAACTGTGTGCATTCAATTCTTTTGCGTCCCACAAACACTTCAGAAGTAATTTTACTGCTCTCCGCACTAAACAATAGCAATTTCTGCGATGCTGATAACATTAAAATCAAGCCTGTGAAATTTGTAATAGATATTATCGCTCCAGTACTAGCCCATATTTATAATATATGCCTTTCTACCGGTGTGTTCCCGTATAAAATGCAGATGGCAAAAGTAGTTGCATTGTTCAAGAAAGGTGACAAAACTGCCCTACCTAATTATAGGCCTGTGTCTATTCTCCCTATATTTTCGAAGTGCTTGGAAAAAATAATTTTTTGCAGAATATCAGACTTTCTGGACAAGCACAACTTGATATCTAAGCATCAGTACGCTTTCCGGAAAAATATGTCAACACAGCTAGCTTTGCTTGAACAGAAAGAACTAATTCTAAATAATTTTGAGAAACGTTTGCTAACATTGGGAGTATTTGTCGATTTTTCAAAAGCCTTCGATTCTATAAATCATGATCTCTTGCTTAGTAAGTTAAACCACTACGGTATACGCGGCAATGCACTTGACTTGATTAGGTCGTATCTTGGTCATAGAAAGCAGTTTGTACAAGTAAATAGCTTTAAATCTGAAGTTCGATCGGTCAATGTAGGTGTACCCCAGGGCAGTATTTTAGGGCCCCTCCTCTTTAATATCTTTATTAATGATTTAGTAAACATTGATGTTGATACGCGTTACGTAATCTATGCTGATGACACTACGTTATTCTTTTCATCTAACCGCCCTGCCGAATTGATTATAAGAGCTAATGCAGTTTTGAATAAACTATACACATGGTCATCTGACAACGGTTTGACTATCAATTCACAAAAAACTAAGGCGGTGTTATTTCGCGCTAAGAACACGCAAATTACTCTAGAGGAAGATTTGCTAATGAACAATTCTAAAATTGAACTTGTACACTCGGTAAAATCGCTAGGTGTGTTTTTTGATCATACTATGACGTGGCAGAGCCATATAGATTTTCTTGCTAGTAAGCTTTCACAAATCACTGGAATATTTTATTCCTTGAACTATCTTCCTCGCTTTATTAAGTGCTTGTTATATAATTCACTTTTTCTCAGCCATTTAAATTATTGTTGTTCGGTCTGGGCTACCACTTCTGACACAAATATCAACAGGCTGTACATACTGCAAAAGAAGGCTCTTCGCGCTATTTGCAATAAACCATACGATTTCCCTTCAGCTTATTTATTTCATAAACTTAACACACCGAAAGTACAGGCCCTTTTAAAGTATCGTTTAGTGCTTGCGTATAAAAATGAACAGAAAAAGAACATCAACTACATTACTTCTATGGCTAACTTAAAACTACACGAAACTCCATACAGCACAAGAAAGCCAGAGTACTGGCACATACCAAAATCGCGCACAAACTATGGATCACAAATGCTGTGCTCCAGACTACCTCGGTTATTAAACGATCTTATTGTTAATAAAATTGATATTGCAACTTGTTCTCCACCTGATATTCTTGATTTTTTCTCTCATATGTGAGTTGTACAATGCCTGTGTGCTTTTGAAGTGCAGTGAGATTTCGTGTTTTTGCTCACATCTTGCTTTTGTTGTATTTTTTTTTCCTCGCCTGATTTGCGATGCGTGTGCATGATATGTTGTAATGCTTGAATATGTGTGTACTTGGGAAAACTGTATTTCCGCGCTGCTGCTCCTTTATTTTCTTTTTGTATTTTTAAGGGTATTTGGGGCTAGTCAAGCTGCTACGAGCAGCTTTTTTCCCCACTTTACGCCCGCAAAGCTGTATTTAGTTTTTGTGGAAATAAAGCATACATACATACATACATAGGATGTACGATAGATTAGGAGCCATGATTATAGATGAACAGGGCTCCAGAAGTATAGGTAGCGACCACAAACGTATCAAGTTTAGTTTTAAGAGGGAAACTAAAGCACGAACGACGCGCGAGGAAACGCCAGATGTGATTTTTTACTCAGAAGACCAAGTGGAAATAGCGGCCAAACAAATTGAAGAGGAAGTATCAGAGGGTACTGAAACTGATTGGACTTACCCAAAGTTAATGAGACTATTTGAGCCTGAGCTAGGTAAGGCGCGAGTCAGGAAAACAAGGCAAGGGATACGAAAACTCAAGAGCTGGTGGGATGAAGAGGTTAAGAAGGCCATAAAGAAACGTCAGGAAGCCTCCAGGGAACACAGGTATTCCAAAAGTAAGGGAGAACCTGAAGCAGAAGTAGAGAGGAAATGGGTAAACTACATATAATGCAAAAGGGAAGCATCCTATTTGATCAACGACAAAATCAAGACAAAAGGGTCCCAATGGCTGTCAAAAATAAGCAATAAAAAAGATAGACAGGCAGCTAGAAAATTCTGGCAACATCTGAACTCCTTGGGTAATAGGACAAGCCTAGAGCAGAGGTATATAGTAACAGCTCAAGGTACTCGGTTAGAAGGAGAGGAGGCAATGGAGCATATAGGAACCATAATGAGGGAAAAATTTACAAAACAGAGAAATGGTACATGCAGTACGTCGGAGAGGGATAGCCCGGTCAACCCACTACTTTCGCTTGGACAAAAAGAGTGGGAAAGGGCTGAGAAGAGGGTACCAAGTAGCACATCGGCAGGTCCCGATGGTATTCCAATTACGTTAATAAAGAAATTGGGCCCGAAATCTAAGAAAGCATTAAGTGAGGTGGTGAGCAAAATGCTAATGGATGTTAAAGTACCTGACGAATGGAGGCTAAGTAGGATGAGAATGATATATAAGGGAAAGGGGGGCAAAGCTGACATAAATAACTACCAGCCTATAACAGTGACGTCAGTGGTTTACAGGGTGGTTATGCAGATTATAAAGGACAGACTGCAGGCATGGGTAGAGAATGAGGGGGTGCTTGGAGAGCTAGAAAATAGGTTCCGGAAGCATAGGAGGCTGGAAGTCAATCTGTTGTCACTAACACAGTGCATTGAAATAGCTGAAAAGGAACACAGACCCCTATGGCTGGCTTTTTTGGATATCAAGGGAGCCTATGACAGTGTACTTCAAGAGGGCTTGTGGGGCGTTCTGTAAACTTTAGGAGTGCAAGATGGAGAAACCAATTTCTTAAAAGATATCTATAAAGGTAACCGGGTGATTATACAATGGGAAAAGCAGGTTTCGGAGCCTGTAATGATTCGGCGGGGGCTTAGGCAGGGGTGCCCATTGTCACCTCTGATGTTTATGCTGTACCTACAAGGTTTAGAGGCCAAAATACAGCAAAGCGGACTCGGCTTCAACCTATCATTTTTCAAACAAGGAAAATCGATTGAGCAGTCATTACCAGGACTGATGTAGGCGGATGATATTGTATTAATGGCTGACAATACAGAAGATCTGCAGGGATTAATGGACATATGTGGTACAGAAGGAGACAGATTAGGCTTGAAGTTTAGCAAAGAAAAATCAGCAGTCATGATTTTTAATGATAACATTTGCGGCGAGCATAAGATACAGGAGGCCACGCTGGAGATAGTCGATAAATACAAGTACCTTGGGGTGTGGATAAATAATGGCATTGAGTATCTGACAGAGTACGAAAAATATCTAACGACTAAAGGTAACAGAAGTGCAGCGATTATGAAGAGTAGGGCACTGTGGAACTACAATAGGTACGAGGTAGTACGAGGGATATAGAAGGGGGTAATGGTACCAGGCCGGACTTTTGCCAATGCAGTTCTATGTATTAGAACAGAGACCCGGCAACAGTTGGAAATTAGGCAACGTGGTGTGGGTAGGCTCGCTCTGGGAGCACATGGCAAGACACCAAATCTTGGAGTGCAGGGGGATCTGGGATGGTCTTCTTTCGAGGGCAGAGAGGCTAGTAGCAAGATAGCATTTGAGGAGCGATTGAGGAAAATGGGGAAAATTCGGTGGGCTAGGAAGGTTTTCAGTTACTTATACATGAGGAATGTTGACACGAGGTGGAGGAAGCGAACTAGAAAATTGACACGCAAATACTTGGGCAGTAGCGGGGGCACAAGTAAGGAATCATCTGTCAAGAAAAAGGTTAAGGAGACAGAGAGGGGTATATGTGGAGTACAGAGATGCAAACCAAATCGGCATTGCAGA
Organism: Dermacentor variabilis; assembly: GCF_050947875.1. Classification (NCBI taxonomy): domain Eukaryota; kingdom Metazoa; phylum Arthropoda; class Arachnida; order Ixodida; family Ixodidae; genus Dermacentor; species Dermacentor variabilis. The sequence goes on from NC_134573.1 coordinate 198,565,591, forward strand.
CATACAGGACGTTTAAGCAAGAAATAGCCAAAGAAAATATTTACGATAACTCTAAGGCAAGCTCATTGTTGTTTGAAGCCAGGACAGGTGTACTGCGGACTAATACGTACCGAGCCAGATATCAGGAGATAGATTTGGTGTGCGAGGCGTGTGGAGAGGAGGAGGAAACGGCTGAACACCTGATACTTGCTTGTAAACAACTTCACCCTGCAGTTGAATCTAACGGGGAACTATTCAAAGCTTTGGGTTTTAAAGACAGTGAAAGTAGAATAGACTTTGAACAGGTAGAAATAACTAAACGGAGACTATCTGATTGGTGGATAATATCAACGCAAAAGTAAAGGAGTAAATACATAGGTATGCACGCATATAGAACCATTAAAGGCTAGGTGGCGCGCGCCGCCGCCGCCCGATTCAAAGGGTTGAGCCTCAATCATCCATCCACCCATCGATCCATCCATCCTGAAAACTTCCCCTCGCTTCGTGTGTTCTGTTGGATCAACGTGCTGTCGACTGCAAGTTGTGGGGTCTCTCACACCCGTGCTCTTGGGACAAAGGAACGACAACACAGTAGTGCAAACAATCACAAGGGCATTTATTGCACCTTTCATAGATCAGTGCCTGCTAGCCGAGTTGCTATCCACAAAACATGCCGCTGGGCGCGCGACAAATCTAGAAGTCTGACTCACCGCGACCGGAAGCGAGCGAATATGTTCGCCCCATGCTGGACCCCAACGCCTGGTCCTTCGCGTGTATGGTCACGCGAATCGTGGCGCGTTCGAAGGCGGCCACGCGAGGCGGTCTCGCAGAAGCATCGGTCGCCGCGCGCCGACCCGCCGGGGAAGAGTGTCGCTGCACGTGCGGCACGGCACGTCCGTCCCGCTTGCTGTCTCGAACCCAACTGAGCAAGCGCCTTCCCTTCGGCGCCCAGGTAACCTCGCCTGTCGGCGGCGTTAGCAGCGCAACACTCGCGCCATCTCTCGCACTGCGCTTCAACCACATCGGTCGGCGCAGGCGTCACGCAGGCCACGCGGCGAAGCGGGAGTACAGGAGACGCGCTATGCGGGAAAAACATCAGGGGACGCGCATCCCCACATCCCCCAACCTTAAATCACTACATATTCCGGCGAAACATGTCACTCGGTCTCACATCAACGCGTGCTTCGCGACAAGGTAGTACATGTAACAATGGCCGCGCCGAAGAAATGTCCACACGCTGTCCATAGCATGCGAGTCGACATTGTCCTTGGGTGCACCGCTGGCGTCCGCCGGTCACAGCGGCAGCTTTGCAGACTCGACGGCACGATGCCAGGCCAGGACTCCGGAGACGACGACGCAGTAGTCGGTACGAACAAGCGTCGCTCGCGCCGACGCGCCCTGCTGGGAAGAGCCGCCGTAGCTGTCGGTGACCGCCGCCGAGGGTTGCGAGCTGGATGCAGGAGGCCGCCGAAGTCGCTGCGCCGAAGTGGCCACAGCATCACCATCGCCCGGGGTGGCTCGATCGTAGTCCGGGTCAGCAGCGCAGACGATGTGCAGGTGACGGCAGACCAGAGGTGACCCCGTTCACACTGCGTACACTCAACACACTCGGCAAACACTAAAGTAGTGCAAGGGAGAGGAATTCTGCATGCGCATCGCCCACGTGGTACGATGTTCAACTCGGGCTAGCAAAAGATCGGGCAGCTACTCAGATGCGAAGTTCACGTGAACGAAGCTCGCTTCCTTGAGTCGAACGAGTAATTTCAATTCGTGCGAGGCTAAATAGAATGAGGGAAGCAAATTGCAACACCTCAACGCCACGTTCCACCAGGTTGTGTCCCTCCACGTGCGACAGGCAGCTTCGTAAAGCCTTAGGCCTAAAGCGTCGCTACCCTGACAACAACCGGCACCCAAAAACAACACCCAAAATGGGCGCAAAACAGGCAGCCGCGAGGAGACGTTAGCTCTGTGAGGTGGTCCTACTCTGCTCGGTGCACGCAGCATCCGAGTTGACGGCGCCCACCGTCCCAGACGGTGTCGGAGCGCCCGGTGCCAGGCCGCAATACCAGTCAGCCCGTAGTGGCACCCGTGGCCCGCGGCCACCCGGCTCCCAGAGCCGCGACTTCATCCGAGTCAAAGAGATAGAAGAAGCTATTTACATAATAAATTCGGACCACCCACGATGCTTCCGTACTCACTCGCTTCAGGCTTGCCACTGCTCCGCGGGCGCTCAGCCTCGCTCTCCCAGAATGCAGACCACGTGGCTCTCGTACTGACGAATGTCATTAAAAAAACACTTGCGAAAAGGCTTAGCATGTTGATATGTTCAAACACACTACAGCCACCATCACCTCGCTCAAGAAAGCACGCCGCCGACGCTAGCGATCAAAATTCACGCTAGGCCTACGCTTCGGTTCAAACAAAGGTCTCGAACGAAGTAAACTGTTAAAACTATCGTCCGATGCCCCAAGAGTCCCACGTTGGGCAGCCAGATGTAGGGGCCCCTCACACCCGTGCTCTTGGGACAAAGGAACGACAACACAGTAGTGCAAACAATCACAAGGGCATTTATTGCACCTTTCATAGATCAGTGCCTGCTAGCCGAGTTGCTATCCACAAAACATGCCGATGGGCGCGCGACAAATCTAGAAGTCCGACTTACCGCGACCGCATATAGCGAGCGAATATGTTCGCCCCATGCTGGATCCCAACGCCTGGTCGTTCGCGTGTACGGTCACGCGAATCGTGGCGCGTTCGAAGGCGGCCACGCGAGGCGGTCTCGCAAAAGCATCGGTCGCCGCGCGTGCGGAATGTCCACGCCGCGCGCCGACCCGCCGGGGAAGCGGGTCGCTCCACGCGCGGCACGGTACGTCCGTGCTGCTTGCTGTCTCGAACCCAAGCGAGCAAGCGCCTTCCCTTCGGCGCCCAGGTAACCTCGCCTGTCGGCGGCGTTAGCAGCGCAACACTCGCGCCATCTCTCGCACTGCGCTTCAACCACATCGGTCGGCGCAGGCGTCACGCAGGCCACGCGGCGAAGCGGGAGTACAGGAGACGCGCTATGCGGGAAAAACATCAGGGGACGCGCGAGAGTCGCGCATCCCCACAAAGTCCAGCCGGCGTTTTCAGCACTATCCTCTGTGCTTGCTCTGTGCTTGACGCTTCACTGCACTGTGAGTGAGATTGGCAAGCCGCCGTCGAAATCACTACTTTGCACCCAGGTGCAGAACTAGCCACAGTCGCGTGAAAGATGCACTAAAGGCGTCTTTTTTCAGCGTTCCACGTGATGAAGAACAGCGAAAGGCATGGGAGAGGAACCTCCATCGTGCAGATAAGACACTGGATGAATCTTGCACCGTTTGTGAGTTGCACTTCCAACCGCGATTCATAATTAGGGACCTCTTGCACCTTATAGGGAGTATGCACTGAAACTCGGCCGCAATGTGGCGCTGCGGTTCCCCGAGCGCTAAAGCCCCTCAATTTTTCAAAAGTAGCGCCATTCTTAGATCTTTCCGCCACCCCGCTCACCCTGGCGCGTCCTCCTCCACGCTTCCTGTCGCCCCGGCCTCCTCCGCTCCCCCATTGGCCAATCTGTGTCACGTGGAAGCAGGCGCCGCGCTTTTGTATATTTTTTCTTTCCAGCGCGGAGCAGGCGCCGTGCTTTTGCATATTTTTTTACTTTTCAGCGCGCGCCGACCTCCATTGTTGGGCCTGCGCGACGAAAGTACAGCAGGCGGACTGACGGAGTGCGTTAGCTTAATAGAATGTGTAGGGCCGAGAACGTAATTGCGATGCCATGCTGCTGCGCGTTCGGTTGCCGCAACAGACACAGCGAGGGCAAAAAGCTTTTTGCTTTGCCGTCCGGTGGGCGCAACGCAAAATGAAGTGTGGAATCGCGATCTTATACCCCCTTCTGGTCAGGTGGGCTGACTTCGAGGAAGTGGCAAAGAACGCACGGCTTAGTGAAGTAAGGGCCATGGCTACTCACAACCTCTTATTTCGAGCCTAGATCACGCCTTCCGTTTCGAAAAAGCGTGTGTTCATGCTCTGTGTGGTTTTTAGCGCGTTGTCTGACTTTTTTTTTTCGAATGTGCTCTCTTTGTTTCATGTAGTTTCGTCTTGCGGTGAAATGCACGCATCTGCAGCTGGCCTGTGACATAAAAGCGACTTTATTCAGGGTGTGTTTTGAGCTCCACCAGAAGTTAGCACATTCTCGACGCTTTTGCAAGGCTCAGTATGACTTACGATGCAGTCTTTTAGCTTCGAATGTACGCCCGCATGTATTGATTTGGTTTGTGGTGATTAACGTTTTTAACGTTCCGAAGCGACTAAAGCTAGAATGCAGGACGTAGTGGATGGCTCCGGATAACTTCATCTAGCTCGCCTGGGGATGTTTAACGTGCACTTTGATCGTAGAGTCGTACGTGGGCCGGTAAATTCCTCGATGGCGTTTCAGAATACTCGCGCGTGCGCGCTAGCGCTGCTTTAGAAGTTGGCGCCTCGGCGCGATTGTATTTCTTCAGTAAATTTTATTTACTAGTTGTAACACCTTGTCATTCTTTCGTATTATTGACGGCGCCTCCAGGGCACCAAAGCGGCAACGGGAACACCAAAGCTAGAAGCAGGGCTGGATGGGGCTCGCCGTAGCCTGTGCATGCCAAGGGGTTATAAGATCGCGGACAGCCAACACCTTGTCATTTTTTCGTATTATTGACGGCGCCTCCAGGACACCAAAGCGGCAACGGGAACACCAAAGCTAGAAGCAGGGCTGGATGCGGCTCGCCGTAGCCTGTGCATGCCAAGGGGGTATAAGATCGCGGACAGCCAATTTTGCATGTGAACGCTCCCTGCGACGCCTGCATTATTGTAATGTCACGTGCTCTTCAGAGGCCTCCGTTAGCCATTACATGTGCCCTCCTGGAGCAGTACTTGTTCACACAGCCGCACACAGCCATTCCGGCTGTGTGCGGTCAGCAATCTCTCACGCACCGGCCGAGCAAAAGTATCCTGCAGGTACGTAAATGAACCTACGAAACCACGTACACATACTTTCACGCTGTCAACACCTGAAACTTTGGTAATTACGCGCGTGTTTGAGTACACCGCGAGCTTGCGTATTGTTTCAGCAACACGAACTCTCAACGTTGCGCGCTTTACGCCTTAAATACGCCTTGAATAATGGTCCTTTTCTCTAGTTCTTCCGCAATTCCAACACTAAATTCTAAAGGCCAGTTACCGACTGACGAAGAAAGATCTCGATTGAAAAAACTGCTCCGCAGGGCTCGAACGAACTTTTCTACGGATTTCCTCCCGTAGCGCGTTAGCCGTCGTCTGCTACGGCAGGCCCACCACCGGCGGCGCCACCGTCGAGGCCGCGCCGAGCGGAGGAGCAGGGAAGCGAATGGCGCTACTTTGGGAGATTCAGGGGCTTTACCGAGCGCATCATCGACGCATCATCGTTGCGCAGTCATCATTGTGCGCATCATTGTGCGCATTGTCATCATTGTCATCATTGTGCGCATCATCAGTGCGCACATCGTTACGCAGCATTGGAGTGGCCTGCGGGTGTGGTTGGTCGTGGCTCGCGGACGCTCCTGTGGCCGAGGCTTCAGCGACCTCGTTCGTAGCTAAGTACTCTTTTATCTTTATTAGCTAGTGTTTTGAAGTGTTTTCTTTTGCATAAAGTAGGGGCGCAAATTTTGAATTCTTGGTAGGAGTAGTAAACGTACCGGCTTTGTCTAGGCCTGGCGGCTCCCCCGTTAGGCCTAGGTGGTAGGAGGGACCTATTTGATAGGCTTATTTGATTCTTTCAGGTAGCTCTTCGGACTCTTACATGGAGTAGGGAGTGATAATCCTTTATTTTTTGTTTGGGATAGCGGTCGAGGTCGGCTTTGCGTGAGTGATTTGGCGAACTTGCTCTTTGGGCCTAGGGACGTAGGCCTGGCGATGAAATCGAAGAACGTGAAGGCCGCGGGGGACGGGGAGCAAGTGCAGTGCGACGAGTGCCTGCGATGGTGCTTCCTCGACGAGACTAAATTCCAGAATTTAGAAGACGCGGAGGGGTCTAGCTTCACGTGCAGGTCGTGCGAGGGCGTCAGGGAAGCCGTCCAAAAACTGGAAGGGAATTGGGCGGCTAAGTTCGAAGAGCTTAAGGCAAACCTGAGGGAGGAGCAGGAGAAGCGGGTAGCACTGCACGCGAAAGTTGAAAATTTCGTCAAGGTGGAGGCGGCCCAGGCCGCGCAGTTAGTAAGGACTGTGGCCGAGCTTGAGGAAGAGAAAGAAAGGAGCGCCGAACTGAAAAAGCGGCTCGACGCGCTTGAGACGCGGGCAGTGGAGAATGTCGGGTCAGGACACCAGGTCTCCTCGATTTGGCTGCACTTTCTGCACTAGTTCAGGGAGTGCAGCACTCTAGCACTCGATTTGCCAGTGCAGCTAGCGCCACCTGCACTTCGGCACTCGATTTGACGTCGTGCTGCACGAGTTCATGTACACTTCGGCACTAGATTCTCCGCAAGTTCTTTTCTCGTGCACGTAGTGCAAGGCTTTTGATAGCAGACGACACATGCGCCTCCGTGGCCATGCGGGTGTTGGTAGAAGGCATCGACGGCGCCTGTTATTAGTAACGCAGCACGGACGCCAGTTTTCTTCAGGATGTGTAGGCAGCATCTTGTTAAGGGCGCTTTCCGGGTTCAGCTGCTGCTAAGTGCACTGAAGGTCGGGATTTTCCCTCAGGTCACAGTCGTTTGTATTAATTTTCACGAGCTTACCGCTACCTCGACGTTAAAAACCACATCGGTCAGTCGTTTGAAACGTTGTGCCATATATGATTCAGAAATGTGTGGAAACTGCGCTCGGTCATGCTTTCTGAATAATGATGCCGAAGTTGAACTAATTTCTAGGTACTAATACACAAATTCTTTCCACAGGACCAAAAAGGCCATTGCGCACACGTTTAAGCTAGCGGCACACACCAACAAAAGCAAAGCCACAGCCGCCCAGTCGGAGCAGACGAAGGCCTGTACGTTCTTGCACTTTTGTCCTCGATTTGACCGCTGCACTGAGAGCGCTAGTGTCGCGCTACGCTTACACTTGAAAAACTGGCGCTGCACTGGCACGACACTTTTCTGAACTAGTGCAAAAAGTGCAGCCAAATCGAGGAGACCTACCAAAGCGGTGGCAAAGACTCAGAAAGTAGGGTAGACCCTACAGGCGAAGTGGGAGGCAGGGAGCCTAAGCAAGCGGTCGCCAGCTCGCCGCCGGTAAATCGGCGTAGCTATGGGGAACCAGCGCTGGAGTTTTCACGGCGCCTGCAGCGCCGCCCTGGCGGTCAGAACGTGCACAATGCAGCCTCCCCCGCGGACGAAAGTTGCGTTGCGTGCCCTTAAAGTCGAAGGAAAACAAAAGGGCGCCGACGATACTGTTGCGTATACAAGTGCCACAACTAAGTCGGGATGAGGGAGGATGTATCCTTCTGCGTCTTTCCATCTAAACCCTACGAACAAGAACGGAGGCGGCGTTGGATCCAAGCAGTCAGGCGAGCGGAGTAAGCTCCCGTCTTGTCGCCCTGTCAAGCGGTGTCGGGCTGGTTTCTAAATCAAATTTTGCGTGTATCCTTGGTTTATTCGATAGTGAAGACGGTCAGCCATGGCAGACAGTACCAAACAGCAGAATCTGCTGTCGGTATTTCGTCGGAAACAAAATGAGCCATAGCATGCACCATCCGGCATATGTACTATTTTTCCTTCGCAATGCCACCGCCAAGCCCCTTCCAACGCCACCGCACCAAGTGAACGATACGAAAGGTAAAAATTATCCATTCATTGCCAAGAATTATGTAGGAGGGAAGCTGCCTTGTAATACGAGTTGTATGCGCATAGTGCCGGCGCACGCGCGACTAAGCCACCTATGTGTTTATAAATATGCGCATGCGGATGAGGACTCGGCGCTGAGATGCATCCGGCAAATTAATGTAATTAGTGCTAAATGTAGCCAGAATTGTTACGGATCAAGCAGCCGAGCACTCAAACCTTTGCTTGCGCGAGTCAGCTGATGCGATAAAGCTTTCTTCTCCATTGACTGCTGTGGCGAAGTAACATCAGAATTTTTAATGTCTAGCCAGAGAAATATGGAATATCTTTAGGCCAACTAATACTTCCGAAACCATAGCGCAGCACGACCGGAGCCATAACTGCTAGATTTGCGAGGCAGGCAGCCACGCAAGCATGGCATCGATACACGACGCAACCGTTAAAGAAACACACGTGCTCGCCGCGACGCACTGTGAAAAATGTATAAAGCTTAAAAAGCTTCTTTCGTCATTTCTTCACTTGATGGCGCTAGCTTCTTTACAAAAACTCCACTTGAAGGGGCGCGAAAACGGAAACATACGAACTATAATACGGCTGCGTATGCGTGTGTCGTCTGGTTGTGTGGCTGGAATATGCCGCGTTTCGTCGCCAGGGCGGCGTGCAACGCACTCTTTTCGACGCGCCGCCTATCCAGCGCTGGTTCCCCATAGTGAAGCAGCGCAACACGCCCCGAGTGAGGCGACGCTGCAGCCACAGGAAGCTGGAAAGAGTGGCACCTACCTTGAGGCCGCCACGCGGAAAAAGCAGGAGCCCAGGGGACAATGCCCTTTGTCGAGTCCGAATCACGCGGAAAAGGACACAGGGAAGCTGACAGAGGTAGGAGAGAGTGAAAGGGTGATTATCGCTGGCGACTCAAACATGGCTGGGTGCTCAAAAGCAATTGTGGAGAGGGTGAAAGGCGACATAAGAGTGGCGGTAGGGACATTTCCAGGGCGGACACTGAGTTCTGTCATGGAGCGAGCAAAAGAAAAGCTCACGGAAAATGCCCACGTGCGCAACCTTGTCGTAGTAGCAGGTGGGCTAAATGACGTCCTAAACAGGAAAGGGCCAGGACTAGCCCAGTGCTTGGCGAAGGGGATGGACGACTTGCGCGAGCTATCCCCTCAGGTGCAGATCGTGGTGTGCAGGGTGCCGGAGGTGCCTGTGCGTGACAGTCACGTACAAAGAGCAGTAATGGCTGCCAATGAGGCAATATGGAAAATGAGCCTAGAGAAGGGCTTCGAGGTTGTCGAAGTAATCAGGGAAGTGAGAAGTTGTGGTGGTTTTAAACGAGATGGGTTCCACTTCAATTACAGGCTAGCACGAGAAGTGGGCTGGCGACTTGGGGGTCGCGCTGTTGCTTTTTTAGGGGGCCCGCAGGCGCTCAGGAGGTCAGAGTAGGTAGTAATGAAGAAGGTCCCCTAGGGGAACATCAGAAGAGCATCGGCGTCGATAATAGAAAAAGGAGGAAAGCAAGAACAGGAGCTCGCCATGCAATAGGCTACATAAACATGCAGGGCGGCAGAAGAAAGCAAAAGTGGGCAGAGATTGAGGAGCAGTTACATAGAGAACAAATAGAGGTGTATGCGGTTACAGAAACGCACCTTAGAGACGCAGAAGAGCCGCCAGTTATTGAGAATTATGTATGGGAAGAGTGCAACAGAACTAAATCGGAAAGAAAGGGAGGGGGAGTCGGAATGCTCATCCATCAGGGAGCCAAATGGAAAAGAGTAAATTCACAATGTCAAGAGCATCTTTGGTTGTCAGGTACAATGAGTGGAAAAGAAACTGGGCTGGGAGTTACGTATTTGTGGACCGGAAATAATTGCACAGAGAAGAATAAAGAGTTAGTGGAGTGCATAAGCGCTGATATTAAGGGTTTCGGGAATAGTGCTGAGATTGTCCTATTAGGTGACATGAATGCCCACATACAGGATTTATATGGCTATACCGACAATAACGGGAAGTCAATGCTAGACCTTTGCGAGCAACATAACCTCGTGATCGTGAATACAGGGCCTAAGTGTGAAGGACAGATCACGTGGGAAGTGGGAAACCGGCAATCGACCATTGATTACTGTATGATGACAGAAGGAATTCATGATAAGTTGAGAGAAATGGTCATCGATGAGGAAGGGTTTAGCAGCATAGGGAGTGACCATAAACGCATCATTTTGAAAATCGGATATGTAGTTGGGAAAGAGAGCAAGGAAAGCACAATGGCCAGTCCAAATTTGAACGCTGAACAAATAGCAAATATAGTCACTAGAGTTGAGGAAGAACCTGACAAGTGGCCTAGTAAGGAGTGGGAATATGGTGAGCTTCTAAGTGTAATAACGAAAGAAATACGGAAAGAGAAACAACGTGTTCGTTGGAAAGGAAAAAAGAAACCGAAAAGCTGGTGGAACAAGGAGATACGAGAAGCGATCGCCGAACGACAGAAAGCCTCTCGAGAGCACAGGCAGGCAAAGAAGGCGCAGTTGCCACAGGATGAAGTAACCAGTAAATGGGAAATATACCGGAAGAAAAAGTCTATGGTTCAACTACTGGTGCAAGCAAAATTAAAAGGTGAAAGTGGACGTTGGTTGTCAGAAATACGCAAGAAAAAGAAGGCCGCACCTAGAATATTTTGTAATCACATAAAATTATTAGGCAGGAAGTCAACAACAATACAACAACATATCCTAGACAAAGATGAAAACAGACTGGAAGGAGAAGCGGCAGTAAATTACATCCAAAAAGTAACAGCCGAATCTTTCCAAGGCAAGGACGAAGTTGTATTTGCAGAAAAAAGAGCATGAAAGAGACCCAAGTGGAAAAGGAGCTGGTGCTGACAAATTTAGACTGGAAGAAAGCGGAAGAGAAAATTCCTAAGCGCACAGCCACAAGGCTAGACGAGGTTCCCGTTAGGCTGATAAATGAACTGGGACCAAAAAGTAAGTAAGCTGTGGTGAAAGCAGTGGAAAAAACTTTAAATGATATACGAATACCAGACAGTTGGCGACAAAGTAGAATGAATTTAATTTATAAAGGTAAGGGGGAGAAAGACAATTCACTCGTACAGACCGTTGACCATTACATCGGTAATTATATACAGGCTAGCAATGCAGGCAATCAAATTAAAGCTTCAAGCATGGGCAGAGAATAATGGCATTTTGGGAGAGCTTCAGAATGGCTTTAGAATAGGTAGGCGTTTGGATGATAACTTGTTTGTTCTTACTCAGTGTATTGAAATATCATTAGCAGAAAGCAGACCGTTGTATGTGGCCTTTTTGGACATTACACGAGCTTACGACAACGTAGACCGCAACATCTTGTGGGATATTCTGGAAGGGGAAGGCTTAGGTAACGATTGTCTACAACTTTTTAGAGACATTTACCTAGAAAATACCGTCTGCGTTGAATGGGAAGGGATGAGGAGCGCGGAGAAAGTTCATATCAACAAGGGACTGAGGCAGGGGTGCCCTTTATCCCCGCTGCTGTTTATGACGTACATGGTGAGGATGGAGCGCTAGAAGGAAGTAATATCGGGTTTAATCTCTCATACAAACAGGCAGGTACAGTAATACAGCAGCAACTCCCAGGTTTATTTTATGCGGACGACATTGTGTTGCTCGCTAACAAGCAAAGTGATTTGCAACGTCTGGCAAGTATCTGTGGACAGGAAGGCAACAATTTAGGTTTGAAATTTAGTGTTAGAAAATCAGGTGTTGTGGTATTCAATGAAAACAGTGAACAGACAGTCGAGATACAGGGCCAAGAAATACCTCGGGTAACAGGATATAAATACCTTGGTATATGGATAAACGAAGGCAATGGATATATGGAAACACAGGAAAAAAACCATAACAGTCAAGGGGGAAGAGAAATGCAGCCATAATGAAGCACAGAGCGCTATATATATGGGGATACAATAGGTACGAGGTCCTCCGAGGTATGTGGAAAAGGGTAATGGTTCCAGGACTTACTTTTGGAAATGCGGTTGTTTGTTTTAAATCAGGGGTACAATCAGGACTCGACGGGAACCAAAGGTGAGTGGGTCGCCTCGCATTGGGCGCTCACGGGAAGACTACAAATGAAGCTATGCAGGGGGATATGGGCTGGACTAGTTTTGAAGTGAGGGAAGCTCGCAGTAAAATTGAGTATGAAGAAAGGCTGAGGAATATGGAAGAAAGTAAATGGGCTGGGAGAGTGTTCAGGTATCTGTACAGGCAAAACATTGATTCACAGTGGAGGAAAAGAACTAGGAAGTTTACCAGCAAGTATGCGGCCTGTGGGGTGAGCAATACAGCAACAAAGAAGGTCAAGCGGAAAGTCATAGAGGTTGAATTAATCTCATGGGTGGCGGCAATGGAAAAGAAACCTGCCATGACTAACTACTTAAGAGGAAAAAACGAAATCAGGAAAGAAACCATTTATGATAACTCAAAGGGAAGCTCATTACTTTTCGAAGCGCGAGATCGGGATGCCTTAGAACACGCACCTATAAAGCGAGATATAAGAAGGAAGAAGAAGCATGTGCTTGCTGCGGTAAAGCTTGGGAAACGACGGAGCATATTTTATTAGAATGTGAAGACGTCTACCCAGCGGTCGATTTAGGCACCACTGGCCTCCTTGAAGCCCTTGGGTTCTGCGGGAGCAGTGGTAAAGCAAACAGGTCCGCAATAGACATTAGTAAGAGGCGATTGGAGGATTGGTGGAAGAAAAGTAGGGAAACGACAAAAGACGGAGACGTACAAAAGCACAGTTCGCAATAGGGGATCAGAAAATTGGGACGTCGTAGCTTATAGGGTTTTTTTTTTTTTTTTCATTGGTTAACCTAGGTAGGATATTAGGCAGCATAGTAGCAAGAGCTTGGTGGCGCAACCCACCGCCCCGTTCCAAAGGGGACGCTCATAACGTCCATCCATCCATCCAGGCGCCATGCTTGTGGTTGTGCCGCAGCAGCCGACGCATGCTAGCAGCTGTGTTCCGTAAGTGTTGTGTGGTGTTCCCTAGCCTTTAGGTTTCTCGTGTGTTGCATGTGGCGTTGGTTGTTTGCAATACTGCTGCGTTGGAAGCTTCCTCTACGGATACACGCTGTAAAGACTTGGAAAAGTGCCCACACCGGAGCACGTTGTTGCGCGTCGAGCCGCAATGGTGAACTGCGCCGTCTACGGTTGTTCCAACCGGTAAAAAAACAAACCCAACGATGAGAACTTTCAACCGCTGGGCTTCTATGTCGTGCCCAGAGTCAAAGAAGGACAGTGTCTTGAAACAGCTGAGATGTCGTCAAGGCGCAGAGCTCTGTGGCTGAGCAGAATTCGTCGCAAAGACCTGGACGAATTGGCGACGCATTACCGAGTTTGCGGGGCGCATTTCATCACAGGTAAGCACGGCAGAGGCATTAAAGCTTAGATTTTTTGCGCAATTCTTTGCATGCAGCTCTGTAACGTACCAGTGGGCTATATTTTTCAGGACGACCAGCTTATTTGATGGATGAGGCGAATCCCGACTGGGCGCCGAGCCTCAATATCGGCTACAAGTCCACGACGCACGCTGGAAGAAGCTCGAGCGACAGGTGCAAATTAATTTTGCACGCAGTCAAACAAGTGATTATGAACTAATCGAACTAATTTTTTACAGGTATATGCGGCTCGAGCAACGGAGGCGTGCGAGTTCTGCAGCCAACGCCTTTGAATTAAGGCAGCTACCGGGGAGCGCGAGCACGAACGCGGCGCCCATCGCTGCAGGAACGGCGGCCGAGGAGATTTCTTTCTGTACGAAGGCGTCACTTCACACTTACATTCTTCTACTTTAATTGGCATATTACACTAGACCAACCCTAAGCTGTCCATTATGGAACCTTGTGTACTGCGTCTGCGTAATTTAATATACGCGGGCCAGCACGCATTTACTGCAGTGCACAACATTTAAAAAAAAGGGGGAGGGGGGGGCGAAGGTGCCGGGGACAACGTCCAGTTTATGCTCTTGCTTTCACATAAATTACAGTGTTCATTTCTTGTGCAGGTGACGAAGAATCCCCCTCATCAGAAGAAACTGCAATGCAGCACCTTGTAGGCCATGCATATAAGCTAAGTAAACATTTATGCATTCGTACTTAAGCGAGTATGGATCTCTGGAGCATGGCATTTTCTCATTTAGGCTTCTGTGTTATGTGTGCAAGGACGTTTGAACTTTTGTCTATGAATTCTCACAGCTGATCGAATACTGCGTTTGAAGCTGTTAACAGTAACGGTGCATGCAGATGCAACACAAAATAATTTACAAATGGAGAAACCATTTAGTCAAGCCGTTAAGACTTGCGCACGCAAGCAAAGTGTTTTGTTGCGAAGGTTCCACTGAAGACTGCTTTTTTTCAACTAGTTTGTTTCCTTTCTGCGTGCTTTCATTTTGCAGCTCCCGAGGAGCCTTCATGCTTGGAATGTCCAGTTCTACAAGACAATGTAGCGACAGCTCAGTGCCACCTGCAAGCGGATCTGCAGAATAACCAAGCTTCTGCATGCAAGTATCGCACTTTTGTTTCTAGGGCTTGCAAATCCTGTATTCCTGCATGTCCTTTTGATTTTGGCCGAAGTGGTGTGAACAGACGTAAAGTCTTTAATGTACTTGTTTAAAACACAATCCTTTAAGCTGGAAATGTTTCACATATTTAACAAAAATTATATTGTTGGTGTGGAAAAAACACGGGGACTGCGGGAGATGGAAATTCAACACGATGAACAAAACAAGATGAAAGCAGGAGCCATTTCGACAAGTGGACTTGTCTTCTTCAAGGCAACATGTCACTTTTAGAAAGACAAGTCCACATGTCAACACATTGGCTCCGGCTTTCATCTTGTTCTCGTTTTGCTTATTGTTGGTGTAGGTGCGATACGTGCAGTACAATCTGACCATTATGGGTGTGAAAATTAAGGACGTGGTTTCTTTTGCACTGAAAGCTAATTGTATAACAAACAGTTCAGTCTGACAGGCCTCGTCGCATGCCACTATCTTGTTCTGGATTAGCTAGGCATTCGTCTTGGTCAACCTTGACTTGTAAAACTCTTATGATAAAAATATTTATTTTTGTTTTTTGTTGCGCAAATATACATTAAGATTGTTCAAGGTCACTATTTATTAGAATAATAAAAATCCTCATGTAAAGGTACTGAAACAAGTAACATCATTGTACATTTTGTTGACACCAGTGCTTTCCCTTCAATATGGTCATTACACATTCAATTTATCATGCAGGCATGATAGACATAGAGGTGACAGCTGACCTGCTGTCAGCCCACATCTCTTCACTGGAGGAAAAAAACCACCGTCTTCAGCATGACCTGGATATTGCGCGCAGTCGCCTGGCAAAGGCAGCCCCTGGAGACAGGGATGTGCTCCGCAGCAACCCAGACATGGTTGTTTTTTACACAGGGCTGCCAAATTATGCAGTTTTGGAGGCTGTTTACATCTTAGTTGAGCCTCATGTAAAGCATACATTACGAAACCGCCTGAGCAAATTTCAGGAAATGGTCGTTTTCCTAATGAGGTTGCGGCTTAACGTCCCGTTACAAGATCTTGCACACAGGTATTTTATTCTGGGCAACAGCCATACCTATATTCATTTGTAACATTAAGGTTCCTGCACTACGCAGAACTGCAGTTGAGCATGCAATAGCAATTTTGTGCTGGTGAACTTTATTGCATTAGCTTCAATAACACTTATTGAAGCACATAACAAATCGGCAGTTTTATCTTACAGGTTTGGCATTCACCAGTCAACCGTAACGAGGACAGTAGAAAGGTGGCTTGATGCTGCTTACATTAGGCTCAGCAGTCTGATCAAATGGCCAGAACGTGAAGATCTTCAAAGAACGATGCCAATGGCATTCCAAGAAACATTTGGCAAGAAAGTAGCTGTGATTCTGGATTGTTTTGAAGTCTTTGTGGACAGACCTTCAGCCATGGAACCTAGATCATTAACATGGTCTACGTACAAGCATGCGAACACCGCGAAGTACTTAATTGGCATCGCTCCACAAGGTGTAATTACGTACATATCAAGAGGGTGGGGTGGACGTACCAGTGCCAAAATGCTGACAGAATCGTGTGGAATTCTTAGCAACCTGCTACCTGGCGACTCTGTGCTGGCTGACAGGGGTTTCTTGATCTCTGATGCCGTGGGCATGTGTGGAGCGAAGCTGGAAATCCCAGCCTTCACTAAAGGGAAGCCGCAGCTTACTGCATACTCTGTTGAGGCAACACGTAGGCTAGCAAATGTTAGGATTCATGTTGAAAGAGTTATTGGGTTAGTCAGGGACAAGTACTCCATTCTCAAAAGCACTCTTCCCACTGAATTTTTGGAGCCGAAGGTGCTTAACGGCATAAAAGTCAGCGCACTTGACAAGGTTGTATTTGTGTGTGCCGCACTTACCAACCTGTGCAACTGTTGTACCATTTGACTGACATGTGTCCTTAGTGCAAAGCATCTAGTAAATGTACAGTACCTTTTTTACGACTTCTTGCAGTCATTACAAAACCATTTCCGCGATTTAGGTGCCCTCTTCAAATTAACACACTGGAAGTGAAACCATTGTCGACTGCAATGCTTCCCATCACACCTAATCATGTCTCCATATTCTGGCTGCTGACAGTGGCAATATTTATCATCCTGACTGCCTGCACTTTGCTCCACTACTACTTCTTCAGCAGCAGTGGTCCAATAATGGAAACAAAGTTCAGGCAGGAGAACTCGTTCAAAATACAATGCACACTTATCCACAATTTTGTTGCAGAACTCCTTATCAAACATTACTCTTTCAATAAAAATATCTTTCTGTGTCCATACTACAAAATCACAGTAGTTTCTTTTGCAGACAAACATTTGCATCATTACTTGCTTGAAGTAATGATGGTTTCTCAATAACTTTGCATCATTTCCATCAACTACAAGATAAGATCGTTGCCGCTCTGGAATTTCGCAAATAAGTGCATCTTTTGCAGAGTATGGACATTTTATCTCCAGAAGGCCGTCTCCACAACAATTGCAATGTACAAGGCCATCAGGAGTTGCAGCCAGAAATGGTCGTTCTATGCTTATGTGGAGGCCAGACATTTCGCTTTCAATAGAATAAGTGCCAAAATTGACAGCACACAAGAAGAAATACAGACAGGACAAGGCGCTACTTGCAACTAAGTAGCGCCTTGTCCTGTCTGTATTTCTTCTTGTGTGCCGTCAATTTTGGTGCTTATTCTATTGAAAGCTATGCACCAACTAGCCCCACAACGTGTTTTACTGCAGACATTTCGCACTTAAAGCCTAGATGGTGCTTCTGCATTGCCTCTCTGTAAGCTGCCCTCCCAGCAGCTTCTTTCTTTCCCCACTGAGTTGCTGCAGTCTGGAATTTGCAGTCGTCCAGGTAGCACAGTCTCTTCAGCAGGCTCTTTGAAGGCTTGGTCAATGAAGTTGCAAATACCGCTCCTGCATTTGAAGCTGTGATGCGTCCAGTCCGAAATAAATGCCACTTCTCGGATGCAGATTGGGCCTTTGCTTCTCGATCAGTACACACACCTGCAAACAAACACAAATATTTATCCTTTCGATTGCTTTTTAGTTTTGCTGTAATGCTTTAAGGATGTTGTAGGTTCATGACAGTATTGCATAAATTTGAAAAGTGCCCAGGCAGCATGTGCAGGTTTAGCATAGATTAATTGTGAACAGATGCTGACACACAGCTGCACGGCACATTACAACAGCAACAACCTGCACAATTAGTTTTTTTGGCAAGGTTTGGCTGTAAGTAAGCTACAAAGAGACGAAGAAACTTGCATCAGGCTCAATTGAGAGGTCCTGCAAGACATTGCGGCGTTGTGCCTGTACATCCTCCAAGGAAATTGGGTACTGCTTCTTTTGCAGATTGCGGAGGAGGAGCTTAGGGTACTTCAAGCCCAAGGGAATGTAGGGGTCAGCAAATTTTTGGGCAAGCGAGAGAAGTGCTGGCCTACCCTCAGATTTACTCAATGACGAGAAAAACTCATCTCGTCCTCTCTCGGCTTGGGCATTTCAACACTTGGTGGGTCGCTGGGGGCAGCCTCAGTGTCGTCCAGGCGGCGTATTTTCATTGCGGAAGACGCGAAGTCCATCTCCGCCACCGGTCAGCATTCCAGACTGACGAGATGAGGTGGTAGCCATGCATTTTGCCCATCTGTGCATGATCGACCATCCCGGCGTGTCACAACAGCCTCTAAATAAAAGAGCACTGCACCTGCGTGTGAGCACGCCTCCCTGAGGCCGGCCATGCACGTACAGTGCGCGCACAAAACTTCCCCGTCAGCTTTAATCAACAGCCACGGCAGCAGCAGCTTATCTCTGAACGCCTGAGAGTGGTGGACCTGTGCAGGGAGAATAGATACATCACAGTGTTTAGCTTACGCGATTAGACACTGTGAACGCGAATTCAGGCGTACGAAGCACGAACAACATGTCAGCAACTTCAACGGCGATCTAGCGACAAGTGCGACGGACTGGACGCCACATCCATTGCTTGCTCCATCGCTATATTTCTGGACGACTGAAAAAATGCCCCAAGCCGCTGACATGCGGTACATTATATAAGTACAGCCTACCTTTCCAACGGCGACGCCGTTGCCATCACGAACTTTCACTCTTGGTGGCTCCACGAGACCGCTGGTGACGTAATTATGAGCCTCCAGGGATTTATAGCTCTTTAGCTGCTCCCGCGTCATGAAGCTCGTCCCGTGGACTAGATAGTCTCTGATGTCCGCACGGTCGACACTTGGATAAAAACCAACATCGTTCATAAAGTGGTCGTCGGACAGTGCCAACGGGTCATCTCCGCCGCATTTCGCGATTTTGATGATGTATCTGCTGCGCTCGGGGTCAGGCAGCGACTTTGCGTAGTCGCTGAGTTGCATGTTGCACTGCAGTCGCGCCAAATGAGACGTACACAGCAGCTTTTTGTTGCGCAACAACGTGCTCCGGTGTGGGCACTTTTCCAAGTCTTTACAGCGTGTATCCGTAGAGGAAGCTTCCAACGCAGCAGTATTGCAAACAACCAACGCCACATGCAACACACGAGAAACCTAAAGGCTAGGGAACATCACACAACACTTACGGAACACAGCTGCTAGCATGCGTCGGCTGCTGCGGCACAACCACAAGCATGGCGCCGGGATGGATGGATGGATGTTATGAGCGTCCCCTTTGGAATGGGGCGGTGGGTTGCGCCAACAAGCTCTTGCTACTATGCTGCCTAATATCCTACCTAGGTTAACCAGTGAAAAAAAAAAAACCCTATAAACTACCGCGTCCGAATTTTCTGATCCCCTATTGTGAACTGTGCTTTTGTACGTCTCCGTCTTTTGTCGTTTCCCTACTTTTCTTCCACCAATCCTCCAATCGCCTCTTACTAATGTCTATTGCGGACCTGTTTGCTTTACCACTGCTCCCGCTGAACCCAAGGGCTTCAAGGAGGCCAGTGGTGCCTAAATCGACCGCTGGGTAGACGTCTTCACATTCTAATAAAATATGCTCCGTCGTTTCCCTAGCTTTACCGCAGCAAGCACATGCTTCTTCTTCCTTCTTATATCTCGCTTTATAGGTGTGTGTTCTAAGGCATCCCGATCTCGCTTCGAAAAGTAATGAGCTTCCCTTTGAGTTATCATAAATGGTTTCTTTCCTGTTTTCGTTTTTTCCTCTTAAGTAGTTACTCATGGCAGGTTTCTTTTCCATTGCCGCCACGCATGAGATTAATTCAGCCTCTCTGACTTTCCGCTTGACCTTCTTTGTTGCTGTGTTGCCCACCCCACAGGCCGCATACTTGCTGGTAAACTTCCTAGTTCTTTTCCTCCACTGTGAATCAATGTTTTGCCTGTACAGATACCTGAACACTCTCCCAGCCCATTTACTTTCTTCCGTATTCCTCAGCCTTTCTTCATACTCAATTTTACTGCGAGCTTCCCTCACTTCAAAACTAGTCCAGCCCATATCCCCCTGCATAGCTTCATTTGTAGTCTTCCCGTGAGCGCCCAATGCGAGGCGACCCACTCACCTTTGGTTCCCGTCGAGTCCTGATTGTACCCCTGATTTAAAACAAACAACCGCATTTCCAAAAGTAAGTCCTGGAACCATTACCCCTTTCCACATACCTCGGAGGACCTCGTACCTATTGTATCCCCATAGCGCTCTGTGCTTCATTATGGCTGCATTTCTTTTCCCCTTGACTGTTATGGTTTTTTCCTGTGTTTCCATATATCCATTGCCTTCGTTTATCCATATACCAAGGTATTTATATTCTGTTACTCGAGGTATTTCTTGGCCCTGTAGCTCTACTGTCTGTTCACTGTTTTCATTGAATACCATAACACCTGATTTTCTAACACTAAATTTCAAACCTAAATTGTTGCCTTCCTGTCCACAGATACTTGCCAGACGTTGCAAATCACTTTGCTTGTTAGCGAGCAACACAATGTCGTCCGCATAAAATAAACCTGGGAGTTGCTGCTGTATTACTGTACCTGCCTGTTTGTATGAGAGATTAAACCCGACATTACGTCCTTCTAGCGCCCTCTCCATCCTCACCATGTACATCATAAACAGCAGCGGGGATAAAGGGCACCCCTGCCTCAGTCCCTTGTTGATATGAACTTTCTCCGCGCTCCTCATCCCTTCCTATTCAACGCAAACGGTATTTTCTAGGTACATTCTAGGGCTCTAAGCGCCACCTGTTTCCGGTAGTCAAAATGTGCCATGGCGGCTTCCTGTCAATTGGATGTGAGCGTAGCATGGGAGCTTCAATGGTACATCTAAGCTTTCTTGGTTATCCCCAGCTGTTCCTTATATTTCCGCGTAATAACTCTTTCTTGTACCCAATAGAATACCGAATAGGGATCGTATAGAAGCTCAGAGGCTGCACCTGTCATTCACATAGACAGGTAAGGTAGCTGTTCGCGACCACTTTCAACTCATCTGGAACGTACATAATTTTTTTTTTGTTATTTATGTATGCTTAGGCATCATTTTTCACGCCGCCTGAACTCCTCGCTGAAAGTACGCTTTAAGTGCACTGCACGCTTTAAATTGACACCCATCTGTAACGTGTTTGAGCCGTTATTTATAGCCCATATTTTGCGGACTACGATTTTAACCTTGCATTGTATGAATGAATTATCAAATGCATGGGCATTGGAGCAATGAGGCAATGTAGCTGAAAAATGCACCTTTGTTCTCTTTTCACTTAGCCTCATGCTATTCTGTCTCAAGTTTAGCCATTGTCAAAGCAGCAATTTCGACTGGCACAGCAACGCTCATCTGAATGGCATCTGTCAATGTCGTAAGTTGTCATTGCTTCTTTCAGCACATATGTTACATGGCCTCTGACATCTTCGGTACGACCTAAATGTGTTTCACAGCTGTGATTGTGTCAGTGCATATAGAAGCAACGAAGTGATGCCAAATACTTTTGCAGAATAACTGAAATATGGGCAAGTTCATTCGGATTCATGATTATGGCACATTTGAACCCAACACTGTGTAACACTACTACACAGACTGGCGTTTCGGGTAGTCGAGACAAGATTCTTATTAAAACTTCTTTGAGATTTGGCAAGCTGTTAGCTAGGTAGGATAAAGTAATTGTGATTCAGAATGGTAGCCTCAACATTGAGCACAAGGCAAAAGGTGAGTTTTTTTGTGATCATTTTCTACAAGCATGCACATTAGCGTTGCAGTAGTACGAGCATCTTTGTAGCACATCCTTCCCTGTATAAAAAGGGTCATGTTGCTTACTGCTTAGCTGGTGTTATGCATTGTCCACTTCTATGGTGTTGATGCCCAGGATCTCTACAAAACGGAACCTCTTTGGTACAGTCTTGTGGCTCCTTGTGTTCTCCCCTAGCCAGAGGCATGGGGGGGGGGTTCACGGTCACTGACCAAGTCTGATGTATAACCCGACGTTTCGGAACTGCACACGGGTTCCTTGCTCACTGAGTTGGACAGGAAATCGTCGTCACTTATGTAGCCAGCACGTGACGTAATGAACATGCGTAGTTAGTTTACGGCTGGCATAGAGGGTAGGATGCTCCTCGTTATCGTCGTCGACCTGACTATGTACCACGCCCATACCTCTGCACTTGCGTCGCATTGAACTATGAACTCCTTTGTGTAGTCTGGCGCGCGAAGCATAGAACGAGAAACGAATAGCGTTTTCAAACTCTGAAAAGCGTTTTCTTTGTCCTTATCCCAGTGCACGTTACTAGGTGCTTCCTTTCGGAGGGCGTCCGTTAAAGGACTTGCCATTTGCGAGTAATTCGGAACGTACCGTGGATAGTACCCCACAAGTCCCAAAAATGAATGAATGTCTGTTTTCGTGCGCGGCTGAAAAAAAATCTCCAATCGTAGCTATTTTCAGTTCGGCCGGCCGTCTCGTGTCCTGACCGACAACATGGCCCAGATAAGTAACCTGCAAATAGCCAAACCTACACTTTCCTGCCTTCATCGTTAAGCCGGCTTCCGTAAACCGTGAGAACACCTGTTTGTGGTGCGATACGTGTTGTTCCCAGCTGTCCGAAAAAATTGCTACATCATCAAGATATGGCAAGGTGAATTCCTGCAACTCTTTTAGGACAATATCCATTAATTTAGAGAAGCTAAACGGAGCGTTCTTCATCCCGAAGCTGAGTTCGAGAGGGCGAAAAGTGCCTACAGGTGAGATGAATGCGGCATAGCGGCTGGCACTTTCTGAAAGGGGAACTTGCCAGTAGCCCTGCACGAGATCTATAGTTGAAATGTATTTAGCAGCGCTAATTCTTTCGATTCGTTCCTCAATGTTGGGTATTGGGTACAGCTGATCCCTAGTGATGGCATTTAACTTCCTAGCTGTAGTCAACACACGGACGAGGGTCCTTGTTAGGGGTTTCTACCAGTATTGGCGGTGACGTGGTCACTCTCAGCGGGCTCAATAACTCCTACTCTAGCAATGTATGCGCTGTATCTCTGCCTCCATAATCTCTCTCTGTCTTGGAGACACCCTGTAAGGCTTTGATCTTACTGGTTCGGTTGATGTCAGCTCAATTTCATGCGTTATTAGTTCGGTTCTACCCGGCCGATCGCTGAATCTGTCGAGATATTCCCCTAACACCTCTTTTAGCTCATCTAGCTGCTCGGGTCTAAGAGCGTGCGAGCTTGCCGATTGTTTTACTACTTCTTCTAGGCCGATTTCAGAGTTGGAGATCGCCTTATACTCCTTAAACTTGGTACTAGTGTCATCCTGCTCTTTGATCATATAGTTAACGACTCCGCTCCGCTCTACACACGGTTTCATCAAATTGCAGTGATATATCCTCACCTCCTTCCTGCTGTACAAGATGCCTTTTGTTAGTATTGTTACGGGGGAATAAAATATATGTATTTACAATATATACAGCAACGAGGTTGTAGCTCAGTAGTCAGGGTACCACAATTAATCTACCGATCATTGAGACACTTCAACTTCCTGTTCACCTCACAACGTCATTTCGTCCACAGCGGCACAAGCATCGTCTCGATGCTTCCTAGGGTGTCGAATCAGTGTGTGAGTTATAGGGCTTTAGTCGCGAAACGTGCACGATATCAGTTCTTGGCGGGGTAGAAGACGTCGAAGTCGCAGGTGATATCTCATATGTGGGGCTGGTGACTTGGCGAAGAACTCGCAGTTTTTCGCAAAGGCCAACACAACGGGAGAGTAACCAAAGCAGGACAAGTGACCCAGGGCTGAAATGAACGTCCCGACGACGACTGTCGTAATGGTGCTTTTGCCTAGTCTGAGACACCAGAAGACGGTCATGGGCAATGCGACGTGCTGTGGCCGCGCGAACAATGGCGTAGTGAGCATAGAACGATGGTAGTGGTGGTATCGGAAGGGAGTAGCGAGTCGAGAGGCAGGAGTGGGTCATGGCCATATAGTAGATAGAACGAAGAATAACCAGTAATATTGACACGTGTACTTATCTTTATCGGGCGACCACGTTTCGCCGCCTAACAAATGTAATCGCACAGCGTGGGACGCGCCTGCATGTACCCGAAGTTTCTGGAAAGTTATCGATGCTTCTACCCGGCTCTCTGTTGTCGCCGAACCTTGTGTTATCTGATTTCATCGCGTGACGCGAATGGTGTAGAACTTTGTGGAAGGCACGCGGGTCCGAACGATTATCTGGAACATTCGACGACTGCTGTATAAAAGCCGACGCGCTGGACCCGCGCTGATCAGATTTTCGACGATCGCCGACCGTGTTCGCCGCTGTCGTTGTGCTATAAGTGTAGCCTGTTTTGTGAGCACAAGTTCGCCCAAATGAGACCACCGCGATTCTTACAGAAGAAATGAGCCGCCTATTCCGCCACGCCGACCCGGAAATGTCCGAGGAGAAGAAAGTCCGCTTACTGATGCGTGGTGTAAATGAGGAACTTTTCGCCGGAATGGTACGAAGCCCACCGAAAACCGTCGACGAGTTTCTTCGCGAGGCCACCAGCATCGAGAAGACACTCGAGATCCGAAACCGGCAATTCGACCGCCGCACGAACTCGACAAACTACGCCGGAGTTCAGTCACTGGCCACCGACGACCTACGCGAGACTATCCGAGCTGTCGTGCGTGAGGAGCTCCAACAAAGAGTAGCCCCTGAATCGCCGCAGCCTAAGCCGCAAGCGATGACCTACGCCGCCGTCGCACGCCGTCAAGGTCCCACTCCGCGACGGTGCCAGGGCCCTGTCACGCCGCAGTTCCGCCGCCCCCAGCACGACCACCCGTCTCCCAGCGCACCTACGCGAGGAAGACGGACATTTGGCGCGCTCCTGACCACCGCCCGCTCTGCTACCACTGCGGAGAAGCGGGTCACGTCTACCGACGATGTCCATACCGGGAGATGGGACTGCGGGGTTTCGCCGTGAACGCTCTGCGCCCGCAGCAAGGTGAACGCCCCCGCGATATAGCCGACTACCTCGCCGCTACTCAGTGGAGCTCTCGACGACCGTCGCGTTCGCCATCACCAGGCCGCTACCTGTCGCCGCAGCGCCGACCATACACTGGCCCAGCCTGGGGCCGGTCAGCGAGCCCATATCCGGAAAACTAAAAGCAGCAACCGATGGAGGTGCGGTTGCTGTTCGTCGAACTGACGAAGATCCTCCGCCGCCGACGAAGACACCGAAGAAACTACCTCGACGACAGAATGACACGCCGCCGTCCCGACGAAATCAGGAAGCCAAGACTACACCGACGAAAGACGACTTGACGACACGACGTTCCAACTTCAGTTCAACACGACGCAGCCGTGATCCGACGCCAAGACCTAACTGTAACGCAAGACAAAGAACTACCGACCTCGACGTGCTTCTCGACGGCCACGCAGTCACCGCCTTAGTAGACACAGGAGCCGATTACTCCGTCATGAGTGGACCCATCGCCGCCAAGTTGAGGAAAGTTAAGACTGCATGGGAAGGCCCTCAAATTCGGACCGCTGGAGGACACATGATTACGCCGACTGGGATCTGCACGGCAAGAATTACCGTTCATGACCGGACTTACCCTGCCACCTTCGTTATCCTCCAACAGTGTTCACGAGACGTCATTCTCGGCATGGACTTCCTGAATCAACATGGCGCAGTCATCGACCTGAAGCCGAGATCGATAACGCTGTCGCAAGATCAAGCGATACCGCCGGAGAGCTGTCGTAGTCACCACGCCTTGAGTGTGCTCGAAGATCAAGTGAGCATCCCACCGCGCTCCAGCATTATTATTTCCGTCGGCACCGAAACACCCGCTGACGTAGAAGGCGTCATCGAGGGCGACCAACATCTACTGCTCGACCGTGAAATTTGCGTCGCAAGAGGGATCGCTCGACTCCACGGAGGGCAAGTGGAAGTTATGCTAACCAACTTCAGCCAAGACTTCAAGCACATCAACAAGGGCACGACAATCGCATATATCGAGGAAATTGTGGAAACCAGCAATGCCTTTGTTCTCTCGGATTCAGCCGCATCTACCCCGATGAGCATAGTCCCCGAACCAGACTTCGATGTGAATCCAAGTCTTCCTATGAGTAAGCAGCAACAGATCAGAAGTCTTTTTCGACGATACAAAGACTGCTTTTCGACGACATCGAGGATTCGACAAACACCAGTTGCAAAGCATCGCATAATAACCGAAGAGTGCGCTCGACCACTCCGCCAGAGCCCTTGCCGAGTTTCGACGCGAGAACCTGAAGCTATTAGACAACAAGTCGACGAAATGCTGCGCGACGACATCACCCAGCCGTCGAAAAGCCCGTGGGCCTCTCCTGTAGTCCTGGTGAAGAAAAAGGACAGAACCCTACGCTTCTGCGTCGATTATCGTCGACTGAACAAGATCACGAAGAAGGATGTGTACCCCCTTCCACGGATAGACGACGCATTAGATCGGCTCTGCAACGCTAAATCCTTTTGTCGATGGACCTCAAGTCTGGCTACTGGCAAATAGAAGTCGACGAGAGAGATCGCGAAAAGACTGCCTTCATCACGCCAGACGGCCTCTACGAGTTCAAGGTCATGCCATTCGGACTGTGCTCGGCGCCTGCAACGTTTCAGCGCGTCATGGACACGGTGTTAGCCGGACTGAAGTGGCAGACGTGCCTTGTTTACTCGGATGACGTCGTTGTCTTCGCCGGAAATTTCGACGATCACCTTAGGCGGCTTGCGACAGTGTTAGAGGCCATCAAGTCATCAGGGCTCACTCTGAAGCCGGAAAAGTGCCGCTTCGCATACGATGAGCTTTTGTTCCTAGGCCACGTCATCAGCAAATCTGGAGTACGCCCCGACCCAAAGAAGACAGCCGCCATCGCAAAATTCCCGCAGCCAACCGACAAGAAGGCAGTGCGCAGATTCCTTGGCATGTGTGCCTACTATAGGCGCTTTGTCAAGGACTTTTCACGCATCGCGGAGCCGCTAACACATCTAACCAAATGTGATGTCGAGTTCAAGTGGGAAACGCCGCAGGCCAAGGCATTTCAAGAACTCAAACGACGCATGCAGTCGCCGCCGGTACTTGCACACTTCGACGAGGACGCCGATACTAAAATCCACACTGACGCCAGTAGCCTAGGCCTCGGTGCCGTCCTAGTCCAGAGGAAAGACGGACTTGAACGGGTTATATCTTATGCTAGCCGGTCGCTGTCAAAAGCGGAAGGCAATTACTCTACGACTGAAAAGGAATGCCTCGCCATCATTTGGGCTACAGCCAAATTCCGCCCTTACCTCTATGGCAGACCATTCAAAGTCGTCAGCGACCATCACGCGTTGTGTTGGCTAGCTAACTTAAAGGACCCTTCAGGACGGCTGGCGCGGTGGAGCCTCAGACTACAAGAATATGACGTCACGGTAATGTACAAGTCCGGAAGAAAACACTCCGACACCGACTGCTTATCGCGCGCCCCCATCGATCCCCCGCCGCAAGACGACGAGGATGACGACGCCTTTCTTGGGATAATAAGCGCGGAAGACTTCACTAAACAGCAACGAGCAGACCCGGAGCTAAAAGGCCTCGTCGAGTATTTAGAAGGGAACACCGACGTTGTACCTAGGGCATTTAAGCGCGGGTTGTCTTCGTTCACGCTACAAAACAACCTGCTCGTGAAGAACTTCTCACCAGTCCGCGCCAGCTACCTTATTGTACCGTCAGCGCTGCGTCCAGAAATACCGCAAGCCCTACACGACGATCCAACCGCTGGGCACCTCGGATTCTCCCGGACGCTGTCGAGAATACAACAGGAAAGGTATTACTGGCCGCGTCTGACCGTCGACGTCGCCTGTTACGTCAAGACATGCCGAGACTGTCAACGACGCAAGACACCACCGACAAGGCCAGCAGGATTACTACAGCCGATCGAACCTCCTCGCCGACCATTCCAGCAGATTGGGATGGATTTGTTGGGGCCGTTTCCGATGTCAGCATCCGGGAATAAGTGGATCGTCGTGGCAACGGACTATCTCACCCGCTTTGCTGAAACTAAAGCTCTACCAAAAGGCAGCGCAGCCGAAGTGGCGAAATTTTTCGTCGAGAACATCCTGCTGCGACATGGTGCCCCAGAAGTCCTCATCACCGACAGAGGAACGGCTTTTACAGCAGAGCTCACCCAAGCCATTCTGCAGTACAGCCAGACAAGTCACAGGAGGACAACTGCATACCATCTGCAGACGAATGGTCTCGCGGAGCGCCTGAAGAAGACCCTCGCCGACATGCTAGCAATGTACGTCGACGTCCAGCACAAGACGTGGGATGCGGTCCTGCCGTATGTAACCTTCGCTTACAACACGGCGGTGCAAGAAACACAGATCACGCCGTTTAAGCTGGTTTACGGCAGGAACCCGACGAAGACGCTCGACGCCATGCTGCCCCACGTCACTGACGAAGAGAATGTTGACGTCGCTAGCTATCTCCAGCGCGCCGAAGAAGCCCGACATCTCGCCCGCCTACGGATCAAGAACCAACAGAGGACCGACAGCCGACACAACCTCCGACGACGCTTCGTCGAGTACCAGCCCGGCGACCGTGTTTGGGTATGGACCCCGATACGCCGACGAGGACTGAGTGAGAAACTATTGCGCCGCTATTTCGGACCCTACAAGGCAGTGGCGTAGCAACAGGGGGGGCCGGGGGGCCGTGGGCCCCGGGTGCAAGGGGCCAGAGAGGGGGGGGGGTGTCATATGCGTCTGAAGACACCCCTCTTTCCGCCAGCTACACCTGGGGAGGGGGGTGACAGAAGACCTATGGGCCCCGGGTGCCAGACGACCTAGCTACGCCACTGCTACAAGGTCATTCTACGTATTGGCGCACTGGACTATGAGGTCGTGCAAGACGGAATTTCGCATTCACAGCGGCGCCGCACACGATCTGAAGTGGTCCACGTGGTGCGTCTGAAACTCTTTTACGGGCGCTGACGAACTTCCTTATTTTTGTTTTCTTGATTTTTTTTTTGCTAAGGGTGGTTTTTCTTTATTACTTTCATTTGTATGCAGCATCTGGTCGCTGCTTCTTAAGAGGGGGTTATTGACACGTGTACTTATCTTTATCGGGCGACCACGTTTCGCCGCCTAACAAATGTAAATGCACAGCGCGGGACGCGCCTGCATGTATCCGAAGTTTCTGGAAGGTTATCGATGCTTCTACCCGGCTGTCTGTAGATGTCACGTGGTGGTGACGTTAGCAACACAGTAGCAATACTGTGAAAGAGAAAACTAACTTTTATTGGGCGAACTTGTGCCCGCAAAACAGGCGACACTTATAGCACAACGATAGCGGCGAACACGGTAATAATAATAATAATATTTGGGGTTTTAGGTGCCAAAACCACTTTCTGATTATGAGGCACGCCGTAGTGGATGACTCCGGAAATTTTGACCACCTGGGGTTCTTTAACGTGCACCTAAATCTAAGTACACGGGTGTTTTCGCATTTCGCCCCCATCGAAATGCGGCCGCCGTGGCCGGGATTCGATCCCGCGACCTCGTGCTCAGCAGCCCAACACCATAGCCACTGAGCAACCACGGCGGGTCGCGAACACGGTCGGCGATCGTCGAAAATCTGATCAGCGGGTCAAGCGCGTCGGCTTTTATACAGCAGTCGTCGAATGTTCCAGACTAATCGTTCGGACCCGCGTGCCTTCCACAAAGTTCTACACCATTCGCGTCACGCGATGAAATCAGATAACACAAGGTTCGGCGACAATATCTTCACCTCCTTCCTGCGACCGGGCATTTTCAGAGCATAGTTAGTATCTGAAAGGTTGTGCAACACTTTAACGGGCCCGTCCCATTGAACTTCAAGCTTGTTCTTTCTTGAAGGTTTGAGGATCATTACCTGGTCTCCGGCGTTACACGTGCGAAGCCTCGCATTCTTGTCGTAATCGAATTTGGCGTTCTTTTGAGCTACTCCCATGTTCTTTTCGACTAGTTCTTGGATTGCGCTTAGACGTTCCAGCAGATTTAACACGCATTCAACCACTGTTGGACTCTCTCCTCTTTCCTCCCACATCTCTCTTAACATTCTAAGTGGAGAACGGAGTGTCCTCCCATGCACTAGTTCTGCTGGCGAGAACCCTGTAGCCTCGTGTAACCGTTCGCAAAGCAAACAAAGTTGCCGGCAGACAGTTCTCCCAGTCCTCCTCGTGCTCGTAACAGAGAGCACGCAAAACTCGCTTAAGCACTGAATGCCACCTCTCTACACTGTTTGACTGAGGGTAATAGACGGAACTGTGTATCAATTTTACCCCGCACTTCTGCAAGAATGTGGAAGTCAGTGCGCTGGTGAATACTGACCCTTGATCCGCCTGAATTTCGGCTGGAAACCCAACTCGTGCAAATACTGTCGAAAGCGCGTCTACTACTTCGGTGGAGCTGAGCTCTTTCAGAGGGATTGCTTCTGGAAACTTTGTAGCCGGACACAGCATGGTAAACAAGTACCTGTAACGCGATTTTTTTTTTTTGGTAGAGGCCCTACCGTGTCTATAACAAGTCGTCTGAAAGGTTCTGTTATTAAGGGCACTACCTTTAGTGGAGCTTTCCATGTCTCTCCTGGTTTACCCGAGCGCTGGCAGGCGTCGCATGATCCTACGAAGTTTTCTACGTCTTTGAAACAGTCAGGCCAGTAGTATTCCATAAGCAATCGTTCCTTTGTTTTGTTTATGCCTAGGTGGCCGGACCACCCATTTCCATGACAGAGACTCAAAAGGTCCTCCCTGTACTTAGTAGGTACGACTAACTGATATAGAATCCTACGTACCCTTTCGATCTCTGTAGTGCCGATACAATAATCCTACTCTCTCTTAATGTATCGTCACGTTACGCCTAGCAATGCCTTCTTTAGCTGTGTGGTGTAATTTAGCTAAGCGGTCATCATTCTTTTGCTCCGCTGCCAGTGACTCTCTGTCCACACGTAAGAGCTGATCAAAGTTCTTTGAGGCCGGTGATAGTAATGACCCTGCCTCGCTTGCGAGTGCATCAGCGGGCTCTTCCTGCAGGTGTTAGGAATGGTGGCCTGCCAGGGTGGCAACGTGCAAGTTATTTCAGCCCGCTGCACGTGTTTCGATCCACCCGCGGTGGGGGCGCCCTTCAGAGAACCAGCGAGGACAGCGCTAACCAACCGTGAACTTCCTTTGGAGAACTTGACTATGGCGGCGTTCATCCACCAAGAGCCTCTTTCGGAGAACAGGAGAAAGGCAGCGCTGGAATTTAGAAACGCCGGCTGGGGTCGGGCGTGTCCACCTGGCCACGGGGACGCAGGACAATGGACACCACGGCGACTGCGCTGCAAAGGTCGTCTGCACGCGGAGGGGACACTGAAACCTGTGTGCGCGTGTGTGTGTTTGTAAAATGTCCCACAGAGAGGTAAAACGTCCCGCAGAGAGGCGGCTTGTTTACGCTGACGTCGAACGTTTTGCCTCACCTAGGTATCTAGGGAACACGAAGTGGATATAACGAGCTGTTGGCGGCTAGTGGGAGCTCGTCGTCGTGCTCTGTGCTCGTCAATGTACTCGTGAGCTGTGTGCTCGTTTGCTGTATGCTTCGTCTTGCGGGCTCCATTTGGGAGCCACGCTAGACTGTGTAAATGTATCCCATGTTTAAAATGTAAATCCTGTAAATAAACCCTGTTCACCTAGTTCCTCCCGAGTTCCTCTCTACGACCTTCAACCCTTACAAATGGTGGCAGCGGCGAGATCGTCCGACAACTCCTACAACTGGTAACAGCAGTGGGATCGTCCGACAACGTACGGGGTGAACTTTGACACCCTAGCGATCCGCTCTCATTGAGCTGGTCAGCTGGCGGGCTTTCGTCGACCGTTTTTTCGTCCCTCGAGCCTAGCTCAGATTCGGTTACTGGTTACCTGTTTTGCTGCTTCCGCTGGAGCAGCTTGTGCATTTTCAGCCGAAAGCGACGCGATTTTACGAGCTTTGCCTCGCGCACTGCCTGCACTACGCCCTCTCCCAGTTTAAGCCCTTTGTCACGCAGTAACCGATTCGAACGATTCGAAAAAAAATGTAAGGGTACTGCAGTGACAAAAATTTGGAAACTGCAGCTTCGGTCACTAGCTCCCCTAATGGTCCGCTGATTTTGATTTTGGCCATGGGCAGACACACGCTGTGTTCTACAACCTGTTTGATCCATGCTACTTCTCCGGTGAAGCCATCTACCGTCACCTAAGACGGATGGACAATGACCATCCTGGCGGCACTGTCTCTTAGCACCCGGCATGTTTTGCCATTAACTTGCAGGTCGTGAAGATTTGGGCTTAAAAGTTCCATATTCTCGTCTTTTTCATCTACGTGAGAAAATACTACGATAAGCTTTCCGCAGTTCACAGCGATATGTCCCAGTTTGTGGCACTTATAGCAGCGGATTGTCTAAAAGAGTCAAATTTTCTTTTCTGCTCTTTTTCTACGGATTCTCCGTTAGGTTTCTCCTCGCTCTTTTCTGCGAGCTTTTCCTCCACGTCTACAGGCTCCAATCGTCTAGTCTGCAAACCCCTTTTGAACGGAAATTGTTTCTGCGGTCCATTTCGACCGTCCCAATTACCGTCCTCGGCGTTCAGCTTTCTACGCGTTGCGTACTCTTCGGCTAATTCCGCCGCCCTTTCCACGGTGTTTACATTTCCTCTGTCTTGCACCCACAGCTTCACAGATGGTGGAATGCTTTTGTAAAACTGCTCTAGACACATACATTCAATGATCCTGTCTCTGCTCTCGTACGCTTCGGCGCTTTTCAGCCACTCGACTAGGTTTGCCTTTAAGCTATATGCAAACTCCGGATACCCCTCGCTATCTTTCCTGGCTGTGCTCCTAAACCTTTGCCGAAAAGCTTCGGCTGAAAGGCGGTATTTCTTCAGGAGACTAGCCTTAACTTTCGCATAGTCATATGCATCCTGTGCACTGAGTCTGGCGATTACTTCCGCCGCCTCACACGGCAACATAGACAGCAACCGCTGTGGCCATGTACTTGGACCGAAGTTCATCTTCTCGCAAGTCCTTTCAAAATTGCTTAGGAACGAGCCTATGTCGGTCCCGATCTCAAATGGCTTTAATCGCCTGTCCATGCGATATGATTCTGCCTCACTTGATCGTCTCAGAGCCCCTTCACTTCCTTGAGACAACTCCAAACGTTTGCTTTCAAGTTGCATTTTTTAAACTCGCGTTCCTCTCTCCCTCTCTGTCCCGTTCTTCTCGTTTTTTCACAAGTTCCAACCCCATTTCAATTTCTTGCTCACTGGCCTGTTCAGAAATTAGCTTCAGTAACTCCGATTTTAGCATTTCCTTGCGTACATCTAGGCCCAGTTCCTCACCAACAAGCAACAATTCGTATCTCAGCAGTGTCCTTAACTCCATGATTGCTGCTTTACTTACTGCCTTGGCCCTGCTCGCTAAACCTACCTAGTGTTTGGATCCCACCGATGGCATCGGTTGTTGGGAACTCGGCGCTGACGCCCGTGGTTGTACCTGGGTCGCAAGCCCCAAGGGTAGCGTTGGCCTGGCGGCCTGGGGTACAACGGGAAGCATCCGAAGGTCCCGGCAAAGTATGAGTCGACTGGTAACAACAAAACAACTTGTTTATTTTAACATCGCAAAGAGTTGGCGGTCAGGTTGACCGAAGTAGAGAGACGGGAGAGCACTTTACTCAACAGAAGAAATCGGAGCCCTCCTCTTGGCGTCCGGGGGCAGCTGTTTTTATACTCTCGCAGTTGAGGGCAAGAAGGAACCCCTCAATAGACGAGCACGTGATTGTACAATGGGCTAATGGTGACGCACACTGTCGTAGCGCCGCCGGTCGGGCACAAAGACTGGGAGGAGAGGGTAACTTCGGCTCTCGTAGCGCCTCTGGTCGGGCACAATGACTGGAAGGAGAGGGTGACCCCCTGCTGTCGCATCGCCGCCGTTCGGGCACAATGGCACATACACTCACACACGCACATGAAGACACGTGGCATCGGAACATGCCTGGAAACGCCTGGAAACGCCTGGCGGGGAGCGTTGCGGCGACGCCGAACGGGCCAAAATGTCTGCCGCCCCGCCGCAGTCGCGCCTGGAAACGCCTGGAAACGCCTGGCGGGGAGCGTTGCGGCGACGCCGAACGGGCCAAAATGTCTGCCGCCCCGCCGCAGTCGCGCCTGGAAACGCCTGGAAACGCCTGGCGGGGAGCGTTGCGGCGACGCCGAACGGGCCAAAATGTCTGCCGCCCCGCCGCAGTCGCGCCGGCAAAACCGCGCGTCGCAGGCGAAACGCAACAGACCGCCCCGCCGGGGGAAGGAGATCCCGATGGACAGGGGACTGCATCCGCTGTCCGGAGGGATGTCGCTCGATGATGCTCATAACCGAAGTCGGGCGTCCCTCGACGTTTCTTGAGCGCAGCGCACAGAGAAGGCCTCGTTCTCTCGTTCAGGTTCGCACGGGACACTGCAAAGTGACTTCGGGAGAGTTCACATTTTTGTTCTCGTTCCCGGCAAGCGTTAGAACTACGCTGAAACTCAACCGCTCAGTCAGCAAGCACGGCACAACCCTCACTAAGCCCTGCCAGGCTCTTTCCCCTTTTTATACCACTGCCTAGTTCCTTACAGTAGTCTAGCATCACTCAGAACGCGTCCACAAATTGGAAAATTGCACTAGAAAGCATATCATCACTTTGAAACACTAAACAAAAGCAATATGTTAAAAAAAATCCTGCCTCAGGAAGAAAAACATCAGTAACAAACAATTTTGAGGCTGATTCCTACGTTAGGGGCTTCGACTTAAGCCATCGGCGTTACCGTTGAGACTCCCCTTTTTGTAACGCACCTCAAAGGAATATTGTTGTAAAGCGAGGCTCCAGCGCAGGAGGCGGCCATTTTTGGGAGAGATGGTCTGCAGCCATTGGAGAGGGCAGTGATCCGTCTCAATGATAAACCTCGAGCCGGCTAGATAGCATGACAATTTCTGAACGGCCCACACGAGACATGCACACTCTTTCTCGGTGGCGCTATACGCCTGCTCACGACTGGTCAGCTTACGACTAGCATACAGGACGGGGTGTTCTACTTCTCCCTTTTCCCGTTGGCACAGTACAACGCCCATGCCTCGCTCACTAGCATCGCACTGAACAATGAACCCTTTTGTATAGTCTGGCGATCGTAGCACAGGCTGGTTTGTTAGGGCACTCTTTAGGGCGCTAAAAGCTCTTTCCTTTGTCTCGTCCCAGACGACTGTTTGAGGCTCTGACTTTCTTAGAGCATCCGTCAGGGGAGCCGCGATATCAGAGTACCTGGGGATGTACCTCTGATAGTAGCCGGCGACACCTAAGAACGACCGAATATCGGTCTTTGTGCGCGGTTGCGGAAAGTCTCGCACAGCGGCCACTTTTATTTCAGAGGGGCGGCGACGACCCTGACCAATCACGTGACCGAGGTAGACAACCTCGGCCTGTGCTAACTGGCACTTAGGAGCCTTGACTGTCAAGCCCGCTTCGCGCAGGCGGGTTAGCACTGCCCGCAAGTGTGCCATATGCTCAGACCAGGATGCGGAGAATATCGCTACGTCGTCTAGATACGGTAAAGCGAATTCTTGCTGTCCCCGCAACACTTTATCCATGAGGCTTGAAAAACAGTATGGCGCGTTCTTCAAACCAAAACTCAACACTTTAGGACGGAATGTTCCCATTGGTGAAATGAACGCCGCATACCTACTAGCCTCTTCTGTAAGTGGAACCTGCCAATAACCCCTGACAAGATCTAGGGTGGAAATAAACTGAGCGCTACTAACTTTCTCAAGGCGCTCCTCGATGTTAGGGATCGGATAAATTTGATCCTTAGTGATGGAATTAAGCCTGCGGTAGTCGACGCAAGGACGAGGTTCCTTGCCCGGTACCTCAACTAAAATCAAAGGGGAGGTATAATCACTCTCACCTGCCTCAATAACACCGAGCTGTAGCATTTTCTTTACCTCAGCCTCCATAATATCGCTCTGGCGGGGTGACACCCGATACGCCTTGGATCGTACTGGCTCTGGGGAGGTAAGTTCTATATCATGAGTAAGTACAGAAGTCCTACCAGGCCTCTCAGAGAACAGACCTTGAAACTCTTGTAATAGCTGGTGTAGTTCGGTTTTCTGCTCGGGCGACAGCGGTGCTTTACTGATAAGGTCACTAATGACTTGACCGGTGTCTTCCCTGTTCGTCACTGAGCCTAGTCCCGGAAGCTCGACCGGAAGCTCTTCAGGAACGTTTACCATCATGCACACCACTGCTTCCCTTTGTCTATAAGGTTTGAGCAGATTACAGTGGTAAACTTGCTGTGCTTTCCGCTTTCCTGGCAGACTTACCACGTAGTTAACGTCCGACAGTTTCCGAACAATTCGTGCTGGGCCCTCCCACTGCACGTCTAGTTTGTTGTTTAGCGATGTGCGCAATATCATGACCTCATCGCCCACCTCAAAACGACGGGCCCTGGCTGTCCGATCATAATAAACCTTGGCCCTCTGCTGGGCCTTTGTCATTGCTTCACCTGACAACTCCTGTGCCCTTCTTAAGCGTTCGAGGAGCTTAAGTACGTACTCCACCACGACTGGGTCGTCGCCCCTACCTTCCCACGATTCTCGAAGCATGCGAAGCGGAGATCGAAGCGAGCGACCGTACACCAGTTCAGCTGGCGAAAACCCCGTAGCCGCATGCGGCGCGGTCCTTAAAGCAAACATCACCCCAGGCAGACACAGCTCCCAGTCAGTTTGATGTTCAAAACACAAGGCTCTCAACACGCGCTTCATGACGGAGTGGAGCTTCTCAACGGAATTCGACTGTGGGTGGTACACTGAGCTGTGTAGCAGCTTTACCCCACACCTTTCGAGAAAAGTTGTTGTCAAAGCGCTAGTAAACACTGTGCCCTGATCTGATTGGATTTCCGCAGGAAAACCAACTCGCGCAAATATGGACAGTAGTGCATTGACTATCTCAACTGAGCTGAGTTCTTTAAGCGGCACTGCTTCAGGGAACTTTGTCGCTGGGCAGATCACAGTCAAAATGTGTCTGTACCCCGTGGCTGTTACCGGCAGAGGTCCCACTGTATCAATAACGAGCCGTCTAAAAGGCTCCGTAATGATAGGTACCAATTTCAACGGCGCCCTCGATTTGTCCCCTGGTTTGCCCACCCGCTGACAGGTGTCACATGACCTCACGAAGTGGTCTGCGTCCCGAAAACACCCTGGCCAATAGTACTCTTGCAAGAGACGGTCCTTAGTTTTCTTAACTCCTAGGTGTCCGGACCACGAACCCCCGTGTGACAAGCGCAACAGATCCTGACGATAGCATTGAGGCACGATCAGCTGATCGAACTCCACTCCTCGGCGGTCTAGATACTTCCGGTACAGGACTCCACCTCTTTCCACAAAACGCGCAGTTTTCCTTGCGATACCTTCTTTGACATTGCAGCGCACGTTTTCCAGGCTGCCATCCTTTTTTTGCTCGGCTATCAAAGCCGACCGGCTGACTTTTAGCAACCTATTAAGTCCGTCTGACGTAGGCGCGATGAGCAAATCAGTAGATAGCTCTTCTAACTTTCCCGCATCGGGATTTTCCTCTCCGGTATCTGGTGCCTTTAACGTTACAGACTCAAGTTTATTCAGTTCGGGCGTGCTCTGAATATCAGCTTGCTGCGCCTCTGACCCTTTTTCGTTGTTTGATAACGTCGGCCCCGCAACTACCGCCTTTGCAGCGAGCTCCCGAACCTTCGATCTGGTTAAGGCCTGAACACTAGCTTCACCAAACAAAAGCCCCTTCTCGCGCAGGAGGTGATCGGACCTGTTTGAAAATAGGTACGGGTACTGGGGGGGCAGCATAGATGACACTGCCGCCTCCGTCTCAAGCGCTCCGAAAGGTCCTTCAATAAGCACTTTTGCTACCGGCAGACACACGCTATGAGCTTCCACGGCTTGCTTGATCCACGCGCACTCGCCCGTGAACATATGGGGTTCTACGTAAGACGGGTGAACTACATCCATCGTAGCTGCGGAATCGCGAAGCACTCGGCACTCTTTCCCGTTCACGAGGAGGTCTCGCATGTAAAGCTCGAGAAGCTTCATGTTCTCGTCAGTGCTGCCTATTGAAAAAAACACAACTTTTGGTGTTGTTTCCGGACACTGCGCCGAAAAGTGACCCGGCTTCTGGCACGTATAACAAACGCGCGCTTGCCTCATCTCGAACCGCTTTCTGCGTTCGGCTTCGGCTGCCGCCGTCTCCTTAGGTTCGGTCGCACTGCTTCCACTCGCATCCGCACTACGCGTGTTCCCCTTTGCTCTCATGGGTGTGAACTTCGGCCTCTCAAACTTCGAGCCAAATTCACCCTTTTGACCGTCCTTAGCTCCGCGAGCCCGACGCGTCACAAACTCCTCGGCTAGCTCAGCGGCTTTAGCCACCGTACAAACGTCTGGCCTATCCAAGACCCAGTATCGCACGTTCTCCGGTAACCGACTATAAAACTGTTCTAGCCCGAAACACTGCAGAACTTTATCGTGGTCACCGAACGCTTTCTCTTCTTTGAGCCACTCCTGCATGTTTGACATAAGCCTATACGCAAACTCTGTATATGACTCACTTCTGCCTTTCTCATTTTCCCGAAACTTCCGACGGAACGCCTCCGCAGACAGCCGGTACTTCTTTAGAAGACTCGATTTCACTGTGTCGAAATCCTCTGCCTCCTCTCTATCCAAGCGAGCGACTACGTCGGCCGCCTCGCCGGGTAACAAAGTGAGCAAGCGCTGTAGCCACGTTTCCCGAGAGAACCCCTGCTTCTCGCACGTTCGCTCAAAGTTAACCAGGAACAAACCAATGTCCTCTCCAAGCTTAAACGGCCGCATCAGGTCAGTCATTTTGAACAATACGCGTTCTCCTGCACCGTGTGCCTGACTTCCATTACGAGCGCGTTCCATCTCTACCTCAAGACGCTTCATTTCCAAAGCGTGTTGACGGTCACGCTCTTCTTTTTCTTTCTGCTCTTTAAGTTCGCGCTCCTGTTTCTCTTTTTGCTCTTTAAGTTCGCGCTCCTGTCTTTTTGACCTCTCCTCAATAGTCTCAAGGCATTCCGACAGCTCGTCATCCTCAGCCTCTAACTCAAGAATAGCCTTTAGCAGTTCAGGTTTTCTTAGTTTGTCTGAGACATCCAGACCCAATTCTCTTGCAAGCTCCAACAATTTCGGTTTGCGCAACGACTTCAAATCCATGGCTGCTCTGAATGCTGCTTTCTCTACTGCTTACCATTGTCTTGCCGCAAACTAACCCGGCAGCAACGACAACCACAATTACCAGCTCTGTTTCTGACACTAACAAAAGCCTGGCAAAGCTCAGAAGAAGAAAGTCCCGCACTCACCAAACCTCGCAGGCAGGAATTCAGCGCAGTCGTTCCGCTGCAGGCAACCAGTCATCACACAGGGCTCGTTGCACTGCTCCCGGATCGTCGTTGAGCTGCTCAGCATACAGTCAACTGCATCTCTTCGCTGCTGGCCTCCGTTGTCGCGATCTCACCGCTGGCAGACAGTTGTTTGGATCCCACCGATGGCATCGGTTGTTGGGAACTCGGCGCTGACGCCTGTGGTTGTACCTGGGTCGCAAGCCCCAAGGGTAGCGTTGGCCTGGCGGCCTGGGGTACAACGGGAAGCATCCGAAGGTCCCGGCAAAGCATGAGTCGACTGGTAACAACAAAACAACTTGTTTATTTTAACATCGCAAAGAGTTGGCGGTCAGGTTGACCGAAGTAGAGAGACGGGAGAGCACTTTACTCAACAGAAGAAATCGGAGCCCTCCTCTTGGCGTCCGGGGGCAGCTGTTTTTATACTCTCGCAGTTGAGGGCAAGAAGGAACCCCTCAATAGACGAGCACGTGATTGTACAATGGGCTAATGGTGACGCACACTGTCGTAGCGCCGCCGGTCGGGCACAAAGACTGGGAGGAGAGGGTAACTTCGGCTCTCGTAGCGCCTCTGGTCGGGCACAATGACTGGAAGGAGAGGGTGACCCCCTGCTGTCGCATCGCCGCCGTTCGGGCACAATGGCACATACGCTCACACACGCACATGAAGACACGTGGCATCGGAACATGCCTGGAAACGCCTGGAAACGCCTGGCGGGGAGCGTTGCGGCGACGCCGAACGGGCCAAAATGTCTGCCGCCCCGCCGCAGTCGCGCCTGGAAACGCCTGGAAACGCCTGGCGGGGAGCGTTGCGGCGACGCCGAACGGGCCAAAATGTCTGCCGCCCCGCCGCAGTCGCGCCGGCAAAACCGCGCGTCGCAGGCGAAACGCAACACTAGGAAAACACAACCTAGCTAACAATCAACAATCTAGCTTCCCTACTGTTCTAAACAGAACAACCACAAAATGAAGTCTAGAGTCAAAGCAAGAACCAAGCACTCACCGCAGACACAGCACCACGTCGCAAAGTCCATCTCACCGCTGTCAGCCAGTTGTCAGGTTTGGGGGCTCAATCCCATCGCTCGTAATCAGTTGTCAAGGTTGGAGTTCGGCATGAATTAGAAGGTAGCTGGCCCATGCCATCGTCCAAATTATCCACGCTGAGAACGTTGATGAAGGAAAGGACTGCTTCTCATCGAGAACGAGGAATATGGGTTTATTTACAATATTTACATGCAGTTCATAAGTCTAGCATGACTGCGAGAGAAAGTACACTGAGCAGCCGCACAACAGCGGTTTATAAACACTAGCTCGGTCCTCCCTCGATCCCTAGGTGAGGGAAACGTTCGACCAGTCATCGTAGACGAGCCGCCTTTGAGCGGGAGGGCTTACACACACACACTTCCGCACCGGTTTCACGGGCCCCACCGAGGACAGACGGTCTTCGCAGGACTCGGGGCTTACGTCAGGAAAGGCGCATCTTATTCCCCGAGCTGACCTCCGCAGCGTGGCCCCCGGTTCTCCTTTGTCTTGCGTGTTGAAAGACGCGTGGGACGTTGCAGCCAAATACGTTCTCTCGGGAACTCCCCCGCTCGCGGCAGACCAGGTCGGCGGTGGCGTGTTTAGTCACAAAGCATGGTTCGTCGAACGTTTCTCGGCAATCCCGCGACGTAGAGTGGCGGACGCGGCGCATCGTCCTGCGGACACAGTAGACTTGTGACGCCGTTTGGCTAGAGGGTTGCGGTGGCTTTCCAGGAAAAGTCGACGCCGCTCTCGCACCTGGGTGGCAAAACTTGCACCTCAGCGGGCCGTTCTTAACACTACCATATTGGCGGCGAGGAGTTACGGAGTCGCCATCTATCGGAAGCGCCTCGCTGGCGTAGTATGAGGGATCATGCGGCGCGCTCCTCATAGGTTTTGCTGTCAGCATCACTGAAAACACCACGCGTGAGCTCTCCCGGACATTTCTATAAGTACTTTCGAAACGAGAGAAGTTTTTTACTGTCTAAATAATAATCTTGGGCAAACTGAAAGCACAGAATCGTTTACAGACGCTATCTCTTTACCGAATACGTACAGTGAACGCCTCTGCGCGCGGTCGCCGCGATGGAGTCTCCCGAACCGGCTTCTTGAGTGAAAGGTAGCCAAACACTGAGAGTAAACTATGTGAAATATGTTGTTATATAGAGTGGGCTGTCTGTATAACCAAATGGGGCATAACAGAATGAAGCCTCAATGCAGCGATCGCACGGTTTCGCAGCGACCGACTGCGCGTCTGCATGCATGTCCGCGCACAACGTTTTGCTTTCGCTGTGAGCGCGTTTTCGCACCGTGCCATGAGCTTTAGGCCGCATAATATGAGCATTTAACAGTATGCAAGCAACCATTGTTGCGTGGGCGCTATCAGAGCTGTTCAAAATAATTTTATTGTAGAGACTTCGACGTCAAGGGGACTGTGATGAACCTGGTTGAGCAGGCCTTTGCTCAACCAGGTTAAGATCCTGCGCAAGTGCAATAACGTAAAAGCACGAGAACTTCTAGAGGCATATTATATAAAAAAGAAGGGACAAGCATGCATCAGTGACACATCGGTCATGCTTTACAATAGGGAGGCACGTTTCCTAGATAATATGTTTAGCTGAGTCACACCATTGGTTTTTTCTGATTTTGTGTTTTTTTTCTTCTTTTCTGCTGCTGATACCCTGATGCGCCTGCACTGGCATGGTCTGATATTTAAGTGTTTTCTTCGAATAAACCTCAGTTGTTAGTTTGCGTCTGTCCTGTATTCTTACTTGTGATCGTCTACAAAGCGCAACCAATCTTTCCAAATAAAATGTGATGTGCCATCGCGACGATTCAATATTTGTTTTCTTATAAATTCTTGGACGTTTCCATATTATTGCTCGAGTTGCGTCGCACTGTATGTTTATCGGTGCTCTCAGCGTGCGATTCCCGCTGCTTCTTTTTTGTAATCCAGTGCATTAATTCATAACACGTACAAACATGGCCATATACCATGCCTTTATTTAATGTGCGTCTTACCGCTCCCTTTCCATTCCAGTGAACTTGCCAGTATCTATAGCATCGACAAGTTCATAGACCAAACCGTCATGACATTAGTCGGGCGAGCGTCTCAGCGCGCGTTTTCCGAACATCGCAGACCCGGCGCCGTAGCAGAAATCTTCCTCGCGTCTGTGCTTGCTGCATACCCGAGTTGTAGCCGATGACTGTTTGCCGGTTATATGTTTCGCGAGCCAAGCTTCACCAAGCTTCTTGTCCTGCGGCTACGTGTGAATAAGGCTGACACCGGGCTCCGTTGCGTACGTCCGGCAATGCGGCACCGAGCAGTAGCCTACCATGTCGCGTGCCTTCAAAGGCAGCCACTACCTATTCTAGTGCTTTCAAGCGTTGTAATGTAAACACTGGAAGCGGGAAAATTTCTCCACTAAATGAGGACCGCAGCGTACGAGGGAATTTAAACTCTCGCTTCGAAGCAGCCGACGCAGCCGCTATGTCCACGTGATCCCTAATACCACGTCACGCCGACGGTGGCGCCAGCTTTTCCAGTGATGGAGCTCGAGGCCAATGGGTCCCGCCTACCACCTAGGCCTAACGGGGAATGGCCAGACTCGGACAAAGCCGGTACGTTTACTACTCTTGCCAAGAATTCAAAATTTGCACCCCTACTCCATGCAAAAGAGAACACTTTGAAAACACTAGATAATAAAACGAAAAGACTACTTAGCTACGAACGAAGCTTGGAATGAAGCTTGGACACAGGACCGTCCGCCACATCCACCCAGCAGCAAAGCCCTGATTTAAGCCCCAACTTAAATTGTGAGCGTGTAGGCAGTGTAGGCATGTGTAGGCGTGGCATGAGGATGGCAAATATTTTCAACGTGTTCTCGGTGTTCTGTTGGTCTTTATTACATGGTTCTGTTCTCATGTGTTCTTTATTCCATGGTGTTCTCGTGTCGTGTG
Organism: Dermacentor variabilis; assembly: GCF_050947875.1. NCBI lineage: Eukaryota > Metazoa > Arthropoda > Arachnida > Ixodida > Ixodidae > Dermacentor > Dermacentor variabilis. Next base: position 198,608,807 of record NC_134573.1, read on the forward strand.
ATCCTTTTATATCGTCTCGGTCGCTGCCGTAATTAGTCGGTTTGGCCGGTTTAGCAATCTGGTTCATGGGGAAACGGTCTTCGCCTGTAAATTTAATGTGCTAGAGTTGTAGAATGTGCTGTTAGTCCCGTGTTTGGATGACTAGTTTTATGGTGGTGTGGTTCGCGTGAATGCTTCGCTGCTTTCGCAAGTAGTAGATGGCAGTAGTACTTGTGTTGTCGCAGCCTCTTTCCCGCACTAAACAGTCAGGGCAGGAACAAGCATCATAACGTCCCTCGATGGTCGTGCGCCGTCAATCTCCTGGACTATTGGCCAATACATGCTGGGCGCCTTTGTGATCTATGTATGTGTGACACTGCGTGTTTGCACCAACTCTGACAAATAAGGAGTGTTGAAAGCGGTGCCGTGCTGTTTCTGTTACCTGCTTGGCCCACCTGTTTTGTTTACAAACCCACCTGAATATTTGCTGTTGTGGCATGTAGATTTGCCCCATTCTATTTATACAAAGATACCATGCACTCAATTGCTGGCCGCCTATGGTTATTTTATAATTTTGCTGCAATATCTTAGCCTGAAGTATATGTTACTTTCGAAACACATTTGCATGTTCCTACGAATTGTTAGTTTACATGCTAAACATGGTGGTAGTAACAACTTCATTGAAAATCCGGCAAATTTCTTGGCCTGGGCCGCCCCTCAGTAGGTCCGGAGATGCTGTCTGCTCGCCGCCTCACGGCCTTGCTGGATGGCCCATAGTTGATCTTGGAGGTTTAGTTGTGCAGCGTGGCTGTCCACCGTGCCGCAGCTTCATCTGGGGAGTCTGTGTTTCCTCTGCCTATGACCTCACATTGCCAGAGAATGTGTATAAGATGCGTGAGCCCTGCCGCATAGTTTGCAGTTATCGTCTGAATAAATGTCTGGATATGTCCTCTTGAGATGAACGGGGTTGCGAAAGGTCTTGGTTCGTAACTGCCTCCATTTACCGCTTGGGCCCTGTCGAGGGGTTAGGGGCTGGATAAACACGCCTGGAGTTCTGATAAAATTTTGAAATGTCACAGCACTTGGTCATTCTGTCCCTCTCTGTCCATGCCTCCGTTGGATTTCCAAACCCCAGAGAGGATCCTTCTACGCATACGGTAATTATTACATTAAATTAATTTGCATGTAATTTTACAATTATTTACAATATTTAATTTTATGATTAATAATTACATCACTAATTACATTTACTTAGGGCAGGTAGTGACTGCGGATCCGGATCACGAGACTGAAATAATCTTAAGAATAAGAATGGGCTGGGGTGCGTTTGGCAGGCATTCTCAGATCATGAACAGGTTGCCATTATCCCTCAAGAGAAAAGTGTATAACAGCTGCGTCTTACCAGTACTCATGTCCGGGGCAGAAACCTGGAGGCTTACGAAAAGGGTTCTACTTAAATTGAGCACGACGCAACGGGCTATGGAAAGAAGAATGATGGGTGTGACATTAAGGGATAAGAAAAGAGCAGATTGGGTGAGGGAACAAACGCGAGTTAATGACATCTTAGTTGAAATCAAGAAAAAGAAATGGGGCATGGGCAGGACATGTAATGAGGAGGGAAGATAACCGATGGTCATTAAGGGTTACAGACTGGATTCCAAGAGAATGGAAGCATAGCAGGGGGCGGCAGAAAGTTAGGTGGGCGGATGACATTAAGAAGTTTGCAGGGACAACATGGCCACAATCAGCACATGACCGGGGTAGTTGGAGAAGTATGGGAGAGGCCTTTGCCCTGCAGTGGGTGTAGCCAGGCTGATGATGATGATGACACTAAGTCAATCTTTCAGTTGTCTACAGCATTAGTAATATATGAAGAGCCGCTTACAAAGCGCAGCTCCGAGTTGTTCCACGTGGAACTAAGTATAATACAGGTAATTCTCAAGCACAAGTCTCTACAGCACATAGTTACCTTTGTACATGTGGAAATGTCTTGACAATTGTCTAAAAATGGGAAATATACTGTGTTATCTACTGCATACATCTGAACTGAATAATCTTCTTTGTTATTTCTACAGAAGGAAAGTGTACATCCTCCAGTGTGTAGTTATTTGGGTCCATTCATATCAGAACTATATCCAAGTTTGTATAAGGAAGTAATAATTCTCCCAGGGGAAGATGATGTGTCATGCTGTCCTCTCGTGTCATAAGTAGCACTTGCTACCATTGTTATCTGTAATGTCCGCATGATGGAGCTGTGACCTCCATGTCTGTGCATCTGTATGCATTAGGCCAATCAGGTGGGATCATGCCACCTGTGTACCACCAATCATGATCACACCACTTGTGTAACAGCTAATAGCATGATGCAATTTGTCCTTGAAATACTACATAAGTTGAATAAAGACCACGTTGGCCAGACCCTCTCACCCGCAACAAGCGTCTCCGCCAACCTCACCGCGTGGTCCTCTCCGATGCTAGGGCCCTCCGCCAGCCGGCTTAGGATGCAACACCACACTAAGGAGACAGCTGACACAGCTTTGAGGCCATGTAACGGAACATGTTTCTAGCCATCTGGAAGCCTTACGGAAGATGCTTCTGCAATGTGACGCCACCTTGCAGCACACATTATTTCTGTATTTTAAGTGCTTGTGCCTGCAAAGTGTCTGTTTTCGTGTGCACAGACAACCTTTCTGTCTTCTTTCCGAGCGTCCTGCTCAGCCGCCACCTTGTTTGGACAGGACAGTAGCCTAAATCATTTTTGAGTTTGATGCTATCTTCGCAAAGCTGTCTACTTTGACGTCTGTGTAAGAATTGGAACAAGGCTTAAAATAGCCACTGTCCACTTAGCTGTCTACTTTTCCATCTTCGGAAAGTATTGGAACACAGCCACTGTAGTCGTCATTGTTTACTCGCACTTCCAGAACTGGCAGTGGCCGCTCCACCAGCGGCCTTTCCAAACACAAGCTAGGCCACTCATACCACTTATGAAGATGCACCCAAGTAATCAAGCAGGGTAAAAAAAAAAATGTTAAGACACTTTTTCATTTCAAATATTTATTTAAAACAAAGAACAAAATATGAAGTCATACATGCAAATAGAGTGGGCCCTGATCACAATGCATCGCCATGCTTTGGCATTGCACGACAAGTCTTTGCCACCAATAACAGAAACAACAAATATGTACAAACACTGTGCTGTTTTTCTTTGGCTTAATGGATTGCCTATTAGCACAGAGAATGACTGACGGCATCTTAGTAACAATGCATATGAAAAGGATATCTATTATTTTCTAGAACAAAAACATTTTGTCACATATTTTATCTGCGTTGCGCACTGCTCAGAAATAAAGTTGCATTGCGCAATAATCTAAGTATCTTTGTTCACAAGCCATTTGGCAATGTTCTCATATACCACAAATGTTATCGCAGTGGCCGGCGTCACGCGGAGTGTGTTCGGAACTAAGCCCTTGTAAAAGCCTTTGTAGCCTTCAAATCGCCAAGTCCTTGATATGCACTGGACGATGCCGGCGTACTTCTTATGCTGATCCTGTAATCTTGCCCTCACTACCTGATAAGGGTACGTCGCAGTGGTCGCAAAAAGTTTCGAGAGGGCAGCAAACACCAAGTACTCCAGCGTGCCTAGCTGTTTGCGGGCGTCGCCTCGATGGTGCCTGTGGTAGAATTTCTTCATTTCCTCGTAAGCCATAAACTGCAGCGCACCGTGCGACACGCCGAAGACGCCTGGGATGAAACCTCGGTAAAGGCCCGCAACTCCGTCGATGCGGTAGATTTTCCTCAGGGCGTCAAACGTGCTCTTATATAGAAGTTCCTCCGGCAGTTGCGACGTTGTGTACTGAAGGCACATTCTCGTCTTCACGACCCATATCGGATTCGTCATGAGCAGCGTCATAATTCCAGCCTCGGCGGCCGCCTGCATGTGCTGCCCCGGTCCGAGATGTTCGGTGCGAACACTTAATGACATCTGAGATTTGATAGCGTTGTAGAAGAAGAAGTAAAATCCCCAGGAGGCACCAGCGCCGATGCAGTTGGGCGTCACGCCTCTGTAGAATCCAATGATGCCTTCTTGCCTGAATATCGTAACAACCGCGTTGAGAAACCCGCGGTAGTGAGGCCTGCTTGACACCGCACCGTCATTCACTGCGAGCCTTATTTTCAACAGGTCAAACGGATGTACGGCTAAGGTTGAGGCTACACCACCGGATATTCCAGCGATGAGATGACCGGACTTCACATGGGACAGGAACGACAAAACATTTGCTGGTTTGTGACAATCACCGTTGCCGGTGCATTCGCGCGACATCTTTAAGCTGGACATAGTTTCGGCCTTACGCCAATCCACTCCAAACTCACCCGTCCGGCGAAGACTGCTTGAACGGCTTGATAAGCGACGTATGTGCACGAACGCTAACGTACAGTACGTACATCAGTTGAGTTCACTGTGGTGATGCGATCACATAGAATAAAGAACCAGCGATCACGCTACAACACAGCTATAATGCTATAGTAACCTCATAGAATAAAGAACTGTAATCTGGCTAGAACCACAGAATTTAGAACCAACGCTAGAACGCATTGCAACCACTCTCCTTGATTGCAACCGATGCATAGCCGATGCGACTTCCTCTCATCTGGATGGATGGATGGCAGCTATACCCTTCGTAACGGGCGGCGGCTGACGCCACCTAGCCTTTTGCTCCCCCTCCTATTTTTTTTTCTTTCTTTATATCTTCTTCTCCTTAAACTAGTTTTCACTCCCCTCCTACCCCCAAAATAACTGTCTAAAAAAGCATAGGAAACATTATCTCCCCGATTTATGGTATTATCTCTCCCTTGACTTCCTCCACCAATCCTCTAGCCTCCCCTTCGTTACTGCCACTCTTTTCTCGTCTATTTGCCCTCGTTCCCCGGGAAAACCCAATGCCCCTTCCATATCTACCACTTGTTCCCTCTGCCAGATTCGGGCGAAGGTCTGTGCATCTCAGCACTATATGCTCTGTGGTCTCCATTTCGGCTCCGCAAGCTGTGCACCAAAGGTCCACGTCTTCAAATTTAGCCCTGTATGTTTTCTTTCTCAAAACCCCCGTCCTAGCTTCGAATGATAGTGAGCTGCCCCGCGAGTTATCAAATAAGAGCTCTCTCTTAATCTCCTGTTTTTGTGACCTATACATAGATAGCGCTGGCTTTCCGAGCATTCTTTCTTCCCACATTTTTCTTTCCGCCTCCTTCACCTCCTTTCCCACACTAGAAACACGTTGGGCACCCTCCCTCGGCTGTAGGTATCTATCCCTGAGCTTCCTCGTTCTGAGTGTCCACTTTGTGTTCAAACTTTTCATGTATAGATATTTGTACACTTTTCCTGCCCACTTTTTTTCCTCCAGTGCTGGGAGTCTCTGTTCATATTTTAGCTTACTTATTGCCTCTCTACCTTCGAATGACATCCATCCCATGTCCCCCTGCACTCCCTCATTAAGGGTGTTCCCGTGCGCTCCTAAGGCCAACCTGCCTACACTTCTCTGTCTCGTTTCCATGCATGCCTGAACTTCCGATTTCATGCACAATACTGAATTTCCGAATGTGAGGCCAGGTACCATAACCCCTTTCCATACGCCCCTAACCACCTCGTACCTGTTATAGTTCCATAGTGCCTTGTGTTTCATTACAGCTGAGTTCCTTTTCACTTTTTCAATCGTAATTTTTACCTGTTCTTCCAAGTACTTTTTGCCCTCGTTTAGCCATATGCCCAAATACTTGTATTTTTCAACATGATCAATCTTAGTGCTTTGTATTTCCAATGGTTCCCCCCTTTCTTCATTGTATACTATTATCCCAGACTTCTCTCTACTGAATTGCAGTCCCAATTTTTCTCCCTCCTCTCCACATATGCTCATTAGTTCCTGTAACCCTACTCGGGTGTCAGCAAGCAGTACAATATCATCTGCATACATCAGTCCGGCTGGTACTTGAGCTACCTTCTGCCCTTCCAGCATATAGCTTATGTCGGTTCCTATTGTGCTCTGTTCTAGTCTCTTTTCCATTTGGCTCATGTAAATCATAAAAAGCAGAGGCAACAATGGACAGCCCTGCCTGAGACCTCTTCTTATTTTAGCTGGCTTTGTAGTTTCCCCCTGCCATGTTATCTCTACCTCATTATCTGTATAAACTTGTTGTAGGAACCCAATCACCTTTCTATCTAGACCATATTCCCTCAACTGGCTCCATAACGTTTCTCGGTTTACATTATCATAGGCTCCTCTAATGTCTAAAGAAGCTATTCATAGCGGTTTCTGCCTGGCTGCCGCTATCTCTATGCACTGTGTTATAACAAATAAATTATCATCTAGCCTTCTGTACCTTCTAAATCCATTCTGCAGTTCTCCCAAGATCTCTTCACGTTCTGCCCATTCCTCCATTCTTTTTCACCATCTGCATTGCTACTCTTTATATGACTGATGTGACAGCTATTGGCCTGTAGGATTTAATGTTGTCCTTGCTTCCCTTACCTTTGTAAACTAATATCATTCTGCTTGATTTCCAGTCCTGTGGAACATCTCCCCCTACTACTATTTGTTCAATAAGTTGTCGTAACTTTAATTTACTTTTCTGGCCTAATATGCTTATCAATTTCATAGGTATGCCATCAGGTCCTGTCGCTGTTCCCACGGGGACCTTGCGTTCAATTCTGTCCCATTCCTTACTTGTCATCCCTCTGTACTCCTCCTCTAATTCTGTCCTGCCGTTGTCATTGTTCTCCATTTCGCTACCCACTGGCTCTGTAAATGCTGCCTCTATTGTTAACCTAATATATTCCTGAGCTTCCTCTCCCTCTACCTTTGTGTCTTCTGGTGTGGTCAGTGAGTGCTGAACCACCTCTGTCTTCTTACTCTGTTGCCTTATGTGTTCCCAAAATTTCTTAGATGCATTTCTGTCCTTTTTTTCGTATCTCTAACAACCACTGTACCCCAACTTTTGCTATCTTGGCTTGAATTAATGCTAATGCTTCTCTTTTCATTGCAAGGTAATCCTCCCATTTTGTCTCCACCTCTTCTGGTGTGGCTCCCCTTTGCTTTGCTGCTCTGTGTTTTCTGCACGCTACTTTGCGTTGCTCTATGGCCTCCTTAACTTCTCGGTCCCACCAGCTTTTTGGTTTATGTCTTCCCTGCTTACTTCCTAGTTTCCTAATCTGTTCCTTCTCTAGCTCTCGTTTAAAAATACCTATTAAGTCGTCGTATGCCCATGCCCTTTGCGGTTGCTTGGATACAATGCTTTTCGCCACTTCTTGTAGCTGCCTGTCATTCAATTTGCTCATGCCTTTCCTTTCTTTAGTTTCTACCAGTGGTACTGTCCTTCCAAAGCTGATTTTGATTCGTTTGTGATCACTCCCCAGGCTTTTTGTACCTTCCTCATCAATTTCCATACATCCCAACCGTTCATACAGCTTGTGGGTCATTAGGCAGTAGTTGATTGTCGAGTGGGTGTTATTTCTTTCCCATGTTATTTTCCTGTCGCATTTAATTTCGGTATTAACCATCACAAAATCATGAGCCTCACAAAAATCTACTAACATCTGCCCTGTTGCATCTGTCGCCCCGTCAAAGTATTCCAAATGTGCATTCATGTCCCCTAGGATGATTATCTCCCGTTTCATAGCTAACTCCCTGATGTCCTTGGCCATACATTTGAAATATTTTGCATTCTCCTTTTTCGATTCATTCCCCATTTTCAGATACACAACTCCCAGGATTGTTTCAACATTCACTACGGTGCCCTTGAGCCACATGTGCTCACTGCAGCTCTCCCTTCCCCTCTCCCAGTCCTGTCCCTTCACTAGCGCCCCAAGGCCTCCTCGTCTGCGTTCTTTCCTTTTTCTGTTGCACCCTACCCAGGTGTATCCTTGAATGAATGGTGGCTCTTCCTCATCTCTTAAATGGGTTTCAGCCACTCCATATACCTGAAAATTTTCCGTTTGTAACTGTTCTTCTATTTCGTCCCACTTAATGCGATTTCTTCCCCCCTGCATGTTGATGAACCCCACATTTACTGCCTTCCTCTTCCTCCTCCGTGCTCCTGTCCTGCCCCCCCTCCCCTGTCCTTTATCTATTATGTTTTGGCATGCAGGGTCGCCCTGCGTGCCTGCAAGAAAGCCTGAGCCCTACGACCCACCCTCGTTCCTACCTGCCATCCCGCTGGTGTAGTGTGGTGAATGCCATCCGGGCCGAAAGGGGGGAAGTTTTTTCCCTCGATCATTCTGTTCACCTCCACCACATCACACCTGAGGGCTCGCCCTAACTTCCTAATAATTACATTGGCCGCCACTACCTGTTCTTCAATGAAAGGGCCCTGTCCCCTGACCTCTGTGACAGTACACAGGGCAATGTGCACCGCCTCAGAGGTCGCCCTTAATTTCGCCACTACCGCTTGAATCTGTCTGCCCAGCATTCGCCCCCTATTCTGCAGGACGTCATTCACACCAGCATGCAAAATGACCAGGTTTCTTCCCTCTCTGTTTTCATTCAATTTGCTTTTGGCTCTCTCCGCCACTGCTTCGAATCGAGCCCCCGGCATGCATTCGGCCTTCACTCGTCTGTCATACTGCACTGTTCTGAGGAGTGCTGTTTGCATTCGCGATACGTTGGAGCTTCCAACGACCCAGACCTTTCTGTCTTCAAGCAAATCTTGCCTCCCTCCTGCCTCCTCGCCTTCTCTGCCTCCTGTCGTCTCATCCCTCTGTACCTGTGTCTCCCGCGGTCCCTACGTTAACGTGTCCGCCCCCCATTCTGTTCCTCTGGGTGATCCTCCCGCTTCCTTTTCCTTCAATTCCTGCTGTGCCTCCCTCTCAGCTTCTCTCTCTCTCATCTCTTTCAATTGTTTTTCCAATTGCTGCCGTTTCTCTCGCTCATCACTCCATTTCCGCTCTACAGCCTCAATTCTTGAGGCCCACTCCCTCTCGACCCTTTCCTCAAACTCTGCGCGTTTCGTTTTTTCTTTCTCGAGTTCCTCGTTTGTCCTCGCCATTTCACTCTTTAGCTGCTTCTCCAAATCCTCAATCACTTTACACAGCGTGCACACAAAGCCGTTCCCTTCCGCCTTCGCCACGGTTTTGAATGTCATTTCATCCAAATAACACCATCGTTCGCACCTCTCATACTGGACGAGGTCCCTCCCTTCCTCCTTGGCTTTTCTAGCCGGCCGTCCCATGAATTCTCTTGTCCTACTGTTATTGAACAATGTAAAAGCGAGGGAAAAAATCACTATAATAAAGACCACTGGGAATCTCTACAATAATAAAGAGAGCTAGTAAAATAACCAAACCAATGACCAGGGGAAAAAGAAAAAAAAAAGAAAAAGGACAAAGAAAAAAAAACACATTTAGCCCTAGCCCTAACTATTAAACTTTTAGTCCTAACTGTTATGTGTTGGCCACGACCTACTTTATCGCCCTACGTTGGCTAAGAGTTCGCCTGGCTTCGCAGTGCTCCAATTCTCTGCCACCTACGTTTCTATGCTGGCCCTAGCTCCATTCAGATTTCCCGCCGCTGTAATTAGAAATAAAATTAGAAATAGAACTTAGCTGTCGGCATCCGTCCGTCCCGGCTCCGTCTCTGTAAACACCTCTGCCGCACGTCTCTGTAAACACCTCTGATCTTCTCCGCCGCCTCTGATGGTTATCAACTGGTCGCTTCCGTCGTTTGCTATACGGAAAAGCTTGGCTTTGGAGCTTTGTTCTCACTTTATTTTCTTACAGTCGGCAAGTGACAGCGCCAAGTGCATTGGTTGAACGATCGCAGCGCCAGATTTCCCTCTAGGTATAGTAATATGAAACCCTATGGCCTAGAATATTGGCGGCGAGGAGTTACGGAGTCGCCATCTATCGGAAGCGCCTCGCTGGCGTAGTCAATGCCTCCTTGCGTAGTATGAAGGGATCACGCAGCGCGCTCCTCATAGGTTTTGCTGTCAGCGCTCACTGAAAACACCACGCGCGAGCTCTCCCGGACATTTCTGTGAGTACTTTCGAAACGAGAGAAGTTGTTTACTGTCTAAATAATAATCTTGGGCAAACTGAAAGCACACAATCGTTTACAGACGCTATCTCTTTACCGAATACGTACAGTGAACGCCACTGCGCGCGGTCGCCGCGATGGAGTCTCCCGAACCGGCTTCTTGTGTGAAAGGTAGGTAAACGTTGAGAGTAAACTATGTGAGATATGTTATTATAGTGTTTTTATAACTAAATGAAGCGTAATAACAAGAAGCCTCAATGCAGCGATCGCGCAGATTCGCAGCGACCGACTGCGCGTCTGCATGCTTGTCCGCGCACTGTTTCGCTTTCTCCGCGCGCGCGTTCTCGCACCGTTCCATGAGCTTTAGGCCGCAGAATATGAGCATTTGACAGTATACAAGCAACCATTGTTGCGTGGGAGCTATCAGAGCTGTTCAAAAATAACTTCATTGTAGGGACTTCGACGCCTACAGGGACTATGATGTGCCGTCGCGACGATTCAATCTTTTTTTTCTTCTAAATTCTTTGACTTTTCAATATTATTTTTCGAGTTGCGTCGCACTATATGTTTATTGGTGTTCTCAGCGTGCAATTTCCCGCTGCTCCTTTTTTGTAATCCAGTGCATTAATTCATAACACAAACATGACCATATGCCATGCTTTTTTTAAATGTGCTTCTTACCGCTGCCTTTCCACTCCACTGAACTTGCCAGTGTCTATAGCATCGACAAGTTGATAGACCAAACCGTCATAACATTAGTCGTGCAGTAGACTCGGGCGAGCGTCTCAGTGCGCGTTTTCAGAACATCGCAGACCGGGCGCCGTAGCAGAAATCTTCCTCGCGTCTGTGCTTGCTAAATACCCGAGTTGTAGCCGATGACTGTTTGCCGGTTTTATGTTTCGCGAGCCAAGCTTCACGCAGCTTCTTGTCCTGCGGCTACGTGTGAATAAGGCTGACACCGGCCTCCGTTACGTGCGTCCGGCCCTGCGGCACCGAGCAGTAGTCTACCATGTTGTGCGCCTTCAAAGGCAGCCACTACCTATTGTAGTGCTTTCAAGCGTTGTAAAGGAGACACTTGAAGCGGGAAAATTTCGCCACTAAATGAGGACCGCAGCGTACGAGGGAATTCAAACTCGTTTTCAGCTCGCTTCGGCGCTCCCGAAGCAGCCGACGCGGCCGCAATGTCCACGTGATCCCTCCTAGCACGCCACGCCGACGATGGCGCCAGATTTTCCAGTGGTGGAGCTCGAGGCCAATACTGGCTAGTGTCCCGTCCGTGGCCTCCCGGGTGGCACCGGATGCAATGAATTCCGGCGGTTGCCGCTAGGAGCGCTGCAGTGCATGTGGGTGCAGGATCTATAAAGGTAACCGGGTGATTATACAATGGGAAAAGCAGGTTTCGGAGCCTGTGATGATTCGGCGGGGGCTTAGGCAGGGGTGCCCATTGTCACCTCTGATGTTTATGCTCTACCTACAAGGTTTAGAGGCCAAAATACAGCAAAGCGGACTCGGCTTCAACCTATAATTTCTCAAGCAAGGAAAATTGATTGAACAGTCATTACCAGGACTGATGTACGCGGATGATATTGTATTAATGGCTGACAATGCAGAAGATCTGCAGGAATTAATGGACATATGTGGTACAGAAGGAGACAGGTTAGGCTTGAAGTTTAGCAAAGAAAAATCAGCAGTCATGATTTTTAATGATAACAGTTGCGGCGAGCATAAAATACAGGAGGCCATGCTGGAGATAGTCGATAAATACAAGTACCTTGGGGTGTGGATAAATAATGGCATTGAGTATCTGACAGAGTACGAAAAATATCTAACGACTAAAGGTAACAGAAATGCAGCGATTATGAAGAGTAGGGCACTGTGGAACTACAATAGGTACGAGGTACTAGTACGAGGGATATGGAAGGGGGTAATGGTACCAGGCCTGACTTTTGCCAATGCAGTTCTATGTATTAGAACAGAGACCCGGCAACAGTTGGAAATTTGGCAACGTGGTGTGGGTAGGCTCGCTCTGGGAGCAGATGGCAAGACACCAAATCTTGGAGTGCAGGGGGATCTGGGATGGTCTTCTTTCGAGGGCAGAGAGGCTAGTTAGTAGCAAGATAGCATTTGAGGAGCGATTGAGAAAAATGGGGGAAATTCGGTGGGCTAGGAAGGTTTTCAGTTACTTGTACACGAGGAATGTTGACACGAGGTGGAGGAAGCGAACTAGAAAATTGACAAGCAAATACTTGGGCAGTAGCGGGGGAACAAGTAAGGAATCATCTGTCAAGAAAAAGGTTAAGGAGGCAGAGAGGGGTATGTGGAGTACAGAGATGCAAACCAAATCGGCATTGGAGACATACAGGACGTTGAAGCAAGAAATAGCCAAAGAAAATGTTTACGATAACTGTAAGGGAAGCTCATTGTTGTTCGAAGCCAGGACAGGTGTACTGAGGACTAAAACGTACCGAGCCAGATACCAGGAGATAGATTTTTGGTGTGCGAGGCGTGTAGAGAGGAGGATGAAACGGCGGAACACCTGATACTTGCTTGTAAACAACTTCACCCTGCAGTTGAATCTAACGGGGAACTATTCAAAGCCTTGGGTTTTAAAGACAGTGAAAGTAGAATAGACTTTGAACAGGTAGAAATAACTAAACGGAGGCTATCTGATTGGTGGACAATATCAACGCAAAAGTAAAGGAGTAAATACATAGGTATGCATGCATATAGAACCATTAAAGGCTAGGTGGCGCGCGCCGCCGCCGCCCGATTCAAAGGGTTGAGCCACAATCATCCATCCATCCATCGTGCCGCGGCACCATCCGGTCTTCGCAGCACGCCGTGGTTCTACAGCATCGGCAAGTGGGCTGCTGCGCCTTTTGTTTTTATTAAGCCGTAGCAGCAGCACAGTTCAAATGTGGGCAGCTGATTACTGATTAGGGTTTGTTTTGATTTCAACAGGCTTCTGTAGCGCTTGTCGCTTTCGTGAGAAGCTTGTGCTACCTCAGCTCGGCTTCGAGCGGGGAACCTCATGTGTTTCTGTGCTGGCGAAGAGAAAACGTAATTTTTAAGGCAGAAGCCTTAGATTTCCATATTTCAAGGTCGTGTTGTGAGGTACAGAATATATCACACGATCCAAGGAAGGCCAGAAGCGAACCAAAGCATGTCCAGCCGTGTATAAGAGATGATTAATGATTAGCAAATTTAATTATTGATTAGCGATTGGATTGAGGAATTAGGTTGAATTAGCGGGATAAAGGAGGATTAAGGTGGATAAGGATACACTTGTTTTTTTATTCTAGTGATGATGGCAGCGTATTTTTTTTTAAGGGTAAGCTTTAGGTTGCATTTTTTATTCGAATAAAGCAAAAGAATTCTAGGTTACGGTACTATTCTATTAATGTTACATTAATGCATAACCATTCAAGACTGCTGTCACCGATCAACTTTTGAAATGACTCAAATTTCGCTGTTCTTTCTTTTTATTTTATTTGCTGCTGTTTCTGTCTATTTATCGTATACTCAGTTGTCCTCATAGGTATGAATGTTTTTGATTGTTTGTAAACCATGTAACTATCCCCTCATCATGCCCTTTGGGCCCCGAGGGTATAATAATGAGCAAATAAATTAGCCTGTAAAATGAACTGTGGTGTTCCTTGTACTATACATTCTTTATACCAGGTAAATACGTGGAGATTTCTTTTTATTTCTGATATCGTGAACAAAAATAGGAAACATATCTTTTATTTGACCGTAACAAAGATTTTATTCAAGCGTAACAACAGTCAAACGCGGGCACAATTAAGACAGCACTAGATATGAGATAATGCACACATACATGAAGAAGGTAGATTTAGTGGCAGTGACGCAGTTTAAGGAGCTTCTGCCGTTGCCTTTGCGCTTCCCTCTCTTTGTCGATGCCTTTTACAAAAACCCAAACCTCAAGAAAACATAGAACCTTACAACTACTGTCAAAGCTGGTTTTTCTTTCTCTGGGGTACCCTAATTGTGGAAACGCTAGTGTCTGCAGCTGACCTGAAAAATCAGCTAGACTCGCTACATGTAACTTGTTTTTGCTAAGGAACACAGTAAAAGCATCTTCCATGGCGTTCACAGTGGTTGACAAGGTCTGACTAAGATAGATAAGGCCTCCATTGTCAATATGGGTAGTGCAATATGAAACAACGTTGGTACTAGCTTCAGCTTGCTTACGCAAAGGAATTAAGCCTGCACACTGTGGTCAAGAATTTTTGGCAGTGATCTTTCGTGCAGCGTACATTAGCTGCAGTATAGTAGTTCAAAGCACTACTGCTCATTTTTCTTGTTTTTCTTTTTCCTGGCACTCACGAGGTGCATACTTAGGATACTCAGGAAATATCGTTAGTATATGGCGTAGGGTTATAGCAGTTGGTGCCAGCCTTCTGTCCGTTCTCCTGGTCATTATTGCGCATTCTGCTACCGCTTCGTATCAGATGGTGGAGTGAACAAGGATACACACCCTTTGTTCGAGCGGTAGCCGCTTCTACACAAAGGCACAAAGCAGGTGCTCTCCTTGCACTCTTTCTTTAGCTTCGTCATTTTTTCACCGCCGGTGCATAGTTCTCGTAATTACAAGCACACAAACACAGCAGCTACGCACTCACTCTTTGACAACACCAAGAACAAACACGCAACGCTGTAATAAGACAGAAAACGCAAACATAGAAACTGACGCAACCGCTGCGAAACTGATGCGCGAAGCAGACGACACGTGCAGTCTGCACCCACCCGTATGGCAGCGACCTCTGCTGGCCACCGTGGGCATTCATTGCAAGCCCCGCCACGCTCCTTCATTGAAAAGAGCGCGTGCTTGGTGCACTAGCCAGTATATATCACCTGCATCGATGAAGAAAAAAAAAACATAGCGGTTGTTTACGTTCATTCAAATATGATACGAGAAGTCTCGAGCTCACGCTACGCAGTAAATAGCAGATCGACTCTGATTTATTCTTTTCTGCAAGCGGTTAAACGCCTAAAGTACGTACGCCGCAGCTAAAATTGTGTGTCTGACTCTCGTCTCCCTGTAAACGTGAGTAAACTGAATGCTGCGTTCTGCGCTTTCGACCTCGCGATACGATCATTTGTAACAGTTCTTTTAGAACTGGTTGGTTAATAAATAGTATTCAAAAGCGTATGTAATAGTCGAACTGTCCCGCGAACAATCGAGCCAACTGTTTTGGTCAGTCCTGTTCTTTCCTTACGACGATTTATGTCTTCGAAGACGCGAACACCGGGAGAGTTGACAACGATTTAGCGAATGTGCCGTGAAAATTCATGCCTACTGATGCAAATGCCCTGCGATACAAGTTGAAGCTTTCAAGCTTCGCAGCGCGGCACTGTTTGAGGTTTGCGCATTTGATTATGCAGTCATTTCATCGAGGCGAATGAGTAGACGTTTTTATGTGTTGGCTTAGTGCATGTCCTCAAACAGACTACATATACTCTTGTGCACTGGATCTATAAATCAACATTATACATTTGCTCTATTTTACAATAAATCTGGGTGTTTTTATGAATGACTGTTAGCTTTCTGTGACAATTTGCGGAGCTATTGGCGGAGCTCAGTATTTATTTACCGTGTAGCTTGTAGTTCAATAAATCCTCGTGCAAACTAAACGTGTTTCGTAGCGATGTTGCCCCTACAAGAGTGTAATCTCACTGGGAAAACTGTGCTTGACAGCACAAATCTGCATAGATGACATTAAAGAACAGGACATCTTGTTCCTTAAACTCATGAAATTTGTCTAATGTACGAGGGCGAGCTCTTGTTTTGTGCCGGTATGGTTAACGTCACAGCCACTTTTTATCATTATGAGAATGAAAGGGATGAAATAATGTCGCAGTTTCCAAAATGTGCAATTCTTGCACTGGGTTCTTAGATAAACCTCTCCAGCTCTCACAACATCCCATGCAGGACACGGAAAAGTCGCACAGCGCTGGTAGCATGTCCACATTGTGCATAATAGCATTGCCACTGTGAATCGGTGGTGAAGCACAGTCTAGCTGGTGGTGCACAGACCCTTGAGAAATCATCTGATGGTTTATAAGACCCCCATTTTTGTTATGTAGTTGAAAAGCTTATCAAAGATGTCCGTAGCATTTTCTTCAGAGCTTGTAGAATTCCTTAACGGAATTTTTAGAGTTGCGAGCTCATTTGATATCAGTATACGGGCATCTGCACTACTGTCATTTGATAGTGATAGCGCATCACAAAAAATTGAACTTAAAGCAACTCCAGCTTTAGTAACCAAAATATTTAAGTTGTGCATTTAAAACTTTTTGGGTGTGTGCAAATTGTGCCCTGCTTCTCTTAAACTTCTAATTTAAAGTATGGACATGATGTTTTCTTATTTTCTTTCTTTGTTTTTTTTTTCTTTGAAGTGATGTTTTTTGTCTTTTAAACTTTGCATGTACTGGTTGCTG
Organism: Dermacentor variabilis; assembly: GCF_050947875.1. Classification (NCBI taxonomy): domain Eukaryota; kingdom Metazoa; phylum Arthropoda; class Arachnida; order Ixodida; family Ixodidae; genus Dermacentor; species Dermacentor variabilis. The sequence continues at coordinate 198,625,267 of NC_134573.1, forward strand.
TCTTGCCAAGCAGACACAAGCCTATTATCAGCTACCACAATACCCACTATACTCCATTTGATATTTAGCATGTAACACTGTAGAAGCTGTGCAGGTTTGGTCATCAAGAAATATCACTATGCATGTTTCATGGTGAAATGATTTAGAGATCCAGCTGTGAAACAAAAGACTATAGGTTTGACTACTCACATCAACAATCCCAGATGAACCCACACAGTGGCAGCTCCTGCACCTCCTGTGCTTTAATAAGTTCAGTTAAAAATTTTTGAAATATGTAAAATTCTGCTAGGAAGTGCACTTACCTTACAAAAATATAAGACAGCATTACCTTAAACATTAATAATGTAGCGAAGAGATTGTAGAAGAGACGCTAGTGGGTTCAGCGCTACTGGCTCTAAACGCTAGTGGGTCGAGCGCTCCTGCTCAGCAACGGCTCTCGTGCTTGGAAGCTGTGACTGCCCTGCCCGTCGACGTTGCGCTGCTCCCGAGCTCTGCCAAATAAACACCTTTAGAATTGGTGGAAGTGCTGGGTAACCTCAGACGATCATCCTGGAACTCCGGTCCCGTACCCTACCATCTACCATGCCCCAAGACGCCTCCCAGCAAACGCCTCCTCCTGCACCCACTGCGTGTCCCGGGGTGCCTCGTCATCGCGACCCTCCTATCTACACTGGAGCGGACGACACTGACGTGGACGAATGACTCACGGCGTACGACAGGGTAGGCGACCATAACAAGTGGGATGAAGCAGCCAAATTGAGCCATGTTCTGTTCTACCTCGCTGGAGTGGCCAGCCTGTGGTATAACAACCATCAAGCAGAGTTCCAGACATGGTCGGAATTTAAGACTTCCCTCGCCGATGTATTTGGTCGCCCTGCTGTTCGCAAGCTGCGTGCCGAGCAACGTTTGCGAGAACGAGCTCAACAGCCAGGTGAAACATTCACCAGTTATATCGAAGATGTCCTGGATCTATGCAGGAAAGTCGATTCGACCATGGCGGAGTCTGATCGAATCCGAAACATACTGAAGGGCATAGAAGACGACGCCTTTAACATGTTGCTGGCCAAAAGTCCACGCTCTGTGGCTGAAATTGTCACACTGTGCCAGAGCTATGAAGAACTCCGCAGGCAGCGGTCACTGACCCGTCGATCTCTACCGCGTGACGAACACCTCGCTGGTTTGGCTGCCATGTCCACCCAGGCAGCGTTGCTCGCAGAAATGAAGGCGTTCGTCCGCGAGGAAGTTGCCCGGCAACTCTCGTTGATGGATTTTGCACAGCCGCAGTCGGTACACGCGCCTACGCCAAGTTTTGCGCCTCCGCTTCGCCGCGTCATAGCGCAAGAACTGCACGAGGTTTTGCCTGAGCACCACCAGCGTGTTCCTGCGGCTGCACCTCACAGCTACGCCGAAGTCATGGCCAGGCCCCCACAGATCCCGATGGCTGTGCCACTCAGCTACGCGGAAGTCGTCACCCAGCCTCAACGGGGACCTCTCACGTACGCCGAAGTCCTCGCTATGCCCCGACAACAGCCTGCTATGCAATCACTTCACCAGGCGCCACGTCCAATGCGTCCTTCCACATGGATGGGACCTGCCGCAACAACTCGGTGGCGTACAGCGCACAATCGACCAATATGTTTTGCGTGCGGCTATGCAGGCCACGTCGCACGCTACTGTAGTCGCGTGCAGTCACCTAGCGCTACACCTTATGGGCCAAGTTCTATGGCGGGTTCTCCGCGCCCTTATTACAACGACGAACCTCGGGCTGCGTCACCACCATTCCGCCGGTCCGCCAACATCCGCCGCTCAACTTCTCCACGCCGACGCTCCCCATCACCGATGCGGCCTCGTCCCGAAGCTCGGGATGAGGAAAACTAATTGTCGCAGTCCATGAGGCAAGGGCTGCGACGCCGTCGAAACGCGGAAGTCCTCAACGTAGCCCGACCAATGTGATAGACGTGTTAGTTGACGGTGTGCGCACATATGCCCTCGTGGATACCAGAGCCGCTGTATCAGTTATGGACGCAAAGCTTTGTCGCTTCCTTCGAAAGGTTACGACGCCCATTGCTGGATTCGCCCTCCGCACAGCAGGCGCCTAGCGTATTCACCCGATTGCGGCGTGCACCGCTCGTGTTCTCATCGAGGACGTTGTATACGCCGTCGAATTTATTGTGATTTCCTCGTGCTCCCACGAAGTTATCCTGGGGTGGGACTTTCTCGCCCGCCACGATGCCGTCATTCATTGCGCACGGGCCGAACTAGAACTGTCGCCGATCTCAGATATGACGCTTGCCGATAATGCTTCTTTTGCAAACAAACTACTCGTCAGACACGACACCAACGTTCCTCCCAACTCGTCAGTGATTGTATCAATGCATTGCAACAGCCTCTCTGACACCATCGCACTACTTTCTCCATCAGGCCGCTTTTACACTCGAAAACGTCTGCTGCTGCCTTTTGCGACTGTGAACGTCAAACAGGGCTCCACAGCTATTTTTGTCTATAACCCCTTCTCATACCCTGTGATGCTGCTTCAAGGCGAATGTCTTGGCCATGTGGAAGTGATCGACGCCGTACAAATTACGGATGTTCCCGAAGACACGTCCTGCGCCTGTTACAACACGCTCGGTTCTCTCGCGACGTCCGACCCTTTGCCCACAGGTGTGTTCGATTCATCTATTGCCGATGGCCTCACCCCACCTCAGCGTTCGCAGCTTCTGCGCATCTTAGAAGAATTTCGTTCTTCTTTTGATGTCGAGCAACCTTCCTTGGGCCGGGCGTCTGCTGTCACGCACCATATTGACACTGGCTCCCAACCGCCATTGCGGCAACGACCATATCGCGTCTCGGCCACGGAACGTCGTGTGATTAATGAGCAAGTGGACGATATGCTTCGCCGCGAAGTGATCCGACCCTCGAACAGTCCATGGGCATCCCCTGTCGTCCTTGTTACGAAAAAAGACGGCTCGGTACGGTTCTGTGTAGACTATCGCCGCCTGAACAAGATCACTCGCAAAGATGTATACCCGCTGCCGCGAATTGATGACGCCATCGATAGCCTACAAGGAGCAGAATTCTTTTCATCTCTAGATTTACGCTCCGGCTATTGGCAAGTACCCATGGCTGACGTCGATAGGCCGAAGACAGCCTTTGTCACACCCGACGGCTTATACGAATTTAACGTCATGCCGTTTGGACTTTGTAATGCGCCAGCAACTTTTGAACGCATGATGGACACAGTCCTCCGCAGTTTGAAGTGGCACACGTGCTTATGTTATCTCGACGACGTTGTTGTTTTTGCCTCTGACTTCACCACGCACCTTCAACGCCTACGGCATGTTTTGACTTGCTTAGCGAACGCTGGCCTTCAACTGAACCTAAAGAAGTGCCGATTTGCAGCGCGGCAGCTCATGATACTAGGTTATGTCGTCTCGAAGGATGGAATCCTCCTCGATCCAGCCAAACTTCGTGCCGTAGCTGAATTTCCTAAACCGACGTCCGTCAAAGAACTGCGCAGTTTTGTAGGTTTGTATTCCTACTTCAGGCGCTTCATTCGCAATTTCGCCGCCGTCATATCACCCCTGACGAAGCTCCTTGGCAGCAACGGACCTCTCCATTCGTGGTCGTCCGAGTGCGACGAGGTGTTCACTAAGCTCTGTCGTTTGCTGACGTCTCCTCCCATTTTGCGCCACTACGATCCAACGGCACCTATTGAGGTACACACTGATGCCAGCGGTGTTGGCCTCGGCGCTGTCTTAGCACAGCGCAAAGAAGGGTTTCCTGAATATGTTGTGGCATATGCCAGCCGTATGCTTACTAAAGCCGAGACCAATTACACCGTCACGGAAAAAGAATGTCTGGCGATCATCTGGGCGCTTACCAAGTTCCAGCCCTATTTGTATGGTCGCCAATTTGATGTCGTCACGGACCACCATGCACTATGCTGGCTGTCGTCATTGAAGGATCCCTCAGGCCGTCTCGCCCGCTGGGCGCTTCGCTTACAGGATTACGATATCCGCGTACTGTACCGCAACGGACGCCAGCATGCTGATGCTGACGCCCTCTCACGTTCTCCCTTGCCAGACGACAATGCCTGCTGCGCAATATCCCAGCTTGACGTCTCTTCCGTCGACATTGGGACCATCGCTTCTGAGCAGCGCAAGGACCCCTGGATTGCCTCCATCATAGACTGCCTTGCTGATCCGTCATCGCAGCCAACCACTCGTGCACTGCGCCGTCAAGCTCGCCATTTCGCCATTCGCGACGACCTGCTTCATCGACGCAATTATACCTCTGACGGCCGCCAGTGGTTATTAGTTGTACCTCGAACCCTGCGTTCTGATATCTGCGCATCGTTCCACTCTGATCCACAGTGTGCGCATTCGGGACTTTTCAAAACCTACCAGCGCCTCCGACGACGCTACTACTGGCGAGGAATGTACAACTACATTCAAAAGTTTGTTCGTTCATGCCCCGACTGCCAGAGCCGAAAATCTCCACCCCACCTCTCGCCAGCTGGCCTGCAGCCTCTACCCTGCCCTACCCAACCGTTCGGGCGCATTGGCATCGATTTGTATGGACCACTTCCCCTGACGTCGGCTGGTAACCGCTGGGCCATTGTGGCAGTAGATCACCTTACCCGATACGCTAAAACCGCCGCTCTCCCAGCAGCTACAGCGCGCGATGTTGCATCATTCCTGCTTCGCCGATTCATCCTGCGGCATGGTCCACCCCAAGAATTGCTCAGCGATAGCGGACGCGTCTTCCTGTCGGAGGTAGTTGAAGCGATTCTCAAAGAGTGCCACGTTGTTCATCGTACGACTACGGCATACCACCCTCAAACGAATGGCCTCACAGAACGCTTCAACCGTACGCTCGGCGACATGCTTTCAATGTACGTTGCCTCCGACCACACGAACTGGGACGCCATTCTGCCATTCGTCACCTACGCGTATAATACCGCTACGCAGAGCACCACTGGATTTTCCCCCTATTTCTTGCTGTATGGTCGACACCCTTCGCACACCATCGACACCATTCTTCCGTACCGGCCGGATGCATCCAAGTTCATCCCTATTTCTGACCCGGTCCGACATGCAGAAGAGTGCCGCGACCTCGCACGGGCCTTTACTTCCGATGATCAAGAGCGCCGGAGGAGCACTCGCGGTGACGCCACTGCCACGGTCACCTTCGATCCGGGAGCGCTCGTGTGGCTCTCAGTCCCTTTAACTGCCCCTGGCCTCTCATCAAAACTGGTCCCTAAGTATGAAGGCCCTTATTGTGTTCTCGAACGCGCATCTCCTGTAAACTATGTCATCGAACCAGTTGAGCCATCTGAAGACATGCGCCGCCGTGGCCGAGACATTGTCCATGTCGACCGTTTAAAGCCTTACTACGACCCGCTCATAGTGACGAGCTCTTAGGTCGCCGGACGGCTCCCTTCTCGCTCCCGGGGGGTGGTTGTAGCGAAGAGATTGTAGAAGAGACGCTAGTGGGTTCAGCGCTACTGGCTCTAAACGCTAGTGGGTCGAGCGCTCCTGCTCAGCAACGGCTCTCGTGCTTGGAAGCTGTGACTGCCCTGCCCGTCGACGTTGCGCTGCTCCCGAGCTCTGCCAAATAAACACCTTTAGAATAACAATAAACACTTTAGTGACATCATCACAAAAAGTTTCTAATACCATGCATTTATACTAATAGTAGTTAGCACTCAATATTAGAGAATACAAAATATTACGTTGCATGCCAGCGTGCAGAGCAAAAAAGCAATTTTTTTAACAGCATCTTGTGCACCGTGCGGCATCCCAGAGCCCGAGGGATGTTGTACAGATGCACATCTCTGGCATTGTCGCACACAAACTTCTCCCACCAGCAGATGATAATATTGACGGGAGCAATTTCATCTTGGTGCACAACTGTGGATGAGTAACACGAAACCAAGACACGGATGGAAGCGGCAAGACACACAAGTGCTAACATTCAACAAATGTTTAATTGAAGCACGACACAACGTATGTAGCATGAATTCACAGCAAGTGCGTGTGTCACACAGTCATAACTTCAAAAATCGGCTCAAAGAAACTGGAGTTCTTTTCCTAATAATCCTACAGATGGCGAGCTTAAGCATTGTGTGCCCAACCTGTCACTCACATTGGCCGCAATTGTCAGCCTTACTGAATTTTCTTTATTCTTGGATGTTTCGTCTCGTAGCAGAAGTTTCGTCTCGTAGCAGAAGGACAGTCTTCTTCCTACTCTTACAGAATGTGCGGATATCATCCACCATTTGAAGAAGCTGGCGAAAGGTCAAAGGAAAAAAAAAGCTTGTTAATTATTGTGGCCATGATGATTGACAGGCTGGGCACACATTGCACGAGCACCTATGACCATCATACCTTGCTGGTGAAGCAGCACACTGACACGGACACAGAGAAGACACACAAGACGACACTCGCTGCTGATGACGTTTCACTACTAAGCTCAAAGGTGCAGTATCGAATTCCAGCTGCGGCGCCCGCATTCCAATGGGGTGAAATGCAAAAACGCCTGCGTGCCGTGCATTGGGTGCCTGTTAAATAACCCCAGGTAGTCAAAACTAACCCAGAGTTTGCTACTACAGTGTGCCTCATAATCAAATTTTAATTTTGGCATGTAAATCCCCAAAATTTAATAAAAAATTATGCGTAAGCTTGCCATCTGTAGGATTATTAGGAAAAGAAACTGCATTTCCTTGGGTCAATTTTCGATCATTTATGGAAGTCATAGCTGTGTGACATGCACATTTAGTTTGGATACGTGTTCAAATATGTTCCGTCATGCTTCAAATAAATGTGTCGAATGTTACCACTTGTGTGTCTATCTCCTCTGTCCATGGCTTGGTTTTTTATGCTGTCCTTCTACAGACAATTGTGGAAAGCATGCATGCCCACGTCTACATCACCATGTGCTGTGTTTAGAGCAGTAACAGAATGCCACAGTATGGACTTATACTTACTACAATGGATCCGTGTAACTGCAATTTTTGCACTGTCATCAGTAGGGTCAGGCCCTGAGTGAGTTGCTGTCCACCATATGAAAGTATGCCATTGTGAGCCGTTTGAGAGATCGAAGCACCCAGTGACCCAGTCTTGACACCATGTCTACTGCAAGGCTGTGCATATTGTTGCCATCGTAGCCTTGCTGAGTCGTGCAAACATTCTCAAGTCAGATCTCGAAGGAACTGATGTAACTACCTCTGTTGCACACAATTGTAAGCTGAAGCTTTCTTTGCCTATGCGCCAGAGATTTGGCAGACTGTCGTGCATCTCACCGAGTAAAATGACCCGATCTCAGAGACAGAAAGTGGTGACTTGGTCGGCTTGGAAGGCTAAAATGGAAGCAAACCTATGCTTTGTCCTTGACCAATAACCAAGTGAACACTCCGGCGAATGCACCTGGCGCAGATTTTTAATATTTGTTTAGAGCCGCACATTATTGAGATTTTTATATGAAATAGCTGAATGAAAACTTAAGTATGCCCTTGATGAGCCATTATCGTTGCTGTACTTATAAGGCCTCAAATTTTTGTGATAAGTCTGCACTTCGCACCTGATTGAATAACATTTATGGGATATTAAAACACATCGGCCTGAAACCCAGTTTTTTTTCAATCATGACAAACAGTCTGGCATTTAAGGTTCTGCATGAAGGAAGCCATTGTAGTTCTTGTTCTCGGGGAAAGAAATGAAAGGATTCATCCATTTGGCTACTAGCTACAGGCCTGTTGTGCTTATTACCTGTCTGTGCGAAGTCTTTGAGAAAATGGGAAATCGTCATATCCTACACTTGCTTGAAAGCAACAAGCTACTTGATTCATATTAATGCGGGAGGGTAGGTCGAAAGTGCATTTGTGTTGGAGTTCATGTCTGCGCTTGCTTAAATCATTTGGCATCCCGAGCCACCTCGGTTTGCATTATATCCGGTACTGGTATGCACTCTACCCGCGGCGGCAATTGTCTAAGACAGCAGGCAGCATCTGACACATATTCTGTGGGACATAACTAGTGGCCCAAGTTGTATAATCGGCAAGACAGGTGCAACCGGAAGACAAAAAGTGGGTGGAAGGGCCAAAGAAAGCTTTCCTTTAAAAATTCCGCTGACGGCTTTTTAAATCTGAAATGCCACTTACTTGACAGCCACACCATAATAAATGACACATCAACACCACTGAAATTGCAAGTCAGGCATGTGGTATGTCATTGAATTTGCGAATTCTGGGCTTTCTTGAAAACAGTCAAATGAAAGGCTGTGTGAAAGTGTTATAGATTACTACAGTGCAGATTTCTTTAAAGTGTTATAAATTACTCCAGTGCAGATTTCTTTAAAAAACCACTACCTACTCATTAGAGAAATGCATACTAATGCCTTCTGCGTATTGCTGCTAGCAAATTCAAGTTTGTGTTTCCACACTGATAGCTCCATTTTTCTTCAAAGACTTGCCAAATGTTTTCTGGAATATGCTGCATATTGTTGCATCTAAATATTTGGAAGTGCAAAGGTGCAGCGCATTTGAAGCTATTCACCTTGCTCCGTTGTAGTATCCATCACAGTAACGTACATTGTTTAATTTGTCCTAATGCAAAGCTTTGCATGGTACAGGTGCAAATGCGTGTCATTTGAAAGAGGACAAGCTATTACTCATCTTAATACCATATTGCTTGAGTTTAACTTACAGTTCCAGCCATTTCTTTCCTTCTGCAAAGAGTGTACTAACACATGCCTGGGCATTTATGTGCAGATGTTGAGGTATGTATTGGCAAAAGTAAATGGGTTTGGAATTTAAAAAGAAAGAATTATTGCACCGATGACTGGGCTCTAGAACATTCAACGCATTGTATCATGGTCTGTAAACTAAACCTGGTTTCCACCCCTTACCACAGAAAGTGTTCTTGCCTCATAGCTATGGGAATTTTTCAGCATTTCTTCTTTTCAACGTTTTTTTTTTTTTCAATATTTCTCACTGAAATGCACTGATGTTTTAAGTAGCCTTAAAACATTTTTTTTGCACCTACCATTTTAAGATTTTGCAAAATTGCAGGCCTCTGAAACTAAATGGCACTTAGTATGTGCAGTGATGCCATCTTTGTTCAATGCAAAGTGTGGTTTCTTGTGAAGTGAGCTCACTGAGTGTTATTGTTCCTTAATTGAGGTTTGTGGATATTCGCAATGCAGCTAAGCAGCACAATCTCACTGGTTGTTACCAGATTGTTTAGCGTAGCTTTCTTGTACAGTAGACAGCAATAACAGTAGGCAGTCATTATCAGTAGACAATATGTTTATTATGGCTACTAGCATTAGGACATTGGTGTTCTTGTAGCATGATGACAATCTGCTGAGGTGGTCCAGGGCAGCCAATGATGGAATGTGCACCTGTAAGATCATTGCAGAGTACAGCATCATGATTGTGGATTGACTGAGAAATTTTGCACAAGCACACATGCTGCAAGAAAATGCCTCGTGCAACCTTTTGGTGCTAATTTTAGTTTGAATGCAAAACAAGCAAACTGCATTTCAAGTTTCCAACCATCTCATCACATTTCCTTTGCTTGAAATACTTCCACCCTGGTACCTCTATATTCAAACAGTAGGCATATTGCCCAAGGAAAACACTCACAGGCTGTGCAGTGACAGCCAGAAGTCTGCAATACATCCACATTACGTACACGTACAGTGGACTCTCTGTTAAGCTGAAACTAAAGGAGCAACAAAGCTGCACAGTTTTGTTGTGTGCACCTGCAGAAGTCAGCACAAACTAGTCTTATAGGAAGAAGGTAATACACAGCCTGTAATTGCTTATTGATAACTGTAATGTGCACACTCAGTGTGACATAATTCAGTTGTCAGGATAAAACACTTTCCCAACTTGCTCAAAATACTTCAGAGGACTTGTACAGACAATACAGTAAGCTGCTATGGTGTGTTATTGGTGATGCCTCAGAATCAGCACATTTGCTGTCGTAATCAGCAGCAGCACCTTGTACTAGTGCCTCAAAGAATTCAGCAGTTGCTTTCTCCACTGTTCCAACGAGTTCACTCTTGCTTGCCCATAAATGTTACATTTTTCTGAACTCTTAAAAGCACACAGGGGCCATTTGGACAACTGTAATCACTTCATGTTCCCACTGTGTAGAGCTTTTTGTTCATGTTGGTTAAGTTTGGTCTAATGTAAAACAAGTGCAAGCCATCAAAGCAAGCTTGCATTAAGTGACTTGTTTGTATGACTGTGTAAAAAATATAGCTAACCAGATCCATTCACCTTAGCAGAAGCCAACTGCACATATACCAGCAGCATGCCCCATCCAATTGGACAGCACGTCTGCATGTAAGGTCTATTTACACTGTACACACACACTTACAAGCAGCATGTGTGACCAGCTCAGAGGTGCCTCTCGCACTCTCACACACCACCATGCAATCCACAGTCGCACTGCTGCACATAATATTGTGCATCTATTTGCAACACCACACTGCACACAACTAGCCTAGAAATGCTTCTCATGCCACACTTATAATACTTAACTCTGCCACAGTGCAGGCAAAGCATGCCTTGCTTATGACAACCATACTCTGCCTGTCTAAACAAAAAGAGCATTTTCCCTAGCTTTCTACAAAACAACTAAGCTACTACCACACTACTACTAAGCTTACTTTGCTGGCCTGCAGTAATGATAGTCATTCTCAGTATGAATAAATAAGGTTTTGCTGTTCACTTCCCCACCTAAAAGATCCCGCTTTATTGCTTCTTGCTCCAGATAGTTGGCCGATGATCTAGTGCCATTTTAGATTTGCTCTTTTTGGGTGCTGCATGCCTCCGCTGTTTCTGAAAGTTTTTGTTTGCAGGCACCAATCCAAGCTTTCCTGCAGGCTCTCTCACGTCTGCAAGCTCGTGCTTTTTAACTAACTGTGTTAAGTAATGTTCTTAGAATCCATCTTCTCGCAACTTGTCCTAGGAAGGTTTTCAGTATCTGTTGAAAAGCAACCTCAACTTGCACTTCCAACTTTTCAATTCTTTTTTGCTGTTTTTTCTTCTTTCAAACATTGCTTTGTGCTCTGCATGATACCTAGAGCATTGGCCATTAAGCAGCTGGGATCATCAATGACACAAAAGCTTTGACCACCATTATCAAAAGAGACACCAGAGTAACTGGCTTTATGGCTTGGCAACTTGCTTGACTGCTGCTCCATCAAAGCAACAGCACAAATGTGCTTGCACATGTGCATATATGTTACATGGCCAAGACATGTACATGTTATGGTAAGCCTCACAGTGCTTGCAATGGAGCTCACAACCTGTGCAAGTCCTGCCAGTCTTTTTCACAATGTGATGAAAGTTAACTATGCTTAGAGATTTTACCTGCCATATGCCATCTTCCACTCTGTCAATATCGGATGTCTGAATATCAATGCCTGCTCTGTGCTTTTTGTATACAGCAGATTTGTGATGGTCGACTTGGCGTTTTATTAGTGCAACAGCCCTGTTGAAAAGTTTGTCAGCTGTCAAGGTAAAAAGTACATAGATTAGCTTGTCCAGCCGCACATTATCTTGGCCACCAAAATAGGAGTACTTCAGAGTCTTGTGCATTGATTCAATGTGATTGTTTGTAGTTAAGCCTACCTGCTTTCTATAGCAATAGGCCCACTGAAGTACTCTCTTAGCATAAGTTTTCTCAAAGTATTTAGTAAAGCTTTCCAGATCCTCTAGATCTTTGGAAGCTAGGTTATTCTGTGTGTGCAACTTGGAAGGTAGGTTAAGAAATTCTACTTTCTCATCTATTTCTGTTTCATGTGCATTGATTAGTGCATGGAAAGTTTCTCTTGTGACACTTCTGTACTTGATCCTACTAATCATATTAAGGTGTGCGTTCTAGCTGCACATCACATGCCAGATACACAACCACTGATTCTTCAAGGGACCCATCACTTGCTCCCATGTGTTGCCATAAACAGGGGCATCATCGGACATAAATGCTTTACACTCTATCACGCCTACCTTTTCCTTGATGGCCTCAAAAAAACCTCACGATCGTTTCAATGTTAACTCTCTTGGAAATCAGGTAGGCACATGGAATACCACAGCCATCTTCTGAGATGGTTAGTAATGTCAGCTGAAACTTGTACCTATATATTTGTGCCATGTGTAGAGTCAATACACAATCTCTATTTCTAGCTTACAAAGTAGTTCTCTCTGTGATAAGGTCATCAAGGCAAGCTCAAAGTTGCCTTCAGAACTGCTCGGATTACCCTCGTTCCTGTAATACAAAAGAGGCGAGTCACTGCCTGCCTTACTTGGCTCATTTTCCGGACTCATCAGCTCATTTCCTGTGTTTAAATTCTCTCTTCTTCCATTTCTTTAACCCACAACTCCACACTCATGAGATCATCAGGATGTCGCCGCTCTGCTTTGTCAATATTATACTTATCGCGGATGTTCCGAAGGTGCTCTCTTGTAACAAGTTTCATCTGACTACTAGCTGCACTTGTGCCTGCCTTGATTTTCTTGCAAAATGGTCTTCAGTGGCACTCCTTCTGCTAGTCTACCTGAAAATTGTAAAGAGCAACTGATCAGTAACCAAGGAGGCTGCACATCCGTTTTTTAATTTATGCAGAGATCCCACTATCTTTTTACTACACCTGGGAGGGCTGGACTGCCCCATGGCAGGAGCTGCACCTCACACTATGCCCACTGCTAGTGGGCATAGTGTAAGGTCTTTTTACTACACCTGGGAGGGCTGGACTGCCCCATGGCAGGAGCTGCACCTCACACTATGCCCACTGCTAGTGGGCATAGTGTAAGGTGCATCCACTGCTATGCCCACATCAATAGGTCCAGACATATGGACTCATCACTAATACCAGGGACTCCGCTAAACTCATAATAGCGGGGACTTCCAATCATTAAGAAACAATTTCTCTCCCTCTCCACCGTATTTGCTTGTTGCTATGCAGCAGAATATCATCAAGACTACTTTTTTTGTCTAATCACTTAGTAATTCAGGCTGCTGACCCCTCGAATACAAGCTGTGAACATGTACTTTGTTGTTAAAATGCCTTTGCTGGCAGATTTGATGTAGCTTGAACCGGGATGTCTTTACAAAAACCAAAGGATAGTATCAACACATGCCTTAAATGTGGTGCTATTTAGACAAATTCTGTGTCATAGGGGAACACATAGAAGACTTGTTAAATTTGTGTCATAATCTAAACATGCATATACTGTGTGTCCCAGCTGACACCAACCAAGCCGCTCAATGAAAAATTTCTTAAATGAAACACGATTTTAAGACCTATGGTGTTCGGTCACCAGGCCTCGGACTTAACATTGCGAATATTATAATTGTGTCTTTCACAGTGTTCTGAAATATTTTTTGTCCGATGAACAGTTTGGCTATCATTAAGATGATCCCTGTTTTCAACCTGAAGTGTGTGCATATTCACAGTTTTTCTATATCTGACAGACTAACAAATAAGTGTTTATTTTACAGTAATAAAGAAAGTATGTCCACTACCATGTTGAAAGTATTGGCTAGTTGCCCAAATGGCATCGTACATAGTCTTTTAACGCAATATAGACAGAGCCAGAATGAACAAGCAGCATAGTGCTTTTGTGATTGGCAGAGATAAGACATCTTGAAAAGTTATTTGTTGCAGGGATTTTGTAAAGCCATTAAAGTAAGGGTGTGCAAATAATTTGAATTTTGAAAATGAATAGAATGGCTTACAACAGTAATTGCAGTCTACAGGGAGTCAGATAAATACTGCATATCGTATTGACCGCAATTAAAGATGGGGACAACGAAAGAGAACACATAAACAACACAGGTTCTTTATGTGTTCTCTTCCGCTGTCCCCGTCTTTATTTGCGGTCAACATGATATGCAGTAAACACCAACTAGGCCAAACTGAAGTTCTTCTAAAACGGATAAATATGGTGACTCTTTCGAAGGATTCTGCTGCAGGAAGCCATAGTTGTTGCGCAGAGATATCAGTTGGTGAGAAAAAACATGAAGCAATAATTCACACATTAAATAAGGATGCCTTGCCTTTAGGCAGCCTACAAATTTATTTTCTCGATTTAGTTCATTTATTCTATGGGCAATTTCACCATGTTTGAATCCATTCAAAACACTATCCAAGCTATAGTACATATCACAAACTTATTCTGGCGATATGCTTTTCTTTTGCTTCAATACTATAGATGAAATAGTCTACCAGATATCACCTTTCATTTGTTTCTCATTTATAAGCCTCCCCAGTTAACTAGACATCCAGTTCTGAATAGCATCCGAATGTAAATAGCCTTTATTTTAATTTTTTTACGAAAAGAACACAACCACATTTCAGTTCAGAAACAGCTTTCCTTACTAGGGTCTATTCTTGTACATGTAGCTAAATACTAAATGCTAGCAGCATGTTAATGCAATGCATTTAAAAAACAATAATGATCTGTCATTGAGAATGCAGCAGTTATATTCTGACCTTGTGACACTGGAAATGAATGGCATGCATAAAGTCTTAGCTGCAATTACTTTTGTCTCAGCCACAGACAGCCTCTGATGAGCTCTCATCCAGGTGTCCATAGTGGTTCTTCTTAAATACTACCAAGACTTTGTTATCCGTTTCTGTTACCCTAAGCATTCCAAAGCAATGTATGCCTATTTTGCTGCTGCCTTGCACTTTAATCTGACTTTTGTGCTACTTTGTAGGGAGTTCTATGTATTGTTACGAAGAGTTGCGAAGAAATGGTTTTATTTACCAATTGATAATGTTCGTAGCGTGATTGTAGCGCAACTTGGCCTCTCAAACACCTCATTCTCTTTGTCTTCTCTTCTCTCTTCTTGTCCGCGCCTTTCGTATTCGTTACATTTCCCTGCAAGCAGATGAAGCCCGTGGGGCGAGTCAGGATGGACAAGCAGGGTAGAAAGGCTTCAGGCGAGCTATATGAGTCAGCTGAGTTCTGCTTGATCGCCGACCATTGCACAGGAGGCGAGCTATGACGTAAGTGAGTTCGCTGAAGCGGTCCACAACTACAAATGGGCCTGAATATTGTGACAAGAACTTCTGGCACAATCCACGCTTGCATTGCGGTGTCCAAAGAAGGACCAAGTCACCTTTTTCCAACGATACTTATACGTGACGGTCGTCATATCGCTCTTTCGAATGACTTTGCGAGGCCAGAGTATGAAGACGAGCTATTCGACGGGCTTCTTCGGCGAGACACAATGTCTTCGATACAGAATCGTCACTGTGCAGTACGAAGGGTAAGAAAGTGTCCAGAGGGCTTCGCGGTAACCTTGCATACTGGAGTTGAAATGGGCTATAGTTCGTGGTTTCGTGTTTCGCCGTGTTGTACGCGTAAGTGATGAATGGAAGCACGTTGTCCCAGTTCTTATGATTGGAGGAGACGTACATGGCAAGCATGTTGGTCAGCGTTCTGTTAGTCCTTTCAACGAGGCCATTGGTCTGTGGATGATACGGCGTGGAATGACAGAACTGTGAAGTGCACAAATGAAGTAGCTCTTCAATGGCATCAGCAGTGAACTGGCGACCACGGTCCGTGATAATGATACGTGGTGGGCCATGACGAAAGACCATGGAACGCAGCAGGAAGACCACCACGCAATCAGCGGTGGAAGACGGTATGGCTACAGTTTCTGCATACCGTGTTAGATGGTCTACACAGACAATTATCCAATGGTTCTTGTTAGATAACGGGAATGGACCCAAAACATCAATGCCTACTTGCTCGAACGGCGTACTGGGCGGTGTCAATGACCGAAGGGGACCCGGGGCTGCGATGGTCGGTCGCTTGTGACGTTGGCACGTTTCACAACTGGCGACATAGCGCTTGGTTGTTTCGTACATCTTGGGCCAGTAAAAGCACTCCTGCATGCGGTGCAGCGTTCGTACGAAGCCGAATTGGCCGGATGTCACATCATCATGCATGGCGCATAGAACGTCAGAGCGGAGACTCTCCGGGACAACAAGCAGAAAACGCGCTTCATGCCCGGAGTAGTCAGTTTTGTAGAGCAATTTATCATGGACAGTAAAGCGACCGCTGCCTTTGGAAGTATGGGTGGCGACAAAAAGCGGATCTAAAATACATGTTTTTTGCCGCAATTGAACACTCACAAAAGGAAGACACATAAACACAACACGGGCGGCACTTCCAACTGATTTATTTTTGGGCTGTGACCCTAGAATATATCTTCAAGGGGAGTATGGTAGCGCGATTCAAAGACGGGACAAGATAAGACACAAAGGGACACACACAGCACGAGAGTGTGTTGTTCGCACGAGAGTGTGTGTCCCATTGTGTCTTCTCTTGTCCCGTCTTTGAATCGCGCTACCATACTCCCCTTGAAGATGCATTACCAACAAGCCCACATTGCAACCCCTTAGAATATATATATATACATACACGCATGCGCTGGCTGTTTACAGATCTACGTTACCCAGCGGTCAAACAATCTAGTTTCCGATTTATAGAGCACGATAGAAGTATCACTAATGCAATTTGTTCCTTTCTTTTTTATATAGTAGGCTTCCATCAGCTCACGTGCTGTTTGAAATTACTTCTTCCAAGAATCCTAATCTCAGAAAACCGTGGTTTGCACATGCAGGCCTTGCATTGTGCAGGCAAATGTGCCACACCATCTTTCATTAGATTTAGTTCGTGTTCCCTGGCTCGTTCATTTATGCAGCATCCAGTCTGTCCTATATAGGACTTGCCGCACTCAAGGGGATTTTCGTACACCACGCCTGTAGCGCATCTCCCGTAGGACGTGCTATGCTTCTTGCCACAGCCTTGCGAACCGGTCTCCTCGCGTGTGGTTTTCGAACAGAGTCGACCCAATTTGACGGGGGCAGAAAAGGCAATGGGTACACCATACCGGCCTGCCACCTTCTTGAGGTTATGGGAAACCTTATGAACATAAGGAATCACTGCAGGTCTTACGGTTCTGGCTCTTTCTTCCTCCCTTGTGGCGCTGGTACCTTTAACTTTCCATAAAAGGCTTTCGATGACTGAGGATCACCAACGAGTCAGGGAACCGTGCTTCTTTCAGTCGCTTAATCTGATTATTGAAAGAGGCCTGCATCGTGTGTGTACACGATTTTTCGAGGGCAGACTACAGGCAGAGCATAGCAATTCCACGCTTCACAATTTTGGAATGGCATGAATTATATGGCAGCAACCCTTTCTTGGCACGTGGGAAATATTGCCAACAAGCTTGTCCTTCATGAAAGGTTAATCTTAAATCTAAAAATTGCAGGGTGTTACGCTGTGGCACTTCATGCGTAAACGAAAGCCCTTTACCATTGTCCCTAAAAATGTTTAAAATATCATTGCAGCGCTTCAGTGCGCCTTGTCTGTTAAAAAGGATTAAAAAGTCGTCCATGTATTTCATTTCATTTTTATTCCTTAAAGACCCCGTAACGGGGTATTACATAAGGGGTGGGTTACACAGAAATAAGCAGAAACCATGTGTTGATCTATGGTGAAAGGTGATTGGTGACGCTTTCTATGAAGGTGGATGGACAAGGGATGGTAGCGATGTCGCCCGGAAGGCCATTCCAGTCAGCAGCTCTACGAGGAAAAAACGACGTAGAAAAGGTAACGGTGCGTGCACGTGGGCGCACGACTTGAAGAGGATGACCAGTGCGATTAGATATGCATGTTGGTGGAACAATGTATGGCGGGTACCTATCGAGCTATGAAAAAGTTTATAGAACAAAGAAAGACTGGCGATACGGCGGCGACATGAGAGAAGGGGTAAATTAGATTCTAATTTTAGTGATGACACACTCACATCGTAAGAATACGAGCGATCAATGAATCTAGTGGCACGGTTTTGAAGTGACTCAAGGGCGTCTTGAATATAAGCTTGTCGTGGATTCCAAATTGGTGAAGCATATTCCAATTTTGTTCACACGAGAGTTTTGTAAGCTAACAATTTTACGTTCTTAGGTGCATTATGTAGATGACGTCGCAAAAATCCAAATGTTTTATTTGCAGATGATATGACGTTAGTGACGTGCAAAGCCCAAGAAAGGTCATGGCAGAAAGTGACTCCCAGATACTTAAACGATTGAACTGCTTCGACAGAAACGCTGTTAATCGCATAAGAAAAAACAAGTGGAAAGTGGCGGCGGTTGAAAGATAAGGTTTTGCATTTGTGAGGGTTAAGTTCCATGATCCAATCATCGCACCATTGCTTCACATGGTTAAGATCACTTTGAAGGGTTAATTGATCAGAGGCGTTGGCAACAGTGCGATAAATAACACGGTCATCGGCAAACATTCAGTCATCGGCAAGTATGTAAAAACTTTTAAAATGTTTAAAGTGCTGTCCTGTTTAAAAGCCTCTTCGAGCAGGCGGTCAACACTAGATAAGAATATGTTGCACAGCAGCGGTGCAATACACGAACAAATGCAAATGGGCCGTTGTTCGTCTGCGTCATGTGACATATTCAGCTCCGGTGGATTCAGTGGGAGTCCAGCAAGGCGACAGCTCCGTCGAAGAACTTGTGGTTGGATGGATGGAAACAACTTTATTTTGAATCCGGCAAATTTGACGACCCGGGCTCAGGTCTCCCATGAGGGGACTTCGAGGCCTTGTCTCTTCGCCGCCTCTCGGGCTTGCTGGACAGCCCACTCTTGTGTCTTGAGGTTGGAGCTGCGCACAGCGGCAGCCCACTTCGACGCAAGAGCCTCCGGAGCTACTGCCATTGTAGCTGATGTAACCCGACACTCCCACAACATGTGTGACAGCGTCGCTCTATTTTCCTGACATAATTTGCAAAGAGCAGTCGGGTATTGCGCGGGGAAAATGTGCTGCAATCGCACCGGACTGGGGAATGTTTGTGTTTGCAATTGTCGCCAGATGACTGCCTGGCGACGTTTCAGCATAGAGTGAGGTGGGGGCAGCAACCACCTGCCTAGCTGGTAGTGCTTGGTGATGTCATTGCACCTGACCAGGCGTTCTCGCGTGTTTTGAACCAGGAGTTCCGAACTCGAAGAGGCGGTCTCCGATTATGCGCGGCGGGTCAGTTCTCGCGCAGAGCGGTGTGCTACCTTGTTCAATTTAATGAGGCCCTCATCGGTGGGGGTGGCGACGTGCGCTGGAAACCATATGATCGCGGTGTTATCGAAGTGCTGTCGACCAGCTTTCCTTAGAATCTGGAGAGCTTCGGAGGAAATGCGCCCCCGCGCGTAGTTGCGAACTGCGGATTGTGAGTCGCTAAAAACTACCTCGCAGAGGGGGTCGGTAAGAGCAAGCGCAATCACTACCTCTTCCGCTGTTTCGGGGTATTCCATTGTGACACTACACGCGTGCGTAAGCCGGGAGCTAATGTCTACGACTACCGCCATGAACTGGTGTTCTCGTGCGTATTCTGCGGCGTCTACAAAGCGCGTAGTCCTCTTTCCACCCAAGGAGCGCAGCAGTGTCTTGGCACGGGTCTGGTGTCAGCCCCGATTAAATTCGGGGTGCATGTTTCGAGGTATAGGGGCGACAATCAGCGTGTCGCTGAGGTCGGGTGGAATGACCTGTTTCTGACCGTGTTGGACGTGGTAGTTGAAGCCGAGTTTCTGCAGGATGTACCGGCCCGTGGCTGTCAGAGACATGCGCTCGAGTTGAGAGGTTCTTTGCGCATCCACGATTTCCTTAAGTGTGTTGTATACCCCCAGCTGTAGCAGACGAGCAGTGCTTGTGGGCTCCGGTAGGCCAAGGGCGATCTTGTAAGTCTTGCGTATAAGGGTGTTGATTTTCTCCCTTTCAGTGACATTCCAGTTGTGGAAAGCAGCCACATAAGTGATGTGACTGATTGCGAAAGAGTGTATGAGGCGCATGACACTGTCCTCCTTCATGCCCGTGTGCTTGTTTGTAATGCGTTTGATCAGGCGGGTAGCCGCTGTAACCTTGCCTTCGATTTTGCGAATAGCTTCTATGTTTGACCCGCTGGCTGTTATATGCATGCCTAGGATGCGTATCTTCGGGACTTGGGGAATGCAGGAGCCGTCTTGCGTATAGAGGATTATGTCGTCGCATTGGCACGATTCGGCTGTAGGCTTGGGCCAGCGGCGCGGGCGGTAGACGAGCAGCTCCGATTTCAGTGGAGATAGTCGGAGACCTGTGTCTTGGAGGTAGGTTTCGACTGCAGAGACCGCTGCTTGTAAGGTGCATTCTATCTGACCGTCACTGCCCTTGTTGACCCACAGGGTGATGTCATCTGCATACAAGGCGTGATGGAGGCTACCGATCTCGTCGAGGTAGGCCGGGAGACCCAGCATCACGAGGTTGAAAAGGAGCGGGGATATGACCGATCCTTGAGGAGTGCCGGTGCTTCCTAGTGTATGTTCGTCGGATGTCATGCTGCCGACCGCGAGGGTGACTGTGCGGCGCGACAGGAAGTCTCTGACGTAGTTGTAGCTTCGCTCACCCAAGTTGAGCTTGTTTATGCGGCTCAGGATTGCTGCATGTGCTACATCGTCAAATGCCTTTTCCAGATCTAGGCCGAGGATGGCCTGGTTGCCACTAGTTGGGTCATTGATAATCTGGTGGTAGAGCTGGAGCATGACGTCTTGAGTAGAGAGGTGTGACCGGAAGCCCACCATAGTGGGTGGGTAGGCTCCAGTGTCCTCGAGGTGGTGGTTGATGCGGGAGAGGAATGCGTGCTCCATCACCTTGCCAACGCAGGATGTGAGGGAAATGGGCCGCAAGTGATCGAGGCTGGACGGCTTGCCTGGCTTCGGTATCAAGACTGCTTTCGAGCGTTTCCACGCCTCTGGGATGCGACCTGCTCGCCAGCATTTGTTGATGTATGCCGTAAGAGCGGTTATCGAGGCATCATCGAGGTTTCTCAGAGTCTTGTTCATAACCTTGTCGGGACCAGGTGTTGATTTGCCATTAAGGTCGTGGAAAGCTGCGCGGATCTCTGACTCGTGAAATTCTTCATCGAGTGTCACATTTGTGTCTCTAGTGCAATCTCTGTGTTGAACATCGGGCCGTTGAGGGAAGTACTTGGCTAGCAGGCGTGTCACGAGCTGGTGATCACTCGTGGTAGCCTGTTCCTTGTGCAAAAGGCGTTGCAGGTTTGCTCGCTGAGCAGACTTTCTCTGCGTTTCCCCCAAGAGGTGACGAAGGAGACGCCACATGCTTCCATTGTGGAGCTGCCCATTGACTACGTTGCAGATGTCATACCACTGTTGGCGGCTTAAGGTCCGGCAATGTTCTTCCAGCTGGCGATTGATATGTGCTATCTTCCTACGAAGCTTTCGGTTGTGCTTTTGCTTCTTCCATCTTGCGTTTAGTGACGTCTTGGCTTCCCAGAGGTGGGCTAGTTGGCTGTCGATCTTGTCAACCTGGACTTCGGGTGCGAGCGTCTGCGTCACCTTGTTCATGTCGTCGTTGAGCGTCTCCATCCATGCCTCGATGTCATCGATGTTCTCCTCACCTCTCTGTTCAACTCGCTGCTTTCGGAATTTGTCCCAGTCCGTCCATTTGAATAGCTTAGGAAAAGGGGGTGTACCCGCCTGAGGAATTCGTGTTTCTATGATCATATGGTCACTACCGAGATCTTCAAAGGTATTGCGCCACATTGCTTGAGGGATGTTACGGACCGCCGTCAGGTCTGGTGTCGTGTCACGTGCCGTAGAGGTGCCTGTGCGGGTCGGCGCCGTGGGATCGGTAATAAGAGTTAATTCGGCATCATGCAGGTCCTGCCACAGGCGTCGACCTTTGGCGGTAGTGTAGCCATAGCCCCAGGCCTCGTTCGGGGCGTTAAAATCTCCCCCCACCAGAAACGGGTTTGTGCCCGCCAAGGCAAGCGCCCCTCGGAACAGAGAGAGGAAACGAGCCTGTGAGTGAGCCGGATTACTATATACGTTGAGGAGAAATATACTGTGGTTGCGTGTTCTATTGGGAAGGAGCTCTACAAGCATGTTTTCCGCATGTGTGCCGCTTACGCTGTGTTCTTGCACTACTATCCCTTTCCAAATGAAAATTGCAAGTCCGCGATCAACGGGAATCGGCGAGGCATTCGCAGTGTAACCTGGAAGCTTTGGTACGGTACCTACTGTTTCTTGTATCATTATGATGTCTGGTTTTGGTTGCGCGTGTCGGACGTATTGTTGTAGCAGTGGTTGCTTCTTAGTGAAGCCCCGACAGTTCCACTGCCACACCACGAGCTCGTTAGTGGGGCTGGCCATCGTGGTGCTGTACTTGTGCGTTACCTGAAATAAGGCTAGGGTGAATGACTGTAGTGCCCATGGTGGGCATCATTTCCATGTCTGGGCGAAGGCCTATGTGAGTCTCGATTTTGTCTATATGGGTTTCAACCCTGTCTGTTCGAGCAGTGAGGTTATTGACCGCAACGCCGTTGTTGCGAATCCCGGTTTGAATTTCTGAAAGCAGCTTCCTCATTTCTTCTTGTTCTTTCCGCCAGTCATTTATCGTGACATGTGCTTTGCGCCAATCACTTACTGCTGATTCGAGGTTCTTGAGCTGTTGAGACTCAGAACTGGCCGCCGCGCGTTTCTTTGTGGGCGGCGCCGCACTGTCGCTACCGTTCGTGACGGGAGTCGGGACTAAAGCAGGTTTACGTATAGATGTCTGCGCCATCGACTGTTTAATCTCTCGAATTTCTTGGGTTAATTGTAGCATGACCGTCCGTAACTGTGCGTTCTCGCGCTGCATTGCTTCTAATGCCACATCCCTAGGGTCCCTTTTATTATTGGGTTCTGAGGCAGTAGTTCCCTGAGCCTTGCATCTCAGCGAGCCCTTAACCGCATCTGCCCAGCTCACCTTGTCAGGTAGGTCCGAATCTTGCTGGCCGGCTTGCTTCGGACGCCGAGAGCTAGAACGGCCACGGCTCGGCCCGGGGGTTTTGCTGCGTGCCCGGCTCCGAGACCTGCTCTGCCGGCAGGATGGAGGCCCCGCAGCCGAGCGAGAGCGGGAGCGGGAGGCAGGTGGGAAATGTTCATCGTAGTTCTGTTGCTGTAGCTCGAGGGCAGCCTCCGCCGCTGCCCTCTGTCGGTCTCCGCGTCGTTTCTTAACAAGATAGGGGGTCTTGAATCGAGCCTTGCAGGTCTTGTCCGCAGTGGGATGCGCTCCCCCACAAAGGTGACACCTTGGCGTGCAGTGATTGGGGTCTGGGTTCGAGGCTCCGCAGCCTCTGCACACACGGTCTTGGGGGTTCGGGCAGACATCCATGCGATGGCCGACGCGTCCGCACTGGTGGCACACCTCAATCTGCTTTCTGTACAAGGTACACCTGAGCATAGCCCCCCCCATAGTAGACCCACGTTGGTACTCGACCACCATCGAAGGCGATGATGACCGACGTGGTCTTGCTGAGTCTTTTGGCCGCTAAGGCATTCGGGTTCCTCTTGTTGATGATATTGAGGTGAATGTCCTTCGCGTCTTCTTCGAGAGGAATGCCTCGGATGACTCCCTTGACTGTATAGTCGGGCGCAGTTTCATATGCCCGTATCTCGAACTGGTGTCCGTCAACCTCAAAGCTGTCGAGTCGGCGGTACCGTTCTGCATTAGGAGAGTGAGGGGTACTCACAACGATGATGTTTTGCTGCATATTTGGGCAGACAATGTCTTCCGTGGCGTCTTGTGGAGATACGTTTGCTGCCCTATATAGGGCCAAAGCGAGGCAGACGACCCCGACTGTTGCAACGTTCAAGCCGCCCCATGGCCTGATAACTACTTTGTGATGATCACGTGGAAGGGTGGGCATCTTCCCTGCCTTCAGAACTTGCTGCTTGTGAGCGCGCGGGCCTCGCTGCGCCTTGTTCGTGCCTCCAACGCCGGTTTGAGAGGCTGATGCAATGTTAGTGTTAGCGCGCTTGCCCCAAGGAGAAAGTCGTTTGCGCGTGCCAATGGTGCACCATCCTGCTTCTTCGGAAATCTCGGTGGGTGAGATATCAGTTCCTTCAACTTGTATTTTCATGGCTGCTTGAAGAAATTTGACGCGCAGCCGTAACTGCGGCTCACGTAGCGGCCGGGGCACTAAGCTTAGCAGTAAGCTTAGCTCGGCGGCGCAGCGGCTCGGCAGAAATGGTCCAATAAAGTGGTGAAAAAGCAGTTCCCACCTTGAAGACGAATATTGGTAGAGTCAGGATAACTTGCGGGAGATGATGGTGAAAAATCACAGATATATTTTGCAAAAACACTGCGAAATCATTTACGAAAGACGGAGCCGGCGTGAAGTGCATCCGCTCCCTTCGGCTTCTTCTTCTTTTGGTCGAACTTGTGGTTCAGCCTCCGTCTTCGGGTGTCAATTGCCCAGCACTTTCCACCACAACTGTTACGAAGAGTTGCGAAGAAATGGTTTTATTTACAGATGGATAATGATCATAGCGTGATCGTAGCGCAACCCGGCATCTCAAACACCACGTTCTCTTCGTCATCTCTTCTCTCTTCTTGTCCACGCCTTTCGTATCCGTTACAATATGTCTCAGAACGGTGACAATTTAGGTACCGCCTGAACACTCCTGGCGAATTTTCTTTTCTTCCAGTAGAAGCAACAAAATGGCTGCAAGTCTCGCTCTCCACATTACCTTTCCAGGACAGCAAATCTGAAATAAAGGCAGTAGAAACATCAACACATGTATCTTGTAATTGCATTCCACTGATTCGTTACAGAGAATAAAAATTGAAACCTACGTTCCAAGGACTCTGATCCAAGCATCAAACAAGCAGGTTGCAGTAGTTGCAGCAACTTTGATGGTATAACATGTATGGTTCCATTGCATTGCTAAAAGTTGTACGCACAACAGCTCTCATGCTTTGTTTTTGTTTTCTATAAAAAAACTTCTTTATAAAATGTAGAGTGTAGCACGTTGTGGTTAGAAACCTCTTGCTAGTACCTTTCTAGTACATTTACAGTGTTTGGCAGCAAATGTAGACAAATAAATGTTCCGACATTTGTTGCAGCAATTTTTTGTTCTCTGACACATTACTCATTTTAAAAAGTTAATTATGGGGTTTTACGTGCCAAAACCACCATCCGGTTATGAGGCACGCCATAGAGGAGGACTCCGGAATAATTTGGACCACC
The DNA here is from genome assembly GCF_050947875.1 of Dermacentor variabilis. Lineage (NCBI taxonomy): Eukaryota > Metazoa > Arthropoda > Arachnida > Ixodida > Ixodidae > Dermacentor > Dermacentor variabilis. The sequence continues at coordinate 198,650,368 of NC_134573.1, forward strand.
TGGGGTTCTTTAACGTGCATCTAAATCTGAGTACACGGATGTTTTCGCATTCACCCCCATCGAAATGCAGGCGCTGTACCCAGGATTTGATCCCGCGCTCGTTGACTTATTACGTACGCTGGTACCAGACTTAAGAACACGCAGCCGTAAAATGCACTGTAATAAGCATTGCTGTCACACGTGTGAGCTTTCTTAAAAGCTGTGTGCACATCGTGGCAATGCCAATTTATTTCAGTCACACACATTTTCGGAATGGTTAACTGTTTAAGTCTGGCGACGTCTACGTAAAATTCTGTACGCACTTTTTTTGTACTTGTGACAAGTTACACAGAACTATGTGCACACCAAATACTCGCGCACGCTTGAGTCATTACACAAATAGCACATTGTGTCAAACAGGTTAGTGTATGGGCGAAAGGACCACTTGTCAAACATTATTCCTTATGGCATGTATAATCGAGCACGGTTTCTCACCTTCATACGTGTCAAACGTCAATGTCTTCACTTCCACTTCGATGTTATGCTCACTCTCGTGGTGCTGCCGCAAGTCGCGAAGCATTGCAAAAATCTTCGGACATGAATCACATGCGAGGGTTCGTTTCTTGCTGGGCATATTTGCTTCCTCCTGTATGAAATTCTGCAAGGCTGCTACTCCGTGAAGATTTCTTATGGGCTGTTTTAAATTACTGTGATTAGAAATTAGAAATTACTGTGATGTCTTGTCGCAAAATTTGCAACAATGCATCACAACGCGCAACATAGACAAAGCGGTCCTAGGCGTAGCGCTTTCACAGCTGTCCAAGGCAAGAGTGACGGCGGCGCATGTGAGCGACAGCATGCGAAGCTCTATAAAAACAGCGTACCCTAGGGAGGCATTGCCAAAGGCAGCTTCATTTTCCCTGTTCCTTAAAGCGGAGAATTCCATGGAAAATGGCGTTACGAGGATACTTTCGACCGACAAATGAAAACGAGGATCAGTCTCCTGTGGATACGGCCTCCGCTCCTTATCAGTGGCCGCCTCGGTGTTTCGCGCAACTGACACGGTGGTGCTGACGACTGAGTCGGTATAGAGTTACTGTATATGCTACCAAAGCTACCTTTGGTAGCATATACAGTAACTGTAAGTTGGTACAGAGCCGGCTCGTGGCCTTTTGTGCAGGATGGCATTCACTACAGTGGCGTCACTGGCAAAAGGATAGTGGGCAGGATGGGTCGCCAGGCAAAAGCTTCTTTAGGGGGACCCAGAGCCCTGAAAGAACCAGTGTAGGCGTGGACGATTCGAGGCAGGAGCCACAAACAAGCAAACATCAGTGCTGTAGGAGAGGCAACAGGAATGAGCACCAAAGCCAAATTAAGTCAGACATAGGGTTCATTAACATGCAAGGTGGCAGAAATAGGCTAAAATGGAAGGAAATCGAAGAGCAATTAAGGCAGGAGAACTTAATGGTTTATAGGTTTGTAGAGACATATCTTATGGACATGGAACAACTGCCCTGTAACCCTGATTATGCATGAGAATACTGCAACAGAGTGCAGGGTAGCAGAAAGTGCGGGGGAATCGGAGCACTCATTCATAAAAATACAAATTGGCAAAGGGTCAAACAGGAATGCAATTCATGGCTAAAAGGAAAAGTAGCAGGGGCGAAAGCACTTCTAGGCTTTGTATACCTTTGGACAGGATCAAATGCTAAATAGGAAAACAAAAAAATGTTGGACTGTATAGCAGCGGACATCGATGAGCTAGGAAAAGAATGTAAGATAATTGTATTAGGAGACATGTTGAAGATGCGGATGGGTACACAGATTCCACAGGTAACATGCTGCTGGCTATATGTGAGAGGCATAACTTAGTTGTCTGTAACTCTACTGAAAAGTGTGACGGGATCAGAACATGGGAGGTAGGGGGTCGACACGCGACAATAGATTATGCATTAATGTCACATGGGATGTACGATAGATTAGGAGCCATGATTATAGATGAACAGGGCTCCAGAAGTATAGGTAGTGACCACAAACGTATCAAGTTGAGTTTTAAGAGGGAAACTAAAGCATGAACGATACGTGAGGAAATGCCAAATGTGATTTTTTACTCAGAAGACCAAATGGAAATAGCGGCCAAACAAATTGAAGAGGAAATATCAGAGGGTACTGAAACTGATTGGACTTACCCAAAATTAATGGGACTATTTGAGCGTGAGCTAGGTAAGGCGCGAGTCAGGAAAACAAGGCAAGGGATACGGAAACTCAAGAGCTGGTGGGATGAAGAGGTTAAGAAGGCCATAAAGAAACGTCAGAAAGCCTCCAGGGAACATAGGTATTCCAAAAGTAAGGGAGAGCCTGAAGAAGAGGTAGAGAGGAAATGGGTAAACTGCATAAAATGCAGAAGGGAAGCATCCTATTTGGTCAACAAGAAAATCAAGACAAAAGGGTCCCAGTGGCTGTCAGGAATAAGCAATAAAAACGATAAACAGGCAGCTAGGAAATTCTGGCAACATCTGAACTCCTTGAGTAATAGGACAAGCCTGGAGCAGAGGTATATAGTAACAGCTCAAGGTACTCGTTTAGAAGGACAGGAGGCAATGGAGCATATAGGAACCATGATGAGGGAAAAATTTACAGAACAGAGAAATGGTACTTGCAGTATGTCGGAGAGGGATAGCCTGGTCAATCCACTGCTTTCGCTTGGACAAAGAGAGTGGGAAAGGGCCGAGAAGAGGGTATCAAGTAGCACATCGGCAGGCCCGGTTGGTATTCCAAATATGTTAATAAAGAAATTAGGCCCGAAATCTAAGAAAGCATTAAGTGAGGTGGTGAGCAAAATGCTAATGGATGTTAAAGTACCTGACGAATGGAGGCTAAGTAGGATGAGAATGATATATAAGGGAAAGGGGGGCAAAGCTGACATAAATAACTACCAGCCTATAACAGTGACGTCAGTGGTTTACAGGGTGGTTATGCAGATTATAAAGGACAGACTGCAGGCATGGGTAGAGAATGAGGGGGTGCTTGGAGAGCTAGAAAATAGGTTCCGGAAGCATAGGAGGCTGGAAGTCAATCTGTTGTCACTAACACAGTGCATTGAAATAGCTGAAAAGGAACACAGACCCCTATGGCTGGCTTTTTTGGATATCAAGGGAGCCTATGACAGTGTACTTCAAGAGGGCTTGTGGGGCATTCTGGAAACTTTAGGAGTGCAAGGTGGAGTAACCAATTTCTGAAAAGATATCTATAAATGTAGCCAGGTAATTATACCATGGGAAAAGCAGGTTTCGGAGCCTGTGATGATTCGGCGGGGGCTTAGGCAGGGGTGCCCATTGTCACCTCTGATGTTTATGCTGTACCTACAAGGTTTAGAGGCCAAAATACAGCAAAGCGGACTTGGCTTCAACCTATCATTTTTCAAACAAGGAAAATTGATTGAGCAGTCATTACCAGGACTGATGTAGGCGGATGATATTGTATTCATAACTGACAATACAGAAGATCTGCAGGGATTGATGGACATATGTGGTACAGAAGGAGACAGATTAGGCTTAAAGTTTAGCAAAGAAAAATCAGCATTCATGATTTTTAATAACGTTTGCGGCGAGCATAAAATACAGGAGGCCATACTGGAGATAGTCGATAAATACAAGTACCTTGGGGTGTGGATAAATAATGGCATTGAGTATCTGACAGAGTACGAAAAATATCTAACGACTAAAGGTAACAGAAGTGCAGCGATTATGAAGAGTAGGGCGCTGTGGAACTACAATAGGTACGAGGCAGTACGAGGGATATGGAAGGGGGTAATGGTACCAGGCCGGACTTTTGCCAATGCAGTTCTATGTATTAGAACAGAGACCCGGCAACAGTTGGAAATTAGGCAACGTGGTGTGGGTGGGCTCGCTCAGGGAGCACATGGCAAGACACCAAATCTTGGAGTGCAGGGGGATCTGGGATGGTCTTCTTTCGAGGGCAGAGAGGCTAGTAGCAAGATAGCATTTGAGGAGCGATTGAGAAAAATGGGGGAAATTCGGTGGGCTAGGAAGGTTTTCAGTTACTTATACACGAGGAATGTTGACACGAGGTGGAGGAAGCAAACTAGAAAATTGACAAGCCAATACTTGGGCAGCAGTGGGGGGGACAGGTAAGGAATCATCCGTCAAGAAAAAGGTTAAGGAGACAGAGAGGGGTATGTGGAAAACAGAGATGCAAACCAATTCAGCGTTAAAGACATACAGGACGTTTAAGCAAGAAATGGCCAAAGAAAATATTTACAATAACTCTAAGGGAAGCTCATTGTTGTTTGAGGCCAGGACAGGTGTACTGCAGACTAAAACGTACCGAGCCAGATACCAGGATATAGATTTGTTGTGCGGGGCGTGTGGAGAGGAGGAGGAAACGGCTGAACACCTGATACTTGCTTTGACAGCAAACCGGCGCTACAGTCCCGCTCCAATAGCCATCGAGGCGGAATGACAGGGACCCTCCTGGCCGTGAAGTTCTCAGCGCTCGCCTCCTCTGGAGTGTGCATATCATTTCCCTGGCTGCCCTCCCATGTGGGCATAGCTGGTAACGAGGAGGCAGACACCCTCGCCAAAGCTGCGCACCACTCAGGAGCCACACTCACTCGAGCAGTGGCGGCCTCAGACTACTCGAGGCCACAACTGAAGCAGCTGCTACGGGCAATTCACCCAGACCCGAGGGTGGCTAAAGGCAAGGGACCCAAACTGCTCCCCGAGTCTGGCCTCACCAGGCGAGATAGGGCCACCCTGCTGCGACTCCGGACTGGCTGCACATGGACAGCAGCTAGACTTCACGCCAAAGGCCAACTGGCCTCCCCGTCCTGCCGACGATGCGGCGATCCCGATACCCTCGAACACCTCCTATGCACCTGCCCAGCCCTAGCACAGGAACGTTCGAGGGTCACCCGAGCCTATAGACTGCAGGGCCTTCCTGCTGGCTCTCTCTCTGACCTGCTGTTCCCACCCCACTACCATCTCCCGGCACTACACAGCCTTGTGGAGTTCATGGAGGTGAGTGGGTTACCAGCATACCATTGAGCACACCTGCCCCTGCCGGTCCCTGCCTCTTCTGCTGCCATGTGCAGACAAGCCATTTCACCATCTCTCCTCTTTCCCTCCTACTCCTCCTCTCCCCTATGACGCTTCGCAGTGCTCCCTGATGAGCTGCAGAAATTTAAGCGTCTCTTTCCTCCTTAATAATCATATATATATATATATATATAAACAACTTCACCCTGCAGTTGAATGCAACGGAGAACTATTCAAAGCTTTGGGTTTTAAAGACAGTGAAAGTAAACTAGACTTTGAACAGGTAGAAATAACTAAATGGAGGCTATCTGATTGGTGAATAATATCAACGCAAAAGTAAAGGAGGAAATACATAGGTATGCATGCATATAGTACCATTCAAGTCTAGGTGGCGCGCGCCACCGCTGCCCGATTCAAAGGGTTGAGCCTCAATCATCCATCCATCCATCCATCCATCGCTGCACCGCCTGATCATTGCAGGGATACCATACCGGATTACACTGTAGCATAAGGCATGTACTACAAGCTTTCAAACAGACAATGGCATGTAAAATCTAATATATTACACAAAACACAAGACACTGCGCGAAGTTTTTGATTAAAGACATCATCGCAAAATGATTTCAACTATACTGTCATGCGTTTCTCTATAATAATAGTCAGTGTTCAATATTACAAGGCAGAAAAATATACTATCTATCAGGTGCCTGCAAAGATGGAAAGCAATTTTTTTTAGCGTCTCGTGCGTCACCTGAGAGCCCGAGGAATGTGGTGGGGCCGCAAGCACACGCACGCTTCTCCCCCGTTTCCTCTCTGGAGCAGCAGACGACAAGCGCCGCAAGCGTACAGCACATGCCCACGTTTACGTCGCCACATGCTGTGTTTACAGCAGTCTCCGAACGCCGCAATATGGATTTATACACAGTGTGACGGATACACGAAACTGCAGTCTTCGCACTGTCACTCGAATTTTTCCTCAAAGGGTCAGGCCCATACGAGTTCTTTGCTAGCTGTCTACTACAAAAGTCTGTCACCACTATTCATTTTCGAGATCGAAGCAACCAGTGAACCAGTTTTGACACCCCATTTCCTGCAGCGCCCTGCACCTTAATGTCATCATAGCTGCGCAAATATTACTGACTCGGATCGCGGAGAAACCGATGCGGTCACCACCATTGTGCTCAATTATAAACAGAAGCTTCCTTTTCCTGCGTTCCCGGGATTAACTGCGCCCTCGTGTGTATCGACGAGTAAAATGAGCGGATCCTTTAAACACTAATAATGAACTGGGCCAGTCCCGAAGATATTGAGAATGTATTCAAGGCTATGTATAATGAAATGTGACCCAGTCGTGGACCTTGGTTGTTCGGCTTGGAAGGCTTAAACAGAAGCAAGCCCATGCTTTGCATTTGGCCAATTATCAATTAAGGGAACACATTATGAGGTCATGCAAAGAATGCACCTGGGGAGGGTGGGAGCTTCACATTTCGAACCTATTTCCTATAGTGAGGCACATTATTAAGATTCTTTTATGTGAAATGGCTGAACGAAAACAAGTAAACTTTAAGTAGGCTCCACATTATAGCCATTATCATTCTGAGCTTAAAGCCTCCTTAAATTTCTGTAACAAGTCTGCCCCTGGCACTTGATCGAATTATACATACACGACATATTAAAACACTTGCATCCTGAAACACTAATGATCCTATAAATTTAAACTGAGCGCATCAGATTATTTCTATCTACATATGTCCAGGTATAAAAAAAGCTTGTTATACGATATGGCGCTATGAAATCTTGTGAGGCTTACCAGAAATAATCATTTGTGACATGCTGAGCACAACAAAAATATGTGAGCCCATCTCACCCCGCTATTGGTATTTTCGTCATGTACAAGGCAGAAACGCCCAACTCACTACTACTTGAATTGCAAGCCTCTCGCGATGCCATCTGGTACATCTGTACAGCACCCAACATCACAATAGTGCCAGTCCCTCTCTATCACTTATGATAAAAGATTCAATCATTTACTGCAGTGAAGCAGCTCAAACAAGTTAGAGTTAAGAATGCTATAAATCTGTCAATAAATTCACAGACTCTGCACTTCCTCACATCTCAGTATTGAGGTGCACTGAGTACAAGGGCACAGATGGAATTTGTTCAACCATTTGGACTCGGCGGCACCGTACGGCGCACGATGCTGAATTTCGTGTTCTGCTTTGTACAGGTGTTCCTGTGGCTACCTAGATCTGCCCATGGCTGTTCCTTGCCACCGACTGACTACACATCCCGTCCATGTACAGAGGCACCAACAGCATTGTGTCTGCACAACCACGTGCGGTCTACTGATGCATCCGATTTCCCACCGAAAGCACCGCCGCAAGAGGACAACTGCGCAGGGCTGCTCAAACTGGACATCTCGTTCTGCGCACGACCCAGACGAATTACGTCATCAGATGGGCATAAAAAGATGGATCGACCGGCTTCACCTTTCAGTGGACTCGGCGGCACCGTACGGCGCACGATGCTGAATTTCGTGTTCTGCTTTGTACAGGTGTTCCTGTGGCTACCTAGATCCGCCCATGGCTGTTCCTTGCCACCGACTGACTACACATCCCGTCCATGTACAGAGGCACCAACAGCATTGTGTCTGCACAACCACGTGCGGTCTACTGATGCATCCGATTTCCCACCGAAAGCACCGCCGCAAGAGGACAACTGCGCAGGGCTGCTCAAACTGGACATCTCGTTCTGCGCACGACCCAGACGAATTACGTCATCAGATGGGCATAAAAAGATGGATCGACCGGCTTCACCTTTCAGTGGACTCGGCGGCACCGTACGGCGCACGATGCTGAATTTCGTGTTCTGCTTTGTACAGGTGTTCCTGTGGCTACCTAGATCCGCCCATGGCTGTTCCTTGCCACCGACTGACTACACATCCCGTCCATGTACAGAGGCACCAACAGCATTGTGTCTGCACAACCACGTGCGGTCTACTGATGCATCCGATTTCCCACCGAAAGCACCGCCGCAAGAGGACAACTGCGCAGGGCTGCTCAAACTGGACATCTCGTTCTGCGCACGACCCAGACGAATTACGTCATCAGATGGGCATAAAAAGATGGATCGACCGGCTTCACCTTTCAGTGGACTCGGCGGCACCGTACGGCGCACGATGCTGAATTTCGTGTTCTGCTTTGTACAGGTTGGTGAGAAACAATTTTGTAGTAGTCCTTTTAGAAGTAACTCTGTTGGATTACTGGTGCTGCCGAGTCCCCACTGCCTGTTCCAGTGTTGTGTTGACCTATCTCGTGTTATTTTCGTGTTACTAAAGCTTAGTGGTGACATTGAAGAGAATCCAGGGCCCGACCAAGACAAACTGGATGCGATCTTAAGTACTGTTACCGCAATTAAGACATCACAACATCAGTTGGAGTCAGGTCTACTGAGTGTCCAAGTCAGGCTTACGGAAATAGAGACAAATCTTGCTTCTCTCCAGCTTTATAATGAAAAGGTTCTAAAATGCAAGGAAGCTATTAACACTATGAATCGGGAGATGGCTCGGTTAAGCAATAAATTAGAAGACCTGGAAAACAGAAGTCGCCGCAACAATTTAATCATATACGGTCTCAAAGAGGGAGACAACGAAAGCCCGGCAATTTTGGAAAAACGCGTGATGCATGACATTTTCAAAGACATTCTTGCAGTTGAAGTTAAATCTATTGAACGGATTCATCGTATCGGCAAGAAACGTACTGCACGTGAACGCCCAGTAATCCTTCGTTTTTTCGATTTCACTGAGAAAATGTCTGTTCTTCGAAACTGTTCCAAGTTGCAAGGTGAACAGATATCAATCTCGGAAGACTTCTCACCAGCAGTACGGGAAATGCGCCGGAAACTATGGCATTCATCCCAAGAAAATCGTACCAGAGGAGACAAGGTCAAGCTTATATTTGATAAACTGAGGATAAACAGCGATCTGTATGCCTGGGATAGCACTGAAAATAAGAGGACACTCGTGAAGCGCGAAAGCCGTATGGCTTATGAAAACAGTCACTCGAGCTCGTGACAAAATTCACCTCAACTATCGCTATTATGTTTGAATGCAAGAAGCGTTGTCAACAAAACCGAAAAATTAGAAGAAATAGTGCTGGTATACAGCCCCGATATAATTGTCATCACTGAAAACTGGTTACATCCCCACATTGACGATCCAGAGGTGCTTCCCAATTCCTATTCCATCGTTCGTTTCGACCGCGATGGCCGGGGAGGGGGCGTTGCCATAGCTATTAAAGAAGGCTTATCATTTAAGAAAGACGAAGGAATACCCAATCACGAGAGTGTGTGGTGCAGTATCACTATCAATGGAATGTCTGTGTTCGTTGGCGGCATATACCGACGACCAAATGCGCCAACTGACTATCTTGCTGAATTGCACGACTTTCTGAGCCGTAAAATTAACGAGCGTACTAAGCTAATCTTAGTCGGAGACTTCAACTTAACTGGGATTGACTGGGGAAATCTGACAATTGGTGGAAACGAGCACAATAGTTGTGAGATGCTTCTGAATATTATGTTTAGTTTTTCTTTAACTCAGCTTGTTAGGGAGCCAACGCGTATACAAGGGCAAGCAAGCTCCATTCTTGATCTTGCTTTCGTTTCCAAGACGCTAAACCCTGATATCAGTATCGAAAATGGAATCTCGGACCACAAAATGCTTTTACTTACTTTTGATAACCTAAGTTTCAGTCCCAACCAAATCACCAGTATATCTCGTATATCAGTCAAGGATTACAGCAGGGCAGACGATGTCAGTGTTATAGATTACATTGAAATAATGCTAGATAATCTTTTACAGTCGGGATTTGAAAACGCGAATGACTTATGGTTAAAGCTGAAACGAATAGTAGCGTACTGTGAAGAAAAATTTATCCCATCAATAAAAAAACAAGTAAACAGGAAGACACCTTGGATTACACGCAGTATTATCCACCTCAAAAGAAAGTTACAAAGAATGCGTAAAAAGAAAACCAACGTCGATGCTATAAATGCTCTTTCGCAAATGCTCAGAGCAGAAATTTCTTCAGCAAGAAGCAATTTCTTCACAAATACGCTGACCAATTTTATGACACACGAGCCAAGAAAGTTCTGGCGTTACCTGGCAAAACCGGGGGCGTCTATCGACCAAATGGAAATAGACGGAGCCATTACGGATAACGCAAACTGTATTGCGAACGCCTTTAATCACTATTTCCAGTCTGTGTTCACCCGTGCTTCTACATCAGAGTTCAATCAAGCGGAATACCACTCCCGCATGCCTGACCTTGTCATAACAGAATGCGGCATTCTTAACTTACTGCTACAGCTTGATGAAAAGAAATCGCCTGGGCCCGACGGATTGCCCAATGCTTTTCTAAAACGATATGCGCAACAGCTGTCTCCCCTTCTTCAAAAAATTTTTTCCGCATCCATGGCAACAGCAACCGTGCCCACCGACTGGCTTTGTGCGAAAGTGGTCCCAGTGTTAAAAAAAAATGGGAATAGGCTCTTGGTAAGCACGTACAGGCCTATATCACTAACTAGCTCTTGCTGCAAATTAATGGAGCATGTAATTAACAAAGCAGTCATAACTTACCTGGAAAGCAACAAGCTTTTATATGTAAACCAGCACGGCTTTAGGAAGGGGCTATCAACAGTCACGCAATTACTTGAAATTACACATGACTTCGCGGCTGCTATTAACTCTGGTTTGCAAGTGGATGCAGTGTTCGTAGACTTTGCAAAGGCTTTTGATTCTGTCCCACATTGTAAATTAATAGAGAAGCTTAAAATGATTGGTATTAATTCAAACATAGTTTCCTGGATTGAAGCTTACCTCTCGGGCCGTACTCAATACGTCGAAATAAAAAATGCCAAATCAATTAGCCTAGACGTTTGCTCTGGTGTTCCACAGGGATCAGTATTAGGACCTACACTTTTTTTAATCTATATAAATGACATTTTTTCCTGTGTCACTCCAGATGTTGTACTGAGATTATTTGCAGACGACTGCGTTGTGTACACTACCGTTCGTTCACAAGATGACCAAAATAATCTGCACTTAACACTAACTAGCATTGATTCTTGGTGTAGAACTTGGGATATGAAAATAAATGTAAGCAAAACGTCATCTGTCACCATAACAAGGAAAAAAACTCCCATCTATTTTACTTACCATTTATCAGGATCTGCTGTGACGCGTAATAATGAAGTAAAGTACTTGGGGGTAACGTTTACTGAAAAATTGAGTTGGGAATCCCATGTAGATAACATATGTACAAAAGCATACCGACAACTTGCATTTATCCGACGAAAATTGTCAGCTGCACCAGCGCATGTAAAACTAAACGCCTATATGACTCTAGTAAGACCCATCCTGGAGTACAGCGCTATAGTTTGGAACCCCCATCAGTCTTACCTGAAAACGAAACTTGAAAGAATTCAAAGCCTAGCACTCCGTTTTATTTATTCCCGTTACTCCCGCTACGATAGCGTGACACTTCTCCGTAAAAGGGCTAGCATCTCGACGTTAGAATGCCGACGACTAACTGCATGCATGAAATTTCTTTTTCTGTTATATCATGATTGCATCAACATAACTAAGGACGTATACCTAAAGCAACCTCACCACCGCTCCAAAAGAACCAATCATGACTTGTGCATACGGCCATTTGCTGCTAGATGTAATTTATTCAAATTTTCTTTTTTTCCTCGATCCATAAAACTATGGAATAGCCTGCCCCGCCATATTGTGAATGATGTGTCAGTTGATGTTTTTGTTGCGAATGTTGAATCTTTCTTTGAAAATGCTTTCGTAAATGTGTTGTAGCCATAGCCTTCTTGATTAGGAGTCATGAATTGTATGTTTCTACAACTCTGCACACTTTTTGATTCTATTCTTTATATAAGTTATGTATCTTTTCATTCATGTTCCGGAACACCAAACCTGTTGTACCACCTATTGTACATTCCACTCCTGTCAGAGCCTGAGACAGGCTCACAGTATTATGAAATAAATAATAAATAAAAATAAAAATTTGGGCTGACCAGTTGGCTCAGTCACCTGCCTCATTTGTGACACCTAACTGTATTCCTTCCATCTAATCCCCATGCTCTTCACCTCGCACTGGAATCTTGCCTCTGGTGGGACACGTATGTATGTGCCTTACTTCCCCGATAAGTCTGCTCTTTCTCTCTGACCTTACTCGGACACAGGAAATATCTCTTCAGAGACTTTGTCCTGGGGTGACCCTTAGACAATCCATCACTTGGGCTTAGGGATCGCCTAAAGTTGACTAAGAAATGTACCCCAAGTGCTCAACTCCTGTAGCAACGTCAGTGGCATATACCGGGGGCTCAAAGGACACATCCCCCCTTCACCAAAATCTCTGTATGTGGCTGGCAAAGCCCCGACCCCCCCCCCCCCCTACCTCCCACCGACTCCCTCAACCTCTGCATCCCCAGTCATTTGCGTCACTTAGTAGCCTCATGCTCAGATCCTGAACACTGCTGCCACACTGTAGTAGATGGCATGTCGAATACTCTGATCTATTTACATGGCCAACATGCAGACTGCCATTCACAATGCATGTTAAGAGCATTGTTGCCAGATCTTGGACAGATCGATTGGAAATCGTTTAATGACCCCTGCTAAGCATTTGCCACCTCAACAGCGACAATGCAAAGAGTGTGACACATCATTTCTTGAACTTCCAAGCATGTGCTAGGTGTGCATGTATGCAACTGCCATACTTAGAACTGAAATATATGTATACATGCTCAGAGTTCATCACTGACGCCTCAAAATCACACGCAAGAGTATTGTTTGCAGCACTGGGACCTTCTTTTAATGCATGTGAGGCTGTTAATCCGCAACAAGCATCCTTACAAGCAAAGCACGAACAGTTATTTTCCCCATAAAATATACTATAGGCACAAGCATTCATAAAGCTGTATTACTACACATTGACTGCCTTAGCACAGTGAAAGTAATGAAAACATATAAAAACCATGAGAACGTGGTACTAAGCTAGTTACACAAGTATCTGTGCATGGCCTAGTTGCACACGGTGCCTGCTCGCCGTGGCTTAGAATGAAATGAGCTTGCAGCACCAGCAGATTCTGAGTCCTGAGGGCCCAGGCTTCCCCTGAGAATGCTGGCATTTTAGTGCTCATAGTGTGCAATGAGGTCCCCCTTCTCTTTTGCATATATTGAGGTGGGCCCCCCTGTAGAGGCTGTCCAGGATCCATCTCTGGCTCACAGATTAGGAAGAAGCGTCCATCACTTATAGAGGCCCTGAAAGTGGAGCTCACGAACGTTTCATTCACGACCATAAAGCTTTTCTTGCGTAAAATGTTCTGAGGCTATTTGCGAGATACATGGAATATATAAAGGTCAGTAATGAATTACACACAGTGTAGAATAACTGAAAGGTGGGCATGTGGGCGCAGATTTATAGCGCTGCCTTGCTTGGCAGCATGATGCAACACAGACGAAAGAAGAGAGGTGAAGAAAGTAAAGACTTGGCACTGTATACACAAGAAATTTATTTGTTTAAGGAAAACGCTAATATATATATATGCATGTATATAATATGTCCTGAAGCAACAGTATACACATGAAAAATAAATCACAAAAGTAGATTCACAAAGCCACGTGGTAACAAAACAATGACAGAGAATGGTAGAGTAGACGTGTAAATATCAAAAGAGGGACAAAAATAAAAATGCAACAATAATTCATTTCACTCTAGCACATACATCTAGATAATTGCATTTCTTGGTCACAAAATAAGCCTGGCTAATACATTTGTCTTGTAATTTGTTGATACAAAATGATTCAATTATTTCACTCATTAATTTGTGACAATGATGGGAAAGCAGACTGAGCATGTGTTGGTGGGCTAGTTGGTTAAGCATGATTACAAAGACGGCGTCGAATAAAACAACACACGAAGAAGGGACACGAGATGTGTGATTGAGCATGGGGTTACATCCACATGAGTGACAGTAACTGGCCAAATGGTAAGACAGTCGAGACGAAGTGAATGGATGGTGGTGCTTCTGCACTCTCGTGTTACACCTCGTCACAAGATAACGGGATTAGGTATATCAATTCTAGTTAGCAGCACACTTGGACGCATGTTTTGTTTGGCAACCAGATTTTGCTTTTTTGTTTTTACCTTTTTACACTTAGTGCAGCCTGGCCCCAATGGAAAGACAAGCAAGGTGGCTGGAATTCGGATTGTGGAGAATAAAAATGGGTGGCATGTACACATTCTTACCTTCTGATGAGCAGTGAGCCATCAGCATGCAACAAGTTTGGAGGGTCCACCTGTTCTCCATGTCTTTATGGAGAACGGGTAGTCTAGCCATAAAACATGCCTATAAAACAGGTCTATCCATAAAACCGCATAACAACAATTTAGTATTCCAGTACAGACATTACATTTTTATTTATTTATTTGACAAATACTGCCAGCCTTGCATAGGCTGTGACAGGAAGTGCGATATAATGTGCACCTGTGTACCTTTCAGTACAGCCCTTTTCCTTGGCAACAATCTACTTTTCAATAAAAAAAGTGCCAGGTACTTTTTTCAGTTGTGTAGGTATGCTGGATATATACAGTCAGTGGCGTAGCCAGAAATTTCGTTCGGAGGGAGGGGGGGGTGGGGGCTCACGTTGGAGCTCGGCCTCCTCACAGAATTTGCCAGGGATCAAATACATCAATAATATCTGCATTGCCATTGATAAAGGTGCTGCAAATGAATTCTTGGACGCTACGCATCAGGACAATATGTTTGTCCTGATGTTTGTTTTTTCATTAAAGAATATATTCTTATGTCCCAAAAATTGTGCCAGAAATAACGGACATCAATGCTTCCACGTTTTTTGTCTGTTTAATAAAAAAGAAACTATCACACGAACTTTAGAACTATATCAGTGCGAAACCAGCAAAGCAGTGCATACCGCTGATATGATAAATGTAAAGGCCGTGAAATGAACAAGTTGAGGACAAATATTTTAATGAAACTTTGTCATTCGAGAGCCTTGTTTAAATTTTTGTACATATGCAATAGCCAGGGAAAAACCTCAGTGACGGTGTCCTTCGTTCCAATTTACTGTGCAGGAGGAGCTGTCACTGATCGTGTATTGTAATTGCACCGAAATTGTAGTCGCAACAGAGATCACATATAAAAAGCAGCAGTCTTGCAATATATACATTAGAAAGGCGAAGTACAATGGAATACACAAATGCGAAGATAAAGTTTGATAAAAGCAAAAAAAAAAGTGTCTCTGCAAACAAAGTTCAGTGCACGTATCCACAAAATCTCGCAACAAGATATTTATATATACCTATAAGTATCCAATAAATCTACGTATCTAAGCAAAAGTCACTGTATACAGGGTGTTTCAGCTAACTTTAGCCAGAGTTAAAATAAGACGACGCTGACGACGCCTAGATGACGACGCGACCAAGTATGCATGCGGTACGCGCGCGAACGAGACGCGAATCATACCGTCTGAGCACAGAACACCTATACAAACTTAGAGAAGGGAAACTGTACCTTCCACAGTGCTACGGAAATAAGCGTAGCGGTGGCGTCGTGAACTAATGTGACCACGGGTGGCGCTGTACAACAGGAAACGGAAACGGGGTTTTGCACAGTATGGTCGCTTTACCTACTGGGTTCTGGCTGATGCGCATCGATCGTGCTCCCGCCAGTTAGGTTGCTGTGTGGCAAACGTAGCGCCTACATATGTATGTAGGCGCTACGTTTGCCACACAGCAACCAAACTGGCGGGAGCACGATCAAGGCGCAGCAGAATATATGTAGCGCTGAGTCATATCGAGTTAAGGCACACTCTGAACTGACTTTTAAGGGCATCCCGAGCGGTTTTTCGTTTATTACGCCACCGTTACCCCGAGTTGTGCCGCCGCGCTCCAGCTGTTGCATTTCGTGTAGGGCTACTGACAGAGTGCGGTTTCCAGGTGGCACGATGGCCTCGACTGGAATAAACGCACACACCAAAGATTGAGTAAGCTTGAAAATATTTTATTTGCATTTTACAAGTACAACAAAAAGCACACGTCTACGGATCCACACAAACGCGGTTACATAGTCAAGAACATAGTCAAGAAATGGCTCATTAATAAGGGTAGCACAGACGCACAAGAAAGAAGACCTAAGCTACAAAACGTACAGTCGGCTGCTAAACATAACTTCCCTGTCACCGCGTGTCACTTTTATACAGCATCTTTAGAGCACTACCAGGCCGGGTAATTTGGCGAAAAGAACGCAACAGCTTACGGCCGTCAGCTGCCTCTTCCTTACGGGTGTCATAATTATCCTAATCTCCGCATCAACGTCGTGCAAGTCCGCATACAGGTATCTGTATCTGAACCACATGTGCCAGCTTAATACATGTGTAGTGAAATTATGATAACCACTGCGTCTTATCAAACGTATTGGTTTTGCAAATGCGCATTACAGCTGACGGAACGACATACTGTAAGTGAAGCACAAGAGAACAAGGACAAAAGGAGGATGCAACACTTGAAGAAGAAGTGAAGAATTAGTAGGCGTACAGCAAACAAGCGATGACGGAGAACACACAATGATGCATCGGGTGTTCTGTGACATCGGTTTGCGTACTTACGGTGTTATGGAGATCAACGGCATAAAAACGTACCTTCAAGCGTATTCCGTCAACTTCCGCCGCATTCATTATGATAATCAACGCCTAAACAAACTGAGGCACTATTTTTTGCCAAGAGTAGACCTCTTTACAGCAAGTCTGTGTAATGACTCGCAGACGAAACCAGCATGCTTTCGAAAATGTTTTACCGCCGTAGTATTCGAACGCCAACGGCCAGGAAACACATCGATACCAATAGGCTGTCGGCTGTCGGTGGTTAATCAAGTACAGAAACCTTGACGCTACGACTAAAAAGCAGCTTCAACAATCAAATTTTAAAAAAAATCAACTGCCTATTTTCCTGAGGTAAAAAAACATCCTTAGACACCTCGATTGTTCATGTCAATGGTTTGTGTAAATTAAAAAAATCAGCATGTTTAGCGCCCCTAGCAGAGAAAACACCAATTAAAGTATTCGACCAAATTACAGTAGCTCCACTTGCGCGCTTACGCTGAAACGCGCCTCGATTGATTTTTCGCCCTCTGTGGCCATTTGTTGAACTTGAGAGTGTGCGGGGCCTGGTCTGAGTTCGAGAGTAGTTACAAAAACAAACAATGTGACGTCACATCTGGTAAAGTAAACTTGTCTTTCTTTCTCACCTTCTCTCAGCTAACACATGCGCAGCGACCACAGAGCCCTCGCAGCAATTACCGCACTCAATTAAAGTCTCCATCGCAGCGACGCGCCATTTATTTCAGGACCACGAAAAACAAGGTATTCACCTAAGTATAGCGGCGGTCTACCTGTCGGCAAGCCCCTAACTCGCACATGACGAAAGCAAATGTCACGGAGTCCAAGCCCACGATTGCTCAAGTCAAACTGCGCTCGCACGAATATCGCGCACGTTATACGCTTTCGACACGCACAAAAGCGCGCGCAGAACGTCTTGCAGCCGACACGACGGCAATGTCTAATCTATGTTCGAGAGTAGCTCTTTCAAAAAAGTAAAAAACAAGCAACAACGCGACGTCACATCCTGCGAAACAGAGAGTAGCTCTTTCAAAAAAGTTAAAAAAAAATAAACAAGCAACAACGCGACGTCACATCCTGCGAAAAAGAGTTCTCCTTTCTCACCTCTCAGCTCAGGCATGCGCAGTGACCACGGAGCCCTCGGGGGCGGTGTTCAGGTCATTTTGTGGTCCTGCCCTGGCCAGTGGGGGGAAACTCCCCGGTTTCGGTGGCAGAGGTAATTGACGCCATCTCTGTAATGGGCAAACTCAAAAACCGTTTCCCTTGCATAGACAAGAACGGCACCGAGAGCGGCGCTGCTGCGCCGGCGTTGAGAGCGCCGCATGCGAAGCAAAATTCTATTAGCGGGTGGTACCCCTCTCCCATCTCTCGTTCGCGCCGCCTTGATTTCCTCCTGCACTGCGCGTGTTTGGGCACGTTTCGTGCCACGCGCGGTGTGTGCCTACGTGTGTGCGCGTGGACATTTCCTTCGAAAGGCGGTGTACAGTCTGTTTCACATTTAGGGGAAAACTCGAAGCGCATTGCATCGCGATGCGGCGAGCGCTTGAGTCAGGCAGCGGCAGCAGCTCGCGCAGGTGCTCGAGGGGCGGGATCTTGAACGGCGCCGTCTGCTACGGCGGCGCGCGCTGGCCGCATTGTCGGGAAACGTTCTACTGTCAGGTGCAGGGCGCCGATCACATCGTTACTGCGTGAAATGAGCCGGTATTCTTTGCTAAGCGTTGCGCGACGCCCACTGATACGCCTCGAATGTAAGTTCATCGCTGCAGGGCAGTCATAGACGACGTACTGATTCCATACATTCTTGACGGCCCGTTTCTGGAAGGCGACTATATATTCTAACGCGATAGGACGCCGATCCACACAGCTCGTGCTGTGCAAGAACTGCTAGAAGAGCGCGCAGTCACTCTCTTGGAGCGGCCGCCTCAATCCCCGGGCGCCAACATCATTTAAAATGTCTGGGGCTCGTTGAAAGTATCGCTGGCGCAACATCCCCTCTATCAGTCGCCCGAGGATAGGCTTCGATCCACCATCGTCAGTGACTGAGACGTGCTGCGAATGAACACATCCCTGATCAAATCATTCTACACTTCACTGCCTTCCAGGATGAGCGCTGTCATCGCTGCCGCTGGGGACATGACGAGATACTAACTGAAGTTCCGAGCGTGACGTGTC
Source organism: Dermacentor variabilis (assembly GCF_050947875.1). NCBI lineage: Eukaryota > Metazoa > Arthropoda > Arachnida > Ixodida > Ixodidae > Dermacentor > Dermacentor variabilis. Next base: position 198,669,289 of record NC_134573.1, read on the forward strand.
CAATTCCCCACCGGCGGGCAGGGTCTGTCTGGTGTAGCGAATGGTTGTCGAGAAAAATCACTTCCAGCTCATTGTCTGAACCTAAAACTTTCATTTAATCGTATCCGTTTGTTTCATCGTGTTCGACTCCCATTGTTGAGTGCCGTTTTCCTTTCGAGCCAAACAAAGACTGAGCACGTTGCGCGCACATCTTGGTGCGTTTTGTCGCTGCTCATTACGGTAGCACACACACAGTGAAGAAATATACGTGCACACGCTCAGTACTCCGGCCTTTCGAAAGAACAAATGAACCATGCTGTCAAAAGAAGTTTGTGGAATTCCATTATCGCCAATGAAGGATCAGAGTTTGGCGACGCACAACGTTTAGTAAAGAATATCAGCTCAGTTCTCGCACTACCGATGAAATCGGTGCACTGCCCCTGACAGTACCACGCTTCCCGAAAATGCGGCCAGCGCGCGCCGCCGTAGCAGACGACGCAGATCACGACACCGCCCCTCAAGCGTGTGCGCCTGCTCGAGCTGCTGCCGCCGCACGACTCCATTGCTTGCCGCATCGCGATGCAATACGTTCTGAGTTTTCCCCTTAGTGTGAAACAAACTGCACACGCTATATTTGCCTTTAAGAATTAAGGTCGGTACGCTTGACGATTATTTTTATGGCTGCAATGCGGCGAAAGGGCAGCGTCTGCTTAACCATGTAAGTGACGCTGAGCAGGTAATTGGAAACGACATCGTATGTGCCGCCGGAAAAATCGTCAGCACATACGATGCGGCATATACATATGCGGCACATACATACGGCACCTACAAGCTAAAGTCATTTTTGCAGTTTCTCACATTATGTTTGCTACAAATCCGTGTTGTATCTGATGGCGACAACGGACTTCTATCGACACTGTGCGGAAATAAACAAGATATATCGCTGCATAGCACAAGTACGACATGCGCACACAACTTTAACTAGTACGTCTCCTACAATATGGAATAGAGGCAGCAATGTAGACAGCTTGGCCATTTTTTAACAGTACTCAAGATACGGAAGTTGACAGTATTATTAATCATTCCTGCTTCAGCAATGCCGGCGCGACCAAGACGCGGGTGTGTATTGTCCAGTAACCCGATCGATCGGTGCAGTGGTGAAGCGGGAATGAACTCCGGTCATGTTCAATGCATCATGCACATATTCAATTTCTCGGCACGCGTGAACTTCGGCCACTGCTAGCGCATACAACAGACGTGGTTTCCATTCTTGGGCAGCGCACACACAAAAGAAACACGAGAAAGAAGACAGGACAAGCGCTCGTTGAACTTAAAGTTTTTATATGAATAAAAGGATTATGTACTGAGTAATTATTAAACTCACGTGAGTTACATATTGAAACCGTCATACACTCAGGAGTGATCAATGAACGAGCTCGCTTCGTTTGCCAGTTGTTTACTTCGCTCGGCGCACCTCAGTAATCCATGTCTGTCGTCTGCTTCTTTCGTACCATTTTCTTGTGAATCGGCAGAATTTCACTGGTGGCATCAACCATATCATGTTTACATAGCTGTCGTGACAGTTAACAACACGATAATAATTTCCGGTTATTCGAAAGGCGCCGTCGCAAACAAGAGACGTTTCGCGCGCAGCGCGATCTGAACGCGGGCGCGACCGCGAAGGGAAGCGGCGACGGAAACTTACACCCGCTGGAGATGAAATCGCTCCGCCAGGGGAGAAACGAGCGCTGGCGTCTAGGATGAAACTTGGCGTGCGCTCGTCGTGCGCACGCGCGCCGATCAGGTGGCCTAGCCCTCCCCAACTCCTCTCCAATCGCCCTCCCTTGTTACTACCCTCGCAACTAAAGCCCCTCAATCTCCCAAAGTAGCGCCATTCACTTCCCTCCTCCTCCGCTCGGCGCGGCCTCGACGGTGGCGCCGCCGGTGGTGGGCCTGCCGTAGCAGACGACGGCTAACACTCTACGGGAGGGAATCCGCAGAAAAGTTCGTTCGAGCCCTGCGGAGCAGTTTTTTCAATCGAGATCTTTCTTCGTCAGTTGGTAATTGGCCTTTAAAATTTCGTGTCGGAAATGCGGAAGAAATAGCGAAAAGGACCATTATTCAAGGCGTAAAGCGCGCGTCATTGAGAGTTCGTGTTGCTGAAACACGACGCAAGCACGCGGTGTACTCAAACACGCGCGTAATTACCAAAGTTTCAGGTGTTGACAGCGTGAGAGTATGTGTACGTGGTTTCGTAGGTTCATTTACGTACCTGCAGGATACTTTTGTTCGGCCGGCGCGTGAGAGATTGCTGACTGCACACAGCCATTCCGGCTGTGTGCGGTCAGCAATGCCTGGCAACAGGGCCGTTTTTTTTCATTGTGGGGTGCTTTGGTAATCGTGACGATTTCTTTTTTTTTTCTACAAGTTCTGCTCCAGGAGGGCACATGTAATGGCTAACGGAGGCCTCTGAAGAGCACGTGACATTACAATAATGCAGGCGTCGCAGTGAGTGTTCGCATACAAAATTGGCTGTCCGCGATCTTATACCCCCTTGGCATGCACAGGCTTCGGCGAGCCCCATCCAGCCCTGGTTCTAGCTTTGGTGTTCCCGTTCCCGCTTTGGTGCCCAGGAGGCGCCGTCAATAATACGAAATAATGACAAGGTGTTACAACTAGTACATAAAATTTATTGAAGAAATACAATCGCGCCGAGGTGCCAACTTCTAAAGCAGCGCTAGCGCGCCCGCGCGAGTCTTATGAAACGCCAACGAGGAATTTACCGGCCCACGTACGACTCTACGATCAAAGTGCACGTTAAACATCCCCAGGCGAGCTAGATAAGGTTATCCGGAGCCATGCACTACGACCTGCACCCTAGCGTTAGTCGCTTCGGAACGTTAAAAACGTTAATCACCACAAACCAAATCAATACAGGCGGGCGTACATTCGAAGCTAAAAGACTGCATCCTAAGTCATATTGAGCCTTGCAAAAGCGTCGAGAATGTGCTAGAGATTGTGCTGGAGCTCAAAAGGCACCCTGAATAAAGTCGCTCTAATGTCACAGGCCAGTTGCAGATGCGTGCATTTCACCGAAAGACGAAACTACATGAAACAAAGAGAGCACATACGAGAAAAAAAAGTCATTCACCGCGCTAAAAACCACGCAGAGCATGAACACACACTTTTTCGAAGCGGAAGGCGTGAACTAGGCTCAAAATAAGAGGTTGTGAGTAGCCGTGGCCCTTACTTCACCAAGCCGTGCGTTGTTGCGTTTCGCCTGCGACACGCGGTTTTGCCGGCGCGACTGCGGCGGGGCGGCAGACATTTTGGCCCGTTCGTCGTCGCCGCAACGCTCCCCGCCAGGTGTTTCCAGGCGTTTCCAGGCATGTTCCGATGCCACGTGTCTTCATGTGCGTGTGTGAGTGTATGTGCCATTGTGCCCAAACCGGGCGATGCGAAAGCAGGGGTCATCCTCCCCTTCCAGTCATTGTGCCTGAACCAGGCGATGCGAAAGCAGGGATCACCCTCTCATTCCAGTCATTGTGCCTGAACCAGGCGATGCGAAAGCAGGGATCACCCTCTCATTCCAGTCATTGTGCCCGACCGGCAGCGCTACGACAGTGTGCGTCACCATTAGCCCATTGTACATTCACGTGCTCGTCTATTGAGGGGTTCCTTCTTGCCCTCAACTGCGAGAGTATAAAAACAGCTGCCCCCGGACGCCAAAAGGAGGGCTCCGATTTCTTCTGTTGAGTAAAGTGCTCTCCCGTCTCTCTACTTCGGTCAACCTGACCGCCAACTCTTTGCGATGTTAAAATAAACAAGTTGTTTTGTTGTTACCAGTCGACTCATGCTTTGCCGGGACCTTCGGATGCTTCCAGTTGTACCCCAGGCCGCCAGGCCAACGCTACCCTTGGGGCTTGCGACCCAGGTACAACCACGGGCGTCAGCGCCGAGTTCCCAACAGATCGTACCAGCGGTGCGATTCAAACATCTGGTTGGCAGCGGTGAGATCGCCTCCAACTTCAAACAACTGTCTGCCAGCGGTGAGATCGCGACAACGGAGGCCAGCAGCGAAGAGATGCAGTTGACTGTATGCTGAGCAGCTCAACGACGATCCGGGAGCAGTGCAACGAGCCCTGTGTGATGACTGGTTGCCTGCAGCGGAACGACTGCGCTGGACTCTTGGCTGCGAGGTTTGGTGAGTGCGGGACTTTCTTCTTCTGAGCTTTGCCAGGCTTTTGTTAGTGTCAGAAACAGAGCTGGTAATTGTGGTTGTCGTTGCTGCCGGGTTAGTTTGCGGCAAGACAATAGTAAGCAGTAGAGAAAGCAGCATTCAGAGCAGCCATGGATTTGAAGTCGTTGCGCAAACCGAAATTGTTGGAGCTTGCAAGAGAGTTGGGTCTGGATGTCTCGGACAAACTCAGAAAACCAGAACTGCTAAAGGCTATTCTTGAGTTAGAGGCTGAGGATGACGAGCTGTCGGAATGCCTTGAGACTATTGAGGAGAGGTCAAAAAGACAGGAGCGCGAACTTAAAGAGCAAAAAGAGAAACAGGAGCGCGAACTTAAAGAGCAAAAAGAGAAACAGGAGCGCGAACTTAAAGAGCAGAAAGAAAAAGAAGAGCGTGACCGTCAACACGCTTTGGAAATGAAGCGTCTTGAGGTAGAGATGGAACGCGCTCGTAATGGAAGTCAGGCACACGGTGCAGGAGAACGCGTATTGTTCAAAATGACTGACCTGATGCGGCCGTTTAAGCTTGGAGAGGACATTGGTTTGTTCCTGGTTAACTTTGAGCGAACGTGCGAGAAGCAGGGGTTCTCTCGGGAAACGTGGCCACAGCGCTTGCTCACTTTGTTACCCGGCGAGGCGGCCGACGTAGTCGCTCGCTTGGATAGAGAGGAGGCAGAGGATTTCGACACAGTGAAATCGAGTCTTCTAAAAAAGTACCGGCTGTCTGCGGAGGCGTTCCGTCGGAAGTTTCGGGAAAATGAGAAAGGCAGAAGTGAGTCATATACAGAGTTTGCGTATAGGCTTATGTCAAACATGCAGGAGTGGCTCAAAGAAGAGAAAGCGTTCGGTGACCACGATAAAGTTCTGCAGTGTTTCGGGCTAGAACAGTTTTATAGTCGGTTACCGGAGAACGTGCGATACTGGGTCTTGGATAGGCCAGACGTTTGTACGGTGGCTAAAGCCGCTGAGCTAGCCGAGGAGTTTGTGACGCGTCGGGCTCGCGGAGCTAAGGACGGTCAAAAGGGTGAATTTGGCTCGAAGTTTGAGAGGCCGAAGTTCACACCCATGAGAGCAAAGGGGAACACGCGTAGTGCGGATGCGAGTGGAAGCAGTGCGACCGAACCTAAGGAGACGGCGGCAGCCGAAGCCGAACGCAGAAAGCGGTTCGAGATGAGGCAAGCGCGCGTTTGTTATACGTGCCAGAAGCCGGGTCACTTTTCGGCGCAGTGTCCGGAAACAACACCAAAAGTTGTGTTTTTTTCAATAGGCAGCACTGACGAGAACATGAAGCTTCTCGAGCCTTACATGCGAGACCTCCTCGTGAACGGGAAAGAGTGCCGAGTGCTTCGCGATTCCGCAGCTACGATGGATGTAGTTCACCCGTCTTACGTAGAACCCCATATGTTCACGGGCGAGTGCGCATGGATCAAGCAAGCCGTGGAAGCTCATAGCGTGTGTCTGCCAGTAGCAAAGGTGCTTATTGAAGGACCTTTCGGAGCGCTTGAGACGGAGGCGGCAGTGTCATCTATGCTGCCACCCCAGTACCCGTACCTATTTTCAAACAGGTCCGATCACCTCCTGCGCGAGAAGGGGCTTTTGTTTGGTGAAGCTAGTGTTCAGGCCTTAACCAGATCGAAGGTTCGGGAGCTCGCTGCAAAGGCGGTAGTTGCGGGGCCGACGTTATCAAACAACGAAAAAGGGTCAGAGGCGCAGCAAGCTGATATTCAGAGCACGCCCGAACTGAATAAACTTGAGTCTGTAACGTTAAAGGCGCCAGATACTGGAGAGGAAACGCCCGACACGGGAAAGTTAGAAGAGCTATCTACTGATTTGCTCATCGCGCCTACGTCAGACGGACTTGATAGGTTGCTAAAAGTCAGCCGGTCGGCTTTGATAGCCGAGCAAAAGAAGGATGGTAGCCTAGAAAACATACGCTGCAATGTCAAAGAAGGTATCGCCAGGAAAACTGCGCGTTTTGTGGAAAGAGGTGGAGTCCTGTACCGGAAGTATCTAGACCGCCGAGGAGTGGAGTTCGATCAGCTGATCGTGCCTCAATGCTATCGTCAGGATCTGTTGCGCTTGTCACACGGGGGTTCGTGGTCCGGACACCTAGGAGTTAAGAAAACTAAGGACCGTCTCTTGCAAGAGTACTATTGGCCAGGGTGTTTTCGGGACGCAGACCATTTCGTGAGGACATGTGACACTTGTCAGCGGGTGGGCAAACCAGGGGACAAATCAAGGGCGCCGTTGAAATTGGTACCTATCATAACGGAGCCTTTTAGACGGCTCGTTATTGATACAGTGGGACCTCTGCCGGTAACAGCCACGGGGTACAGACACATTTTGACTGTGATCTGCCCAGCGACAAAGTTCCCTGAAGCAGTGCCGCATAAAGAACTCAGCTCAGTTGAGATAGTTAATGCACTACTGTCCATATTTGCGCGAGTTGGTTTCCCTGCGGAAATCCAATCAGATCAGGGCACAGTGTTTACTAGCGCTTTGACGACAACTTTTCTCGAAAGGTGTGGGGTAAAGCTGTTACACAGCTCAGTGTACCACCCACAGTCGAATTCCGTTGAGAAGCTCCACTCCGTCATGAAGCGCGTGTTGAGAGCGTTGTGTTTTGAACATCGAACTGACTGGGAGCTGTGTCTGCCTGGGGTGATGTTTGCTTTAAGGACCGCGCCGCATGCGGCTACGGGGTTTTCGCCAGCTGAACTGGTGTACGGTCGCTCGCTTCGATCTCCGCTTCGCATGCTTCGAGAATCGTGGGAAGGTAGGGGCGACGACCCAGTCGTGGTGGAGTACGTACTTAAGCTCCTCGAACGCTTAAGAAGGGCACAGGAGTTGTCAGGTGAAGCAATGACAAAGGCCCAGCAGAGGGCCAAGGTTTATTATGATCGGACAGCCAGGGCCCGTCGTTTTGAGGTGGGCGATGAGGTCATGATATTGCGCACATCGCTAAACAACAAACTAGACGTGCAGTGGGAGGGCCCAGCACGAATTGTTCAGAAACTGTCGGACGTTAACTACGTGGTAAGTCTGCCAGGAAAGCGGAAAGCACAGCAAGTTTACCACTGTAATCTGCTCAAACCTTATAGACAAAGGGAAGCAGTGGTGTGCATGATGGTAAACGTTCCTGAAGAGCTTCCGGTCGAGCTTCCGGGACTAGGCTCAGTGACGAACAGGGAAGACACCGGTCAAGTCATTAGTGACCTTATCAGTAAAGCACCGCTGTCGCCCGAGCAGAAAACCGAACTACACCAGCTATTACAAGAGTTTCAAGGTCTGTTCTCTGAGAGGCCTGGTAGGACTTCTGTACTTACTCATGATATAGAACTTACCTCCCCAGAGCCAGTACGATCCAAGGCGTATCGGGTGTCACCCCGCCATAGCGATATTATGGAGGCTGAGGTAAAGAAAATGCTACAGCTCGGTGTTATTGAGGCAGGTGAGAGTGATTATACCTCCCCTTTGATTTTAGTTGAGGTACCGGGCAAGGAACCTCGTCCTTGCGTCGACTACCGCAGGCTTAATTCCATCACTAAGGATCAAATTTATCCGATCCCTAACATCGAGGAGCGCCTTGAGAAAGTTAGTAGCGCTCAGTTTATTTCCACCCTAGATCTTGTCAGGGGTTATTGGCAGGTTCCACTTACAGAAGAGGCTAGTAGGTATGCGGCGTTCATTTCACCAATGGGAACATTCCGTCCTAAAGTGTTGAGTTTTGGTTTGAAGAACGCGCCATACTGTTTTTCAAGCCTCATGGATAAAGTGTTGCGGGGACAGCAAGAATTCGCTTTACCGTATCTAGACGACGTAGCGATATTCTCCGCATCCTGGTCTGAGCATATGGCACACTTGCGGGCAGTGCTAACCCGCCTGCGCGAAGCGGGCTTGACAGTCAAGGCTCCTAAGTGCCAGTTAGCACAGGCCGAGGTTGTCTACCTCGGTCACGTGATTGGTCAGGGTCGTCGCCGCCCCTCTGAAATAAAAGTGGCCGCTGTGCGAGACTTTCCGCAACCGCGCACCAAGACCGATATTCGGTCGTTCTTGGGTGTCGCCGGCTACTATCAGAGGTACATCCCTAGGTACTCTGATATCGCGGCTCCCCTGACGGATGCTCTAAGAAAGACAGAGCCTCAAACAGTCGTCTGGTACGAGACAAAGGAAAGAGCTTTTAGCGCCCTAAAGAGTGCCCTAACAAACCAGCCTGTGCTACGATCGCCAGACTATACAAAAGGGTTCGTTGTTCAGTGCGATGCTAGTGAGCGAGGCATGGGCGTTGTACTGTGCCAACGGGAAAATGGAGAAGTAGAACACCCCGTCCTGTATGCTAGTCGTAAGCTGACCAGTCGTGAGCAGGCGTATAGCGCCACCGAGAAAGAGTGTGCGTGTCTCGTGTGGGCCGTTCAGAAATTGTCATGCTATCTAGCCGGCTCGAGGTTTATCATTGAGACGGATCACTGCCCTCTCCAATGGCTGCAGACCATCTCTCCCAAAAATGGCCGCCTCCTGCGCTGGAGCCTCGCTTTACAACAATATTCCTTTGAGGTGCGTTACAAAAAGGGGAGTCTCAACGGTAACGCCGATGGCTTAAGTCGAAGCCCCTAACGTAGGAATCAGCCTCAAAATTGTTGGTTACTGATGTTTTTCTTCCTGAGGCAGGATTTTTTTTAACATATTGCTTTTGTTTAGTGTTTCAAAGTGATGATATGCTTTCTAGTGCAATTTTCCAATTTGTGGACGCGTTCTGAGTGATGCTAGACTACTGTAAGGAACTATGCAGTGGTATAAAAAGGGGAAAGAGCCTGGCAGGGCTTAGTGAGGGTTGTGCCGTGCTTGCTGACTGAGCGGTTGAGTTTCAGCGTAGTTCTAACGCTTGCCGGGAACGAGAACAAAAATGTGAACTCTCCCGAAGTCACTTTGCAGTGTCCCGTGCGAACCTGAACGAGAGAACGAGGCCTTCTCTGTGCGCTGCGCTCAAGAAACGTCGAGGGACGCCCGACTTCGGTTATGAGCATCATCGAGCGACATCCCTCCGGACAGCGGATGCAGTCCCCTGTCCATCGGGATCTCCTTCCCCCGGCGGGGCGGTCTGTTGCGTTTCGCCTGCGACACGCGGTTTTGCCGGCGCGACTGCGGCGGGGCGGCAGACATTTTGGCCCGTTCGTCGTCGCCGCAACGCTCCCCGCCAGGTGTTTCCAGGCGTTTCCAGGCATGTTCCGATGCCACGTGTCTTCATGTGCGTGTGTGAGTGTATGTGCCATTGTGCCCAAACCGGGCGATGCGAAAGCAGGGGTCATTCTCCCCTTCCAGTCATTGTGCCTGAACCAGGCGATGCGAAAGCAGGGATCACCCTCTCATTCCAGTCATTGTGCCTGAACCAGGCGATGCGAAAGCAGGGATCACCCTCTCATTCCAGTCATTGTGCCCGACCGGCAGCGCTACGACAGTGTGCGTCACCATTAGCCCATTGTACATTCACGTGCTCGTCTATTGAGGGGTTCCTTCTTGCCCTCAACTGCGAGAGTATAAAAACAGCTGCCCCCGGACGCCAAAAGGAGGGCTCCGATTTCTTCTGTTGAGTAAAGTGCTCTCCCGTCTCTCTACTTCGGTCAACCTGACCGCCAACTCTTTGCGATGTTAAAATAAACAAGTTGTTTTGTTGTTACCAGTCGACTCATGCTTTGCCGGGACCTTCGGATGCTTCCAGTTGTACCCCAGGCCGCCAGGCCAACGCTACCCTTGGGGCTTGCGACCCAGGTACAACCACGGGCGTCAGCGCCGAGTTCCCAACAACCGATGCCATCGGTGGGATCAAAACAGCGTTCTTTTCCACTTTCTCGATGTCAGCCCGCCCGATCCTGCGAATCCACACTTCTTTTTGCGTTGCGCCCGCCGGACGGCAAAGCAAAAAGCTTTTTGCCCTCGCTGTGTCTGTTGCGGCAACCGAAGGCGCAGCAGCATGGCATCGCAATTAAGTTCTCGGCCCTACACATTCTATTACGCTAACGCATTCCGTCAGTGCGCCTGCCGTACTTTCGTCGCGCAGGCCCAACAATGGAGGTCGGCGCGCGCTGGAAAGAAAAAAATATACAAAAGCGCGGCGCCTGCTCCGCGGTAGCAAGAAAAAATATACTAAAGCGCGGCGCCTGCTTCCACGTGACACAGATTGGCCAATGGGGGAGCAGAGGAGGCTGGGGCGACAGGAGGCGTGGAGGAGGACGCGCCAGGGTGAGCGGGGTGGCGGAAAGATCTAAGAATGGCGCTACTTTTGAAAAATTGAGGGGCTTTACTCGCAACCCCCTCACCTTCGACTGTCTCCGCGCGCACGCCGAGCGGCCCCGCCGGCCTGGAGCCAGCTCAGCCTCAGCCCGTTGCATGACGTTTCAAGTTTCGTTATCTGCTGTTATCACGAAGCGTGCGCTGCTGTGCGTTGACCGGCGTGGCTAGTTTCGTCAGTTTCGTGGTCCTCGGTAGCTGTGTGCTTGTGCTCCGCGATGTTTCACCCGTTTCACGACTCGTAGCGCTCGTGCATCGTGCAGTGGTGCACAAATACCTCAAAAACAAGCCCTGCAAGGTTGTTCCGGGTGCCTAAAGACAACAGGTGAGCGCTCAGACCCAAGGTCATCAGAAGGCGCATGTACACGAACACAGCCCTGTCCATTTGTGTGCTCCATGAGGCTCCGGACGTCGTTGCGCCTTGATTGTGCTACACTTGCCTCTTCCCAGTAGAGAAAGCTGACAAATAGATGTTCCTCCTCATTGTCACCTGGTCTGTGACTTGTGTTTTTCTGTGCCAAGTCTCATTCTGCAACTTCAGTAACTTGCCCAGCTTTCCATACCGCCCTCAGTGCTTTTTCTGTGTGTCACGTTCTACAAACGTACTAACAGCTGAAAAATTACTGTTAGTGTTTGTGTACTATCTCACTAACCCCCGATGGGAAAACCGCGCGAACAACCTTCATGTGTAGGCATGATACGCTTTTCTTTTTCTTCTGGAAAGCATGAGCATTGCAAGTGACCTACATGCAGATTTTTGCAGTTCGTGTTTATTATACACAGGAGAGCCCAGTAGCTACGACTTAGCGCCTTAAGTGACGTAATTTTGTTGCTAAGCGTTGCATTCGGGTTGAAAGAAAAGTGTTGGCTTATTTTACCTGGTCTTTGATTGAGGAATAAGCCTTTCTGCGAATGTTTTCTATGTGCTGCTGCAAAAGCCGACTACCTTCTGTTCCCCTTGCCACCGTTACTCAAGTTGTGGCCAAGTGCAAAGTAATGTGATGTGTGTTTCAGTTTTTAGTAATGTTATTTTTTTTTCTGCCATGTTTTTTTTTTTTCAATTTGTTCAGCAGTAATCAACATGCCACGCATTTCTTATACTTTCGTGCAGATTTATAAGTAAGCTCTTTCTTTTGGCATGGCTCTCAATCAAAGAATGTTGGAATTTTACTCTATTTTTAGGTATGTTGAGTGTCATTGTTTTTGCCATTACAAGTGAGTTTTCCCTTTCTATAGTTGTCATGACTATGTCATACATGTCGTCCAGTTTTCTGCAATATCTTAGTGCATATATCAGGAGCTCGTCTACATTTCGGCCTTGAGGACGTTATATAAAAATCTTGTTTTTTTTTATGTGTGTGTACATGAAACGGCCTTCGCGTTTTCTAGCGCGTTCTTTTGTTATTTTTGTTTATTTTTGTTATTTTTATTTGTTTTGTTTTGTTTGTTTTTTGTTATTTTTTGTTTATTTTTGTGTTATCAGCTGCGGGCAGCGCATCTCTAATTACGTTAAATCGTTCCTGACGGGCCGGACGGCAACCATCGGAATAGGCAAGACTCGATCGGATACGATCGACGTGCCGAACAAAGGAACACCGCAAGAGGCGATAATCTCCCCGATTCTCTTCAATGTCGCGATGCTAGCGCTGACCAAAGAGCTGCGGAAGATCCCCGACCTAAGTTACGCCCTGTACGCAGACGACATCATGCTCTGGGCCACCAAGGGCTCGCTAGCGCGAAAAGAGGCGACCCTTCAAGAGGCCGCGACGGCCGTGGAGAGATTTGCGGCAGCGAGCGGGATGCGTTGTGCGCCCGAAAAGTCCGAGGTGATCCGGGTGCACGAAGGAGGAATCTACAAGTCCCCCGGCCCTAACGACCTCTATCTTGAGGGCCATAAGATAACGGAAGGCAATAAGACTAGGATTCTGGGTTTTTGGATCCAGAGCAACCTGAAAGCCTCCCACACCATCCAAACCCTAAGGTCTGCCACCAACCAGATCTCGCGGATTATAAAACGAATTACAAGAAGCCGCAAGGGCATGCGAGAAGAGGACACGATTCGCCTCGTCCAGGCTCTGGTGATCAGCAGAATAATGTATAGCATGCCGTATCACCATCACTCGCTAAACAAACGCGACCAAGAACAAGTCGATGTTATCATCAGAGGCGCGTACAAAACGGCCCTGGGTCTCCCTGTCACCACCTCAAACGAGAAATTAGCGGCCCTCGGGATCCACAACACCTTCGCTGAGCTGTCGGACGCGGTTATGGCTTCGCAAAAGGCCAGACTACAGAACACTGCGGCGGGCAGAGCCATCCTCCACCGGACCGGAACGGCAACGGAGCTCCGTGCCCTCGATGGGCAAGGATCACTCCCGCCTGAGGTCAGAGGCAAGATCAAGGCGAACCCGATACCGAAGCACATGAGTCATGAACTCCATGAAGGACGACGCAAGGCTCGCGTCGACAGACAGCGCCGACAATTCAAGGGTGACCCGTACGTAACGTACGTGGACGTGGCGGCGTACCCAGTAGGGGCCTCTTCGCGGTAGCCGCCGTGAACGGGAGAGGCAACTCCTTGACCCTCGCGGCCTCCGTAAGGGCAGAGACCCCAGCTGCGGCTGAGACCATAGCCGCGGCCCTGGTAATAAAGCAAGAAGACAGGGTAGGCAGGGAAGTCCATGTCGTTACCGACTCACAACAGGCCTGCCGTAACTTTACGAACGGACGAACACCGCTGCTGGCGGCTCAGATTCTAGGCCCGAGGCTGCAAGAATACCATCAAATCACGTGGACGCCGGGTCACGCGGGTCTGGAGGGGAACGAAAGGACGAACGCCCTAGCTCGAGCGCTAATCAACCGAGCGGGGCAAGACCAATCGTCTCATCAATCCCCACCCTTTACCTTCATGCCCCTGTCATCCAATTACCGCGACCGACTCGAGATCCAGCGACTCAACCGCAGGATTTATCCTCCGCCTCACAAAAAGCTCAGCACTGAAGATGCCGTAGCTCTCCGACTTATACAGACCAACAATTTCCAAACCTACACAGATACAGTAAAATGTTCCCACATACTTATCGCGGCATCTGCCCCTGGTGCGGCGACACACGCCCTACACTCTTTCACATCTCGGGGGGGGGGGGGGGGTGCGAGGGCAAACCTCCACACTTAAAGACTCCTAGCACGTCATTTGAGCGGTGGGAGGTACAGCTGACCGGCGATACCCTGGCGGGACAAGAAGCTCTCGTCCAGCAAGTACGTCGAGCAGCCATGGCCAGTGGAGTCCTGAAATGAGGACACCACCCACTCGACCTCAAGAGCAACCACCTCTATGGTCCGAATAAATGTTTTTTTTTCTATCTCTCTCTTCTGTTATTTCACCGTCTGTGAACTTTTGTTTAGTACTCTTGTATATGTCATGCACCTTTCACCTTTGCTCATTTTTTGAGCGTGAATCACACCACATTATAAGAAAAATCTGTTTTCGGAAACGAAGTCAATAAAGCGAGACCAAAAGATCTGTTGTGTTGGAAATGGAATGTTTTTTATGTCCCGGCACATGCTGGTATAATATAAGTATGGGCAAGACTGCGTGCCTGCCAACGTATAGCCTACGGCGCGTGGCGCGCCGTAACAAGCGCGCTATAAAAAAAAATAAAGCGCCGCTTACGGGTAAAAACAAAAAAAAAAGTGAGCGGCGCGTGCGGCATGGGGGAAAGGGGAAAGGAAGTGGAGCGGGTCGGCATAAAAAACAAAAAGGAAAGAAATATTTGGGAGAAGAGGTGCGGCGCGGCTGCTGTTGCCATGACAACGTAAACAATCGTGCGCCGCCATTTTGCTTCTGCGTCGCCCATTGGTTAGGGCCGTAACTGAAGGGGACCTTGGCGCTAGCGTCGAAAGAGCGTCTGCTCGAAAACGGTCAATGGGAGCCATAAGGAGTGTCCCTCCCACCCCCCCCCCCCCCCCCTGCCCTGGCGCAATGTCGTTTGTGACAAAACGCGCAGGCACCAACGAATCACGAGAGGACAACCGAACGAATGGAAAAGCGAGCTGTTTGCGCGATCGCAGCTCTGACAGTACGTAGGCGCAGGTACGCGAGTACGTCCTCCTCCGGCTTGGAGCGCGGCGGCCACGAGGAGAAATGAAAACGGCGTTCGGCTTTAAATTTAAGATCTTTCCGGGGTGCTTAGCGATGTAATACTTTGCAGATACGATCGTTATCTTGCAATGTATGCTCTGCACTTGCCAGCTCAAAATGGCCGGACCTGGTGAGGGGCCCTTCAAAGGAACACTTACGAGAAAAATAATTTCGTTGTATCAGTAAACAGCCCTTCTAGGAAAAAAAAGCCCCTCTTACGCCAAGACTAGGCTTGGTAAGCCAGAAAAAGCCGCAAGAAAAAAAATGGGCGTTGACGCCACTTTGAAGTTCCTGCAGCAGCTTGCCATTACATCAAATTTTGCCAGCATGGTTAACTGTTCATTGGTAAAAATTGACTACATTGGGGTTGCAATATGGGCTTGTTGGTAATGCATCGCTGTGTGTGTCCCTATGTGTCTTCTTTTGCCCCGTCTTTTAATCGCGCTACCGTACTCCCCTTGACTACATTGTATTCTAAAGGCGATAAAGATAGCACCTGGCTAGTTCCGTGACTTTTGCTGAGCCAATGAGGCCAAATAGGAAATACTGCGAATATAGTTTGTCGGCACAAACTGTTTTAGTGTTTCCCTTGATCGTCTCTACAATAGTGCCCAACCATGTTAGTGTTTAAAAGTGTCTCTTTAATGTCAAGGTATTTCTTACCACATAAGTTAAGATCACATATCTTGAAAGTGGTGCTAGTCTTAGGATTTCTGCTATGGAGACACGGCTTCACAACTGCTCTGCTTCAGTTCCGCATTGCAACATGCTCCCTAGGGTGAAGAGTTGTTATTTAGCACATTTTAGGTAAATAGCAAAATTATTCTTGCTAGTAATGTCTGCTTATCCAGATAGTATTTGGGAAAAAGACAGCAGGGGCCTGCAATTTTCTTTATTGTGGCATATAAGAATAAATGCACCTGGTCAAGTATATGATGCACGGCATGTATACAGCTCATAAAATATGACCTCGTTTTCTTTCTTTCTTTTTGGAAGACAGCGTTATTCTAACATTTTTGGCCAAGAATAAGGGCTCGTCAAATTGTTCTGCAAGAAAGATGTTCTTGGAGCAATGAAAGGTTAAAATAATAAATTAAGACAACTTGAATACAAGAAAGAAGAAAGAAGGATGCAGATCAGAAGGCTAAGTGACTTCTTTCCTCAAATGATGATGCTTCACATGGCAAATTTCATGATGCACTGTCATCAAAGTCACCAGTACAAATTTCAGAACATTGCATCACGTCTTTTCACTGGAGCGGCAATAGATGAAGGCCTTAGGAATAACGTTCACTGCGAAGCACTGCTGTCGCCTTCTTTGGCACCCTGTTCCTGGTGGCGCAATGCCCATTCCAGTGCCATGGCCACAACGGGGTCGGTGATCCCTCCTGACTGATCCTCAAGTGGTGCTTCGTGGAAGGCCAGAAAGACACTGAGCGATACCACTGCCCGCACAGACTGGGCGTACCAGCTCGTCAGAGGGCACGTACACTGCAGGGGGCACGTGGTGTGTGGCGGCCGGCTCTCCCCTTCCCCAAGAGCGGTGAAGAGCCTGGAGAGCTCCCATTGCACGTTGAGCGTAGCTGTGGTTGCCTGGGGAGAGATCGAACAGAGAATGTCAGTGGGATACAATACCATTATAAACAAGCACAAGTGAAGCTGGACATCCCATGTAACGCACAAAACTGAACTAATCATAAGTTACAGTAATGAAACGGATATAAAGGAAGGGAAAGTGCTGATTAGTGCAATACAGAATTGGGTGACAATTAGGAAATTTGTGTTCCTATGGAGGAACACGCCGATGCAGGACAAAAGCAACTGGAGACATCAGAGGGAGGCTTATTCTTTGACGAACTTAAACGCCAGTGATGATGTGTGAAGTGACGTTGAGACACTTCAGATAAACACTTTAGCCTGATTAGTCATCCTTTCAAAACTATCTTTTTAATAATTTTCACTGTAATAACTCGATCATTAGAAGAGAAATCGAAAGTGAAAGCACCATCATCGAATTTCACGTTAGCAGTCCAGTGCTACTATGCCAGTGTGGCATATAGGTGTTCTGTGGGGTGGCATCACGGGCGGTAAAGCGTTTTTTCGTATTAGGCCTGATGTGGCACTGTAAACATTCTCAAGACTTGGTAAGTAAAATCGTTGGCTCTTTTAATCTAGTCCAGAGCTTTATTGATAAAAAATTAACTATACCGAAATCCATGACGTCAAGAAAAGCCAGTGCAACAACTTGTTGGCCCACCTGGCTTTTGTTTGCATCTTTTCTGGGTTGCCAAGTCTCTTCTCAGAGCAAACTTTTTCTTAAGCGTATTCCTTTAAACCAATAAGTAAACTACAGTCCACAACATTTACCTTGTGCTGGGCACAAAATATGATGAGTTAACAAAGGCTAGCTACACATCGTCTAATAACATGATAGAGCAAGCTGCTTGACGTCTATTGGTGCTAATCAACCAGAGATACCACAACACGTTCAAGCTTCAACAGTTTCAAGCTCAATCTTTCCACATGTGGCCAAGAATCTGCAATCAATGCCAGGAGGAAACTCACGTCATCTTGTTCTTCAGAGCTGACCCCATATGAGCCATGAAGTGAAGATGCTTGCTCCTCAGTCCTCACAAGCAGGTCATCATCAGCACCGTCAAAACCTGATGTCCCACTGCTGATTCCTGGCGTCGACTTCGGTTTATGTTTACAACCTGCAGCTCGATGAGTGCTGCTAAAATGTGCGTTCTCACTAGAAGGCAATGAAGTTTTATCACTCCTACGTAATGCAGGCACTCGCAATGCTTTCCTGTGTGTTTTCATCGCTGTTGGATCTGGCCCAGCTAGCTGTTCTTGTGCCGAGGGTACCTTTTTGCCATGCTTGCCTACATGCTCAGTGCCATGGGATGTTCCCTCGTTTTCTGCTGTGTGGTAGACAGACTCGGTTGAAGAACGTAAGCCCTTTGTTGCCGCGATGCCATCAGTAGACTCCGAATGTGGCAGGTTATCCAAATGGCCGTCAAGATCAATCTGCCTAGCTGTGTTTGGCCGTTTGCTCTGGAACGATCGCAAGCGCCTTTGTCCACTAAAGGCTTCTACGCGAGGACATTTGTCCTTTGTAGCAGTAGTCGATTAAAATGTGGATTGTGTGTTCAAGCAAGTGTCAAGGTTTCCGTGGGCTTCGGCACTTGCTTTCTTGTAGTCAACCGAAAGGACCTATGCTTGCTGGCATAGGACATCTGCCGTTCATTGACTCCCGAGGCAGTGCAGTCGTGACTCTGGAAAAGCAGTGATGGGCTAAGATGGCCACTACTATGCTTCTGGGAAGTTGCGGTGCCAACTTTCTTTTGTGGTGATGGCTGGGTGGTTTGTTGCATGTCAACAATGTCCGAGACACACAACTCCCCAGAGAGATCGCTGTATGGTATACTATGAACATGAGTGCTCTCATCAGCAGGCGTCTCCTGCTGCTTTGCATTCTTGGACTTCCTTCGAGATGATTGCAGCACATGTTTTTTTTTTCCAGAAGTGGTCTCCGCTACTGCAGCAGTTTGTGAATCTGCTATTCTCACACCATCATTTCGCTTACCAGGATGAGATTGAGTTTGGATACTAGAAGTCTTGCTGTGCACTCTGAGGTGTAGGCATCGCAGACTTCTTAGGAACAACCTCATCAGCCGTTTGGCTAGAGTCTACAATGCCGTCGTCGTGACTGTTCTTCCCACATGTCGGGACATTACTTTTGTTCCTAGGAGACACTTCACTTGAGCTTTTCTTGCAACTTCCCGAAAAAGATGCGGCAGACAGTAAAAGCTTTTTGTGTTTCATTCTGCGCTGTTTACTGGAACGTTTTCCCACAGCGGGTGTGTCGCAGTCCTGCGAATAACACGATGCACCTTGACATTCTGTTTCCTCAATAACTTCAATTTTGGTATCCCAGTTTTCCACTTCACCGTCAGCAGCCCTCCGCGGCTTGGGAAATTGCTCGTCATCGCTGCTGCTGTCTTCAACGAGAACTATCCCACGCTCTGAAGTGGCGCTCGGCGAGGCGTCACGCGCTTCTTGTGCCTCGTGGGCGTATCTCTTAACGAGTTCACTCGCGTCAAGTGACTCGTACAGGTGTTTCCACGGGAGTATTTTCTTCAGGTAATGCTGCCTCAGTGACTGCCACGGGTGATCGCCAGGCACCGCACAGGTCGCAGCCATTTCCTTGTATATCGCGTTGCCACGGACACGGACATTGGGCTTGTTTGCTATGTACTTCGCCATCGCAATTTGTTCGCTAAGCGTGTACTGGCGTCTTAGGCGAACGGGCTTCTTTTCGACTCCACCGTCAGTAGCTCCCCGCGGCTTGGGCAACTGTTCGTCATCGCTGCTGCCGTTTTCAACGTTAACTATCTTGCGCTCTGAAGTGGCGCTCGGCGCGGCGTCACGCGCTTCTTGTGCCTCGCGGGCATGTCTCTTGTCGAGTTTACTCGCGACAGGTGACTCATACAGATGTTTCAACGGGAGTATTTTCTTCAGGTAATGCTGCTTCAGGGATTGCCATGAGTGACCGCAAGGCACCGCACAGGCCGCAGCCATTTCCTTGTATACAGCGTTGCCTCGTACACGGACACTGGGCTTGTTCGCTATGTACTTCGCCATTGCAATTTCTTCCTCAAGCGTGTACTCGCGTCTTGAGCGAACGGAGCGCAGTTTACGCACCTTGCAATCTCCGTCTGTCTCCGCAGCTGATACTCTCGGCAATATGAATTCTTTCAGAGGAAAGATCTTGTTGCTGTAAACGCAAGCACGTATGTAAATGGCAGAGAAAGCGTCATCGGGGCCTTCCGTCGTTGTAATGGAAGTGGGCACCAACCGGACGACGTCAGGATTCATATCCAGCCGCAAAAGAACGCCGCCTCCATTTTCTATAAGCTGGCGTATCTCCTTTCGCTCCGAGCAGGGCACCGTGGAAAAGTACATGGGCCCGCCATCCGCTTTCACGAAGAGCGCTCGGCTGTGCGGATTACTGGTCATGGTCGGTTCACGTCGCGTGCGGCTGAACGTAATGGCAGACAAGCGCGGTAACTGGTGATGCGCATGGTATACGCACAGATAAGAAAGTTCTTTCTCTATGGATGGATGGATGGAATGTAGGAGTGTCCCCTTTGAAACGGGGTGGTGGCAATTGTCACCATGCTCAGCTTTTTATTTTTGTTTAACTGTGTTTTAAGTTAAAAAAATATGCCATTTTCTTTAAACACGTCTTCCTACACTTGTAACCTTATGTCACCTCTCTGCTTATGAGCCACCAAGCCTCCAATCGCTTTTTGCTAATTTCCACCGCATATTTATTTACATGATTATTGTTATCTCTGAACCCTAGGGCCTCAGGAAGCGTATGTGACTGTGCCCGCACCTACATCGGGATAGATACCAGCACATTTTAGTCCGAGGGCGCTATTCTGGACATTCCGCCATTTTCTTCGATGCGTGACGTAGGCGCGACGCGAACGAAATGGCGCTGGTGGCCCCGTTTTGCTTACGTAACATGACGCCAACTTGACGTTTTGCCTAAGAAACTGAAATGAAGGCACTGAATATAGCGTTATCGGTAAAGCAAAAGTTTTCCTCCGCAGTAAAAATAAAGCAGCTATCTCAAAGCGTATTATTATTCCGTCGAAAACGCTTCTCGCTTCCGTCGTCTGCTGCGTACAAGCCATCGTCTGCTTCAATAGCTAGGATGCGTGTCCCCGGATAATGGAATGAGTCATCGCACGTTGGCGCCAACGCGCTTGTTTTCTTGCTCGAGACAACACGCGACCTATTCACCTATACCAGTGGTGATGCGCGCACGTTCTAGGCCACGTTATCGCTCTTTCCTGAAACACAAGTGACTCAGCCCGACTCGGCTGGCTGAGAAACGGCCGAATATCACCGGTAGCGTTGCGCGCGCCAGAGATATCCACTAGCGCGACGCAAGCGCCGGCGCCGCCATCTCTTGCTCGTTTCGCTGGTTACTCGCACCGCGGGAGGCATAGTTACTATACTGACTCTAGAGGACAAGCTACCCATAGGGCCCATCAGAGAGTTTCTCACTACATTACCTGGAGGGAAATCTGGCGCTGCTGCGCTGTGGTATGCATGGGAATGCTGGTATATTGTGACTTCGGATTGGCATCGTTCTCGTAGAGACAGGACACCTTGAAGACGAGCTTGGCAAGTACCGTTCCGTCTGTCACAATGATTCACTTTCTACTAAAACAGCACGTGAAAAGCTGTTTTAGCTTTATTATTACTCGAAAACATGTTTTGTTTAGCTATGAGAACTTGTTATTGTGTGTACGACTACATGTTACGTAAAAAGTATCAGCGGGCCGCTAAAGTTGGAAGACAGACGACAAGGTTCGCGCTCGCTTTGAAACAGTTGGTCGTCTGTTCTTGCTTTTCTTCGCTTGGTCATGCATTGTGGGTGAGTAAAGATGTAATATGCGTGAATGGAAACATTTCATGAAGATTTTACTTTGAGAACGCGTTATTTGCGTAGCCATATTCACGTTTTAGACGAAGCCTCTTACAACACCAGCCAACACGAGCCTCGCAGACACATATACCGTCATTCCCATGACGGTACGGTGCCCCCTTAAAGGGACACTAAAGGTTACTCTTAAGTCAACGTAAACTGTTGAAATACCATCACAGAAACCTCGAAACGCTTGTTTCGTGCCAAGGAGAGACTTATTTTAAGAGAAAATGCGTTCTGAAGCGTCCGCGTACCTCTAGCGCAGTTCAAATCGCCTGCCCTCCGATCGAGGAGTACTGACATCATGGTCTCATAGTAACGTCACAGAACACCTATACAAACTTAGAGAAGGGAAACTGTACCTTCCACAGTGCTACGGAAATAAGCGTAGCGGTGGCGTCGTGAACTAAAGTATGTGACCACGGGTGGCGCTGTACAACAGGAAACGGAAACGGGGTTTTGCACAGTATGGTCGCTTTACCTACTGGGTTCTGGCTGATGCGCATCGATCGTGCTCCCGCCAGTTAGGTTGCTGTGTGGCAAAAGTAGCGCCTACATACGTATGTAGGCGCTACGTTTGCCACACAGCAACCAAACTGGCGGGAGCACGATCAAGGCGCAGCAGAATATATGTAGCGCTGAGTCATATCGAGTTAAGGCACACTCTGAACTGACTTTTAAGGGCATCCCGAGCGGTTTTTCGTTTATTACGCCGCCGTTACCCCGAGTTGTGCCGCCGCGCTCCAGCTGTTGCATTTCGTGTAGGGCTACTGACAGAATGCGGTTTCCAGGTGGCACGATGGCCTCGACTGGAATAAACGCACACACCAAAGATTGAGTAAGCATGAAAATATTTTATTTGCATTTTACAAGTACAACAAAAAGCACACGTCTACGGATCCACACAAACGCGGTTACATAGTCAAGAACATAGTCAAGAAATGGCTCATTAATAAGGGTAGCACAGACGCACAAGAAAGAAGACCTAAGCTACAAAACGTACAGTCGGCTGCTAAACATAAATTCCCTGTCACCGCGTGTCACTTTTATACAGCATCTTTAGAGCACTACCAGGCCGGGTAATTTGGCGAAAAGAACGCAACAGCTTACGGCCGTCAGCTGCCTCTTCCTTACGGGTGTCATAATTATCCTAATCTCCGCATCAACGTCGTGCAAGTCCGCATACAGGTATCTGTATCTGAACCACATATGTCAGCTTAATACATGTGTAGTGAAATTATGATAACCACTGCGTCTTATCAAACGTATTGGTTTTGCAAATGCGCATTACAGCTGACGGAACGACATACTGTAAGTGAAGCACAAGAGAACAAGGACAAAAGGAGGATGAAACACTTGAAGAAGAAGTGAAGAATTAGTAGGCGTACAGCAAACAAGCGATGACGGAGAACACACAATGATGCATCGGGTGTTCTGTGACATCGGTTTGCGTACTTACGGTGTTATGGAGATCAACGGCATAAAAACGTACCTTCAAGCGTATTCCGTCAACCTCCGCCGCATTCATTATGATAATCAACGCCTAAACAAAATGAGGCACTATTTTTTGCCAAGAGTAGACCTCTTTACAGCAAGTCTGTGTAACGACTCGCAGACGAAACCAGCATGCTTTCGAAAATGTTTTACCGCCGTAGTATTCGAACGCCAACGGCCAGGAAACACATCGATACCAATAGGCTGTCGGCTGTCGGTGGTTAATAAAGTGCAAAAACCTTGACGCTATGACTAAAAAGCAGCTTCAACAATCTAATTAAAAAAAATCAACTGCCTATTTGCCTGAGGTAAAAAAACATCCTTAGACACCTCGATTGTTCATGTCAATGGTTTGTGCAAATTAAAAAAATCAGCATGTTCAGCGCCCCTAGCAGAGAAAGCACCAATTAAAGTATTCGACCAAATTACAGTAGCTCCACTTGCGCGCTTACGCTGAAACGCGCCTCGATTGATTTTTCGCCCTCTGTGGCCATTTGTTGAACTTGAGAGTGTGCGGGGCCTGGTAACGTTGCGCCATCGGTGAGTAGAACGGCGTCCGCAGACGGCGCTACGGCTTTTCTGCGCAAAACGCGAACGCGCGGCCAGGAACAGAGCCAAGACAGAGCCGACAGCAGAGCGAAAGCGGGAGTATGGTGGCTAGCGGAAGGAGAAGCGAATTACGTCCCACATTACGTCCCACGGCACACGGAGAGTCCGTTTTCGTTAAACTATAGGCTGCGGCGAGCTCGCAATGTGGTCGGCGTGGTCTGTGAGAAGCGACGAGCCTTTTCGCACTCGCAACAGGGCATAAAAATGTGCGAATCGACGCAAAACTCGGCCTAGAAACGTGCTTCGCCACAGCCAGGGCGCAATACGACCCAAGCTGGCACGACCCAGATGTCGTTTCCCGCACCGCCACCAGGCGCCGCTACTATACCTCAAACTCCAGCGCAAGACGCCCATAAGCTGGTACTTCATTCTATGACGCTAACTTCGACGCTCGTCGCAATGGACCCTGACACCTACAGAATGGCTCGCGATGGTGGGCTCAACTTCAGCGATTTGAGCACCGACGAGCGCGACCTGCTGCTGAGGGCTCGCACTGCCGGCGTCGTTGCGTACTACGACGGCGGCCTCGACACCGGCTCTCCGGAGCGGGAAAGCAACGAGGGCTTCCCGCGACATCACATGGACGTGGCATTTTCGCTGCTTGTTCCAAATGAAAGTTTCGCGAGCCAGCAGAACCCTCACAGCACGACGCGATAACGAAACTACTGAAACTCCAAAGCGTGCGCGGCGCAGAGTCGAGCGCGCAGAGTCGAGCGAAAACGAAACCTTTCGAACACCCATATTACTGAAGGGTAACGTCAAAATGTTATTTTTTCTTAGAATCGAATAGACGTAGACAAGTAGCATTTTCTTCCGTCTTATAATCGAATGAAATGATATTTTTAATACGAGTAGTTGAGTATTAGTAACACAAATTATGAGGAGACCTTTCGTCATCGGGCTAGTACCGGAATGTCGCTGGGGGGTCTCAAATCGTGTCATGCATTTACCTCAATTTCTCGGTTACTAAAGCTCTGTTCGCGATTATATTGACGCCTTAGACGTTCTAGAACATTGATCTACCACTTTAACTTGAGTTTCTGGTAACCTTTAGTGTCCCTTTAAGAAACTCCCATAGACGGTGGCGCCAGATTACCCTCTAGGTGTTATAGTGAGAAACTCTATGGGGCCCATGCATTGAAATCGGCACAGAGTTACTATACTGACTCTAGAGGACAAGCTACCCATAGGGCCCATGCATTGAAATCGGGAACCGCAAGCATAGAGTTAGTAGAACAACTCTAGAGGAAAAGCTGGGCCGGAAAAGTGGGAACCTCTAGGGCGCCGCCCTGTTGCTACTGGTCAATGTGGCCAGCGCAATTACTATTGAAAGAGCTGAAAACAAGTACAGGTCACCTTATGGTTTGTCATCTAAAAACGCATACCTGATGGCTTTATGAAGATGGTACGTCAATATTAAGTTTACAGAAAGCGATCGCTAAGTCCGTAACTTATGTAAATCACGATGTACGCATTCATGCAATAAAAGATGACGCAAATTTCGGTTTCGAATCTGTTTTTTGGATGCGTAGTAGTTTCGCACAGTTTAGGTTTGACATGCGATCGCGCGTCGACAGCGGACGCTATGGCACACTCGTGCCTTATGTGCCACCGAAGCCCCGAAGTGCTCTGGCATATACCGTCACATGTAAGTAAACGAATGTTTCTCCTTGTTGAGAATATCACGCGAGTAGGCAGCTCTTGTGGTGCATCACAATCGTTTGAGAAGCGTCACAGTAGAGCATTTTTCTGCATGCGGAGCGGTGTTTTTATTTGCAGGTTTCCCTTCAGTAGCAAATTGCTGGACAGGCGGACCAGCGCACCGGAATCGTACTGGCGAAGCCACAAGCAACTCAAAGAATCTGTTTAATTGTTGCACTTTGAACAATCATGCTTCTACAAAGGCAACAGCAGAAAAACAGCCTGATGCCGAGTATTTCTGTGCCACGAAGTGATCAAGAGGCGAGTGCCTAATGCAGACGAAATCGAGTGCATCGAGACTTAGAACGACAGAAAGCTGAGCTAGTTGGTAAGGATTCATTATGCAAACAGAGGTGAGGCGTGCAGACAGGACACAAGAGTAGAGAAGTGGGCGGCGCTCGTGTTATTTGCTTGTAAATACTCTACTCTTGTGTCCTGTCTGCACGCCTCACCTCCGTTTTGCATAACGAGTGCATCAACCCACATATTAATAGCGTAGGCGTTTTGTTAACTGTGCAATATTTTCAACACTTCCTTGCATGCCATTTCATGGGGAATATCTTTTCTGGTCACAAATTTGTGCAGCGAATCTATTTGCATGATCGACTCCGGGCCTGTGGGACCGTTCACTTGCACTTGATGCTGAGTCTTTTACATGTATCCATAAACTGCAGATATGCACATCAGATCCCTGCGAGCATTTTCAAAATTCAATTATTTTAGACAACAGGCACATATGCAATACTGACATAATCCCAAATACCACTAAGCCAATCGGACACATTTTTGTTGACCATACTCGCAGGTAAAATAAGTACATCATGTGGACAGCTCCAGGTCATTTTCCATAAATCAGTGTGTACAAGGGGTATGCAAAAATAATGTTTTTCTTGCGCACCGATTATTTTGCTCTATAAGCAAGAGAACCCACCACGTTAGTGTAACGTATCTTGTACATCACACTAATATGTGCTTTAATTTACCAAGTGAGATTAGTTGCTTTTATGGCTCATTCAGTCAAATCACGCTGCAAGCTGCATTCATCAATCTTCAATTGGATTTTGCAAATGTGTAATGAAACATGTTTCCCTTTTATGCAGATATGCAATGGCAAGCCCTTCCGTGTGTTCCAAAGGTAAAATTTAAGCTCTAAATTAAAGAAGACATTTCTAGTCAGAAACAAGCAAAAATGGTGAATGCAGAGTATCAGAAGCCCAAGGTACAGAAATTATGAGAAGTGTTGAATGATTTTAAGGAAAGAATGCTATTTCAAAATGTAAAACTCTTTAGTGGAGGTCAAGCAAGTCACTATATGTAGAATACTCTGCAAAATTATGCGAGTGAGGGGATGTCAAACAATGGGTCAGGAAATGCATTGTTTTTCTGCAAAACAAAAGCTGATTGCCATTACATGAGTCACTTTCGCATCATGACACTGCTGCTTGATAAATTCAGAAGTAAACCAAAAAACAAGACACGCAAAAAATAAAAAACAATTTAATGATGCTCTATCCACACTGGGATAAATAAAAACAAACACATCAAATCTAATGTGGACATATTATACGCTTGTGAAACACTAAAGGAAAAATTCAGTTTCAAGCTATGGCACTTGCCGCATAGATGTGGGGGGCCTTGCACTAATAGTGATAGTTACCACTGCATTTAGAAATTGAAAGCATTCATGCAGACAAGGATGATTCTTTATATTTTTGGCTACCACTTCAAATGCCTCCACCAAGTGTTACAATGCTGCACGCAGCCATACTAAGGATCTCGCAGCAACACCTGCTGGTAAAAAGCAGAAGCAGTCAAAGTGCTGGTGTGTTCTGGACACTATGTTTGAAAACTTTTAGGCAAGAAGAATGCAAGAAGCAGACATAACAACTGCATTTATTTCCATAATTCCTTATTTGAATGGCCTTTTCTTTTCGCTTAGATAATGCCTACGCCTAGCCACAGCAGCTCCCTCATACAGACTCCGCAAGCCAAGAGGCCATGGAGGCAAATGCAGGTAAGAGGCAAGAAGCAATAGCACTGGTATCGACATTCATCTAATTTATTTCTTTTTCTTTCGTTTAGGCAGCCAGCACACCTCGAACAGCCACCTTGACTGCGGATGTGTCACCCTAGTCGCCAAGGAAACATTTGAGGGAAAGCGACAAGCAATGTGATCAGCCATTTCTCCATGTAAACGATACTCTTTCTCTCGGATGACTCCTACGCCTCGCCACGCCAGCACACTTGTGCACAAAGATCCCGCGGAGGCACATGCAGGTCAGAGGCAAGAAGCAGTGGTACTGGTGTCGACATTTACCCAATTTCTTTTTCTTACACTGAGGCAGCCAGCACACCTCGAACAGCCACCTTGACTGCGGGTGTGTCAGTAGATTCCTGTTGTACATATGCTCATAATAAACTTCAGTAAACTTGAACTTGATAATAAACTTGAAGGCAAATGGGACGTTGATGCATTGTTCTTTTGAACATTTATTGTACACATACAATATATGTTATACTTTGCAGTGCTACAGAGCGTATTTTGAAGCTTCCACCTATATTTTGCACCTTTAATTACGTATGTGTTGTGTGGCCCTCAATGCAGTTCATGTTGTAGCAGCTGCTTTGTCTGTGTACCGCACATTGGCTTAAGCTCGTGATATCCACATACTTCTCTCACATATACAAAATAAAGTTCTATGTATAGTCCTCAGTGTTACAACAAAAAGTGAAAGTGAACAATCCGATCGTGCAATTGTGTTTAATACAGTAATTCCTATGACAGTTACTGACAAGTTGACAACTTGAACTGGTCAATTGGTCCATAGCCTCCTCTATATTTCAAAAATAAAGGAGGCTATGGATCCGTCATGGCAAGGAATTGTATGTATACATAAAAAGAGGGGTGTGTGTGTGTGTGTGTTTGTAGTAGGGGGTATAAGATTAGGGCGGTACGAAAAAATGTACCAACACCGCCCTCTAGACTTATTGCGTTAAGGTACCGTAACAAAGCGTGTTATGCATAAAGTTCACACAACCAACTCTGATATTACTGCACACGCCAGGCGACGCGAGCTACATTTGTCATGACGCATTCGCGACTGCACCGGATGCCCTCCATATTATTCTCTTTAATCGGGCACACTGCACCGAGGCAAAAGAAAGATCATGGGCGCAGGCGCCTTTAAGGTATCTCGACCTTGCGAGGCTCTGCTGCGCGTGCCAGGGGAGCTGTCCGTGCGAACACTCCCTGGCACACTCCTGCCTCGGCGGCCCCAACCTACGTACCGTTCTGCTTCGAGCTTTGATCCCCCCACTGTCCCTTGGGTGCCCTGGAGTTCCTGCGCCGCCTGCTTTATTATTATCTCAGGTGCTCTCCTGAGGCTTCCGTTTGTCGGTTACATGTGCCCTACAGCTGGATCAGTACTTATAATAATAAAGAAACCCGATCTATCGTCGCGACGATAGATCGCGAAAGCAGCTTTTGCAACATACCGCGCCCGTGCGAGAAGAATTACGGAACGCCAACGAGGAATCTGACCACAGCTTCGAGCTCGTAACCTCGTCGAGTGACACTCCTGCAACAGGCGTGACCGCTGAAAACCGCATACCGCCGGAAACTTCAACAGGATCATCCCTCGGTTGCATAACTGCCACCTGTACGGTCAACATGGACCACACCCACACCGTCCCGCAACATAGAATAAAGAACCAACTTATAAAGCCCAAACACACGGCTGCACCCACACATCGCCATGCTGCTACGCTGCTACGGTTGCCGGATTAAAACTGACTACTGTCACCAAGTCTAGCAAGCGTCTCAGGAGCTGGCAACCTCGGCGCGTAGCAACATGGCGCCGCTCTTGCGGTTCCCGATTTCAATGCATGGGCCCTATGGGTCATAGAGTTTCCTACAAGAAATTTTTGTAGGAAACTATGCTATGGGTAGCTTGTCCTCTAGAGTCAGTATAGTAACTCTATGACCGCAAGAGAGCCGCCATGTTGCTACACGCCGAGGTTGCCAGCTCCTGAGACGCTTGCTAGACTTGGTGACAGTAGTCAGTTTTAATCCGGCAACCGTAGCAGCGTAGCAGCATGGCGATGTGTGGGTGCAGCCGTGTGTTTGGGCTTTATAAGTTGGTTCTTTATTCTATGTTGCGGGACGGTGTGGGTGTGGTCCATGTTGACCGTACAGGTGGCAGTTATGCAACCGAGGGATGATCCTGTTGAAGTTTCCGGCGGTATGCGGTTTTCAGCGGTCACGCCTGTTGCAGGAGTGTCACTCGACGAGGTTACGAGCTCGAAGCTGTGGTCAGATTCCTCGTTGGCGTTCCGTAATTCTTCTCGCACGGGCGCGGTATGTTGCAAAAGCTGCTTTCGCGATCTATCGTCGCGACGATAGATCGGGTTTCTTTATTATTATAAGTACTGATCCAGCTGTAGGGCACATGTAACCGACAAACGGAAGCCTCAGGAGAGCACCTGAGATGATAATAAAGCAGGCGGCGCAGGAACTCCAGGGCACCCAAGGGACAGTGGGGGGATCAAAGCTCGAAGCAGAACGGTACGTAGGTTGGGGCCGCCGAGGCAGGAGTGTGCCAGGGAGTGTTCGCACGGACAGCTCCCCTGGCACGCGCAGCAGAGCCTCGCAAGGTCGAGATACCTTAAAGGCGCCTGCGCCCATGATCTTTCTTTTGCCTCGGTGCAGTGTGCCCGATTAAAGAGAATAATATGGAGGGCATCCGGTGCAGTCGCGAATGCGTCATGACAAATGTAGCTCGCGTCGCCTGGCGTGTGCAGTAATATCAGAGTTGGTTGTGTGAACTTTATGCATAACACGCTTTGTTACGGTACCTTAACGCAATAAGTCTAGAGGACGGTGTTGGTACATTTTTTCGTACCGCCCTAATCTTATACCCCCTACTACAAACACACACACACACACACCCCTCTTTTTATGTATACATACAATTCCTTGCCATGACGGATCCATAGCCTCCTTTATTTTTGAAATATAGAGGAGGCTATGGACCAATTGACCAGTTCAAGTTGTCAACTTGTCAGTAACTGTCATAGGAATTACTGTATTAAACACAATTGCACGATCGGATTGTTCACTTTCACTTTTTGTTGTAACACTGAGGACTATACATAGAACTTTATTTTGTATATGTGAGAGAAGTATGTGGATATCACGAGCTTAAGCCAATGTGCAATACACAGACAAAGCAGCTGCTACAACATGAACTGCATTGAGGGCCACACAACACATACGTAATTAAAGGTGCAAAATATAGGGGGAAGCTTCAAAATACGCTCTGTAGCACTGCAAAGTGTAATATATATTGTATGTATACAATAAATGTTCAAAAATACAATGCATCAATGTCCCACTTGCCTTCAAGTTTATTATCAAGTTCAAGTTTACTGAAGTTTATTATGAGCATATGTACAACAGGAATCTACTGACACACCCGCAGTCAAGGTGGCTGTTCGAGGTGTGCTGGCTGCCTCAGTGTAAGAAAAAGAAATTGGGTGAATGTCGACACCAGTACCACTGCTTCTTGCCTCTGACCTGCATGTGCCTCCGCGGGATCTTTGTGCACAAGTGTGCTGGCGTGGCGAGGCGTAGGAGTCATCCGAGAGAAAGAGTATCGTTTACATGGAGAAATGGCTGATCACATTGCTTGTCGCTTTCCCTCAAATGTTTCCTTGGCGACTAGGGTGACACATCCGCAGTCAAGGTGGCTGTTCGAGGTGTGCTGGCTGCCTAAACGAAAGAAAAAGAAATAAATTAGATGAATGTCGATACCAGTGCTATTGCTTCTTGCCTCTTACCTGCATTTGCCTCCATGGCCTCTTGGCTTGCGGAGTCTGTATGAGGGAGCTGCTGTGGCTAGGCGTAGGCATTATCTAAGCGAAAAGAAAAGGCCATTCAAATAAGGAATTATGGAAATAAATGCAGTTGTTATGTATGCTTCTTGCACTCTTCTTGCCTAAAAGTTTTCAAACATAGTGTCTAGTACACACCAGCACTTTGACTGCTTCTGCTTTTTACCTGCAGGTGTTGCTGCGAAATCCTTAGTATGGCTGCGTGCAGTATTGTAACACTTGGTGGAGGCATTTGAAGTGGTTGCCAAAAATATAAAGAATCAACCTTGTCTGCACGAATGCTTTCAATTTCTAAATGCAGTGGTAACTATCACTATTAGTGCAAGGCCCCCCACATCTATGCGGCAAGTTCCATAGCTCGAAACTGAATTTTTCCTTTAGTGTTTCACAAGGCGTCTGATATGTCCACATTAGATGTGATGTGTTTGTTTTTACTTATCCCAGTGTGGAGAGAGCATCATTAAATTGTTTTATTTTTGCTTGTCTTGTTTTTTGGTTTATTTCTGAATTTATCAAGCACCAGTCTCATGATGCTAAAATGACTTATGTAATGGCAATCAGCTTTTGTTTTGCAGAAAAACAACGCATTTCCTGACCCATTGTTTGACATTCCCTCACTCGCATAATGTTGCAGAGAGTATTCTACCTATATTGACTTGCTTGACTTCCACTAAAGAGTCTTGCAAATACGACTCTTTCCTTAAAATCATTCGACACTTCTCATAATTTCTGTACCTTGGGCTTCTGATACTCTGCATTCACCATTAATGCTTGTTTCTGACTAGAAATGTCTTCTTTAATTTAGAGCTTAAAGTTTACCTTTGGAACGCACGGAAGGGCTTGCCATTGCATATCTGCATAAAAAAGAAACATGTTTCATTAAACATTTGCAAAATCCAATTGAAGATTGATGAATGCAGCTTGCAGTGTGATATGACTGAAGGAGCCATAAAAGTAACTCATCTCACTTGGTAAATTAAAGCACATATTAGTGTGATGTACAAGATACGTTACACTAACGTGGTGGGTTCTCTTGCTTATAGAGCAAAATAATCGGTGCGCAAGAAAAACATTATTTTTGCATACCCCTTGTACACACTGATTTATGGAAAATGACCTGGAGCTGTCCACATGATGTACTTATTTTACCTGCGAGTATGGTCAACAAAAATGTGTCCGATTGGCTTAGTGGTATTTGGGATTATGTCAGTATTGCATATGTGCCTGTTGTCTAAAATAATTGAATTTTGAAAATGCTCGCAGGGATCTGATGTGCATATCTGCAGTTTATGGATACATGTAAAAGACTCAGCATCAAGTGCAAGTGAACGGTCCCACAGGCCCGGAGTCGATCATGCAAATAGATTCGCTGCACAAATTTGTGACCAGAAAAGATATTCCCCATGAAATGGCATGCAAGGAAGTGTTGAAAATATTGCACAGTTAACAAAACGCCTACGCTATTAATATGTGGGTTGATGCACTCGTTATGCAAAACGGAGGTGAGGCGTGCAGACAGGACACAAGAGTAGAGTATTTACAAGCAAATAACACGAGCGCCGCCCACTTCTCTACTCTTGTGTCCTGTCTGCACGCCTCACCTCTGTTTTGCATAATGAATCCTTACCAACTAGCTCAGCTTTCTGTCGTTCTAAGTCTCGATGCACTCGATTTCGTCCGCATTAGGCACTCGCCTCTTGATCACTTCGTGGCACAGAAATACTCGGCATCAGGCTGTTTTTCTGCTGTTGCCTTTGTAGAAGCATGATTGTTCAAATTGCAACAATTAAATAGATTCTTTGAGTTGCTTGTGGCTTCGCCAATACGATTCCGGTGCGCTGGTCCGCCTGTCCAGCAATTTGCTACTGAAGGGAAACCTGCAAATAAAAACACCGCTCCGCATGCAGAAAAATGCTCTACTGTGACGCTTCTCAAACGATTGTGATGCACCACAAGAGCTGCCTACTCGCGTGATATTCTCAACAAGGAGAAACATTCGTTTACTTACATGTGAAGGTATATGCCAGAGCACTTCGGGGCTTCGGTGGCACATAAGGCACGAGTGTGCCATAGCGTCCGATGTCGACGCGCGGTCGCATGTCAAACCTAAACTGTGCGAAACTACTACGCATCCAAAAAACAGATTTGAAACCGAAATTTGCGTCATCTTTTATTGCATGAATGCGTACATCGTGATTTACATAAGTTACGGACTTAGCGATCGCTTTCTGTAAACTTAATATTGACGTACCATCTTCATAAAGCCATCAGGTATGCGTTTTTAGATGACAAAGCATAAGGTGACCTGTACTTGTTTTCAGCTCTTTCAATAGTAATTGCGCTGGCCACATTGACCAGTAGCAACAGGGCGGCGCCCTAGAGGTTCCCACTTTTCCGGCCCAGCTTTTTTTCTAGAGTTGTTCTACTGACTCTATGGCGGGAGAAAACTTCAAGGCGCCGCCTTGCGTACATTTCTTTTTATAAATTAGAAAGAGGCCGTTGTCATAACTTTTGATTGTGCGAAAAGGCATTAATCTTGATTACAATACAAATGCAGCAGTGAAAAGTGGACAACATTGCCGAAAGTTTGCTATATTCAACCAATATTATTTCGTATAAACGCGTTCTTTTAAAAAATGATGGCCCCAAACACAAATGCCAACACCACCCGAGAACGATGCAAATACTACGAGCGCGCGTAATGAACAAAAGATTTTCGTGGCGCCAAACGACGGGAAAAATGTGGCGATACGCATTCCTCTCGGCTGCCATTGCATCTGGCTGCTCATTAGCATAATTCGCGCTGCTCGTCGCAGCAGAAATTATGGCGGAAAATCTCAGCAATGGCGGCCCGGCGCAACGTCACGCATCGTCAAAATGACGTTTACGAAACAGCCCTTCCTGTGACGCTCCTCACGAGATATTCCTTCAGCCAATTAGCAAGCTGGCATGGCGCATATCTTGGATCGCCACAACATATTCGTGCAATTGCAGATGCATTGCTCTGGCTTCTGCACGCTACCGCTCACATTCGTTTTGAAGCGCTAACATCACAATATATCTGCCAAGGACCAAAAAAATGCATTAGTCCATAAAATTTGCAGCTCCACGTCACGTTTCGTCACCTTGATGAAAACGCAAAATTACATTTCGCAAAACTTCCGTTTCCCGGCACAAATTTCAAGGCACGTGAGCTCTCCACAGCCAATCAGAGAGTAAACATGGAGGATAATGGCGGCCGTGCAGCCGCCATGTGTGTCGAGAATAGAGCCCCGAGGTGTTCTATTGTTTCTACCATAGAGTTGCTATACTGTATGGTTTCTACAGATTTACCACACACATGTACATGCATAGATAAATAAATATAACAAGAGGGGACACTCGGCGAAAAGTGGCAACAGGAAATACGTCACGCTAGAGTATTTACGCCGACCGTTTGCTGCCGCGAGCATCGAAAAAAAATAAAGATATGAAATGAGATTAACAGAATTTTTTTTTCTTTCCCGGCAAAAGTAAAAATACCTGCGTATAAATTAAATTAAACTTTGCGGTTACTTCCGTTGCCTAGCCACAGGTGAATGACGAGCCAGATGCATGCGTCATTCGTCAGACGCACCTTTATTCCATTCTATGGACACACGCCGCCGAAGCGAGAGGGACCAGAGACCGCCCGCGCATTTGAGTGTTGGCCTGTTCGGTCACCGTCGGCCTCTTTTTCTATTTTTGGATTTAGCCTGGTTTGGTGGGCTCCCGGCGAATTTTTGCGTTCCTCCTGAACTTCGACATGGCACCACTGCACCATTGGACTACGGCAAGGTGAGAAACTTTGTTAGAATGTCTGCGACGCATTTCAAGTAATTACGCTTACGGCAACGCACCTATAGGCTAGACGTGTGACGCAGTTAACGAAAAACGGGGCGGCCGTTGTGGCACTCTTAAGTTGTACTAATTAATCGTACTGGCAGATGTTTGCGACGCTTTCTATGAGCCTTAATATTATTTTAACTTATTTCGGTTTTTGGGCGTGGTGGGCCGACAGGGTGCTTTCACCGGGTTTCGCGTGTACTGAATCTTACTGCGACAAGTTTTGGCGCTTTCTCTGATCCCCAACATTATTGTAACTAATTTCGTTACTTTTTGGGGTGCTTTTCAAGCGCAGCAGGCGCGCCTGGCGCTGTGACGCGGATAGCGACAAACAACTCTGCCGTGGTGTGCAGTTTCGCGCTTTTATGCACCGACAAGGTCAAGGCGCTTTCTCTGACGCCCAACATTGTTGAAAATTATTTTCGGTACTTTTTGTTACTTATGAGGCACGCTCGCCGCCCCTGTCGTGACGCAGCGAACAGCAGCTCGGCCGTGGCGACAGTTAGTTTGGCGCGTACTGAATCTTACTGCGACAAGTTTGTGACAATTTTTATGGCCACGCAACCAATTTGTCTTCTTTCGGTACTCACGCTTGTCGAAAACGCGACGAGCAATTGCCAAGAGTGATAACACGGGAGCGTGTTACTTGCGCCGGCAGAACGTGCAAAAGATAACGCTAAGGAGCTCAAACGCCAGGAACTTGTAACTCTAAAATTCTGTCTTCTGAACGACTGAAGGCAAGCTTTGAACCCACGCATTTGTCTTAAATGCGCGTAGAAGGAATTCTGCGAGCGTCCAGCATGGTCTGTTTGAGAGCCTGTGTTGTGGCCACCTCTGTGTATTCGTAGCCTGCTATCGCGTCGGTTGTAGCCAAGTCCTGGAAACGCGCAGCAGCCCGTGTATTCGTGCTATTAAAGTGCAGAAAATAAGGCCCGAAAAGAGGGGAATGCTTGTAAATAGAATGTTTTCGTGGTATGTACGGTGTTGTTTGGGATGATTTGGGTATTTTCTACGCCGTGTATGTAAAAGCGAACTGATTTTGCTTGGAATGCCACCCATTCACCACTTTCGCACGCTTCGCCTCTACACGCAATATTCTTGCACGTTAATACCAAAATTACACGTGCTAGTAATTTAACTTTTTCAGCTTACGTCGTCTGGTGGAGCTTCCTACGGGAACTAATGCTGCTTACCTGGTGCCACAACGTTGGATGAATGCACAAAAGGCCCGCAACGAGCATTTATATAAGTAAAATTAACATTTACTCATTTCACAAGGCGTCTTGCATATTCATGAAATTGCACGTGGCGCATATTCAATGGCGGCTTGTAAATATCATCCGTAATCATTTTTACTTAGTAATAAAACGATTTAGCACGAAAACCGCGCGCGGTCGATGCTGTAGAAGCAAAAAAAGAAA
Organism: Dermacentor variabilis; assembly: GCF_050947875.1. Taxonomy (NCBI): domain Eukaryota; kingdom Metazoa; phylum Arthropoda; class Arachnida; order Ixodida; family Ixodidae; genus Dermacentor; species Dermacentor variabilis. The sequence continues at coordinate 198,705,419 of NC_134573.1, forward strand.
AAAACGGCAGCCGGCGTGACGCTTGCCAGCTGGCATTCATAACGCGCGCGCATAAAACCGAAACCGGAAGCGTGGTTCAAGTATTAACGCCGGCGGCTTGGTGCGCTGCAGTCAATTGGGCCGTTGGGCTCTATGAGAGTGTCCGCTCTTGTTCTATTCCTTTCTCTATGGCACATGTCTCTTCCGCTTCGTTAAATTTTTTTTTATAGCTCCGTGTTATAAGACAACCTGACCTATAGCTTGAAATAGAAGGGCACTGCCTCTTGAGTTATCATAAAACGCTTCCTTCCTCATCTGCTGTTTCCAGTCTCGATATAGTTCAACACTGCTTCTTTTCCATTGAATTTATCCTATTTTTACCTTACGCATTTTTAACCTGTCGTTTAACCCTTTGAGTGTCCATGCCGTGAATATACGGCGCCGCGAACAGGTCCGAAAATGGTCGATGCGGTATATTTGCGGCTCCGTCTGTACATTTAAAACGCGCGCTAATTTCCTAACTTTTTCTTGCCTGGCATGTGCTGCTACTATGTGGGAATACATGGAATTTTTTTCTCGCTTCTCTTTCGGTTTTCGATGTATAGTTTTCTTTTGCTCCGACGCGTCTGCTACCGCTCGCGCATTGGCGCCCTCGCGGGCGCGCGGCGGTTAGTTTTGGTTTTGTTCCGCACGCGGCTTGGGCTTCTTTTGCTCGAAAAACTGATGGCTATCGCGTTCTTATCACTCAAAGGGTGACCGCCTGTTACTCGCTCGTTTGTTGCTCACAGAGATCCGCATACGAAGGATGCAGCCGTGCATGCGTTTCCTTTTTTGGCACTTTATTCAGCAGTTGCCTCCCACGGCAAAACGTCGCAGCGACGCAACGTACATTTGCGCTGAGTGCAACAAACCGCTCTGTGTGTAGCCATGCTTCAAGGACTACCACACGCTGAAGAAATATTAGTGCAAGAGGAACATTTGAGACTTGCGAAAAATTTTCGTGTGCGCATTCTTCTTGTGTATTTTTCTCGTGTGGACATTGTGTACAACAATGCGCCAATTTTTTTTTAATTCTTATAACTTATTTGCTATTTTTTATTGTTTTTCATGAATAAACAGTATATATGCCAACGCAAAACATTTTTTTTTCTCACCTTACGGTCACCCTAGAAAAATTACGGTAAATTTTTTTCGAAATAGGTCCCTCTGAAGAAATTAAATGTGCAATAAAAAAATCGACCCTGGGTGGTCGCATAAGGCGAAAAAAATCGACCCTCAAAGGGTTAATGCTCTGTCTTTCTCCGTCCTCGTGTCTGGCATACCTACTGGTTAGTTACCTAGTTCTTGTCCGCCATTGTGAGTCAACACTCTTTCTGTATAGGTATTTAAATACCTTTGCTGCCCACCTGTTATCGTCCAATTTCCGCAGGCGTTTTTCGTATAGGATTTTACTGAGCTTCCCGTGCTTCGAACGATGCCCAGCCCATATCCCCCTGTACTGCTTCGTTTGTGGTTTTCCCGTGGGCACCTAGTGCTAATCTTCCCACATCTCTCTGATTTACTTCTAGTCTCGACTGAACCTCTGCCCTTAAACACAGGACCGCATTCCCGAAAGTAAGCCCCGGCACCATTACTCCTTCCAAGTAGCTCTCAGTACCTCATACCTCATACCCTATGCTTCATTATCCCGGCACCTCTTCGCCCCTTTTGCTATGTTCGTGCTTTTCCGTGTACATCTGCCCTTTGTTTATCCATACCCCGAGGTATTTGTATTCGGCCACTCGGGGTATTTCATGGCCTTGTAAGCTCCTGATCCGTTGTATCGTTGAAAAACATCCCACCGGACTTAGCTGCACTAAAACTGAAACCTAAACTGTCTCATTCGTCTCCACAGTAATTAACCAGAGTTTGCAAATCTTCCTGGCTCTCTGCTAACAGTACAATATCGTCCGCATACATTAAACCCGGTAGTCGCTGCTCAACAACCTTTCCGCCTAATCTGTACGACAGATTGTACCCTAGATTGCTGCGTTGTAACCTTCTTTCCATACTTGTCATATAAAACATGAACAGCAGCGGTGATAGAGGACAACCTTGCCTTAATCCTTTGTGTACCTCGACAGTTGTCGTACTCTTAATCCCTTCCCATGTTATATCAACATTATTTTCCGGATATATTTCCTGTAGAAAATCAATTACCCCATGACCGATACCTTCATATTTTAATATGTTCCACAGGAGTTCCCTGCTCATGTTGTTGTATGCACCGTTTATGTCCATGAAGGCCAAATACAGAGGTCTATTTTCCGCCTTAGCTATTTCCATGCACTGGGTAAGCTATGCATGGTGTAAGCGAAAGGCGGCGACTGGTGACACGCGTGTGGTAGAAGCGAAATTCCATATGCTGCTGCCACGCATGGAAGTAACGCAAGTTGTGGACACGTGGTTGTGGTGTTTAAACAAACATAGGCGTGTTCCGGTTCGTAGTTTTGCTAGAGTGACCTAGTACACTCTAGTTTTGCGCGCGCTGCTGGACCTGGAGCTATTTCAGCTTTTCATCTTAGCCAAAACACAATTTTACAGTTTCTTACTGTATTATGAGCTAGCATGTTCTAGTTGTGCTGTAAGAACCGGATGGTGTTCAAGCTAGCGATCACGAGCGACACTTGGGCGCAACGCTGGAGCAGCTCGTTTGCTTATGCCTTGCAGCTCCTGTCACGTTTTTCAGTGCTGTTGCTCTTTGTTGAATTTGTTTTTGTGAATGGGGCACATGTGTGCTCTCAGCTTGGCAGCACTTTTTTACTCTTATGGCGAAAACGTTTAAACTCGTTCTAAACGCTTGTTGCTGCAGTGGCCGCTTAGTGTTATGCATCGATCGCAAACAAAATTTAAAAAAAATTGTTTTATCTTTCGTGGGATTGCTGTTGCTGATATTACCCGAGCAAGTGAGCTGTTGTATTTTTTTTATAGGGCATTCGATGTAGCATTTACCTCTGTTTCTTGTCTTACATGTTCATACTCTTTCCCTGTTTATCTCCGATTTTGGCGGCTAGCAGCGACTTGCTTGGGACACAGTTGCTTGCTCGCCACCACGGAGGAAGGAATCTCAAGAGAGGCCCTGACGTCACTCTTTGTGAAGCTGAAGTGAAGCCGGAAGTTGGCGTTGTTCATGGCGTTGCTCCGCCTATCGGGCCAGCTCTCCTCTCTTGTTTACATCTCTCGCGAAACCACGCCGCGCTGCGCGCAACCGGGCTGCTCGGACGCGCGTGCTCCGCAACAATACAAAACAATTGTTACCACGTTAGCATGATTCCGCCAAAGAGGGCGAACTTTCCCGCGGATACAGTCGCTACCGCGGATATTCCTTCGTCCGTTGCCGTGGCGCGGTACATTGCGTACAGCGTTGCATGCGCGTTCATTTCCCGAACTTTAGTTCCTCCTGTCCCGCCTGGCCACAGCAACATCCGGTAGAGCATGGTCCAGATAACGCAGCGCAACAAAACACGGAGAACAACGCAAACCTGCCCGTACGGCGCCTTTGCCACGGTACGAAACCTAAGGAAGAACACATGTGAGCGCACAGAACAATAACAAAGCCGCCATTGTGGCCCGAAAAGCGTGGCCGCTACAGCAAAGAAATAAAAAAATCAGCAAAAAAAAAGAACCTACTACGTCATTTCCTCCACACTTTTATCCTAGCGCGCGGAGGGGGTAGGGCCTCTCCTCAGTTTACTTCCTCCATGCTCACCACAGTTCACACTCAACGAATGGCCACAGAGGGCGAAAAAATCGACCGCGCGCCGCTGCTAACAAAACCAGCATAGTAGAATCTAGTAGAATCACTTCGGGATGCTTACGTTTGTTCCAACATTTCCAACATTTCCTGCTAGAGGCGCCGCAATAAGCGCAGTTTTGTGCTTGCTGCAGTAAAGCTAGGGAAACTATGGGGCATGTTTTATTAGAATGTGAAGACGTCTAACCAGCGGTCGATTTAGGCACCACTGGCCTACTGGAAGCCGTTGGGTTCAGCGGGAGCAGTGGAAAAATAAACATATCCGCAATAGGCATTAGTAAGAGGCGATTGGAGGATTGGTGAAGAGTAGGGAAACGACAAAAAACGGAGACGTACAAAAGCACAGTTCGCTATACGGGATCAGAAAAGTTGGGTGTGGTAGTTCAATGTTTTTTTTTTCTTATTGTTTAACCTAGGTAGGACATTAGGCAATATAATAAGAGCTTGGTGGCGCAACCCACCGCCCCGTTCCAAAGGGGACGCTCATAACATCCAACCACCCATCCATCCATTTTATCTTGCTGCGTGGGTCATAGTTTCCCATAGTTTCCTACAAAAAATCTATGGGGTGGGTGGGTGGATGTGGCGGACGCTCCTGTGTTCGAGGCTTCAGTGACGTCGTTCGTAGCTAAGTACTCTTTTCTTTTTATTAGCTAGTGTTTTCGAAGGGTTCTCTTTTGCATGGAGTAGGGGCTCAAATTTTGAATTCTTCCGCCCCCTGCGAGCCTTCCTGCACAATGGACACCATCCTTCCGTATCGCCCTGACACAACGGAGGCTACTACCCTGTCCGAGGCTGCTGCACACGCGGAAGAGTGCCGGAAGCTCGCCCTCACATTTACTTCGGAAGATCAGCAGCGACAGAAGCACCTTCGGGATATTCCCTCTTCTCCGGCACCCTATGCCCCTGACTCACTAGTCTGGCTTTGGGTTCCCGCTACCAGCCCTGGACTTTCACCCAAGCTTGTGTCCAAGTACCAGGGTCCCTACCGTGTCATCAGTCAAACGTCTCCTGTGAACTATATGGTAGAACCCCTTGAGCCGCCTTCCGGTAAGCGCCGCCGAGGGCGCGAAATCGTGCACGTTCAGCGACTCAAGCCGTACTTTGACCCACCTGTGCTATCTTGCCCGTAGGTCGCCGAGACGGCTCCTCTTCCCCGGGGAGGCAATTGTACTGAAGAAGAATGAGCAGTAGGCACTGCTTAGAGAAAGACGACGACGACGAGTGCTTGGAAGGCTTGTGCCTGTGTCGCCGAAGCTCTGTGTCCTCTCGCTGAGGTGCTCTGCTATCTGAGCGTTTTAGCAAACGAACTATAATGCCTCGTGACATTGTCTAGCGGTTCCCCCGTTAGGCCTAGGTGGTAGACGGGACCTATTTGATTGGTCCCGCCTACGACCTACGAAAGCGGGCGAGGTCGGCTTTGCTCGATTGATTAGGCGGACTTGCTCGTTGAGCCTAAGGACGTTGGCCTAGCGTTGAAACCGAAGAAAGGGAAGGCCGCGGGGGACGGGGAGCAAGTGCAGTGCGACGAGTGCCTGCGCTGGTGCTTCCTCGACGAGACCAGTTTAGAGTTTAACATCGCAAAACAAAGTTGCTGTGTTGGAAATGGCTGGGCGTCACATATACAATTTTCTAGGAATGGCCAGTAGCACGGCGGGCAATTTTCGGTGGGTGACGAGACAGTATATAGAACACCTTCTCTACCATATCCACACTCAGTGCTCTGCTTCGTGAGCTACTATTAGCCGCTACGACGAAGTACGAAATGAACGAAACCTAGCTGGGCTGGTCGCGGGCAGCTCTTTTTGGATTCGTGATGCGTCGATTTAAAATACATATATTTCTTATCTAAGCCTATATGACAGCGATATAGGCAAAGTGAGTTACGGTAGCTCGTTGGTTTGAACTAACGACGCTCTTCACACAGCACTTTCGTCTTACGCGTGTTTGCAAACGGGAATGAAAGACAGGAGGGTAACACGCCTTCCTGAAATGAAACATCCGGAATAACCCTTTGTTTGGCGGTTGGACATATGTCGAGGGTCCCCAATACGAACCACCTGCAAGTCTGTATCACCTTGCAAAGGGAAACTCAGATGAAACGTTGTCAAACGGATAGGCTTTTAATCATCATCATCATCATCATCATCATCAGTCTGGTTACTCCCACTGCAGGGCAAAGGCCTCTCCCATACTTCTCCAACAACCCCGGTCATGTACTAATTGTGGCCATGTCGTCCCTGCAAACTTCTTAATCTCATCCGCCCACCTAATTTTCTGCCGCCCCCTGCTACGCTTTCCTTCCCTTGGAATCCAGTCCGTTACCCTTAATGACCATCGGTTATCTTCCCTCCTCATTACATGTACTGCCCATGCCCATTTCTTTCTCTTGATTTCAACTAAGATGTCATTAACTCGCGTTTGTTCCCTCACCCAATCTGCTCTTTTCTTATCTCTTAACGTTACACCCATCATTCTTATTTCCATAGCTCGTTGCGTCGTCCTCAATTTAAGTAGAACCCTTTTCGTAAGCCTCCAGGTTTCTGCCCCGTAGGTGAGTACTGGTAAGACACAGCTATTATACACTTTTCTCTTGAGGGATAATGGCAACCTGCTGTTCATGATCTGAGAATGCCTGCTAAACGCCAAACATACGTATATCTTTATTTAAATTCCTTACCATGAGGTGAAAGCCGACTAATAAACATTTAAATGTTCAGTGTTATTAAAACATGCTGTTAATAAAAGGTTGCTGTGCTTTACAGCCCCCTAAATTAAGAAGTAAGTTACGAAAAATAAATTGGTGCGGTAAATGTGTAAACGCAGACGCAAGAAAAGGCCTAGTCCGTTTCCCAATATTCACTCAATGAAGATGGAGCACCTCTATACTCTCACGTTGTAGTAATGTCAAGAATAAAACACTTCCAAAAGAGTCAGTCACGAATTTAACTCATAGGTGAGCTTGCGCTGGAAAAGAAAATAACACTCAAACATAACGATGGCTGCGCGCAAAGTGCTTCCTCCTATTCCGATCTACGGATCAAGGCGTCGGTTCGTCAGATTGGAATGCTCGTACATTGCAGCGCAATTTCGGGTCGTCAAATGTGATGGAGAATGTACTCCAGTATTCGCTTCACGCGCGCAATCTGATAAGATAACGCTCTTTCGCTATTGAATCCGCGACAACATACTGGATATTAGATACACATGCAGGCGCATCTTGAGCTAACTGATAACTTTGGAACTGTGGTTAGACGCTAAATAAAGCCCCCCCCCCCCACCTAAAGAAAAAGAATAGTTGCTTGCAATATTAGCTGAAGCATAGTGCTTGTGGTTTAAAAAGGGCCCCCAACACTGCACAGCGGCGCCGACATATAGGGAATGCAAGAGCGAACAACTTTTCAATTACTGGTATTTATCAAACCAGCATATCGTGGTTCAATGTAGCCCTGTAGTCCAGGGGCCAGTTCCAGCACTGGTACTGTGTCGGAGCTCATATTTCATGTCAGCATTAATTGTCACAAAATCGCAGTATTTTTTTCTTTAGATCCTGTGAGCTAAAATACATCCTGCGAAACCCTCACCTTAGTATTTCAGTACTTTTCGATATAACGTACATCCATATGTTACAAAGTACTAAAAATGTACCCAATGCTTTCCTCCAGGTAGCTGTTTTTATTCCTTATGGTGCCAGGAAACCGAGCCTGATGCCACCAACGCTCAGAAACCTAATCGGGAGCGCGCACAATGTTCTCGCACACCTTGTGGGATGTACCGTAGCGCTGAGGTGCTTCTTGTATAATGTATGAGAATCAGTTGTAAAGACAGACGTGCAAGGTTGGGCCATGTGTTTTAAGTTCATGATGTTGATTTGTGCCAAGATAACCTGTCCAAGCTTTCACACTTACTTTATAAGACGTCTACAGCACCATCAATATGCGGCTGCTCTTAAGCGCACGAAAGAAAAATATTGAAACGATACAATGTTAACATCATTTTATCATTCGAGTGTTCAGATTGGTAACCTCTAGATGCGGAGTAAGTTGAGAAGTTGTTTGCGTAATTAACAAAGCTACGTTAAATAAATTTTCAGTAATGGTTCTTGCGTGGCTAAAGAAAATTAGCAGTTTGGAGCCCGTCCTCGAGATTATGCAGCCAAGCGAAAATATTTCGACTAAGCATGCTTCTGTAAAAGCCATGCGAGCAAAAATTTTCCAAGTAAACACTCTTAGAAGGCGTACCTGACGCAGAAAAAGAGCACCTGTAAAGTCGCAGAAAGAACAGCACTTCACGACGGGACACAAAGGAGGAACCACACACAAACTGCGCTAACTTTAAGCGCTGTTCTTTGTGATAATGAAGCAACTAGCCCGTCAGTCATTACTTCCAAACCTGCAAAGTCAACCTGACCACATCTAGCCTTTTGTGATGCTGTCATCAATAGTATGGCCCTGTGAACATGTTCCCCATGGCCACATAGTCGCGTTCCATTTTTATTCATGCTGCTTTCTCGAAGGCAAGCACTTTAAAGTTGTATTGTCAATACGGCAGTGAACGGGTGCCGCCGAAAGATTGCTTGGTCGCAGAAGCGATGCATGACGGAATGATGGTGCAGATTTAGCGCGTCGCTGGCATCAAGACAATGCGCTGCCGCCGAGGGAACGAAGATAACGAAAGTGAACAGCTTGGTAGCTGCTCACGGAGCCGTGCCGGTGGTGGCGGTGCCATCATGACGAAATCTGAGGCCGCGATATTGACGGCTGAGGCGTTTTTTTTTCTTTTATTCTTTTATTCCTTTTTTTTTACAGCGAAGTCGTTAAGAGGAAGCTTTAACTCGGGCCTAACTCCGACGCGGCCTATTCAAATAGATGTAAAACGCCGAAACGCTTTTCTGAGATAACCCCTAGGCCGATTTTAATAAAATTTGCTGGATTCCGGAGAGAAAGGTAAAGTATAGTTACTATTGGAAGCGGAATTTCTATTTAGGGCTTGAATTCTGGTAAGATTTTCAAAAATTCGAAAGTGCGAAAAATACAGAAGCACGAAGTTTACAAATTAATAACTCCGCATCAAGAACTGATATCGCGGTTCTGTAAACAGCATCCTTTAGACAATTCAAAGCGGACAAATCCAATTTGCCGATTTATATCTTACGTGAAGTCGTTACGTTGTGAACAAGGGTTGTGGAAAAGATGTATTTCCACATTACTATTTTTTTTTTTTTAGATTCATGCGTAATATATCAATTTTGTCCGCTTTAGATGTGCTGTTAGATACAATGTACAGAATTGTGATATCAGTTTTCATTGTAGAAAGACAGAGTTGTAAACTTGATGGTCTCGTTTTCTGAAAATTTGCGATCTTTGCCAATTTTGAATAAACAAATGACCTAAATCAAAAATTCTAAACCAACGGTCACTAGATTTTAAGTTTTTCTTTTAAATGCAACAAACCTTGTAAAATTTGATGCAGTGGTTGTGGAGAAAAACGAATTCTCCTTTTACATGTATTTAGATAGGTCCACCAGAGCTGAAGGTTCCTTTTAAGGGCTACTTTCCCCACTATCGCGTCCGTCCGCGTGTAGAGCAAAATCCCGAAGATAGCGTAATACCGGCATGACCCGCAGCGGAGGTGAAGCAAGCGTCCAGCTATCCCCATACGTGGGCTGATCCCGAATGTAACGCCATGCCAGGCCGACCTGCGGCGGTGGTGAAGCAGGCATTAAGCACCGATCCCGAAGACAGTACAATGCGGGGCCGACATACGGCGGAGGTGCAGTTCGCCATTAAGGGGCCCACATACACAGCTTTGCTGGTCATCTTTCTTCACAGAGTGGGAGTGCACTGAGACTTTTTACTTATCAAACATCAGGTCATCGACGGCGAAGCCAGGGACACCAAAGCCGTCCGCGGGCTCGACCTAGAACGCGCCTTCGACAAAGTGACGCACTCTGCCATCCTCGCGCAGGTATCCCATCTAAATCTAGGCGAAAGGTCGTACGAATATTTCAAAGACTTCCTCACCGGCTGAACGGCGGAGCTCAGAGCCGGCGACCTGAAGACGGACGAGAAGACATTAGGGAGCCAGGGCACTCCCCAAGGCTCCGTCATCTCACCCATGCTATTTAACCTTGTTATGATTCAAGTTTCCAAAAGACTATGCCAGCTTGAAGAACTGAAGCACACGATATACGCGGACGACATTACGCTGTGGGTGGAAGGGGGCTGTGATGCCCGCATAAAATCCACACTACAGACAGCCGCCGAAACGATCGAAGAAAGCCTGGAAAGTACGGGACTGCGTTGCTCCCCAAGTAAGTCGGAGCTCCTGCTTTACCAGCCGATCAAAACGCACAGAATCAAGAAGCAAAGAAAACACGAAAAGATCAAGATCCGCACCAGCGATGGCAACACAATACCGACGGTCAGCAAGATCAGAGTCCTGGGCATGACGATCGCAGCGCTCGGCAGGAACGGAGACACCGTCACCCGCATCATGGGTAAGACGGCCAACGCCACCAGACTGCTCAAGCGCGTTACCACCAAGAAGAAAGTCATGAAGGAGGAAAACTTCATCAGACTTATACACTCCTTCGTATTCTGCCACATAGGGTACGTGGCAGCCATCCACAAGTGGGGGAAAAGCGAAAAGAACAAGCTAGACATCCTAATCCGGAGGCTTTACAAGACACCACTCGGTCTACCCGAAACTATCAACACGAAACGTCTCCTCCAGCTGGGCATACACAACACGCTTGACGAAATCGCCGAAGCGCAAAGAGCCGCTCAGTTGGAAAGAGTGTCATCAACAAAGGCCGGCAGAAAGATCCTGTGCAGTCTAGGCATCGGTTATCACAAACAGCAGGGACCAAAATGTCCCGTCCCCGACCACGTACGACGGAACGTGCGGGTTGAGCCCTTGCCGAGGAACATGCACCCGGAATTCAACGAAGGCAGAAGACGCGCTAGAGCCAAGGCACTGACGGACCTGCACGCGAAAGACACCGGCACCAGATACGTGGATGCAGCCGAATATGCCGGCCGCAACGGCTTCGCGATCGCGGTGGTCGACTCCGGAGGCAAAGTGCGGGAGACCGCCAGCACATCGAGCAAGCAAGTGGAGGAAGCAGAAGAAATAGCCATCGCCCTGGCCATCGTAGACCGAGAAAGCCATATGATCCTCAGCGACTCCTGACAGGCGGTTAGGAACTACGCCAAAAGAAGAATTGCCCCAACGGTGGCACGCGTCCTGCTCCGACAGGCAGACCGCGACAAAAGGACTCGAATCAAGTGGTTCCCGGCACAGGCAGGCCAAGCGTCGGAGAAGCATGCCAATCACAACGAAACGGCACACGCCCGAGCACGAGGACTAACCGACCGCGCCCAAGGCAACGGCTTCCCGCTGTGGTTCAGCGTCAAAGACCGGATGACCAGCTATAACGAACTGACCAAGGCTTTCGGCTGGCCCGCAGACTTCTCCCGTCGCCCTGCAAAGGGCTGAGTAGGTCGTAGGCCGTGCTATTCAGGCAACTACAAACGAGAACGATTCCAAGCCTGGCACTCTTGCATAGGATGTACCCTGAATCGCACCCCCATGACAAGTGCAGAGCGTGCTGCAGGGGGACGGCCACATTCAAGCACATGCTGTGGGATTGCTCCAAACATCGAAGCGAAGCTAACTCAGGATGTATACCGCCGCAGCTTCACGTACCTCTGCTTCACGTAGACGGCACCCCCGGACTGACCCACCCGGGGGAAATCGGCAGTCGCCTCTTCCTGTCTTTCTCCTCGAATCTTCGTCTTTCTCGCTCACTTTTTGATCTTTCCTGTCTTCTTCTCTCTTCCATTTCCTTTCTCTACGGCGGCAAGGGTTAACCTTGTGTGGCTATCCTACCTTGGGTACACCATACTTGGTTATAGTGACGGCGTACGGCTGGCGTCGTGCAGGCTTGAACACAAGCTCTGCCGCGTCCCCTCGTTGGGCTCCGTGGTGGGCGGTCGGCGCTGTTGCCGAACATACATATTTTCCTATGGCAGCGCAAGCCTCTGTTGTTTACGATCGGCGTCTGAAGAAATGCCGCACCGAAGTACCATTTCATTTCACCTTTCGGAGCAACGCTCCATCCTTCCCCAAATACTATGTAGTACACAGCGAAAGCAACATGCCAGTAAGAAAACTCTCCCCATTCCTTGTAGCCAAATGCCTGAAAGATAAAATCGGACCGATATACAAAGCCTCCAAAATGTCTAGCGGGGACCTCCTCCTAGAACTGAATAATAAAGATCAAGCAGATAAGCTGTCTGAACTTACCAGTATTGGCGAGGCGACAGTGACTGTTTCAGCCCACAGAACACTTAATACAAGCAGGGGAGTAATATCTGAAGAAGACTTTATTGGCTTAAGCGACGAGGAACTGCTGGAAGGTTTCCAGGAACAAAATGTTACCAAAGTACAAAGAATAGTAATCCGCAGAAACGACCAAGAAATCCCCACCAAACATGTTATATTCACCTTCGGAACGTGCATGTGCTCTCGCAGCGACGTGCTACAGGCGCCCCTGGCTGTATTTTCCGCCCTGGTGCGGGACCCCTTTGGTTCCCCGCCGCCCCGGGACCGGGCGTTTGTGCAGTGTCAGGTGCCATTGGAGACAATACACGGTTTCCGTCAACTTAGGGCAATACTGTGTTCTTGCGTGCGTCGCTCGGTAGCCCCTTGCGGCCTGAGCTTGCGCGCGCCGCGGCGCTATAGTGTGTTGTGGTCGCGCCGCTGGCACGACCTGTTGGGAACTCGGCGCTGACGCCCGTTGTTGCACCTGGGTCGCAAGCCCCAAGGGTAGCGTTGGCCTGGCGGCCTGGGGTACAACTGGAAGCATCCGAAGGTCCCGGCAAAGCATGAGTCGACTGGTAACAACAAAACAACTTGTTTATTCTAACATCGCAAAGAGTTGGCGGTCAGGTTGACCGAAGTAGAGAGACGGGAGAGCACTTTACTCAACAGAAGAAATCGGAGCCCTCTTTTTGCGTCCGGGGGCAGCTGCTTTTATACTCTCGCAGTTGAGGGCAAGAAGGAACCCCTCAATAGACGAGCACGTGACTGTACCAGAGGAGAAGGTGACTCCTACTGTCGTGTCGCCGCCGGTCGGGCACAATGGGGAGGAGAAGGTGACTCACACTGTCGTATCGCCGCCGGTCGGGCACAATGGGGAGGAGAAGGTGACTCCTACTGTCGTATCGCCGCCGGTCGGGCACAATGGGGAGGAGAAGGTGACTCACACTGTCGTATCCCCGCCGGTCGGGCACAATGGCACATACACTCACACACGCACATGAAGACACGTGGCATCGGAACATGCCTGGACGCGCTTGGCGGGGAGCGTAGCGGCGACGCCGAACGGGCCAAAATGTCTGCCGCTTTGTTGCAGTCGCGCCGGCTAAACCGCGCGTCGTAGGCGAAACTTAACAAGAGGCTGACGCGGCCCTGTGGCTCGCTAAGCTCAAACCCTCGGTGGTCGGTACTCCTGTGAGACTAAGACTCCCGCACATTTCACCCCAAATTAGGTTGGGCCACTCCCATATCACTACCAGATTCAACTTGGCCCATCCCTGTATCACGCCCAAATTTATGCTGATGCCACTTCCAATTTCAAGTTGGCCACCCCCAACCTTTTTTATGAAGACCTATGTATTCATATGGGAAATTTGTCAAGTTTTTTGGCGTTACAGTCACGATTTTGCACGATTTTGCTACCAAATTTCTGGGGTATCGCCAAAGAATGCTGCGCATTAAAAGCAACTGCACCGAACGAGCGACGCCATATGATGATCCCAAATACTGACGGCTAGCCAAGCTAGCTTCTCTGTGTAGCGACCGGGGCAGACACAGCACGGGACATTTATTTATTCAAATGGTTCTTTTACGGCCACACCTACGGATTCATACCACTTGGCTGTAGGGAACACATTAACAGTAGCTATTAATCCACACGCTGCACATCTTCTCCTAGTTGGTGCATTTCTTATTTGGATGAATATCTAGAAATATTAACGTTCGGGCAGCGACTCAGCGGAACCTTTGTTCCGCACGAATGTTGCATAGGTATGGCATTTGCCACAGGGTGGCATTGTAGCCCAGGTGGACCTGATTCGCTCGGAGTATGTGCCATTAAGGACAGGCGAAAGTCGAAGAAAACGGACCTTCCAGAAGAACGCAATAAGAATGGCCATCTTATTCTCCCAGGTTCCACGCTGCAAAGCACGAAAGTTCTTTTTTTTTTTTTTTGCCTAACACAAAGCTATGCGCAAGCTTCTAGTTATGATGTCCAATGAATAAAATCTTCATAAATGCGATGACTTAAGAAATTAACGTGACACTGCTATGTTTTAGGAAGGAAAATAGAAAACATAATATTTCAAGAGAACCACTGGAAAACCAGCACCGAAAGCCAATCATGAGGTTTGTGTTTCTGTCATCTGGTGGGAGTCTATAAAACTTAATCCTATGCGGGTTAAAAAAAAAATTGCGCCGCTGAAAAACCAGAACCGAAAACAAATGCTGGGTTTTGTGTTTCTGCCATCTAGTGAGAGACTACAAAACTATGTCCTATGCGGCTTAAAATTTTAATAAAGGCAGCGTCTCGTGCGACTCGGTGCTCCCCAGATGACTCCACACCGAATCGACTCCTGGGGACGAATCTTATAACGGTTCGGTTGGGGAACCGTTCCTTTGGCTGATTGGCCGAAATTTTGATTACGTCCCAGGTCGTCACAGGCAGCGGGGCGGTATCGCAATTTTTGAATACGTCACGCATCTGTCAATCATCTTGAAAGCGAACCGGTCGTAGGAACCGGCGAAGGGGTAGTCCGCTTTGGGTTTCGTTGCTGTGGCTTGGCTGTTGACTTGTGACCCTGGCCGCGCGCGCCGGTCGCGCGACCCCGGAGACACGCGGGCGTCGCGCGCGCGTGCGTTGGTTGCTTCGGAGGCTATTACTTGCCTTCGTCGTCTGCTTGGCGTTGCTCTTTCGCTGTCGACCACGGCTGGGAGTGCGATACGCGTTCGAAGAAGTGACGGATAATTATTTGCACCGCCCTTGCTGGCTTTCTAAGTAGACCTTTTGCAGGCTACGCTATCAAATGGAGGAGACTCGGGTGCAAGCGTACGAGTGGCCATTCCACGCGGAGGAAGGAATATTGCGCGCTGCGGTTCATCGCCACCGGCCTGCAGCTCCCAGAGGTCAGTCGGACGCGAATCATTAATCGGAATGGCCTAGATCTCTGCTGCCGACGCTGTTCACAAAGTTGCTCTCGCAATTATTGTGTTGGCAGGTTAAATGGCTGGGTCAGCTTTCCCGTGACCTCAGCTTCAAAGCCAATGCCAAGGATATATTTGCATGGTGAGATCGAATTCCCAGTGCTATCGCCAGCGTGAATAGCTTGCAGATCGCCGTTTAGCAGTCAGAAGGGTTCAATCTAGGCTGGTTCAGCGCTTCCTTCGTTCGGCTGCTAAAGCTATACAATCAGGACGGGAAGGTATTGTGGAGATCTCTTATTTGGCTGCCTTTTTTTCTCTAGTTCGGGAGTGCCGCACTTTGTTCCTCAACTTCACGGCCCAGCGCGCACCGTCAGCACCACTCTTCGATTTTACTTCGCGCAGGCAATGCAGGTCCCGTATACCGTTATGTTCGATTTCAAGTTCCATTGCTTCTATCACGCGACGCGCCGTGGGGCAGATCGCAAGAATAGCGGCAGCGCGGCGGCGAGTGAGTCATGTCCGAGCCGATGACGAAGGGCGAAAAAAGAAAGAAAATTGATATAGTCGGCTAGCAAAGGTGTCCCTAAGAACCAGTTCACGGTTTTGTCGCGTTCGCTACTTAGGAAGTGCTGGCAGTGCGTTCCTTCCGCGTGCATCGTGAGAGCTCTTGGTAGCAGACGACATATAGCGCTCCGCTCTGCCAACTCATCTACGCTAGCGATACCTGCAGACTGGGAAACATAGCGCAAGAAATGACACAGGGACAAGCAGGAACACAGGACGAACGTTAACTTTCAACAATTGATTTATTGCAGCCGGTGAGTATATATATATATATATATATATATATATATATATATATACCCTCCCACTGCACGTCTAGTTTGTTGTTTAGCGATGTGCGCAATATCATGACCTCATCGCCCACCTCAAAACGACGGGCCCTGGCGGTCCGATCATAATAAACCTTGGCCCTCTGCTGGGCCTTTGCCATTGCTTCACCTGACAACTCCTGTGCCCTTCTTAAGCGTTCGAGGAGCTTAAGCACGTATTCCACCACGACTGGGTTTCTTTTTGTTTGTTTGTTTTTTTTTTCTTTTTTTGCTTCGATATATATATATATATATATATATATATATATATATATATATATATATATACACACACACACACACACACTCACTGGGACGCCACTGCAATAGACACACTGAAGGGAAGGAGGAAAACAGTCATGTGACTACTATGCCCAAAAATTCAAGCTCTTTCCTTGATAAAAGTATAGACGGCGTGCTAACGCACGCGTCACCTGCTCTGGCTATCTCAGCTGCTTCCACAATTTCCCTCGTAATCATTGCTGTGGCGATAGAAAACAACAGTTTGTTTTAAGAGCGATAAAGCATGGTGCCTTCGCGTCACATTTTCTACAATGGGCAGCAGATGCCCATCTATTGAGATGCTCTCCACTTTGTTACTATGCTCCGCCAGACGCACGTTTAAACATCTGCCCGTCTGGCCCACGTAGTACTTCCAACACAAAAGTGGGATCTTATACACAACATTGCGAGTGCATGTAACAAAAGGATCTTTGTGCGCGGTAGCACAACCAGGCTTTCGTTTCCTCATGGGACAGCTCAACACACTCAACCTGAAGAGTTTGTTAGGTGCTGTAAACACAACGTTTACACTAGAACGTTGCCCAACCTTCTTTAGGTTGTGGGAAACCTTATGAAAATAGGGAATTACCGCCACTTTTCGTTTGTCCCTTCTTTTCTTTCTCTTTCGGCATCCGCTCATCGCTCATGCGTGAAGTTAGTTTCCTTTGACAATGCAGACCTTCAGCAACCGAGGTAATGATATGTCTCGGATAGTTCGCTGCTTCCAGACGAGCCACCTGCTTACTAAGGCCTTCATCCAGCAAGTGAGCACATGACTTACGATAGAGCGCATGACAGGAATGAACGTACGATACTTCTTTTTATGAGTTTAGAGTGTGCAGAACTGTACCTCAAGGGCGGCTTATTAGCTCTGGGCTCATGTACCCAACACACGTGTTCAGCTTTGAAATGCAAACGCAAGTCTAAAAACCTGATATTGCCCTGCGCTGGAAATTCAGTGGTGAGCGTAAGTGGCCTATAATACTCATTGAATGAGGCAAGAATACAGCTAACAGCAGGGTTTGAACAATCAAACGGCAATAGATGGGCATCTGGCTGCCCATTGTATAAAATGTGACGCGAAGGCACCATGCTTCCTGCTCTTAAAAACAAACTGTTTTTGTCTATTGCCACAGGAATAAGATTACGAGAGAAATTGTGGAAGCAGCTGAGATAGCCAGAGCAGGTGACGAGTGCGTTAGCACGCCGTCTATACTCTTATCAAAGAAAGAGCTTGAATTTTTTGGGCATAGTAGTCACATGACTGTTTTCCTCCTCCCCTTCAGAGTGTGTATTGCAGGGGCGTCCCAGTGAGTGAGTGTGTGTGTGTGTGTGTGTGTGTGTGTGTGTGTGTGTATATATATATATATATATATATATATATATATATATATATATATATATATATATATATATATATATATATATATATATATATATATATATATATATATATATACTCACCAGCTGCAATAAATCAATTGTTGAAAGTTAGCGCTTGTCCTGTGTTCCTGGTTGTCCCTGTGTCATTTTTTGCGCTATGTATCCCAGTCTGTATGTATACCACCAACACGCCCAAACGTCTTCCCTGCTAGCGTTACCGCCTGTCGGCTGAGAATGAAAAAGAATGACGTTAATAAATTACTTCTGCATTGCGTAAACGCCCGACACCACGAGTTTATACTTCAGAACTTGGCGTATAATATTTAATTTATATTTTAAATTTATTTACCAAGCAGAAACATTCTGCAATTCCTCGATTAGCTCGTCATATAATGACGTACACTTCAGAGGTGGCACCCTCTCATCTCTTGGTCGCCTCCTCCCCTTCTTCCACCACCGGCTTGGGAGTGGCGCATCTAGTGACGTAAGCGGCGAAGCGAACGGTTCGTATTCCGAACCGTTATAAGATTCGGCCCCTGCAACGCACGGAAGTGACGTCACTTTAATAAATTAAACAAAAAGCAATTGAAATATATGAAATCTTACTAAACAATGCGTTGAACTTGCAACAATGTGAAAGAAAGTTGTCTTATGCGTTAATTAATGTACACATTTTGATTAAGGACATCATCGCAAAATGATTTCAACTATACTGCCATGCGTTTCTCTATAATAATAGTCGGCGCTCAATATTACAAGGCAGAAAAATATTTTACTATCTATCAGGTGCCTGCAGAGATGGAAAGCAATTTTTTTGAGCGTCTCGTGCGTCACCCAAGCACCCGAGGAATGAGGTGGGGCCGCAAGCATACGCACGCTTCTCCCCTGTTTCCTCTCTGGGAGCAGCAGACGACAAGCGCTACAAGCGTACAGCACATGCCCACGTTTACGTCGCCACACGCTGTATTTATAGCAGTCTCCGAACGCCGCAATACGGATTTATATACAGTGTGACGGATACGTAAAACTGCAGTCTTCGCACTGTCACTCGAATGTTTCCTCAAAGGGTCGGGCCCATACGACTTCTTTGCTAGCTATCTACCACAAGATCTGTCACCACAATTCGTTTTCGAGATCGAAGCAACCAGTGGACCAGTTTTGACGCCCCATTTCCTGCTGCGCCGTGCGCCTTAATGTCATCATAGCTGCGCAAATATTGCTGGCTCGGATCGCGGAGAAACCGATGCGGCCGCCACCATTGTGCTCAATTATAAATAGAAGCTTTCCTTTCCTGCGTTCCCCCGGGATTAGCTGCGTTCTCGTGCGTATCGTCGAGTAAAATGAGCGGATCCTTGAAAGAGTAATAGTAAACTGGGCCGATCCCGAAGATCTTGAAAATGTATTGAAGATAATGTATAATCAAAGGTGACCCCTGCAGTCGTGGGCTTAAATTTGCTTGTTGGGCTTGGAAGGCTTAAGCAGAAGCAAAACCATGCTTTGCCATTGGCCAATTATCAATTAAGGGAACACATGAGATCAGGCAAAGAATGCACCTGGGGAGGGTGGGAGCTTCACATTTAGAACCTATTTCCTATAGTGATGCACATTATTTTATTAAGATTCTTTTATGTGAAATGGCTGAACGAAAACAAGTAAACTTCAAGTATGCTCCACATTATAGCTATTATCATTCTGCGCTTAAAGCCTCCTTAAATTTCTGTAATAAGTCTGCCCCTGGCACTCGATCGAATTATACATACGAGAGATATTAAAACACTTGCATCCTGAAACACTATAACGATTCTTTAAATTATAAAAAAAAATCTGTAATTTCACGCATCTTCGTTCTGCATAAAAAAGAAAGCCATTCTAATTCCTCTTCTCAAGGAAGCAAGATTAGAATCCATCTTTGGCAGCTAGCAACAGGTCTGTGATACTTACTGTAGCTGTCTATGCAAAGTCTTCGTGAAAATGATAAATCATCTCCTACACTATCTAGAAAGCTAAATAAGCCGTATCAATGCGGCTTTAGGGAGGGCAAGTTGACGATCAATGACAATTCGTATACACTGAGCGCATCAGATTATCTCTATCTACATATTTCCATATATAAAAAAAGCTTGTTACACGACATGGCGCTATGGAATCAAGGTCGATTCAAATAGGTCGCGATGCTTCGGGCGAAAAGCGGTTCAGTACAGATTGTCACCGACATCAGCATGGGGGTTATGGGAGCAGCGATTCAAGCGCGACTATGTTTGGAGGGAACAAACATTGGGAAAGAAAAACGCGTTTTTTAATTAAAACGAGACAGAGTTAGATTCATTCAACGAAAATAAAATTCCTAGTCATTCTTATATATTCGTGACGAGCTAAGAAAATACAAGTTTAATTTTATTATTATTAATAAATGCATTTCTTTTTAGCGCCCATCGCTACAGGGGGCGTTGACGCCATTATCACTCGCAATGCAAGGCACGTATTGAAATGGGCAGAAAGGCGCACTCGTAAAGTTCACCTGCTGAAATACGCCCCCCTCACAGTTTGTGCTTTCTTGCTTGTCGAAGTTTGTCTGCATTTGGTGACGCGGGTGGCTTCATCGCTTCTTAATCTGTTGAGTTAAAAGGAGTGGGTTACGACCGCCAGATAATTCTGTAGTTTTCGTGAGACTGCGCTTGCCGACGGGCTTGGCATCCGACAATAGGGTCAGCACTCTACACCTAAAGCTTTCTTCGGCCTCCAAAGAAAGTATGTTCTGTGCAGGGATGCGATTTCGACAACCGTACGGCTGGCCTCTTCCTGCATCGCTTTCCACGCTGAAAGCTCGAAACACCCGTCAAGTCGAATGGCGGTGCATTTGAATATATAGCTCCAAAGGAAGGACAACAAAACAAATTTCGCGCCTTCGAAAACAAAATGACGTAACTTCTGCTTTTAACGGACATGGCGTCACATTATTTTTTTTTCCGCCGGAAGTGTTCCCACCACATACAGATGGCGCTAAGCCCCATGAACTGCCCATAGAGTTACTATACTGACTCTAGAGGACAAGCTACCCATAGGGCCCATGCATTGAAATCGGGAACCGCACGAGCGCCGCCATGTTGCTACGCGCCGAGGTTGCCAGCTCCTGAGACGCGTGCTAGGCTTGGTGACAGTAGTCAGTTTTAATCCGGCAACAGTAGCAGCGTAGCAGCTCGGCGTCTCGCTTGTAGTGTCGTGATGTGTGCGTGCAGCCGTGTGTTTGGGCTTTATAAGTTGGTTTTTTATTCTATGTTGCGGGACGGTGTGGGTGTGGTCCATGTTGGCCGTACAGGTGGCAGTTATGCAACCGAGGGATGATCCTGTTGAAGTTTCCGGCGGTATGCGGTTTTCAGCGGTCACGCCTGTTGCAGGAGTGTCATTCGACGAGGTTACGAGCTCGGAAGCTGTGGTCAGATTCCTCGCTGGCGTTCCGTTATTCTCTTCGCACGGGCGCGGTATGTTGCAAAAGCCGCTTTCGCGATATATCGTCGTGACGCTAGATCGGGCTTTTTATTATTATAAGTACTGATCCAGCTAGTTGTAGGGCACATGTAACCGACAAACGGAAGTCTCAGGAGAGCACCTGAGATTATAATAAAGCAGGCGGCGCAGGAACTCCACAGGGCACCCAAGGGACAGTGGGGGGATCAAAGCTCGAGGCAGAACGGTACGTAGGTTGGGGCCGCCGAGGCAGGTGTGTGCCAGGGAGTGTTTGCACGGACAGCTCCCCTGGCACGCGCAGCAGTGCCTCGAAAGGTCGAGATACTTTAAAGGTACCTGCGACCATGATCTTTCTTTTGCCTCGGTGCAGTGAGCACGATTAACGAGAATAATATGGAGGGCATCCGGTGCAGTCGCGAATGCGTCATGACAAATGTAGCTCGCGTCGCCTGGCGTGTGCAGTAATATCAGAGTTGGTTGTGTGAACTTTATGCATAACACGCTTTGTTACGGTACCTTAACGCAATAAGTCTAGAGGACGGTGTTGGTACATTTTTTCGTACCGCCCTAATCTTATACCCCCCACTACAAACACACACACATATCCCCCTTTTTTATGTATGCATACAATTCCTTGCCATGACGGATCATAGCCTCCTTTATTTTTGAAAAATAGAGGAGGCTATGGACCGATTGACCAGTTCAAATTGTCAACTTGTCAGTAACTGTCGTAGGAATCACTGTAATAAACACAATTCCACGATCGAATTGTTTACTTTAATTTTTTTTTGTAACACTGAGAACTACATAGAACTTTATTTTGTATATGTGAGAGAAGTATTTGGATATCACGAGCTTAAGCCAATGTGCGATACACAGACAAAGCAGCTGCTACAACATGAACTGCATTGAGGGCCACACAACACATACGTAATTAACGGTGCAAAATATAGGGGGAAGCTTCAAAATACGCTCTGTAGCACTGCAAAGTATAACATATATTGTATGTGTACAATAAATGTTCAAAAATACAATGCATCAATGTCCCATTTGCCTTCAAGTTTATTATCAAGTTCAAGTTTACTGAAGTTTATTATGAACATATGTACAACAGGAATCTACTGTCACACCCGCAGTCAAGGTGGCTGTTCGAGGTGTGCTGGCTGCCTCAGTGTAAGAAAAAGAAATTGTGTGAATGTCGACACCAGTGCCACTGCTTCTTGCCTCTGACCTGCACGTGCCTCCACGGCATCTTTGTGCACAAGTGTGCTGGCATGGCAAGGCGTAGGAGTCATCCGAGAGAAAGAGTATCGTTTACACGGAGAAGTGGCTGTTCACATTGCCTGTCGCTTTCCCTCAAATGTTTACTTGGCGACTAGGGTGACACACCCGCAGTCAAGGTGGCTGTTCGAGGTGTGCTGGCTGCCTAAACGAAAGAAAAAGCAAGAAATTAGATGAATGTTGATACCAGTGCTATTGCTTCTTGCCTCTTACCTGCAGTTGCCTCCATGGCCTCTTGCTTGGCTTGCGGATTCTGTATGAGGGAGATGCTGTGGCTAGGCGTAGGCATTGTCTAAGCAAAAAGAAAAGGCCATTCAAATGGGGAATTATGGAAATAAATGCAGTTATGTCTGCTTCTTGCACTCTTCTTGCCTAAATGTTTTCAAACATAGTGTCCAGTATGCACCAGCACTTTGACTGCTTCTGCTTTTTACCTGCAGGTGTTGCTGCGAGATCCTTAGTATGGCTGCGTGCAGCATTGTAACACTTGGTGGAGGCATTTGAAGTGGTAGCCAAAAATATGAAGAATCATCCTTGTCTGCACGAATGCTTTCAATTACTAAATGCAGTGGTAACTATCACTATTAGTGCAAGGCGCCCCACATCTATGCGGCAAGTGCCATAGCTCGAAACTGAATTTTTCCTTTGGTGTTTCACGAGGCATCTGATATGTCCACATTAGATGTGATGTGTTTGTTTTTATTTATCCCAGTGTGGAGAAAGCATCATTAAATTGTTTTTTATTTTTGCGTGTCTTGTTTTTTGCTTTATTTCTGAATTTATCAAGCAGCAGTCTCACGATGCTAAAGTGACTTATGTAATGGCAATCAGCTTTTGTTTTGCAGATAAACAACGCATTTCCTGACCCATTGTTTGACATCCCCTCACTCGCATAATATTGCAGAGTATTCTACCTATATTGACTTGCTTGACCTCTACTAAAGAGTCTTACATTTTCAAATACGACTCTTTCCTTAAAATCATTCGACACTTCTCATAATTTCTGTACCTTGGGCTTCTGATACTCTGCATTCACCATTTTTGCTTGTTTCTGACTAGAAATGTCTTCTTTAATATAGAGCTTAAATTTTATCTTTGGAACACACGGAAGGGCTTGCCATTGCATATCTGCATAAAAGGGAAACGTTTCATTAAACATTTGCAAAATCCAATTTAAGATTGATGAATGCAGCTTGCAGTGTGATTTGACTCAATGAGTCATAAAAGTAACTCATCTCACTTGGTAAATTAAAGCACATATTAGTGTGACGTACAAGATACGTCACACTAACGTGGTGGGTTCTCTTGCTTATACAGCAAAATAATCGGTGTGCGAGAAAAAAATTATTTTAGCATACCCCTTGTACACACTGATTTAAGGAAAATGAGCTGGAGCTGTCCACATGATGTACTTATTTTACCTGCGAGTATGGTCAACAAAAATGTGTCCCGCCGCTTAGTGGTATTCGGGATTATGCCTGTATTGCATATGTGCCTGTTGTCTAAAATAATTGAATTTTGAATATGCTCGCAGGGATCTGATGTGCATATCTGCAGTTTATGGATACATGTAAAATACTCAGCATCAAGTGCAAGTGAACGGTCCCACAAGCCCGGCTCGATCATGCAAATAGATTCGCTGCACAAATTTGTGACCAGAAAAGACATTCCACATGAAATGGCATGCAAGGAAGTGTTGAAAATATTGCACAGTTAATAAAACGCCTACGCTATTAATATGTGGGTTGATGCACTCGTTATGCTAAACGGAGGTGAGGCGTGCAGACAGGACACAAGAGTAGAGTATTTACAAGCAAACAACACGAGCGCCGGCCACTTCTCTACTCTTGTGTCCTGTCTGCACGCCTCACCTCTGTTTTGCATAAGGAATCTTTACCAACTAGCTCAGCTTTCTGTCGTTCTAAGTCTCGATGCACTAGATTTCGTCCGCATTAGGCACTTGCCTCTTGATTACTTCGTGGCACAG
This sequence comes from Dermacentor variabilis, assembly GCF_050947875.1. Taxonomy (NCBI): domain Eukaryota; kingdom Metazoa; phylum Arthropoda; class Arachnida; order Ixodida; family Ixodidae; genus Dermacentor; species Dermacentor variabilis. Next base: position 198,729,708 of record NC_134573.1, read on the forward strand.
AAATACTCGGCATCAGGCTGTTTTTCTGCTGTGGCCTTTGTTCAAGCATGATTGTTCAAAGTGCAACAATTAAACAGATTCTTTGAGCTGCTTGTGGCTTCGCCAGTACAATTTCGGTGCGCTGGTCCGCCTGTCCAGCAATTTCCTACTGAAGGGAAACCTGCATGCAAATAAAAACACCGCTCCGCATGCCGAAAAATGCTCTACAGTGACGCTTCTCAAACGATCGTGATGCACTACAAGAGCTGCCTACTCGCGTGATATTCTCAACAAGGAGATACATTCGTTTACTTACATGTGAAGGTATATGCCAGAGCACTTCGGGGCTTCGGTGGCACATAAGGCACGAGTTTGCCATAGCGTCCAATGTCGATGCACGATCGCATGTCAAACCTAAACTGTACGAAACTACTGCGCATCCAAAAAACAGATTCGAAACCGAAATTCGCGTCATCCTTTATTACATGAATGCGTACATTGTGATTTACATAAGTCACGGAGTTAACGATCACTTTCTGTAAACTTAATATTAATGTACCACCTTCATAAAGCCATCAAGTATGCGTTTTTAGATGACAAAGCATAAGGTGACCTGCACTCCTTTTCAGCTCTTTCAATAGTAATTGCGCTGGCCACATTGACCAGTAGCAACAGGGCGGCGCCCTAGAGGTTCCCACTTTTCCGGCCCAGCTTTTCCTCTAGAGTTGTTCTACTAACTCTATGGAACTGCCCAAGGACCGCCATGTTTTGAACGTATGGGTTCCTATGGAAGCTTCGCTACCAGGTATATTTACCTTGATGGAATCTTGTGAGGCTTGCCGGAAATAATCATTTGTGACATGCTGAGCACAACAGAACTATGTGAGCCCATCTCACCCCGCTATTGGTATTTTCTTCATGTACAAGGCAGAAACACCCAACTCACTACTACTTGAATTGCAAGCCTCTCACGATGCCATCTAGTACATCTGTACAGCACCCAACATCACAATAGTGCAAGTCCCTCTCTATCACTTACGATAAAAGATTCAATCAGTTACTGCAGTGAAGCAGCTCAAACAAGTTACAGTTGTAATATGATGATTTATTATAAGACACTAGGCACAGTCTAGTTTCACTGGCAGTAGACGAACGCTGATCGCGCGCACAGCCGACACAAGAGCGCCTTCTTCGTCTTCCTCTTCACCACAATGGCCCCCGGGAGAGAAGAGGAGCCATCCTGGCGACTTAAGGCGTAGGTAGGATGAGGGGGTCATAGTGCGGCTTAAGTCGGTTGACATGAACCGTGTCACACCCGCGATGCCTATGGTCGGGTGAAGGCGTCACAGGTTCTACAACGTAGGTGACAGCGGAGGTACGGTCTATGACGCGGTAGGGGCCATCATAGCGTGCAAGGAGTTTGGTCGAAAGGCCAGGGCTGTGAGGCCGGACCCACAACCAAACAAGGGAACCAGTCGGGAAAACTGGTGTAAGCGCGCCACTGTCACGCCGCAGCTTTTGACGACCTTGAGCAGCGGTCGTAAGGGTTCGCGCGAGCTGCCTACAGTCCTCGGCGTATTTGGCGGCTTCAGACACAGGCGTGCATTCGGAAGCGTCAGGTCGGTATGGGAGCAGTGTGTTCATAGTACACGAGGGCTGTCGTCCATACAGCAGAAAAAAAGGCGAAAAGCCAGTGGTAGCTTGTGTGGCCGTATTATAGGCATACGTGACGAACGGCAAAACAGTGTCCCAGTTACTGTGATCCGAGGCGACGTACATAGTCAACATGTCGAAGAACGAAGTTCCGCAAGATGAAGAACGCAACTTCGCGCGCAGAGGCTGCCGGGAGTGCGGCAGCCTCGGCGTAGCGCGTCAAGTGGTCGACACCTACAATTATCCATCGGTTACCCGAGGAGCTGCAGGGAAGTGGCCCGTATAGGTTTATGCCGACGCGGTCGAAGGGCCGAGCCGGGCAGGGCAGCGGCTGTAGCTCACCAGGAGGGCGCTGTGCAATTTTACGCCGTTGGCACGCCGTGCAAGCGCGTACGTACTGGCGCACGAAGTGATACATGCCGTGCCAGTAGAAACGCTGCCTTAGCCGAGTATACGTTTTCAGAACACCGGCGTGACCATTATGAGGAGCAGCATGAAAATAAGCGCATATGTCGGAACGCATGTGTCGTGGTATCACCAGGAGCCATTTGCGACCATCAGGCAAATAATTTCTGCGGTAAAGGACGTTGTCGCGGACAGTAAAGTGAGCGGCTTGGCGACGAAGTGTTCGAGAAGAGGGTGTGGCGGATGGGTCGTGGAGGAAATTCAGCATAGTTGAAAGCAGGGGATCCTTACGCTGCTCGTCCGGTATATCAGCGACGTTGAAGGCTGACATGGATGCGAAGAGCGGAGACACTGAAGCCACATCACAAGGTAGCGGTGATCGGGAAAGCGCATCGGCGTCAGAGGCTTTCTGCCCGATCGGTAGACAACGCGGATATCATATTCTTGTAAGCGGAGTGCCCATCGGTCTAGGCGACCCGACGGATCCTTCAACGAGGACAGCCAGCAAAGTGAATGGTGGTTGGTGACAATGTCAAAAGGGGCGACCATATAGGTATGGACGAAATTTGACGAGCGCCCATTCACCACACAGTTAGAATGCTACAAATCTGTCAATAAATTCACAGACTCTACACTTCCTCACATCTCAGTATTGAGGTGCACTGAGTACAAGGGCACAGATGGAATCTGTTCAACCATTTGGGCTGACCAGTTGGCTCAATCACCTGCCTCATTTGTGACGCCTAACTGTATTCCTTCCATCTAATCCCCATGCTCTTCACCTCGCACTGGAATCTTGCCTCTGGTGGGACACGTATATATGTGCCTTACTTCCCCGATAAGTCTGCTCTTTCTCTCTGACCTTACCCGGACACAGGAAATATCTCTTCAGAGACTTTGTCCTGGAGTGACCCTTAGACAATCCACCACTTGGGCTTAGGGATCGCCTAAAGTTGACTAAGAAATGTGCCCCAAGTGCTCAACTCCTGTAGCAACGTCAGTGGCATATACCGGGGGGGGGGGGCACTAAGGACACATCCCCCTTCCCCAAGACGTCTGTATGTGGCTGGCAAAGACCCGACCCCCCCACCTCCCCCCTACTCCCTCAACCTCTGCATCCCCAGTCCAGTGCGTCACTTAGTAGTCATGCTAACATTCACTCAGATCCTGAACACTGCTGCCACACTGTAGTAGATGGCATGTCGAATAGTCTGATCTAGTTACATGGCCAACATGCAGACTGCCATTCACAATGCATGTTAAGAGCATTGTTGCCAGATCTTGGACAGAACGACAGAAATCGTTTAATGACCCATGCTAAGCATTTTCCACCTCAACAGTAACAATGCGAAGAGTGCGACACTTCATTCCTTAAACTTCCAAGCATGTGCACGTGCTAGGTGTGCATATATGCAACTGCAATACTTAGAATTGAAATATAAGTATACATGCTCAGAGTTCATCACTGACACCTCAAAATCACAAGCAAGATTATTGTTTGCAGCACTGGGACCTTCTTTTAATGCATGTGAGGCTGTTAATCTGCAAACAAGCATCCTTACAAGCAAAGCACGAACAGTTATTTTCCCCATAAAATATATTATAGGCACAAGCATTCATAAAGCTGTATTACTACACATTGACTGCCTTAGCACAGTGAAAGTAATGAAAACATATAAAAATCACGAGAACGTGGTACTAAGCTAGTTACACAAGTATCTGTGCATGGCCTAGTTGCATATGGTGCCTGCTCGCCGTTGCTTAGAATGAAATGAGCTTGCAGCACCAGCAGATTCTCAGGGCCCAGGCTTCCCCTGAGAATGCTGGCATTTTAGCGCTCATAGTGTGCAATGAGGTCCCCCTTCTCTTTTGCATATATTGAGGTGGGCCCCCCTGTAGAGGCTGCCCAGGATCCATCTCTGGCTCACAGATTAGGAAGAAGCATCCATCACTTATAGAGTCCCTGAAAGTGGAGCTCACGTTTCATTCACGAACCTAAAGCTTGCGTAAAATGTTCAGAAGCAATTTGCAAGATACATGGAATATATAAAGGTCAGTAATGAATTACACACAGTGCAGAATAACTGAAAGGTGGGCAAGGGGATGCAGATTTATAGCGATGCTTTGCTTGGCCGCACGATGCAACACAGGCGAAAGAAGAGGTGAAGAAAGTAGGCTTGGCACTATGTACACAAGAAAAAATATTTGTTTAAGGAAAACCTTAATATATATATATATATATATATATATATATATATAGACACGTGTACTTATCTTTATCGGGCGACCACGTTTCGCCGCCTAACAAATGTTATCTCACAGCGCGGGACGCGCCTGCATGTATCCGAAGTTTCTGGAAAGTTATCGATGCTTCTATCCGCTGTCTGTTGTCGCCGAACCTTATGTTATCTGATTTCATCGCCTGACGCGAATGCTGTAGAACTTTGTGGAAGGCACGCGGGTCCCAACGATTAGTCTGGAACATTCGACGATTGATGTATAAAAGCCGACGCGCTTGACCCGTTGATCAGATTTTCGACGATCGCCGACCGTGTTCGCCGCTATCGTTGTGCTATAATTGTAGCCTGTTTTTGTGGGCACAGGTTCGCCCAATAAAAGTTAGTTTTGTCTTTCACAGTATTGCGTATTGCTACTGTGTTCTTCAACGTCACCACCACGTGACATATGGTGGAGGTGCTTTACGTTCATGTACTGGACGCCCCCGACAAGCCGTAATTCAAGCCCGGACCGCAAAGAGAACACCAACATAGTCCCGGACCATCGAGCAAGCCGCCGTCTTCAACAACTGCCCCCGGAGCACGGACTTCTACCTGAGAAGATCAAGAAGATTGTGGCCAAGGCAACCCCAATGGCAGCCCCAGCGTCCCCCATCGTGCTCCAGCAGCCCAGGGAACCACCGACGTTCCGCAGTTCCACATTTGAGGACCCGGAAAGCTGGCTGGAAACGTATTAGAGGGTCGCTACGTTTAACAGCTGGGCAAGCGACGACAAGCTGCGACATGTCTAGTTTGCATTGGAGGACGCCGCCAGGACGTGGTTCTAGAATCGAGAAGCCACCTTGACGACGTGGGACCTGTTTCGAAGCGGCTTCCTGCAAACATTTACAAGCGTCGTGCGAAAAAGAGCGAGCCCAAGCTCTACTGGAGACCAGAGCGCAGCTACCGAATGAGACGATCGCCATCTTCACTGAGGAAATGGCCCGTCTGTTCCGCCACGCCGACCCGAAAATGTCAGAGGAGAAGAAAGTCCGCCTACTGATGCGTGGTGTAAAGGAGGAACTTTTCGCCGGAATGGTAAGAAGCCCACCGAAGACCGTCGACGAGTTTCTTCGTGAGGCGACGAACATCGAGAAGACACTGGAATTGCGGAACCGGCAATTCGACCGACGCACCAAGCCAACAAGCTACGCCGGCGTTCAATCAGTGGCCACCGACGACCTGCGCGAGACCATCCGGGCAGTCGTACGAGAGGAGCTTCAGAAGATCTTCCTTTCATCGCAACGTCAAGTGGCCTCAATCGCCGAAGTTGTCAAAGAAGAAGTCCAGCGATCGCTCGGAGTTCCCGAGGTACAGTCACAATCAACGCAGCCCCAGCCAGAAGCGATGACCTATGCCGCCGTCGCCCGCCGTCAAGGTCCCCCTCCACGACCGCGCCAGGGCCCTGTAACGCCGCAATTCCGTCGACCACTGCCGCCGCCGCCAGCACGCCCACCCGTCGCCCTGCGCAGCTACCCGAGGAAGACAGACGTTTGGCGCGCTCCTGACCACCGCCCGCTCTGCTACCACTGCGGGGAAGCCGGCCATGTGTACCGCCGATGCCCATACCGCGACTTGGGACTGAGAGGATTCGCCGTCAACGCGCCGCGTCCGCAGCTTGGGGAGCGCCCACGTGCCATCGCCGATTACCTAGCCGCCACTCAGTACAACTCTCGACGACCGTCCCGTTCGCCGTCACCAGGCCGCTACCTGTCGCCGCAGCGCCGTCCATACACTGGCCCAGCCCGGGGCCGGTCAGCGAGCCCATATCCGGAAAACTAAAAGCAGCAACCGATGGAGGTGCGGTCGCTCTTCGTCGAACTGACGAAGATCCTCCGCCACCGACGAAGACGCCGAAGAAACTACCTCGACGACATAACGACACGCCGCCGTCCCGACGAAGTCTGTAAGCAAAGAATACGAGGACGAAGGACGACCTGACGACACGACGTTCCAGCTTCAGTTCAACACGACGCAGCCGTGATCCGGCGCCAAGACCTAACTGCAACGCCAGACAAAGAACCACCGACCTCGACGTGCTTCTCGGCGGCCACGCAGTTACCGCCTTAGTGGACACAGGGGCTGATTACTCCGTAATGAGTGGACACATCGCCGCCCAGTTGAAGAAAGTTAAGACCGCATGGGAAGGCCCTCAAATTCGGACCGCAGGAGGATACCTCATCATGCCGACTGGAATCTGCACGGCAAGAATAACCATTCATGACCGGACTTACCGTGCCACCTTCGTTATCCTCCAACAGTGTTCACGAGACGTCATTCTCGGCATGGGCTTCCTGAACCAACGCAGCGCAATCATCGACCTGAAGTCGAAGTCAATAACGCTGTCGGAAGATAAAGCGATACCGCCGGAGAGCCCTCGTAGTCACACCGCATTGAATGTGCTCGAAGATCAAGTGAGCATCCCGCCTCGCTCCAGCATTGTTATTTCGGTCGGCACCAAAACACCCGCTGATGTAGAAGGCGTCATCGAAGGCGACCAATGTCTACTGCTAGACCGTGAAATTTGCGTCGCAAGAGGGATCGCTCGACTGCATGGAGGGAAAACTGAAGTGTTGCTGGCAAACTTCAGCCAGGAGTTCAAGCACATCAACAAGGGCACGACGATCGCGTACATCGAGGAAATTCTGGAAACCAGTAATGCGTTTGTCTTCTCGGATTCCACCGCATCTACGCCGACGACCATGGTTCCCGAACCAGACTACGACATTAATCCAAGTCTCCCCGTGATTAAGCAACAGCAGCTCAGAAGTCTGCTCCGACGATACAAAGGCTGTTTTTCTACGTCATCGAGGATTCGACAAACACCAGTCGCCAAGCGTAGCATAATCACCGAGGAGTGCGCTCGACCACTCCGCCAGAGCCCTTACCGAGTTTCCCCGCGAGCACGTGAAGCTATAAGAGAACAAGTCGACGAAATGCTGCGCGACGACATTATCCAGCCACCGAAAAGCCCGTGGGCATCCCTTGTTGTCCTGGTAAAGAAAAAAATTACCGACGATTACGTTACTTCCTAATGCGAAATTTGAGCGCAGCAAATAAGCTGTTTCACCTTTTGGATAGATTGAGGCAAAGAAATCGAGCAACACATGTATGCGCTATCACATAATTTTTTTTTATTTTTCACACGTATTCCTTTAACAAAGACTCCACTAACAGTTCTTGACAGTCATGAAGGAAGCTTTGTGGTCGGAGAAATAGACTGATATATGTTCGACTTGGTACACCAATGCTTGATTCTCAAAGACGAGATCTATACAAGTGCCTCGCGAGGTTGTCACAGCCGTGGGGGAAGCAGAGGCTAAGCGCCGCCGCCGAGAAGACCCTGCCGTTCGCGCCGCCGAAGCGGAGGCTCATCGCCGCCGTCGAGAGCAACCAGCAGTAAGCGAGGCTGAAGCAGAAGCTCATCGCCGCCGCCGAGAAGACCCTGCAGTTCGCGCCGCCGAAGCGGAGGCTCATCGCCGCCGTCGAGAGCAACCAGCAGTAAGCGGAAGCGGAGGGGGGCGGCGTGTACACCCAGCGGCAAACGATGGGGGCAGAAGCGCGCGCAGCAAGCGGACAACACGATAAAGGGAGGAGGGAAGAGATAGCAGCGACTGACTGATGCCGCTGACGGCGATAGTGAGTCAACCCCAGCTATCCGCCACACAAGAACAGGGGGGGGGGGGACCCTTTCCTCCTCTTTCTGCATGGCGGCGACGGTGTTCTATGCAGTCACGTTATCTTGACTCTCTAGCGGCGTCAGCGGCATCCAGCGGTATCAGTCGGTCGCTGCTAGCGCTGGGGGGATGAAAGGGGGGCGGAGCTGGTTACGAGGCCGACGACGACGCCGACGACGACGCCGACGCGAAACCCAGGAACGGACGCCAAAGAGCTGCGCTCTAAAAGGACGGAACCCTACGTTTCTGCGTCGATTATCGTCGTCTGAACAAGATCACGAAGAAGGACGTATACCCCCTCCCACTGATAGACGACGCATTGGATCGGCTCTGCAACGCTAAATACTTCTTGTCGATAGACCTGAAGTCTGGCTATTGGCAAATAGAAGTCGGCGAAAGAGATCGCGAAAAGACCGCCTTCATTACCCCTGACGGCCTCTACGAGTTCAAGGTTATGCCATTTGGACTGTGCTCGGCGCCTGCAACGTTCCAACGCCTGATGGACACGGTTTTAGCAGAATTGAAGTGGCAGACCTGTCTCGTTTACTACTTTGTCTTCGCCGAAAATTTCGACGATCACCTTAGGCGGCTTGCAACAGTACTAGAGGCCATCAAGTCATCAGGGCTCACTCTGAGGCCAGAAAAGTGCCGCTTCGCTTACGATGAGCTTCTGTTCTTAGGCCACGTCATCAGCAGGTCTGGAGTCCGCCCCGACCCGCAGAAAACAGCTGCCATCGCAAAGTTCCCGCAGCCCATCGACAAGAAGGCAGTGCGTAGATTTCTTGGCATGTGTGCCTACTACAGGCGATTTGTCAAGGACTTTTCATGGATCGCTGAGCCGCTGACACAGCTAACTAAATGTGACGTCGAGTTCAAGTGGGGAACGCCCCAGGCCGACGCATTTAAAGAACTCAAACGACGCATGCAGTCGCCGCCGGTACTTGCGCACTTCGACGAGCACGCCGATACCGAAATCCACACTGACGCCAGTAGCCTAGGCCTCGGTGCCGTCCTAACAGAGAAAAGATGGACATGAACACGTGATAGCTTACGCTAGCCGGTCGTTGTCAAAAGCGGAAGGCAATTATTGTACCACGGAAAAGGAATGCCTCGCCATCGTTTGGGCTACAGCGAAATTTCGCCCTTACCTATACGGCAGGCCATTCAAAGTGGTCAGCGACCATCACGCGTTGTTGGCTAGCTAACTTAAAAAACCCTTCAGGACGGCTGGCACGGCGGAGCCTCAGACTAGAAGAATACGACATCACTGTAACATACAAGTCCGGACGAAAACACTCAGATGCCGATTGCCTCTCACGCGCCCCCATTGACTCACCGCCGCAAGATGACGAGGATGACGAGGATGACGACGCCTTCCTTGGTATAATAAGCGCGGAAGACTTCGCCGAACAACAACGAGGGGACCCGGAGCTAAACCGTCCTAGTCGAGTATTTGGAAGGGCACACCGACGTTCTCCCTAGGGCATTTAAGCGTGGATTGTCTTCTTTCACGCTTCAAAACAACCTACTCGTGAAGAACTTCTCACTAGTCCGCGCCAACTACCTTCTTGTTGTTCCGTCGGCGATGCGTCCAGAAGTACTGCACGCCCTACATGACGATCCCACCGCTGGGCATCTCGGTTTCTCCCGGACGCTATCGAGGATACAAGAAAGGTATTACTGGCCGCACCTAACCGCCGATGTCGCCCGTTACGTCAGGACATGCCGAGACTGTCAGCGACTCAAGACACCACCGACAAGGCCAACGGGATTACTACAGCCAATCAAGCCCCCTTACCGACCTTTTCACCAGATCGGGATGGACTTGTTGGGACCGTTTCCGACATCAACTTCCGGAAATAAGTGGATTGTCGTGGCGACGGACTATCTCAGCCGCTTCGCTGAAACTAAAGCTCTACCGAAAGGCAGCGCAGCAGAAGTGGCGAAATTTTTCGTCGAGAACATCCTGCTGCGACATGGTGCTCCAGAAGTCCTCGTCACCGACAGAGGAACGGCTTTTACAGCAGAGCTCACGCAAGCCATTCTGCAATACAGCCAGACAAGTCACAGGAGGACAACTGCCTAGCATCCGCAGACGAATGGTCTCACGGAGCGCCTGAAGAAGACCCTCGCCGACATGCTAGCAATGTACGTCGACGTCGAGCACAAGACGTGGGATGCGGTCCTGCCGTACGTAACATTCGCTTACAACACGGCGGTGCAAGAAACAACACAGGTCACGCCATTTAAGCTGGTCTACGGCAGGAACACGACGACGACGCTCGACGCCATGCTGCCGCACGTCACTGACGAGGACAATCTTGACGTCGCTATCTATCTCCAGCGCGCTGAAGAAGCCCGCCAGCTCGCCAGCCTGCGGATCAAAAACCAGCAGAGGACCGACAGCCGACACAACCTCCGACGACGCTTCGTCGAGTACCAGCCCGGCGACCGTGTTTGGGTATGGACCCCGATACGCCGACGAGGACTCAGTGAGAAACTACTCCGACGCTATTTCGGACCCTACAAGGTCATCCGACGTATTGGCGCTCTGGACTATGAGGACGTGCCAGACGGCATTTCGCATTCACAGCGGCGCCGCGCACGATCTGAAGTGGTCCACGTGGTGCGCCTTAAACCCTTTTACGGACGCTGACGAACTTCCTATTTTTTTGTTTTCTTTGCTTCGAGTGCTTTTGTTTATTACTTTCGTTTGTTTGCAGCATCGGGTCGATGCTTTTTAAGAGGGGGGTAATGACACGTGTACTTATCTTTATCGGGCGACCACGTTTCGCCGCCTAACAAATGTTATCTCACAGCGCGGGACGCGCCTGCATGTATCCGAAGTTTCTGAAAAGTTATCGATGTTTCTATCCGCTGTCTGTTGTCGCCGAACCTTATGTTATCTGATTTCATCGCCTGACGCGAATGCTGTAGAACTTTGTGGAAGGCACGCGGGTCCCAACGATTAGTCTGGAACATTCGACGATTGATGTATAAAAGCCGACGCGCTTGACCCGTTGATCAGATTTTCGACGATCGCCGACCGTGTTCGCCGCTATCGTTGTGCTATAATTGGAGCCTGTTTATGTGGGCACAGGTTCGCCCAATAAAAGTTAGTTTTGTCTTTCACAGTATTGCGTATTGCTACTGTGTTCTTCAACGTCACCACCACGTGACAGTGTGTGTGCGTGTGTGTGTATGTGCGTGTGTGTGTGTGTGTGCGTGTGCGTGGGTAATGTCCTGAAGCAACAGTGAAGAAATAAAACGAAGGACACCGACCAACAGAAGTGCTAAAAAATGAAATCTAAAAGACGTTTCGGCTTCGCTACGGAAGCCTTGTTCTCAATGGGATGACGGAAGGTTCATGAAAGGTTATGTATGCTACAGAACGTGACGTAAGCAGCGCGTGTATGACGGGGGGAGGGTTCCCTCATTTCGATTGAGCGTGTGACGTGTTTTTTGTATCTCCAGCGATTCCAGATACAGCCGCGATTTTAGGTTTCTTTCGTGGCCAATAATTTTCGAGCGATCCCAGTCGATCTTGTGGCCCGTTGTATCCGTGTGCTCGGCAAGGGCATTCGACACTGTACGCTTCTTTTCGACATCTTTCTGATGCTGCCTCAGTCTCTGAAGTTTCCCGACTCACCGATGTATACGTAGTCGCAATCTGCGCAGGGTATCTTGTAGACCACGCCGGGAAACGATTCTCTCGGAAGCCTGTCCTTACCGCCGACGAGCGCTTGCCTCAGCTTACACACGGGCACGTGCGCCACCTCAACGTCATAACTGCGTAGAACGCGAGACAAGGTTTCGCTTATCCCTGGAACGTAAGGTATGGCAGCACGCTTTCTCGGTCGGGGATTGGCCGGACGAGCTGGATTGGACAGACGGCGTTCCACAGCACACAGTTTTATTTCTTCAATGCTTCATCCCGACCAGACGGGCTTCCGTCGAACCCTCGATTTCATGAAGCAACAGTATACACAAGAAAAATAAATAGCCAAAGTTGGTTCACAATGCCACGTGATAACAAAACAATGACAGAGAATGGTAGAGTAGATGTGTAAATGTCAAGAGGGACAAAAACAAAAGTATCAGTAATTCACTTCACTCTAGCACACACATCTAGATAACTGCATTTCTTCGTCACGAGGGTCACAATTTAAGCCTGGCTAATACATTTGTCTCGTGATTTGTTGATACAAAATGTTTCAATTATTTCACTCATTAATTTGTTACAATGATGGGAAAGCAGAAGGGTGTGATTGAGCATGGTGTTACATCCACATGAGTGTCGGTAACTGGCCAAATGGTAAGACAGTCGAGACGGAAGTGAATGGATGGGGGTGCTTCTGCCCTCTCGTGTTACACCTCGTCACAAGATAACGGGATCAGGTATACCAAGTCTAGTTAGCAGCATACACTCTTGGACGCATGTTTTGTTTGGCAACTAGATTTTGCTTTTTTGTTTTTACCTTTTTACACTTAGTGCAGCCTGATCCCAATGGAAAGACAAGCAAGGTGGCTGGAATTCGGATTGTGGAGAATAAAAATGGATGGCATGTACACATTCTTACCTTCTGACGAGCAGTGAGCCGTCAACATGCAACAAGTTTGGAGGGTCCACCTGTTCTCCATGTCTTTATAGAGAACAGGTAGTCCAGCCATAAAACATGTCTATAAGATAGGTCTATCTATAAAACAGCATGACAACAATTTATTATTACATTATATTTTTAATTTTATTTATTTATTTGACAAATACTGTCAGTTCGATATAATGTGCACCTGTTTACCTTTCAGTACAGCCCTTTTCCTTGGCAACAATTTACTTTTCAATAACAAAATTGTCAGGTACTTTTCTCAATGGTGTAGGTATGCTGGATATATACAGTGTCTTCAAAGTCTTAAATCATAGCATTGCCTCCAGTTGAAGGCTTTAGCTGCAATGCTGCAGTGCACATGCAGTGCCAGCTTCCAAACCATTGTGCGTAAAGGCTGTGGAAAGGCCCAGAGTGCTTGGTAAAAGACCACACCAGTTCAAATGCTTTATCTTCTCCTCTCCTCATGCATTTTAGCAAAGACAAACATCACTTATAGGCTTGTAATTTTAATAACAGTAGACATATTTTACCCTCCTATACAGCTAGTAATTTTAAGCCTGTATACAGCCAATATTTATTATTTATAGCAATTCATTGTTAAGTGTTAAATGTATCATGCAATATTCATGGCATTCTTTTGTCATTCCAGGCCCTTGTACTATTAAACATCAGACATAATCAGACAAAAAAAGGGACATCAGCGTAAAAATAATATGGATAAGGCTTTGACTTGCCTAAACTTGACCATGGTTGCTACAGAAGGGTAGTTTTAGCAGTTTTAGGCACCTGGCAGCTGAAACTATGTGCCAGCTAACACTGCCCTAACCAGCACCATTGCCACTGCCACCACCGCATCCTCAGTTATATAATGACGTTTATATAATCACCAGTGCGGCATTTTTAGAGGCATTCACCTGCCGTACATTCTGTTACCTGTGCACATCCACAGAGAGTTAACTGTTAATTTTGTAGCACGCAAAGAAATACAAACCTTAGTTAAAAAATTATCTGCGCCATAAGCTGCGCACATATGCTGTTAAATAAAAGAGCCATGTAAAGGTTATGTTGGCGCTTCTTTATTCCCATTAAAGCGAATGATTATTGTAGTAAACGCACTTCTATGTATATGTATTAACCATAAGGCCAAAACTGCCTTTCTGTCGCAATCATGGTCAAGTTTAGGCAAGTCAGAGCCTTGTGCATGTTCTTTTTACCCTGATGTCCCTTATTATTAGCACATTGCTCTGTTCTGGTGAAGTTCTCATTTCTGTCACTTATATTGTCCTTACAAACAAAATAATGCAACTTGTTTTTAATTTACGATGTTCTTTCTTTATTTTAATTTTTATATTGCATTCATTTTCGTCAAAACTTCACATTTCAAGTGAATTGTAAAACTGATAATTTGTGATACAGCAATATTGTGCACAGTTGTTGAATAGGTTAAGGTCTCACAGTCCGCCAAATTTCAACAGGCTCCACGGATTGGTATAGTTGATAAAAAATCGTAGATATAGCAGCTTTTGAAAATTGTAGCAAATTAAGCAGCTATGCTAAAACACTTCCGTTTTGCACGGCTAGCTGGCCCTTCTTTAGGTTTATGTTTTACAAACAAAAAATATATTCTTTGTAGCTCTAATATATTGTATTTCACATTGTTGCGAATTTACGAGAATGTCTTGTGCATGAAATAGGTGCCTCCACACTGAGGAATTTCCCTATTACTTTCCTCCTAAATATTCATTTGGCAATGAAGTCATGTTCACTTTTATGCTACCGAGTGATATGCGCGTAAAATGTAAAATATTCTATCGAATCCAAAATATAAATTTTTTCACCCGTGTTGATCTCTCGTGTGATCACCCAGCATGGAGACGATGGAAAATGACAAAATTTAAACATCAGTACGTGAGACAGGCTTGTGACCAAGATTTTCAAAGTTGTCTGCATTCCTGCATGCTTGACTGCAAAAGATGTCTAAATGTGTAAGCGTGGTGCTGCCATATCAGTACACAGCATAGACATTAGTGATGGCCAAGGCTTTACTAGCTATCGAAATAAAGCTTTACATGTTGCCTTAGATATGATGTGCATCTTATAAGTATGCAGCATTTTCCTATAAAATTGTTTTAAGAGAGCAAGATACCTTTTGCCAACAGTTGAAGCAAAAGAAGCAGCCTCAGGGCAGCTTTTGTAGGCTAAAATAGCTTCACTGTTCAGGGAACATGCTGGTTTAACCACACAGGTACTAATGCAACATATACTTTCTAATAAAGCACATATCATAGCAGCTAAAATCCTTGCCTAACTTCTTTCTTTTCTCATCACAATGACATCACATATGAACCTAGAGTATCCTCATAGTAATAAATGAGACCACAAAAGTACACATTAGCGTGCCCGTAGTCTCCAGGTCTCAATTTTTCTTCTCTTCGATGCTGTCTAGAATCTTCGCCAACTTTCCTAAATGATTTAGTGTGGCAGGATCTGATAGCATGCATAATTAGTGTCTCACAGTCTTGCAATAAGCCTTTTCTTTGTGTCAACTGGACAGGTGTGTGCATATAAAAGAAAAATAATTTTTAATGCTGTAAATGCGATGATGACGGCGATCCATACTCATAGTCTGGGTAAATTGCAGTGTCCTCTAGGCATCCTGATATCTCACGTAAGAAATAGCTGCGTAATTACTTCTCCTGAACATTATTCTTGTATTAGTGCTAATATAAGTACAGTGCCATACAGCAGGAGGTCAGAAAATGTCATTATCATGGGAGGATCTGCGTATAAATGAGAAGAGAGAGCTGCAACTAGTAGATGTATGTATATAAGACAGAGTGAACAGCAGCAACGCAAGGAAATTAAGTGATGGCTGACTGGCTGTGAAATGAGATGCATGCGGGGGCTAACCCATATTTTTTAAATAGAAAATTTGCCGCATATATTGGCATTACAAGCCAATCTTGTAATTCCATAATAGCAGTGTGCAAATATTCAATATTTCGAATATGAATCAAATAGTCTTCGCTATCCAATTCGTATTTGATTCGAAAATTCACTATTTGAAGTGGTCGAATAGTACATTTGTTTTGTTCGAATACTGTAAGGGACAACAACACTTCTTGCAGTCTACAAGGATGAAGACTGGTATAAAGAATTCTTGAATGGTTATAGTGCAGGATAACTGTGATTCTTGCGCAGATGATCCAGTTTCTAAACAAAGATATGGAGGAGGTAATTTACATGCTATAGTTGAGTAAGCATGCCCTGCCTTAGGAAGACTTTGCATTTGCTCTGTCTAATTAGACAAAGCAATTTATTGTTTGGTCAATCTCTACATATGCTTGGATTCCTTCAAAATGATATGCAGGGCTGCAGTATTGCCCTTAGCTCCTTCACTGAGCTGTATACTCTACTATACTACATGTGTCTGGGACATGCTGTTCATTTTCTTTTATTGATGTCATGGTCATTGCGCACCAGATATGATTGTGCTTTCCTTTGCTTCTCATTTACAAGCTTCCTAGTTGACATCTAGTTTTTAATGGCACTACACGCATCCAAAAAGGCCAGCAAGTCTTTTTTTCCTTAACAGACTCCGCGGCATTTTTCATTTCATTATTTTATTAATTAGGAATATTCAATATTTGATTCGATATTCAGAGGTAATTTTTTCTGAATATTGCTATCGATTCAATGAGAAAATTTCACTATCCAAGCATGCCTATTCAATATTAGAACTGCAACAATAAAATGCTTAGGTTTCAGTGCATGAGAACAATGTCAGTTATCATTGCTGAATGTTGTGGCTTACGTATACTGTGTGTATAACTTTTCCGTTTATATTATAAGTAAGAAAGGAGCAAAAAGATTGCTTGGAGGCAGGGGACAGCTGAAAAGTGAAGCTTCCTTGACATCATGTCAAGCATTGGGGGCCCCCAGATGGTAGTGACGGCTAGCAGCAAGCTCGGATATAAAATTGGTTATGTCTTATTTTTTTCTTCGCAGTGGCTCTGACGAAGTGACAGGAGCGCTGCACTAAGAAGGCTGCAGCAGAGAGCGCTCACAGTGCTTTGCACAGTGCTTTTTCACTTTTTGCTTTTATTCCTTTCTTCTTTTGGTTTGACATTTCTGATGAATGTTGCCTAGACCAAGGAAATATTTTTGGGTGGTCCTGCGCACTAGCAGCCCCCTCTCCCTCCCCCTGTGTACATAAAGCCCCGTTTTCCATGAATAAAATTCAGTTGAAGTCTGGCGTTCGTGTTGTCTTTCTCTTCTTGTCCTTGTTCATTTATGCCCTGGAATGTTTCATAATGCTAATCACAACCAACTAGCCCAGCTGTCCATACTTAGGCTTTCATACATTGGCGTTTCTTGATCAGATCTTTCGTCTCCTGCGTCTCCAGCGATAGTTTACTGGTATCCTGCCTAACGGAGTTACCACCGACTGCCATTGCACACTCCTTAATGATGCCCACAATATTGTCGTTCATTGCTTCAACACCAAGGTCCTCTTCCTGAGTTAAAGCCGAATACTGTTCTGTAGCGTGATCTGGAATTCCTCTATCGTATCCAGCTTTTCTAGACAAAAGGGTTTAGTTCGCGTGAGTGCCACCACGTGGCGTACTGACCTTAAGCTTTTCAAACTTCCCGCGGTGACGCGTGATGACGTCAACAAAACAAAAACGAAATAATTAAAAGCTTTCCCTGCGCATTGAACTTCGCCACAATGCTTGTCGCGCCGGCGTTATCAGTGTTCTTGATAAAGCGTAGCCGCTCGTCGCCTGGAAATTACTCGTCATCCTAAGAGCGTTTAGTCGCGACGAGCAATGGTTGATTCTGGGCTTTTGATACGGTTCTTTCTTTTTTTTTCTTGTTATTTTTTCTTTTTCTTTTGATTCTACGTAGTAAAGAAGCTAGGCCAACCGTCAGAAGCTCTTCGTGGCAGCCTTTCGTCAGTCGGCACGCATTGTTAACGTCCGAACATCGCACAGCGTTTACTAGAGACGCCGTCGTGGACGGATTTTGATTTTCACCTATCGAATTCGTTAAGGTGCACACAATTATTTCACTAGCGACTTTGCAATGCGCACTCATGGGCTACCGCCGCAGCTGCACTTCTAGATGTGCTTAAGTATTAAGACATATACATGGATATGTTGGTTTTTCACCTTGACACAAAAGTCACGACCCAATAATTCAGCAAACTGTCCCTGTGTCGTCGCAGGGTGTGAGACCGGGCTAGTTGGTATTCCATGCTGCAGTGACTAGCGCAAGAGTTGACACGGGACACTAAAGAGGCGACAAGGATAAGCGCAAACTTCCAACTGGGCGCTTGTCCTTCTAGCCTCTTTAGTGTCCCCTGTCCACTCTTGCGCTAGTCACTTCAGTCTGTGCCGTCATCCGTTAGCACACTATGGCCGAAGTTGCTCGCAATATTACGTCACATTTACTGGCCACCAGGCCAGGTACACCTTTGGGTATTACATATACAATACTTGCACTTAGTTTCCAAAGTAGTCTCCAATGACGGTTATCCACGTGCGTGAAGCAGGAACGCTATTTAAAATTATTGTGCAGTAATATATGCGGGATGTGTATGTTCTCCACATTCTCTACCATGTTACCGTTCCGCAGCAACGTAGACTCGCAGCTATCGAACGCCATAAAGGCTATCCACATACTCAAAGACCTGGCGCACAACTCCTGACATTTAATTGTATTCAGGAGTTGTGCGACTGCCCTGGATATCCTTAACGAATGTTACATAACACAGTATGAGGTTTTACTTGCCAAAACCACGATTTCATTATAAGGCACGCTGTAGTTGAGGATTCGAGAATAATTTAGACCACTTGGGATTTTTTGACGTGCGCTTAACCCTAAGTATACGGGTGTTTTCGCATTTCACACCCACTTAAATACGGCTGCCGTGGTTGGGATTCAATACCGAGACCTCGTAATTAGCAGCCGAACCCAATAAAAGCTAAGCAACTACGGAGGGCGAGGAAAGTTAGCAGTTCGAGGAAGGTGACAGCCGGCACGTGAGACAATTTGTTCCCATCCTCATTGCGCGAGAATCGGTGCCAGCTCTCGAAGAGTGACACCGTAGAATGCACTGTATTCAATGTGATGTTGTCTACGTCCAATATTTCAGACCCGAATCATACTGTAACTACTGACGACCAGGCATCTCGCTAATACGTGCAGTCGCTTGACAGCTGCCGAGCGCTGGCGTCGGCCACACGACCTACTTGACCTTTGTTCAATTCTTACCGACATTCTCGCTTTATTTCGCACCATTGCGTTTCAGCTGAACTGCTTCAACAGTCAATTTATTTGCGCCAAAATGTGGCCACCCTGTCAACGTTATGGTTTCTTATTTTTAAGTCATCTTTTATATTTACACTAATGCTGTCCTGAAATTTCCAGCGGTTTCACCTTTCCCAAAATGCCCGCATTTTTGTTGGCCTCTGTTCATATTTCGGAGGATCTTTATTAGACGTGGAAACCATTGCGTAGCCCCCTGACCAAGCTGCTGAAAAAGTCATTTTATATCCCTGAGGTCATGTGCAAGCTTCTGCCTTCTTGCTGTTCATCAAGCTCCTGATTTCCCTGTCACCTGTATCCCATTTTGACGACTCCAATCCCACGGATGTTGGCGACGATATAATGTCCATGGGATTAAAGCCATTTAAATCAATTCTACTGGGGATACGACAGCCGCTTTTGCTCACTGTGGATGGAAATATTGCGTTAATGAGCGCCATCCTGAAGCATCTAAATTGATAGTCACAAAATTATGCGGATCCCACGTGTGTGCTAATCGATGTAAGCAAAGCTTTCTGTGTTTGTTGTCATTGTTAAACGTAATCTCCACAGAGTAGTCAGGCACCCTCTAATGAAATGCTGTCAATCTTTGCCTGATTACGCCCGCCATTGTGATGCAAATAAACGTAACTCCAACTCATTTTCTCAGAAATAAACGCTGAATGAAACGTTGACGTCATCCTGAACAAGATCAACAAGCGCCCTAGTGCTCGATCTTACGATGCCCCTATTCGTAAGCTTATATTCGCGATTTAGTTATTTGGGCAGGGGGGGGGGGGGCGGAGCTATGTGCTCTTATACCGTAGAAACATCCCTCGGACGTCTCTGATGTGCTCGTTTTTATTCTCAAGTACCCAATGAAACCTGTCATCGCTGCAACTTCATGATGTCCTGGTGGCAGGCCACCACGGCATGTCGCTCAAGTATGACCACGCTGATTCATTTGGGTTGGCATATACTATTTGGTACGTTATACTTCGCCACATTCATTTTTCAAACTATACCAGAGCTCAAAAAGGGCGGCCAACTCACTACGTCCCTTTCCTCTGTTTACTTCCGCAAAGTGTGTGTCTATCGCTGTGGTTACCAAATACGCCCAGCGGTATGCTACCACTCAAGCCTTTCTGTCGGCTGAGCAACTGAAGTCGCAGGCTTTCTTCAACACGGCGTCGACATTCAATATGGCTATCCTCAATTACTTTTCGCGGACTTCGCTCACCGCCTTCTCTCCAATGTCATTGTCCAATGTCATATTTAGTGTCGCTATTCTCCCCTTTTGCGCAAATTTGTTACGTCAGCCAAGTGACAAGGAGTAGCCGGTGCCACCACATAAAGGCGCCAACCTCTCCTAACATTCACTTCAATGAAAAAAAAAATTACCGACGATTACGTTACTTCCTAATGCGAAATTTGAGCGCAGCAAATAAGCTGTTTCACCTTTTGGATAGATTGAGGCAAAGAAATCGAGCAACACATGTATGCGCTATCACATAATTTTTTTTTTATTTTTCACACGTATTCCTTTAACAAAGACTCCACTAACAGTTCTTGACAGTCATGAAGGAAGCTTTGTGGTCGGAGAAATAGACTGATATATGTTCGACTTGGTACACCAATGCTTGATTCTCAAAGACGAGATCTATACAAGTGCCTCGCGAGGTTGTCACAGCCGTGGGGGAAGCAGAGGCTAAGCGCCGCCGCCGAGAAGACCCTGCCGTTCGCGCCGCCGAAGCGGAGGCTCATCGCCGCCGTCGAGAGCAACCAGCAGTAAGCGAGGCTGAAGCAGAAGCTCATCGCCGCCGCCGAGAAGACCCTGCAGTTCGCGCCGCCGAAGCGGAGGCTCATCGCCGCCGTCGAGAGCAACCAGCAGTAAGCGGAAGCGGAGGGGGGCGGCGTGTACACCCAGCGGCAAACGATGGGGGCAGAAGCGCGCGCAGCAAGCGGACAACACGATAAAGGGAGGAGGGAAGAGATAGCAGCGACTGACTGATGCCGCTGACGGCGATAGTGAGTCAACCCCAGCTATCCGCCACACAAGAACAGGGGGGGGGGGGGGGGGGACCCTTTCCTCCTCTTTCTGCATGGCGGCGACGGTGTTCTATGCAGTCACGTTATCTTGACTCTCTAGCGGCGTCAGCGGCATCCAGCGGTATCAGTCGGTCGCTGCTAGCGCTGGGGGGATGAAAGGGGGGCGGAGCTGGTTACGAGGCCGACGACGACGACGACGCCGACGACGACGCGAAACCCAGGAACGGACGCCAAAGAGCTGCGCTCTAAAACACGCAACTACCTTAATGAAGTATCAATAACACGCTAGTTGACATGCTGTCGACGTTTATTTCCATTGAGCACCGGGATTGGAGCGTGGTCCTGTCTATGGTGACATTATCGGGCTACAGCTTCGCTGAACAACACCGCTCATTACTCATCACTTTTTTTTGTCGACAAGAGCATAGCGTATTTCCTCTGAATGTACTTTCGGCTTTAAGTGTGACCTTGCACGCCCGCTTATTCTGTTACGTTGACGGCGACCGTTGTCGTCAGGCTGCCGCCTAATTCTGAGCGTCGCAGTCACCAGAGAGCACAAAAAGCTGTCTTCCCAAACAAACCACCGGGATTCGAGCCCATCTCCCAAATGCAGCATCTTACATTTGGGAGATGGGCAATCTAACCATTACGCTACCACCTGCTTCCACCAATTTCTGTTTATCTGCCTTCTCACTTCTCGTTTTTTCCGCAGACGCAGGAAGAACGGATGCAGAAACGAAAAAAAAAGTAAAGACTGCTTGAGCCGCCAGTGACACATGACTTTAACTTTGGCAGGTCACCCTCATTGGGGCGCATGTAGGCTTGCGGCTTCGTGCAGACTGTGGGTCGCCTTAGCTTTGTTGTAAATTTGCTTTCACCAACTCTTTTCAGCTAGAACTGAAGCGCCGAACAAAAATGAGACCTACCGCTGAATATTTTCTTGTTTTCTAGGTTTAAAGCAAAAACGCTCATTTACACAAATAGTGATTTTTTTTAAGAATTGGCATAAGGATACTATATTTCAAGGTCATGTTTTGTCAATACGGCCCGGCACCACGTATCGACGAAAGGGCATCACAGTGCCGATGCACGCGGCAGGTTATTGAACGAAGAAAGCAGGGAACGACTGCTTTTCAGTTCTCGCAACATATTGTACACAGAACACAAGGCACTCACCACCATGACATTTTTTTTTTGACAACAGCGACACACAATGCCGGACTGATATACTTTCTAAAGGGGTCTCATTTTATTTTTCATCGCAGAACCGCAAGCACAGTTGCGTCGCGCGTATACCGCAGCCACGTACTGTAGCTGTGCTCCTTTTCCTTTAACAATATGGCCGCCGGCGGCTTCACGCGCTCCCGTACGTGGCGGATTGGACTGTCACTCCAGAAGCTTAAATGCATAACCTTTTTGCATAGAAACGACGGCATGATTGTTAACATCATTGCTCTCCAGACTGATCTTGATGAACTAACTCATCGGTGCGGCAGGGCAGATGGTAATTAACGCAGACACAACTATACATCTCAAGTTTACTTCCGCTGCTAAGACGATTCCTGATGCCTACACAGTCAATAATACTATCATTGAAACTTCAGCGTCGGTAAAATACCTCGGTGTAAATTTTAGCTCGTATTTATCCTGGAGCACTCATATTGAACTGATTACTGCCAAAGACTTAAAAAAACTTGGTCTTCTTAAACGCCGACTACACCAAGCCAACCAGGACACAAAACTACACGCATTCAACATGCTAATCAGGCCTGTGATAGAATACGCGTCAGTGATCTGAAACCCTCATTATACCTATCTTGTTAACATGTTGGAATCTATACAAAACAGTGGCTATGGTGTTAGGCTGCTGAGCACGAGGTCGCGGGATCGAATCCCGGCCGCGGCGGCCGCATTTCGATGGGGGCGAAATGCGAAAACACCCGTGTACTTAGATTTAGGAGCACGCTAAAGAACCACAGGTGGTCGAAATTTCCGGAGTCCCCCACTACGGCGTGCCTCATAATCAGAAAGTGGTTTTGGCACGTAAAACCCCATAATTTAATTTCTTAAATACAAAACAAGGCTGCTCAATTCATCCTTTTCCGTTACTCTCGGTATCAAAGTGTAACAGCACTGAAAACATCGCTCCATCTCTCGCCTCTGGTCATGCGCAGAAAACTCAGCCGTTTATCTTTTTTCCATACTCTCTACCACAGCAACACACCATTCGCAAGTTCACATCTCCCGGTGCCGCACACATGGGCTCGTGTTTATCACATGAAGAATAAACCCATTTTCGCTCGTACAGAACAATACAAATACTCACCTTTGGTCTTGGCTATTGAAGAGTGGAATTCGCTTCCTTCTAGCATTGCGGCTATCGCTGGAACATCATCATTTCAAACAGCTCTTTGGTCATACTTAGAGAATTCCACTGTAGAATGATGTGCGTCTTTTTTTTTCGTTTTTTTCTTTTTTCAGTGTGTGCGTGTGAGCCGTAACGTTCCGTGGAATGTTAGATGACATGTTTTGTAACTTCTGAAGGTGCCATTTTTTTTTTTGTGGGATTTGCTACATGTGCATTATTTCAGTACCTGTTTCTAGCCATTTTTTCCCCTATTAACTTGTACCTGGCTTATTAACTTGTTTATTCCTGTCTTCAGCCGTTTATATTCTCTGTTGTATATTGTTAAGCTTTCCTTGATGAATCCCCCCCTATGTAACGCCCGCATTGGGCCTTTAGGGTATTGAAATAAAATAAATATTGTTGGCTTGGATATGTTTGGCACGGGGCCCAAGTCGGTACCCTGTCTTCTAACGCGTTCTTTTGTTTTCGTCTCTGTCTTGAAGGGACGCGCACCGTAACATGCTGCAATGGTGCTTGCGTTGAGCGTATGTAAGGTAAGAAACGCGGTTATAAAATGTCTGTTCACTAACTTGTGCAGTAAACCCATGATTATAGTATTCGCGCAATAGTAAGAGTCACGAGTATGGCAACCGTAACCGCAAGCGTCACGTTATGGTCGTAACTTGTCGCGACAGCGTAGTTGAAATCCATTGACCCTGCCACTAAGAAATACGTGGCGAGGTATGGCTGACGAATAATTAATTGCGAAGATTGGTTTTCAGTAAACGTTTATAACCAACAACGGCGAGTGCTTATACTACCGCAAAGGACGGATGCTGGGCGGTGACTCCAATCATTTACTCGCCACATCACACATCTATATACACTGGAATTCAACTGGTTTCTCCAATTCTTGCTTATATTCTCTCGCCCCTAAACTGCGACTTCGCCTGCCACCCGGGCTCCAGCTTTTCCTCTTTGTCCCCCGCTTCTTTCCCAATCTGCTGAGACGTGCTTCCACTGATGCTTGCTCTTCTTGTTTCTCAATAAATGAAGGCATTCATTCATGCATTCCTAAGTTACTGCAGAAAATAACCACCCTTTCTCTCACCTGGACTCTCCAATCGCAAAACAAAGTTACAGTGTTGCAAATGGCTGGGCGTCACATATACAATTTTCTAGGAATGGCCAGTAGCACGGCGGGCAATTTTCGGTGGGTGACGAGACAGTATATAGAACACCTTCTCTGCCATATCCACACTCCGTGCTCTGCTTCGTGAGCTACTATTAGCCGCTACTACGAACTACGAAATGAAAGAAACCTAGCTGGGCTGGTCACGGACAGCTCTTTTTGGATTCGTGATGCGTCGATCTAAAATATATATATATTTCTTATATAAGCCTAAATGACAGCGATATAAGCAAGGTGAGTTACGGTAGCTCGTTGGTTTGAACTAACGACGCTCTTCACACAGCACTTTCATCTGAAATGAAAGAAAGGAAGGTAACACGCCTTCCTGAAATGAAACATTCGGAATAAGTCTTTGTTTGACGGTTAGACATATGTCGAGGGCCCCCGATACGAACCACCTGCAAGTCTGTATCAGCTTGCAAAGAGGAACCCAGATTAAACATTGTCAAGAGGATAGGCTTTTAATTATCATAAGGATATATTTATTGAAATTCCTTACCATGAGGTGAAAGCCCACTAATAAGCATTTAAATTTTCTGTGTTATTAAAACCTCCTGTTAATAAGAGGTTGCTGTGCTTTACAGCCTCCAAATTATGTTATAAAAAATAAATTGGTGCGGTAAATGTGTAAACGCAGACGCAAGAAAAGGCCTAGTCCGTTTCCCAGTATTCACTCAATGAAGATGGAGCGCCTCTATACTCTCACATTGTAGGGATGTCAAGAACAAAACACTTCCAAAAGAGTGAGTCACGAATATAACTCATTATAAGGTGAGCTTACGCTCGAAAAAAAAAAACGCTCAAAGCGCAACGATGGCTGCGCGCAAAGTGCTTCCTCTGATTCCGATCTACGGATCAAGGCGTCAGTTCGTCAGATTGAAATGCTCGTACATTGCGGGACAATCTCGGGTCCTCAAGTGTGATGGAGAATGTACGCCAGTATTCGCTTCACGCGTGCAATCTGATAAGATAACGCTCTTTCGCTATTGAATCCGTGACAACGTACTGGATATTAGAAACACATGGAGGCGCATCTTGAGCTAACTGATAACTTTGGAACTGTGGTTTGACGCTAAAGAAAGCCCCCCCACCCCCAAAAGAAGAATACAGTTGCTCTCAATATTAGCTGAAAAATAGTGCTTGTGGTTTAAGAAGGGCCTCCAACACTGCACAGCGGTGCCGACATACAGGAAATTCAAGCGCGAACCACTTTCCAATTACTGGTATTTATCAAACCAGCGTATCGTGGTTCAATGTAGCCCAGTAGTCCCGGGGCTAGTTCCACGACGGGTACTGTGTCGGAGCTCATATTTCATGTCAGCATTAATTGTCACAAAATCACAGTATTTTTTCTTTAGATCTTATCATTAGACAGCTAAAATACATCCAGCGAAGCCCTCATCCTAATAATTCAGTACTTTTCGTTCTAATGTACATATCCCTGCTGATCCATATGTTACAAAGTACAGAAAATATACCCAATGCTTTCCTCCAGGCAGCTGTTTTTATTCATTATGATGGCAGGAAACCGAGCCTGATGCCACCAACGCTCAGAAACCTAATCGGGAGCGCACACAATGTTCTCGCACACCTTGTGGGATAATAATAATAATATTTGGGGTTTTAGGTGCCAAAACCACTTTCTGATTATGAGGCACGCCGTAGTGGAGGACTCCGGAAATTTTGACCACCTGGGGTTCTTTAACGTGCACCTAAATCTAAGCACACGGGTGTTTTCGCATTTCGCCCCCATCGAAATGCGCCCACGTGGCCGGGATTCGATCCCGCGACCTCGTGCTCAGCAGCCCAACACCATAGCCACTGAGCAACCACGGCGGGTACCTTGTGGGATGTACAGTAGCGCTGAGGTGCTTCTTGTATAATGTATGAGAATCCGTTGTAAAGGCAGTCGTGCAAGGTTTGGCACATGTGCTTAAGCTCATGAAGTTGATTTGTGCCAAGATAACCTGTCCAAGCTTTCACACTTACTTTATAAGTCTACAGCACCATCAATCTGCCGGCTGCTTTTAACTGCACGAAACAAAACTATTGAAACGATACAAACAATGTTAACATCATTTTATCATTCGAGTGTTGAGATTGGTAATCTCTAGATGCGGAGTAAGTTGAGAAGTTGTTTACGTAATTAACAAAGCTACGTCAATTAAATTTTCAGTAATGGTTCTTACGTGGCTAAAGAAAATGAGCAATTTGGAGCCCGTCCTCGAGATTATGCAGCCAAGCGAAAAACTTTCGACTAAACATGCTTCTGTAAGAGCCATGCGAAGAAAAATTTTCCAAGTAAACACCCTTGGAAGGCGTAACTGATGCAGAAAAGGAACATATCTAAAGCCACAGAAAGAACAGCAGTTCACGACGGGACAGAAAGGACGAACCCACATACAAACTGTGCTAACAACTTCAAGCGCTGTTCTTTATGTGATAATGAAGCAACTAGACCGTCAGTCATTCCTTCCAAACCTGTAAAGTCAACCTGATCACATCTAGCCTTTTGGGATGCTGTCATCAAGAGTATGGCCCCGCGAACATGTTCCCCGTGGCCTTATAGTCGCGTTCCATTCTTATTCGGGCTGTTTTCTCGAAGGCAAGCAGTTTAATGTTTTGGTGTCAATGCGGCAGTGTACGTGTGCCGCCGAAAGCTTGCTTGGTCGCAGAAGCGATGCAGGACGGAATGATGGTGCAGATTAAGCGCGTCGCTGGCATAAAGACAATGCGCGACCGCCAAGGGAAGGAAGATAACGAAAGTGAACAGCTTGGTAGCTGCTCACGGAGCCGTGCCGATAGTGACGGTGCCATCATGACGAAATCTGAGGCGGCGATATTGATGGCTGCAGCGTTTTTTTTTCTTTTATTCTTTTATTCTTTTTTTACAGCGAAGTCGTTAAGAGGAAGCTCCGACTCGGCCTATTCAAATAGATGTAAAACGCCGTAACGCTTTTCTTAGATAACCTCTGGACCGATTTTAATGAAATTTGTTGGATTCGGGAGAGAAGGGGAAATTCTAGTGACTATCGGAAGCGGAATTTCTATTTAGGGCCTGAATTTAGGCAAAAGATATTCAAAAATTCGAAAGTGCGAAAAGTACACAAGCACGAAGTTTACAAATTATTAACTCCATATCAAGAACTGAGATCGCGGTTCTGTAAACAGCATCCATTAGACAATTCAAAGCGGACGAATCCAATATGCCGATTTATATCTTACGTGAAGTCGTTACGTTGTGAACAAGGGTTGTGGAAAAGCTGTATTTCCATATTACTAAATTTTTTGAGATTCATGCGTAATATATCAATTTTGTCTGCTTTAGATGTGCTGTTAGATGCAATGTACATAATTTTGATATTAGTTTTCATTGCCGAAAGAGAGTTGTAAACTTGATGGTTTCGTTTTCTTAAAATTTGCGATTTTTGACAATTTTGAATAAACAAATGATGACCTAAATCAAGAATTCGAAACCAACAGACACTAGATTTTAAGTTTTTGTTTTAAATGCAACAAACCTTGTCAAATTATATGCAGTGGCTGTCGAGAAAAACGAATTCTCCTTTTTAATTTATTTAGATAGGACCACCACAGCTAAAGCTTCCTCTTAAGGGCTACTTTCCCCGCTATCGCATCCGCGTGTAGAGCCAAATCCCGAAGATAGCGTAATACCGGCCCGACCCGCAGTGGTGGTGAAGCATGCGTTTAGCGCTTCCCATACGTGGGCTGATCCCGAATGTAACGCCATGCCGGGGAGACCCGCGGCGGAGATGAAGCAGGTGTTAAGCACTCCCCATACGTGGGCCGTTCCCGAATACAGTGCAATGCGGTGCTGACATACGGTGGAGGTGCAGTTCGCCATTAAGGGGCCCACATACACAGATTTGCTGGTCTTCTTTCTTCACAGAGTGGAAGGGCACTGAGATTCTTTAGTTATCCGCGTTTATCCTGCATGCGTCTGCGATGAAAACAAGAAGCAGGTATGCCTGAAAAATCTAAGGTGGTGGAAGCAGGTGGTAACAGAGAAGTTAGCATACCCAGCCCCTGCACGTACTTATATCTGCATTGACATGAGTTTGTGGTAGTGACAGCGACCAAAGCTCTACTTTTTCTGCGTACTCTAGTCATTGTGAAACTAAGGATGTGGTTAGCATGCCCAGCCACGGAATGCAAATTGCAGCAGTTACGAGTGGTGGAATCCCGCTGGGGCTGATTGTGAAGAAAGCTTCCTTTCTCTGTCCACTCTCGCGATGGTGAAGCTAAAAATGAGGAGGAGGCCTGAAGGACACAACGTTGATCGTCACCATAATAGGATGGATGGACGACCTGCGGAAAGGACAAGGCACACCAAGTTTTTAGCACTTAACTTGCCCTACAGTAAAGCGCTACAATGGCTAGTATGCCCTCATGGGAATGGTAGACCGAACTGCTTCTCACTGCTAACACTTGACTGATACTAAGAAAATACTCCGTCCGCAGGCACCACGCTACACTGAAATTAGCAAAAGAATGTCAGTTTTTAAACTGATATTGCCAATTATCTGGTGTCCTTCTTGTATGTGTGGAGGGCATAAAGGTTCTGGCAATGAAATGGTAGTATCTTCGTTTTTGCTGCAGTTGCACACAAACAAAATTCTTTGAAGTGATCGGACAGTGATCTACCGGCGGAGAAGACCAACCCTCAAATTAAAAATAATTGCTGGCTTCAGATCTTCCAATGTAATTTGCGCTTAGCTACCATCTGTTATATTTTTTCTTTTTGTGCTCTTATAAAGAAGAAAACTCCACATTACTGCAATATCAACAACCGTACACAAAATAGACTGGCTTTGAAGCTCTGACCACGCACCGCAGTTTTGTACATTTAGCACATGTAGTATTGGGGCAACACGTTTGAGCAAAATGATTAGGTTTTTGGTCAAAGCACTGTGACAGGCGGGAAAAAACTCATTGTCATGCCCGGTCGAAACAATACCATCTGAAATCTTATTTACTGATATTCATTTTTGAAAAATCACTATAACCGTTTATACAGTTGCTTCGTATGAGTTATATACTAGCTTGCCTCGTCAGTCTCAAAAATGTATTCTCCTTTCGGGAGACGGCCTTCTTGAAAAACGACGCAACATGACAGTAAAACATCCAGCAAGGTTCTATCCAATGATTGGCGAAATTGTGCCCTCAGGGCGTGTCGACTAGCGTGCGAGTGAAAGTTGAATTATGAACGTTGTAAGCTTGTGTTGCCTCTAGCACGAGCGAGTAGTGTTAGCGATGACATTGGTGTGAAAATGGTCAGCTCGGTCTGCGATTTGTTCTTGTGATCTCCACATTGAACGTCGCAGTTGTCACGATGAGAGTACTTCTGTGACATTATTAGCACAGTGGGCTAGGAAGGCTCGAGTGGTAGCTCACCTTGAAGAGTAACACTTATTAAGTAACACTTATTAATATACGTACTTTGCGATGATGAAAAAGATGCAGAAACACCACTGGTGTTGTCTAACTATTCGTAAACAGGCGCCCAAATTTCAATTGGCCCATCCCCAAACATTAAATAGGCCCACGCCCAAATTTCAAGTTCGCACACCCTCAAATTTATATTGGCCCACCCCCAAATTTAAAGTCGGCCACGCCCGTTTTTCTTTTCGCCCAGCCTTAAACTTGGAGTTGGCCCAATCCCCAATTTCATTTGGGCCACCCCTAATTTTCAAGTTGTTCCACCCACGAAATTCCATAAATCGTCCCCCAAATTTCCAGTAGACGCACCCCTAAATTTAGGTTGGCCCACCCCCATATCGCCCCCAAGTTCAGATTGGCCGACCCCGAGATTGCCCCCACATTTAGGTAGGACCAACGCCATATCACCCCCAAATACAGATTGGCCCGCCTCCACAACACCACCAAACTTATATTGGCCCACTCCAATACCACCTGCAAATCGAGGTTGATCCACCCCATATCAGCCCCAAACTAACGCGGGCCCACTCCTCGATCACCTCAAATTTAGGATGGCCCACCACAAATCATCCCCCAATATAGGTTCGCCTCCACAACACCACCAAACTTATATTGGCCCACTCCAATACCACCTGCAAATCGAGGTTGATCCACCCCATATCAGCCCCAAACTAACGCGGGCCCACTCCTCGATCACCTCAAATTTAGGATGGCCCACCACAAATCATCCCCCAATATAGGTTAGTCCACCCATCACCCACCCCCATTTCAGCTTGGCCCAGCCAAACATCACTCCCATGGTTAGGTTAGCCCGTCCCCATGTTATCTCCAAATTTAGGTTGGCCCACCCCCATATCATCCCCAAATCCAGTTTGGCCCACCCCCATATCAGCCCCAAACTTAGCCTGGCCCACCCCTGTATCACCTCAAATTTAGGATGGCCCACCGCAAATCACTCCCAAATTTAGGTTAGCCCCCAACCTCCCGATTCAGCTTGGCCCAGCCCCATATCACGCCCATGGTTAGGGTGGCCCACCCCCCATATCAGCCTCAAATTTAGGTTCTCCCACTCCCATATCATCCCCAAATCCAGGCTGGCCCAACCCCCATATTCCCCCAAATTTAGGCTTACCCACCCCTATATCACCTAAAATTTAGGTTGGGCCACCTCCATATCAGCCTCAAATTCAACTTGGCTCACTACCATTTCACCCCATATTTAGGTAGGACCACTCCCATATCACTGCCAAATTCAGCTTGACCCATCTCTGTATCACGTCCAAATTTATGCTGATGCCACTTCCAATTTCAAGTTGGCCACCCCAACCCTTTTTATGAAGACCTATATATTTATATGGGAAATGCGTCAAGCTTTTGGCGTTACAGACACGATTTTGCACGATTTTGCTACCAAACTGCTGGGGTACTCGCCAAAGAATGCTGCGCATTTAAAGCAAATGCACCGAACGAAGGACACCATATGTTGATCCTAAATGCTGAGGGCTAGCCAAGCTAGCTTCTCTGTAGAGCGACCGGGGTAGACACAGCACGGGACATTTATTCAAATGGTTTTTTACAGCCACACCTACGGATTGACACCACTTGGCTGTAGGGAACACATTAACAGTAGCTATTAATCCAGACGCTGCACATCTTCTCCTAGTTGGTGCATTTCTTATTTGGATGAATCTTTCGAAATAATTAACGTTCGGGCAGCGACTCAGCCTAGCAGACCCTTTCTTCCACACGAATGTTGCATAGGAATGGCACTGGCCACCGGGTGGCATTGTGGCACAGGTGGACGTGATTCGCTCGGAGTGTGTGCCATTAAGGACAGCCGAAAGTCAAAGAAAACGGACCTCCCAGAAGAACGCAATGAGAATAGCTATATTGTTCTCCCAGGTTCCACGCTACAAAGCACGAAAGTTTTTTTTTTTTTTTCATAACACAAAGCCATGCGCAAGCTTCTAGTTATGATGTCCAATGAATCCAATCTTCATAAAAGCGATGATTAACAAATGAACACGATAATGCTACGTTTTATGAAGGAAAAAGAGAAAGCATAATATTGCAAGAGCACCACTGGTAAACCAGAACCGAAAGCAAATCTTGAGTTTTGTGATTCTGCCGTCTAGTGAGAGACTACAAAACTAGGTCCTATGCGGTTTAAAAAAAAACTGCGAAGCGGGAATCGAACCGCGGCCCTAGTGATGCGGTACTAAAGGTGCTCGCTATTCTACCACTCGGCCATGGTTATTTATTTTTTTTTCTTTATTTCCAGCTTGGCTACAAGCCTCAAAAGTGTTTGTGATCATAGATCACACTCGTTTTATATGTGTCAAAGTATCAAGCATTGACACCACAGCTTCATCACAGTCATTCATCTTGTACACGTCACGTACCTGCACAACCATTTCCACAAAATATTCATACACAGTTCGGCCTTTAACATCGCAATGTCTATATGCCAACAGACTACGCCATACTGCGCGCAGTCCAAGTAAAAAGATCATATCCATCTGTTCAAAATCGCGTTCAGGCGGTAAAAAACGAATGCCATGTGGATTGAGGGGTAGGTCTATCTTTAACGTTCTCTGTAATATATCCCAAAAGAATATGGCATTATTACAATCGATGAAAACATGTTCAATCGTTTCAGCTTTGTTGCACAGAAAGCATCTGCTTCCCCATGGCACATAAATCCCTCTTTCCTCTAGCCATGTTTTAACAGGCAAGGTGTCCGTGTGAAGCTTGAAAAAGAATGTTTTAACGTTCGCCGGTATACACATATTTTTAACCCTTTTAAGTACGTCTTGCCCAGGCCCTTGTTGAAAAATTAACCGATATAATGGAACAGGGAACACACTTTCAATGAGATCCTTCATAAGACGTTTTCTTTTTACATTGGAGAGGTACTCAAGGGAAAATCTCGCCCTAAGGAAACGATAGGACGTTACAACTTCACGCAAGAACCTTGAAATTGTGTAGTGAGGGCCAATGGCTGAAGAAACAAAAAAATCAGGCATAGAAACTGTTAACATGGTTTGAAAAAAACAACACAGAAACGGGTCTCTTTCGTCCCTTATCAATATGAAAAGTGATACAACTTGCTGAAGAAACAAGTGGCACACCGACAGACCACCTTTCTTTACTCGACGAAACAAATTCGTCCTTGATGTTCGCTCCCACGTAGAACACCAGATAAACGTGGCAAATATTCGGTGAAATTTTTGAATATGCTTACGTGTACAATACAGTGCCTGCAGAAGATACATAATTTTCGCGACGAGAAAAACGTTACAAACAGTGGCACGTGCAAAAATCGACAACTCACGTCCACCCCATGCTTCGGCCATCGCACGCATTTCATCCGTTTTTTCGAGCCAAAGTGACTCGTTCTCACGATACCCATCCAAAGGTACCCCCAGGTAAGTGCTAGGTGTCGTGAGCCACCGAATATTTTCAAAAACACCGGGCGTGGCATTCCAATGGCCATGCCAGAGACCGATACTCTTTTGCTTATTGATTTCACTGCCGCTTTTCTCGCAAAACCTTTCAGTAATTCTTAATAATGAGCTAACACTCTCCCTATCTGCAGCAAATAGGGCAACGTCATCGGCATAAGCTAGAACACGTACTTCACAGGACTGTATCTTAAACCCCCTGATTTCTGTACTATTAACTATTTTTCTACAAAGCGGCTCCAAAAATAAAGCAAAAAGTAAAGGACTTAACGGACAACCCTGTCGAACGGAAGAGAGTACTTGTATGCGTTGTGATAGTTCACCATTAACAATTAAATTGGTACATGAGCTTTGATATGCCATTTTGATGCCTTTACACATGACGGAACCAAGCCCTACATAATCAATTAATAACAAGAGAACACTATGTGGTACCATATCAAAAGCCTTAGCTAGATCTATTTGCAGCATCGCTACCTTGAGGAGAGCGCTATCGCAATATTCTAAAATGCTTCTAGCTGTATGAATATTTGTAAATATTTTCCTACCTCTGATGCCGCATGTCTGATGCGGCCCAACTAACTTCTGTATAACTCCCTGCAGCCTTGCTGCAAGAACTTTCATGAAAACCTTGTAGTCAACATTAGTCAACGTAATTGGCCTGTATCCCGTTACTTTACGTAGCATATATTTTTCTTTGCCTTTTGGGATTAGTACTGTGTGCGCACGATTGAACGATGGTGGTAAAGTCCCCCGCTCGAGTGCCTCTGAAAATACTTCATGCAATGCTGTTGCCATGTCCGTCTTGAACGCCTTGTAAAATGCCGCGGTAATCCCACCCGGACCAGGAGATTTGCCCGAGCTCAGTTCCTCAATAGCCCTCTCAATCTCTTCCATACTAATATTCATTTCTAATAAATTCGTTTCCTCTTTGCCTAGCGTCGGCATTTCTGCCAGAAAGTCATCCTCGTAGCCCGGCACCTTTGGCTCACGACAAGCAAACAAATCTCTATAGTAACTTTCAAATGCCGTCATGATAATTTTCTGTTCTCTGAATATCCTACCATTATATTCTATTTCCAATATTTCATTTCCTCGAGCGTACGCCTTTTCATCTGACAAAGCTCGCTTTGTAGGTAATTCCCCCGCGAGATATTTTTCGGCTCGTGCTCGTATAATTGCACCTCTGTATTTATCCTCCTCTAAGCTTTCTAATTTTCTTTTAATGACTTGTAGTTCTTGCGTCACCAAACCCGGATTAGCTGTTTCGATTCGCACCAAGTCTTCGAGCTCCTGCCGCAGCATCTGTTCATGTTTTTGAGCCTGATACTTCATATGCCCACCTCTTTCTATTGCGTTCAATTTTACCCTTTGTTTAAATAACTCCCATTTCTCTGCGGCACTGCGTAGTGTGTCATTAAAAAAATGATGTATTTCTTTTTTTGTTTCATCTATGAATACGTCATCCTTGATAAGCTTGGCATTCAATTTCCATCTTTCCCATTCAAGCTTCCTTTTTTGCTTTTGGCCGATCTCGAAGGTCACTAAACAATGATCACTGAAAGAAACAGCATCAACATCGTAGTTCTGACACAAAGGCGCAATCTCCGAACACACATACACTCGATCTAGTCGTGCATGGCTGGTGCCTTGAAAGTGTGTGAAATGCTGGCGACTTCCACCTCTTGCGAACTGTGCCACATCATTTAAAGAGAATTTGCTCACGCATTCTTTAAGATACGCAGCACTTTCTTCATTTACACAAGCAGTGGTTGAACGGTCTTCCTGATTAAGGATACAATTGTAGTCACCCAACACAATCAAACACCTCTCACAATCAAAATACATACTCAATTCGCGAAAGAACAAAAATCTTTCATGCGGCTTTGTAGGTGCATAGACACAAATAATTCTAAATTTCGTTTCCCCGTAAGAAAGATCGCACAAAACAAAGCGTCCTTGCAAGCAACTTGTAACCGTTTCAACGACAATGCCAATTGAATTTTTAACAAACAACATACACCCGGCTGATGTTCCCACCGCATGGCTCACGCATACATTGTACCTCAAAGAAAATTTTGCTACCAAGCCTTCGGTCGCCTCCTCTCTGCTAACCTTCGTCTCCTGGACCGCAAGCAAATCTAGGTCTCTTTCTTGCATTATGCGTTTAACTTGATATTGCTTGCGACTAGCCCCTAGACCCCGTACATTGAGCGTACCGACGCGTAGTGGTGCAGGTATACTAATCATGGTGATTGTAAGCGCGAACCACCAGTACAACGCTAACCGTGGCTCTACCCTGCAGTGGGAATACCAGGGTATTACTTATCGCGTCCCTGACCCCGAACCGGCGACGATGACGCCGACCGGACTTCAGGGACATATTTTTTACCCTTGGCGCCAGCAACGCGGTGCCACTGACGCTCCAGGCGTTTAACCTTGCGTTCGGTGCTGTCCTCCGTCAACTTCGGAATGCCTGTTCTGGGACGCTTCCCGCGTCCCGCGGTCGCCCCTGTAGCGTCTGCTTGATATTCGGCCGTAGTGATCTCGGTGCTGTCGCTCATGTCTTCCTCTTCACTTGCTTGACTTAAGGGCAGTGACTCTTGCGTGCAGCCTATTTCGGCACGTTCCTCAGTTGCCTTCGTCAAGTCCCGACTGTCAGGTGTCGTCCTTCCAGTTTTCTCAGCGTCAGTCTCCCGGGCCTTGTCTTCGCATTCCTTGGTGTTGCTGTTCGGGGCAGACCTTTCGGCCTCCTCCGCGTCCATTATGTTCTCTTGTACTTCTGTTGGGAGAACGGTTTTAGTTACTCTGGCGTAGCTCCTTGCACAGTCATTACTTTCGTGTCCGAACGCCCGGCACACACCACAACGTGGCGTCTGGCAGTCCCGTCGAATGTGTCCTTGCCTGCGGCACCTCAAACATAGCGGGGACCGGCCCGGGGCCACAAGAAGGACGGTGCCACTTCCCAACTTGAAAAGATGAGGCAGGTCATCAAGCTCAACACCTTCCTTAAGTCTCATTCGCACGACTCTCGTCGTGGATGTCGCATGTTCAACACCGGCGACGGACCAGTTGTCGTTCGACACGTCAAGGACGTCACCAAAGCTGCTCAACGCTTGCCGAAAGCTCTCACTTTGGACAGCAAAGTCGACCCAGTGCACTTTCACGGTGACGTCTTGTTGGACGGGGTCAATGACAGCGCAGAAGCCGCCCTTGACCTGAAGTGCACCCGTTTTCACCAGAGCGTCCTTGTCCGCCTTGCTGCGCAACTTGACTAGCCAGACGTGATTCATCTGGTAGGCTCCAATACCCGTGATGTTCTTGATGATACCAGCGTCCTCCAATGGCTCGCGAAAATCTTCCAGCCGATATGGTCTTCTTGCCAGGTCCCCGTGCAAAAAAACGCACTGCTGCATGCTCTCGCCTGAAGGCAATGTTGGCAGCAACATCCTATAATCCGAGGGTGCAGAAGAAAACCTGTCACCGCGGCCAAAGGCGGCCGCCAAAGAACCTCGCACGGAGCGAGCCATCACGCGTCCTTCCTCCTCGAAAGCCGAACGCGGAGACTGCCACGGTTACCGAGGCTTCGCCAGGCGGTACGCTCATGTTTTAGAGCGCAGCTCTTTGGCGTCCGTTCCTGGGTTTCGCGTCGGCGTCGTCGTCGGCGTCGTCGTCGGCCTCGTAACCAGCTCCGCCCCCCTTTCATCCCCCCAGCGCTAGCAGCGACCGACTGATACCGCTGGATGCCGCTGACGCCGCTAGAGAGTCAAGATAACGTGACTGCATAGAACACCGTCGCCGCCATGCAGAAAGAGGAGGAAAGGGTCCCCCCCCCCTGTTCTTGTGTGGCGGATAGCTGGGGTTGACTCACTATCGCCGTCAGCGGCATCAGTCAGTCGCTGCTATCTCTTCCCTCCTCCCTTTATCGTGTTGTCCGCTTGCTGCGCGCGCTTCTGCCCCCATCGTTTGCCGCTGGGTGTACACGCCGCCCCCCTCCGCTTCCGCTTACTGCTGGTTGCTCTCGACGGCGGCGATGAGCCTCCGCTTCGGCGGCGCGAACTGCAGGGTCTTCTCGGCGGCGGCGATGAGCTTCTGCTTCAGCCTCGCTTACTGCTGGTTGCTCTCGACGGCGGCGATGAGCCTCCGCTTCGGCGGCGCGAACTGCAGGGTCTTCTCGGCGGCGGCGCTTAGCCTCTGCTTCCCCCACGGCTGTGACAACCTCGCGAGGCACTTGTATAGATCTCGTCTTTGAGAATCAAGCATTGGTGTACCAAGTCGAACATATATCAGTCTATTTCTCCGACCACAAAGCTTCCTTCATGACTGTCAAGAACTGTTAGTGGAGTCTTTGTTAAAGGAATACGTGTGAAAAATAAAAAAAAAATTATGTGATAGCGCATACATGTGTTGCTCGATTTCTTTGCCTCAATCTATCCAAAAGGTGAAACAGCTTATTTGCTGCGCTCAAATTTCGCATTAGGAAGTAACGTAATCGTCGGTAATTTTTTTTTTATACATACCATGTGAATTTTCACGACAGTGTTACAAAAATCGCTTTCGCGAACAGTCTTACGCCATATGTGGAGAGTCGAGATAGGCATCAATCGAAAGCTGAGTCTCCGGACTACATACGCTGCACTGCGTATTACGATAGACGGGATAGTTTTATTACAGTCATCGTTCTTGCCTCAAAAATGAAGCACAAATTTTCGTCGTTTCCATAGGCTTCCATTGCTAAAACTTTAACCGCTGTGGGAACAAAATTCTTACGTGCCATAGAGTGATCACTGCATTTGGCTCGTGTGGATTGTCTTCCAGAACACGTGTGTCACCTGCCTTTTTCAATAATCGGCCTGCAGCTTTTGTTGTTCGCGAAAAACCCGCTCGTTCCATTGAAAACGCGCTAGCTTCGTGCCGGGGCCGCTTGGGGCGCTAGTTGGTACGTGTCCGGAAAAGCTGGATATGTTTCCCTCTTACCGCTAACTCATTGATCGGCTTCTTATGTACCAGTTTCTTCCGTTCCCTCCTCAGGGCTAGTGTAATTCGAGTTCTTACCATCCTATGGTCACTACAGCGCACCTTGCTGAGCGCGTCCACATCTTGTATGATGCCAGAGTTAGCGCAGAGTATAAAGTGGGTGGGCACGGCGGAAGCACCGAGACCATGCGTCTCACGAATCCCTTCTTGTTTATTGTGCAGGCCGTCCTTTTCACTTCTTCACCTGTACCGGCCGAGGAACTGAACACCGACAATCTACCTAATGCTACTACGACTGCGCATCAAGTTGCTGGGTTTGACACATCGTTTCACGGTGCCGACGATTGTCTATGGAGCCTGCGCGGTTGGAGAGCTACACCAGACGTTCACTTGATACCAACGTATATCTACGTCTGCTACATGGGTGTACTTAAGGGACTGCACTGCACGGATCACGACCAGTGGGCACGGCGGAAGCACCGAGACAATGCGTCTCACGAATCCCTTCTTGTTTATTGTGCAGGTGAGGTAAGACCATTTGGTTCATTCTTACCGTAGCAACAACGTATGCCTCTTGCTTCTGCCGTGCCCATGGTCCATTTTTGATCTTACATTGATGATGTATCACTGTTTTGTTAATTTGTTACCATGTTGTGGAGACATTGAATCTAATCCGGGTCCTTCTACTGAAGACATTCTTAAAATCATACGCGACGACATACGAGACCTCAAGCAAACAACGAACAGCAAACTTAGAGTCTACCGACAAACTGAATGCCATTGACAGGAAATTGGATAACGTAGCTTCAACGGTCACCAAATATACGAGTAAAGTTGATGCCTTGCAAGAGACAGTTGACAGCTTACTTTTGAAGATTGACGACCTCGAGAACCGAAGCAGACGTAGTAACCTCATCATTTTTGGAGTAAAGGAAGCAAAAGGGGAGCATATTGCATCTCTTGAGCGGACAGTATCGAAAGATATCCTTGACGACCTGTTGAAGCTGCCCAACGTGGGCATTGAACGAATCCACAGAATCGGTAAGCCAACAGAGAATAGGCTTCGTCCAGTTATTCTCAAACTTGTTGATGGGAGAGACAAATTTAGGATTTTGAAAAACTATGGTAAATTGCGAGATACGGAATTCAGTATTTCGGAGGACTTTTCGCCTAGGGTACAGTCTATCCGCAAGAAGCTTTGGGCAAGTACCAAAGTAAACAGGTCCAATGGGGATAAAGTCATCCTTGTTTTCGACAAGGTTAGAATCAATGGGACCCTTTACTATTGGAATGAGGCGCGGAACGAACTTGTTCAGTCTACTAGGCAATGACCACGCTCTTGGGATGACTGCACCCAACAATGCAATCCAAACAACCCCCCACCTCAGCCGATAGTTCCTCACAACCGAAGAGCTTTATCCTTAATGAATGTAAACGCTAGAAGCATTGTAAATAAAAGCGACGATCTATAAGGTTTACTCATTGCTTACGATCCTGACATCACCGTGGTAACAGAGACTTGGCTTCACGATAGCATAGATGATGCAGATGTTGTACCTGTCACGCATGAAATTATCCGTCATGATCGCTGTTCAAGAGGGGGAGGTGTGGCACTTCTGATGAAGAAAGGCACTCAGTATACGCTGGTCCCACACAATAAGCAGATTGAAATGGTGTGGATAGCTGCCAAACTTTCCGGCCAAAACGCACTTATCGGAGCTGTCTATAGGCCACCAAATGCTGACATTTCTTTGCTGGAGGCACTACACAACTTTCTGTACGACAACAAAAAGCGCTACAGTTGCGTTATAATGAGTGGCGACTTCAACATGCCTAATATAGACTGGGACTTGATGTGTGCCACTTCAACATGCCATCACGCGGATCTGTTGCTAGACATCGCATATGCCTTCGATCTACACCAGGTAGTGCATACCCTAACGCGCCAGACTGCCGTATCAAGTTCGATTCTCGACCTACTCTTCATATCCGAAAACGTCAAGTCAACTAGGTTATACTGTCGACATCGTGCCCGGTATATCCGACAATTTCTCTGTCCTTCTTAAAAGCCAACTGTGGCGTAAAGCTGAGCGCAGCAAGCCAAGGCCCTACTATGATTTTAATAATGCGGACGATGTCAGCATATTAGATTTCTTAGAACAAGACTATGATTTCTTTTTATATTGTCACAGAAACTTTACAACTGTTAATAGTTTGTGGCTGCACTTCAAATGTTCGGTGCGTCATTGCATGAATAAATATATCCCTAAAAGACATAATAGCAAACGTCGAAGCCTCTGGATAACGCGCGAAATCATTCATATAAAGCGGCGCGTAAAACGATTATCGTCTAAAAACCAGAGAGATAGCGGCACCTTGGCTGAGCTGCGATCGGACTTGCGTTCGAAAATAAAATCGTCCAGATTCACTTTTTTTAACGTCAATATGCACAACTTCCTTTCCAGCGATCCGAGAAAGTTTTGGCTTCACTTGACGCAAAAGAAGGAACCAGTTAATAAATTGAAAATACACGATAAGGATGTCACTGACCCAACATGTATAGCAACGGCATACAACGACTATTTTTCGTCCGTTTTTCTGCGCAGTGCCGATAACAATATAGATTTCAGCCACGCAACTATGTATGAACTTCCAGAGCTAATAATCACAGAAGGTATTTTTTCAGCATTGCTTAGCTTAGACATCAGGAAATCTTCGGGACCCGACGAAATCCCCAATGCATTTTTGTTTAGATACGCGGAGTGGCATGCCAAGTATCTTTATATTATTTTTAGCAAAAGTTTGGAGAAAGGAGAAGTTCCTTCTGACTGGAAAATAGGCAAAATTATACCAATACACAAGACTGGCGATAAGCTCACAGTAACTAACTATCGCCCGGTGTCGTTGTGCACAGCTAGCAAGGTATTAGAACATTTTCTTTTCAAACATTTAAGCAGCTTCCTAGAAGGCAACAATTTTTTTATGAACAGTCAACACGGATTCAGGCGTGGCCTTTCAACAGTGACACAATTACTCCATATTACTAATGATTTGTTTGCAGTTCTTGATAACAGTGGCCAGGCCGACATAATCTTTCCAGACTTTGAAAACGCTTTTGACCGCGTGTCGCATTCCAAAATGATATTAAAACTAAAGCATCTCTTTAGAAATGAGCGTATTCTGAGGTGGCTTGACTCTTACCTAACGCAACGCCAACAATATGTTCAAATAGGTGACTCTAAATCATCAATGCTTCCAGTCCTTTCAGGCGTACCTCAAGGGTCCGTCCTTGGACCATTACTTTTTCTTGTTTATCTGAATGATCTCTCACTTGACACTGCTGTAC
Source organism: Dermacentor variabilis (assembly GCF_050947875.1). Classification (NCBI taxonomy): domain Eukaryota; kingdom Metazoa; phylum Arthropoda; class Arachnida; order Ixodida; family Ixodidae; genus Dermacentor; species Dermacentor variabilis. The sequence continues at coordinate 198,771,449 of NC_134573.1, forward strand.
AATGCCGATTTTTCGCGGATGACTGCGTTGTTTATCATGCCATTCAAACTAAGGATGATCAATTACTCTTAAGTAATTCTCTAACATCAATTGCTAACTGGTGCCAGACCTGGAAAATGAGCCTAAATATCCCTAAGGGTTCCCAAATGACCGTAACAAAAAAGAAGAGTCCACTATCGCATGCATACAAAATTAACGACGTTGGCGTTACTCTTGTCGATACGTTTAAATATCTGGGGATTGAAATATCTCTCCATTTAAGATGGAGTGCGCACATTAAAAAGATAGTTTCGTCAGCCTCAAAAAGACTATGGTTACTGCGGCAACGTCTGAAGCACTGTACAAGCAAGACGAAACTAGTTGGTTATACTTCACTGGTGCGTCCTCTACTTGAATATGGCGATGTCATTTGGGACCCGCACACTAAGACTGATACAGATAAGCGGGAAAAAGTACAAAAAAGAGCACTCAGGTTTATTTTTAATGTCTACGGAAAACAAGTATCACTATCTGATCTCCGTTCAAGGTCTGGTCTTCCAACACTGGAAGAACGCCGTAAGCTACGCCGTCTGAAGATGCTTTACACGATAGTGAACGGCCAAACTAAAATAAATTTTGACAAATACTTACAGTTTAACACGTGTAGAAGTACCCGCGGAAAGCACGAACTTACCCTTATTGCACCCCAGGCTAGAACTATCGCTTATCAATTTTAATTTTTTCCTAGAACGATAAGAGAATGGAACAGGCTTCCACAAGAGGTAACGAACAAGCGTACTGTCGACTCTTTTTTATCGGCTATTTCTCAGTTGTGAGCGAAGCACGCAATTCGTTTCGTACGGAATTTTTATTCAACTCGTGTCATTAGTTTCAGAGATATTGTTCTGCGCAGTAACGTACAAGTATGATCTGTGTTGCACTGTGTGTGAGCTTGCTGTGTTCGAATTTTATTTTGGCATTTTCTTTGCTTCTACAGTATCCCTTTGTATTTTCTATGTACCACTCCTGCTTTGGCTGCCAAAAAGCAGCTGGCAGTATTTTCAAATAAATAAATAAATAAATAAATAAAGTCTATTTCATTTCTAGTCTCGCCGTTCGGGCTCCTCTACGTCCATTTTCGGCTATCCCGCTTGCGGAAGAAGGTATTCATTATCCGCATATTATTCTGTTCTTCAATCTCTACTAATAACTCTCCCCTGCTATTCCTAGTGCCTATGCCTTATTCCCCTACTGCCTTGTCTCCAGCCTGCTTCTTGCCTACCCTGGCATTGAAGTCGCCCATCAGTATAGTGTATTTTGTTTTGACTTTACGCATCGCCGATTCCACGTCTTCATAAAAGCTTTCGACTTCCTGGTCATCATGACTGGATGTAGGGGCGTAGACCTGTACTACCTTCAATTTGTACCTCTTATTAAGTTTCACAACAAGACCTGCCACCCTCTCGTTTATGCTATAGAATTCCTGTATGTTACCAGCTATATCCTTAGTAATCAGGAATCCGACTCCTAGTTCTCGTCTCTCCGCTAAGCCCCGGTAGCACAGGACGTGCCCGCTTTTTAGCACTGTATAACGCTTCTTTTGGCCTCCTAACTTCACTGAGCCCTATTATATCTCATTTACTGCCTTCTAATTCCTCCAACAGCACTGCTAGACGCGCCTCACTAGATAACGTTTTAGCGTTAAACGTTGCCAGGCTCATATTCCAATGGCGGCCTGTCCGGAACCAGGGATTCTTAGCACCCTCTGCTGCGTCGCAGGTCTGACCGCTGCCGTGGTCAGTTGCTTCGCAGCTGCTGGGGACTGAGGGCCGGGATTTGATTGTGTTCATATATAGGAGGTTGTGGCCAATTACTGCACCAGGGTGGCCAGTCCTGCTCTGGTGAGGCCAATCCGCTCTGGTTACCGCTTCTGGTCACCGTGATCAGGCCACACTCCAGGCCTGTTTATGCAATTTTATCAAAACGCGGATTTTTTTTTAATCCGGTGGAAAATTGCGCGGCACCGGGATTCGAACCACAGACCTCTTGCACGCGAGGCGGGTGTTCTACCTCTACGCCACCGCTGTACCTTCAGTGTTACAGTGTAGTAGAAATCAGTATGTGAACAAGGCATGGAAAGGTTTATTTAGGTGCTTTAGGTGAGTGCTCTTCACCAAGTTTTACCAATTATTGTGAACTTGGAATTATTTTTATCCCTCAGATATGTCACCTTTTCATACCCATTTTATGTAGTGAAGCAGGCTAACTTTATATAGCTCTTTTAATGACCATACAGATTTCTCTGCTACATTAAAGTAACATTTAGATGGGCTACACTGTCATACACCATAAAAATGTGCAGTATTTTTTGTCAAACAAAATAAGAATAACATTGAATTAATATTGAGGGCGTTTTCAGGTAACATTCAAAGTGCCTTTTCTAGACGTTCGCTGAACATCCATGTAATATGCACAAGTCTTGCAGCGAAATGTCTATGGGATACCCAGAAAATGTTCTAGAAAAAAAATGGATGTATAGTGCATGCAAAAATGTGATGTGGATGACTGAATTGTGTTACAATTCTTTAAAGTATGCTCAGATTAGGTACAGGGGCCCAATATTTGATCACCCACGCAACAGTCAGACACAATCGAACAGTAAATGTGTGTTGTGCTTTTCAAGCCAGTTCATTGCAAAACTGTAATCTGGACTTCAGTGTTGGGTTGTTATAGAGTGCTGCCCTTTAGCATGAATTTTTTAAATTCTGTCGTCTCTGTTCATTTGCGTTCATGTGCAATAAAAATTGTAGACAAAGCTATACCTTGCCTCAGTTTTGACAGTGACAAGCACCTGATCAAGGAGGAGTATTTAAAAGACTTGACTAGGACTTAAATGGCACATGCTTAACGTAGTTAGTGCAAAAAGAAACTTGTGTGCAGGCTAGTTTGTTCTTGAACATGGAAGTCAAGTTGTGCTGCATAGCTGATACAAAATACTCCTAAATAAGTATGCCAAGGCATTCAAGATGGTGCACAATCATCTTCTGTGTTTTGTATGAACTATGCACTGCAAGTTGGTTTCATAGCAGGTGAGTGTTACGCATCTGAAAAAAAAAAAGGAAAAATGTTTTAGATTATATGCTGCACTGGTTTGTTACATATACAATGCCAGCTTTGCAAGAAAATAAATATGTATAATCAGTCTTTTATTGGCAGAACCATTACAGCAAAATAGACAAGTCTGATTTTCCATCTTAGACAATAGTGTAATATTTAGATAGAGGTACAAACACTCCTGATGACTTGATGGTAGTGTGAATGCATGCAGCTGGTACAGCTAGTGTACCTGTACAAGAGAGGAAAGAAAATGCAGGTGAAGTACAAAGGATTAAAAAGAATCCGCAACTCGCACTTTGAGATGAACATGTCACTGTGACAACCTGAGTGCTGCTGTTTAGCATTTTCTTAGCCTGTTGGTCCGCGAGCACAAGTGCCTGTCTTGCATGAAGCTGCGCTAAGCAGCTTCATGCATTCTTTAAATGACTCCCATTTTCAGCTGTGGAAAATCTTATATAGGTCAAACGGGACAGTGCTTCAATGAAAGAGCTCGTCAGCACAACACTAACCTAAAAAATGGCTATGGGAGTCATTTAGCTGGACACTGTAACAAGTGTCAATGCACCCCCATATTTGAAAAGGCAAAATTCATAGGGAAAGGAAAGGGTCAGAAGGAAAGGGAAGTAGTAGAGGCCTTTCATATAAGAGAGGAAGGAGATAAATGTGTAAGCACTCCCTCTCTTGCCTTGTCGGAAAAAGAAATCACATTTTTTGGAAGAAAGATTAAAATGTTGTTGATTTGCAGATGTTTCTGCGACTGATGTGCGCATGCCTGTGCTAAAAAAGGTATAAATGTCCGGTGAATTTCAAATAAGCTTCCAGTTCGCAGTCAGCGCTTGTCTGTGGTATTTGTTTCCTTGTGTCCTCGTCTTTTTCGCGCTGTTTCACCTCAGTTCTATTTATGATAGGCCTCTCAACGATAACCTTGATCTTCAGGTTACTCACGCACACAAAAAAGAAAGCCTATTTACTCATTAACTAACAACTCGCTAAGCTACAGGTTTACTTAAAACGCGTCTTTCAACTCTCGGAGCTTCCCAAACAAAACATAAACAAAGCTCATGCCTTACATACTGAAAGAAACTGTAGTCTTAAATCGCGATATTTTTCAAATGTTCAAAAATAAAACAAAACAGCACTTTTTACTTCTACGGAAGTTCTCTTGGCCTCCCGTTCCAAACGCTTACGACTGACTCATACTTTTGAGCCGTACTCGAGGTGGTCGCGGTTCAAAAGCTACTCTGGCTACAGAGGAACAACAAAAGGGCTGACTCACTATCAGCTCCTCCAAGACGTTACAATCTCCTGCCAATTTGCGTCCTGGCGCCCCGCTTTCCTCACGAACTCGACTGACCGCGTCGCGACTCATCACCTCATCTCGTCCTGCCACCTTGAGCTTCTTTGTACTACACGCTGAACATCGAAAAGAACGACGGAACGACGAGGAACGTAACTGCCCCGTGCCCTTTGTCCGCGTCCGTGCAGAACATGCTTCTCGGTCTCTCTTTGACCGGTGGCTCGAACGTGTTGGATGCGTCAACATCGTTAATGACGACCGCACCTTTCTTTTCCTCGCGCCCTGGCTTTTTGCGTCTTTCGCCGTCTTTGGCTGCGCTACATTAGCCACCGCATTCTGATCCTTCTACGCTTCTTTCTACGGCGCTTTTTCCTCGAACTCTCTTTCATGTCGCCTTCTCGCGCCTCATGCTGGCCCGTACACATGTCGTCGGCACGGATCGGTCTCTTACCCGCACACTCTGAGCGATTCTTAACTAAATCACCCCTCTCTTGGCTACCTAGACTGGCGGAGAGCCGCACCGATCCCTGAACAATGCAGTTGTTTTCTCTTTAGCTACGCAGCTCGCAATCCTGAGAGCTGCCCTCAACTGCATCGTCCAGCTGGCACTTCTCTTCGGCACGCAGATCTGACTCGACATGGGTGCTCGCGCCTGTCGGGTCAGCAGTACTCTCTACTTCGCTAGCAACCTTGTTAACTTTAAATGCGACGCACATACGCGGTGACTGGGCCAATTTGTTCGCACCTGGCCTAGCTGTCTCTACAGTCCTCTGTTGGCACAGCACCTCGTCGCTCTCACTATGGCCTTTAACGGCCTCTGCTGCCATTAAGGCATCGTTAACTGCTAGCACTTCGAGTTCACTTATGAACATGCTGCTAATCTCGCAGGTGCCACTACATTCCTCGGCTTTCGACTGAAATCTGCTGTCTACTTTCTCCCACTTTCGCTGCGTCCAGCCTACAGATTCCTCAAGCCGCTGTTGACCTCGTGCGTTTAACTGCTGCAAATTTTGTATCTGTTCCTTCACTGCTTGAATTTCTTTTTCAACCTTTTGCCGTCTCTGCTCACGCTCTTGGCGTTCTTGCCTAATTGATCCCCGTTCCTGCCTTTTGCTTAGAATTCGTTTACCCATTGCTTCGATAAATTTCAAATCATTGCGACTTTGCAACATGGTCTTACGAATCTCTGATTCCGTCAAGTCCTCGTCTACGTTTACCTCGAGCTCTTCACACAACCACAACAGGTCAGCTACCGTCAAACACATTAGGACCATGTTCGCTACTTTAAGCTTTGGCTCTGCTGTCACACAATACTTGCTGCGATACTCACGCAAATCAGAATAGAAGTAAAAGATCCCCACCGAATCAAATCCAAAAACACAGAGAAATTGAAGCCTGGTAAATCTTACAGCCAAAACCAAACGCTTACCCACTGAAGCAGCACCATATCGCCAGTCCTTCTTCGCCGTATCCAGTCAGTTGCAAGAGGTGGTCAATCCCAAGTCGCCTCCAACTTGATCAGGATACCGGCCGGTCACCATGTGCCAAAGTCCGTGAGCTGCCGTTGCTGTCTCCCGAGTCGTAGGCCGATCTAGGAAGCCGTAGGCCGATCTCACCGCTGCCATTCAGATGTAATATTTTGCAGTCGTTGTCGTAGGGATGAACTTGACTCTTCGTCGGGACTTAGGCGAGCAGGATTTATTTACATTATTTACAGTTTAAACAAGACATACATCGACAGTCTAGCGCGGCTCCCAAATGGAGCCGGCAAGACGAACATACAGCAAACGAGCACACAGCTCACAAGTACATTTCGAGCACAGAGCACGACGACAAGCACACACTAGCAGCCGACAACAGTCGCTTATAATCACTCCGCTCGACGTCATCGTTCGACGTCACCGTAGAAAGTCCTCGTGGTCGCCTTTGTGAGAAGAGGGTAGGGGATTTACACACACACATGCCGCGCAGGTTTCGGTGCTCTCTCCGAGGGCCGACGACCTTTGCAGCGCGGTCGTCGTGGTATCCATTGTCCCGCGTCGCCGTAGGAAGGTGGTCACGCCCGACCTCAGTAGGCGTCTCTAAATTCCATAGCGGACCTCGCACATTGTCTGGTGTCTCGAAAAGGCATGGGGAGGTTCCGCCAATTACCTCCCCTCGAGAACTCCCCTGAGCTGACCCCTCGCCGCGTGGCTGCCGGTTATCCGCAGTTTTCTGAAGTGCGCCACCACCCCGTTTGGATCGAAACACGTGCAGCTGGCTGAAGTAACTTGCACTTTGCCACCTTGGCAGGCCATTTCTAACAGCGCCAACTGGTCTCGAATGCAGTCAAAAGCAAACACCCTGACAATCGCGTCGCCGCTGGCGTTCCACCCCGACCGCTACCGAAACTGGGACTGTCACAGGCCGATAGGGCCCTTTTACTCCGCATTGGCTGCTTCAACACAGCGGAGCGGATCTCTCGCCATTCAGGCGCAGTCAGTTCCGTTTGCCAGAACTGCACTGCTGGCGTTGATGAAACTCTCGTACACATTTTTCTCGACGGCGCGGCTTACAGCTCAGCTCGAGAAACCATAATCGCCTCCTATCGTCGCATAGGACTCCCCACAGCCCGTCCTGAGGACTTTCTATTTCCAAGGGTTTTTCGGGTTTACTCAAAAGAGCCTTTCCAGCTCTCATTGAGTTCTTTGAGTCCTCGAACCTTTACACGCGGGCATACGCCCCGTTTCACGCTTCTTTTTGTTTGTTTTTCTCCGCGGCCTTACGCTCGTCTCCCTCTTCCATCTTTATTTCTCTTCACTCTTTATTCCCCTTCCCCCGTTGAGGTGACCTCCTAAGCGAGAGACAGTTACGGTACTGCACATTTCTCTTCTTTTCCCACTTCAAAGTCACTTACTATTACTGCTCTCCAGACCTTTCCCCTCTAGATTTCTTCTTCTGGGGATACGTGAAGAATGTTGTTTATGCCACTGAACCTGCCACTGTGGAAGACCTCAAAGCAAGGATCATTGCTGCATGTGCTGCAATTCAACCTGCAATGCTCAAGCGAGTCTTTGATTGCATGAAAGCTAGGTTGATAATGTGTGTTGCCACGAATGGCCATCATTTTGAACAGTTCCTTTAAAGGTATGTGATTGGAACAACACTTTGTGTGTATGTGTCTGTGAAATAGGTATAAGTCTGCTAACAAGTAGCTTGCTGAGCAGTGGCTTCCAGGACTAAAGCTTTGTTAAAGGGAAGCTGAAACACTTTTCGAAAAAAATGAGTTCTCTGCGGCATTCTACAGTTTTGAGTCCCCTGAACACGAATATCTGGTTCAAGAAGGGCGGAAACAAACGCAAGCGGCTGTTTTTCCAAGAAAACGCGCACCAGCGCCTCAGGGCATCGCGCGAACGCCGCTGTTGCCCGTGATTGGTCGGGGCCGCTGTGACGTCGTTGGCGGTAGTCGCCGGTCGGCGCAGCCGCATGTCTCCGTTTCAGAGCGTAGCACCATTCCTTTCTCGCTGGTAGCACGCGGTTCTGCTGTTCTGGCTTCATAGCTGAGTTGTAAGATGGAACGTTCTCGCTGTCCCCGACAGCTTGTATTTTCCCCGTACATGTTTGAACCCACAGCCGATGCGGAAAACGATGGCGGCAACGGCGGCAACGACAATGTTGAGTGTGCCAACAGCGAGAGCGATGTGTGCAGCTTCTCGCGCGCTGGAAGTCTTAGCTGGTACGTATGTTTTTTTTTTTTCATGTAGCTGCACGTTGCAATGACGGGAGAAAAAAAATTACCGACGATTACGTTACTTCCTAATGCGAAATTTGAGCGCAGCAAATAAGCTGTTTCACCTTTTCGATAGATTGAGGCAAAGAAATCGAGCAACACATGTATGCGCTATCACAGAATTTTTTTTTTATTTTTCACACGTATTCCTTTAACAAAGACTCCACTAGGTAAGCTTCTGCTTCGGCGGCACGCACCTCTGGATTCTGACGGCGACGGCGCTGGGCCTCTGCTCTGGCAGCTCGTTTAGCAGCAGCAGCAGCAGCAGCAGACGGAGGACTTCCATCGGTCGTCTCGCTCATGGCTCAGAAAGAACTGGCAGATAATTTCGCAGTGGCGAACGGCAGCGGCAATTTCGGCTCGGGCGGTGCACATATACAGATCCGCCGCCACCGATCTGGCTCTCTGATTGCCACCGCACAGGGCGAACGGCAGCGGCAATTTCGGCTCGGGCGGTGCACATATACAGATCCGCCGCCACCGATCTGGCTCTCTGATTGCCACCGCACAGGGGTTGCATTGGAGGAGGAGCGAAGAAAGGAATTAAGTTCGAGCCGGCGCTTTGACAACCGGAGACTCGCAGGAAGAGGGGGGAGGGGGGCGGCGTGTACACCCAGCGGCAAACGATGGGGGCAGAAGCGCGCGCAGCAAGCGGACAACACGATAAAGGGAGGAGGGAAGAGATAGCAGCGACTGACTGATGCCGCTGACGCCGATAGTGAGTCAACCCCAGCTGCGGAGTTGGTTTCAGGGACAACGCCGCCGATGGCGACACAAACAATATGATACCCTCGCTTCCGCAGCGCTAAGAACCAGGTCTAGCCGTGGGAAGGTGGTCACGTATTCGTCGACGTGCCGGGGCCTACGTGAAATAACCGGCGCGTCGGCAACTGAAGAGCACCCTATCCGCCACACAAGAACAGGGGGGGGGGGACCCTTTCCTCCTCTTTCTGCATGGCGGCGACGGTGTTCTATGCAGTCACGTTATCTTGACTCTCTAGCGGCGTCAGCGGCATCCAGCGGTATCAGTCGGTCGCTGCTAGCGCTGGGGGGATGAAAGGGGGGCGGAGCTGGTTACGAGGCCGACGACGACGCGAAACCCAGGAACGGACGCCAAAGAGCTGCGCTCTAAAATGCGCTAAAGTGTCAATGGGAACATGCTGCTGGAAGAATGCCGAAGCACTAACTTCTCATTAGATTCTAAACACGGGTGCAATTCCGCGATGTCAAGCACCTTGCTGCTGCTTGTCTAAAGTCTCGTGGTTTTTTCAGCGTTGATACACAATCGCGAACACAAGTGCCGCGTTTCAAAGCGCGCACATGCAGTGCTGTGAGGTAGTCATGGAAGTTGCTTATCATACACATCCAGAGATGACCAGAGGTATTATATGTGCAATATTCATACTATGGTTCGACGACTTTGCGAGTGTGGCTCGATCAAGAATCGGTATGCGTGCTCCAAGCTAGTGTTGACATAAAGATATTAGGCAGTTTTAGCACCGCCGTGTGATAAACACGATAACTGAACCGTACGTCGAATGTCACTAGGCAAGCCTACACTCCATTTGATACCTCTGGTGCAACGCTGTGGAAGCTACGCTCGAAGTCCGGTCACCAAAATTTATTACTGCGCGCGTTTCCGTCTATGCTTCGCAGCGTGCCAGCGGCGTTTGCTCGCGCGAGCATGCACGTGAAGCTGCCGCGACGGGCTGCAATTAAAAAATGCCGAAAAGAAATTTTTTTAAAAGAACGTGTTAGCAGCCGTATAAGTATAAATCTACGGAGCGAAGTTTTTACACGCCGAGTTCAACTACTCTAACGCGAGCATGAAAATATTACCGTAACGCCTCATGTCGTGCGATTTGAACACGAATGCTGAACAGCTAAATCTGCGGGCACCGCGAGGTAGGACGAATAACAAATATCACTGAATGCGCAAGCGTACCCCCGGCCAGTTATTTCACCGTTTCAGAACAGCGCCGAACAAACAGCTGTAGTACAGTGCTCCGTGACAAAGAGGAGAGGCAAAACAGGATGAAAACGGCAAGCACTTTGCACGTAGGTGCATATTCCCGGCTGTGCCTCCACCTCGCTTCGTCGTAGACCGTTTGTTCGACACTAAGGTGATCATCTGGTAAAAAATTGCCCGTGTGCACATTAAAACACTCCTCTTGGCGAAGGCCGCTTTTGGAGGTGGCGAGGTGTTTCTCTTGTAGGAGAATATAGACGGAACAACGCCGGGCTTCAGTCGCGCCGATTTAACTGGAATACCGATTGCCCGCATCGTTGTCAAGCTCCGATGATAGTTACTGTCGCGGAAATGGTCCGAGCACAGCACAGTTGATTTCGTCGGCACGAACTTATCTCTCCTCACCGCACGTACCCACTGCTCTGCAAGCTTCTTTTCCTTCGGAAATTTGTGAAACACCACATCGTCTCGCCCGCCTGTGTTCGCGCAGCCGAATGCTGCACAGAACGAGGGCATGTTGGGCGCCCTTGGCTGTAGGCACTCACGCAGCACAGAAGGAAAGAACAGTTTACGAAAATCGCAAAACAAACGTGAGTGGCGGCGGCGGCGGCGGCAGATCTCTCGTAGCGTCGTTCAGTAAAGCGCAGGACGGAAAGAGGCATCCCAGCACATGCCAGCACACCGGTCCGCAGCTCGGTTGGCTCGGTCTCCGCCCATGACGTGGATCTCGCCGGTTCTCTCCTCTGGCAACAATCTCACCCGGCGCTCCGGGAAGCGATCGGGGCGTGTCCGCGCGGGTGATTTAGAAAGCGATTTCCGCCCCTTATATTAACAAAACGAAAAAAAAAATTCGGAACCGTAAATTATTAGGTCTGTTCTTCCCAATCCCAGCAATTCATGGAAATTGAAAACCGTTTCAGCTTCCCTTTAAGTGCACTAAACTCCGGGTTCATTGAGCAGGTTGTCTTTGCTGCAGTAGAAGTATTCCTTTCTTTTTTTCCCCTTCACTCGGTGAGTTATGCTCATATCTGTTTTAGTTTGCGCGTTTTCATATACACAACTCAATAATAATAATATTTGGGGTTTTACGTGCCAAAACCACTTTCTGATTATAAGGCACGCCGTAGTGGAGGACTCCGGAAATTTTGACCACCTGGGGTTCTTTAACGTGCACCTAAATCTAAGCACACGGGTGTTTTCGCATTTCGCCCCCATCGAAATGCGGCCGCCGTGGCCGGGATTCGATCCCGCGACCTCGTGCTCAGCAGCCCAACACCATAGCCACTGAGCAACCACGGCGGGTCATATACACAACTCGCGCGCACGCGTTCGAGATAGCTTTCCCGGAGAAAGTGAATTTTGACCAAACGTCGTTTTCATTCACAGACTGAAACGGCATTTCGTCGGTGGAAGTGCATGGACACACTCGTGGCGCCAAACGGAATGACGAAGTAACTTTAGCGGCCCGCCGGCATTGAAGCGCTAGGCCGAAGCCGCACACAGCAAGGAGATAACGCAAGCTACTTGCTGCGCCGGACCAGCGGTGACCTCAGAGACGTGACGAAAGGGAGGGGGGGGGGCGACATCGACGACACAGGCTCACTTTTTTCAGCCAGTTTAGGTTTCAAGGAACCTGCCAAGCGGAATTAATTGTTCGCGTAGCTCCCACATGAACTCCGCGATTCAAAATTTGATCGCTAGTATAGGTAGTGTCGGGGATGGGCCCCAAAGTACTGGTTTGCTGTAGCCACGTATTGTTGATAATTAGAAATTAAGTTAATTAGCGTAACTTCGCTAATTGTCCACGTAAGTGCGGACATTGCTCTGTATCTAGAGGCCGCCAATCCATACACTCGAAAGGTAAACATAACGTTACCGTGATTTATGTTTTTCTAATTTTAAAATATGGTGCAGCTAAAAAACTCTGTGTACACAAAACAAACAAAGGTAATACCATGGGATAAAACCAAAGAAGCGGCCACACTGTCGCGCACACTATGAGCGTTGCAGTTCGAAGATATTACAACACACAACAGACCAATTAAGAGTTGTTTTCTAGTGCATAGATTCTTAAACAAAATTACATCCTTTGGTCGTATCTTGCTACAGCCACAATAATCGTCATCTTTCTCGTCCGCATTTACTTTCTTAAACACTGTGAGCCCAGCCCTTCCAAGTCACGAACGGCATGCGCGTTATCACCATGACAGAGCATTCTCGACAGGAAAGTAGCGAGCACAGCGTTTTCAAGAAAGGAAACGCAAGCAAGACAGATGACGATTATTCTTGTGTGGCAAGATACGACCCAAAGAGTGTAAATTTGTTTTAAGAACGTACTCCCGATTACGTCTTCGCCAGTACAAACAGAAATTTTCCTTGTTATCGCACTTTCTATAGAACGAACACAGTGACTAGTGAGGCATTAAGTAACTGAACGGGCCGGTCGAAACGAAAACGAATAGGCGTCATCATTGTAGGGTGACTACATCTCTTTCCTTTATTTTCATTAAAGAAAGAAAAAAAAAAAGAAAGACACGCCGATGTATTGGAAATATTCAGCAATCAAACAGCGCTCAATGTCGCCATCAAACATCTACTTCTGCATATTCGCGCCATAATCACCTTTTCCCACCGAAACGAAAACGTGCGGAGTCTGCCTTTTCCCGCCAAAGCCGAGGTAGCTGGCACGGTCAACGAGTTCAAGGACAGGCGTTAACGATGGCACGAGCAGCACCTTCCTATATACTCTCTTCGTGCGACTAGCGAAGCGGCAGATCTCGTGGCTCAAGTTAACCAATAAGACAACGCCTACACAAGGCACTCAAGAGCCAGGCCCGTGATTTGGCACGCACTCAGTGCTTGCAGAAGCGGCGGAGACGCCGGGCTTGTCGGTCGCTCCTAACCCTCTCTACCCTTGTGTGACTATGGTCTTGTGAAGGGATTAATTTGCCGCGCAACGCTTGCGTCATATTTGGTCGTGGACCGGTTGGACATTTCGACAAGACAAGCTGCTTCCTGTTCTTCGGCAGCGTACATATCGATGTGCTCCAAAACTCTTGTGTTCCTTGTGGTGTTCGTCGACGAAACTTTGATGTTGTGCGGAGTTGAGACGGCTGCCCGGGGAAAGAAGGAATGCGGTTCGCCGGTACAAACCTTGAGAACGCAAAGCAGGGCTTCTAAATGTGAGTACATATGAAACTAATATGTACACTGCTCTATTCATTGTCTCTTCGAGTTATAAAGCGCATAATTTTAAGCACTTAAATAAAGAAAGAAGCTATTGCGCTTTTGTCATTCTCCGAACTCGCGCCCAATTGTTCGTGCATCTAAACAAGAGGCGGGTATTGTAGCGGTTTTCGTAATTGTGCACGACCTCAGCGAACATAAAAAGGAAGACCTTGTTGAGTTGATCAGCTGATGCTTGACGCCGGGCCCATTACCCTCGCGAGCTCGAGCGTGAAACTGGAGACGTACCGGAATCATCCGCCTCGCCGCCATTTTTGCCGGTTTCGTGAGGAGGGAGGGTGCCGTATTGTTTCGAATGTTTCGGAGCAGCTGTTTCGAGCTGTTCCTCTGCTGCAGGCTTCCCGCCTTTCTAAAATATTTATTATTGCGAAAGCAATAGACAGTTTTAGTTGCACGTACGTTGATGCTTTGCGTACGTAGAGCTTCTACGTTTAAGCAGTGCGCATGCGTTGAACGTAGCGGCCGCGCGCTGGTCTCACGGACGTACTGTACGTGAGATTCAATTCTTTGCGTGCGTTTGTTGCGCACGTAAACAGCTTCGCGCGGGAGTTTCGCGAGATCAAGAATAAGCGATAGCGGGCCGTGCACGCGCATACCGCTTGCATCGAAACACGGCGACAGGATTGAATTGGCTACCGCCGTGTTCACATTTCTCGATAGATGGAGCTACGTGGTCCCTCTTGGCGCGCGTCGCGTATGTGTAGCTAAAAGAATTTCAGATAGCGTGCACGTAAGGTTCGTAGGCTCTTCACGTTTGCGTACGTGAAGTCTCTACGTACTTACGTGTAACTAAAGGTGTCTAATACTACGCCAGGTCTAACAGCTCGTCGCGTATGCCGTGGCTCCCCCAGAGCCGGCGCGGCGCTTAGCAGGTGGTGTGACGTCAGCTCTCTCCGTTGCTATGACGACGCGTGACGTCAGCTTGCTCCCCGCTCGTGGCGTGTGCAGTGGCTCCCGAGCATGCGTCGCGCCTAATAGGTGGTCTCTCCGTTGATATGACGACAACCTCGCCTTGCGCTCGCTCGGTGGCGGCTTCACTGGGATATATAGCGGTGCGCTACGCGTTGGTTGATCAGTCTCGCCATGGAAATTACCGAAGAACAGTCTATATCTGAATCTAGTTGCTCTACTGCTTCGGAACAGTTAAATTCTAAGGCGAAAGCTAAGCAAGCTAGGAAGAATGAGAGAAAGGTTACAACGTGCCCAGGAAACTTTGCTTTCGCAATTCAACCAGGTTTACCCAGAGCTAAACCACAGCCAATTTTTTTTCTCCTTGTTAATAAATGACGGCTATGGATGTCTGTGAAATGGCCTGTTATTTATTTATTTTGGTTACTTCATGTACGCCGTAAGTGCAGGCAATGCCGGAAGGGTGAGCTCGCTTGCGTTTTGCAACCATGTGCTGCGTTTTGCGTTTATACACTGGTCAGCGATAATTTCCATACCCGTACTGTCACTCGTTAGATTTTTCAGAAATTTTCTGACGTCTCATGTACATTGCACTCGACGAATATTTCAGCAATAGCTGCGATATTGGTCACATGTAGTTTTGATTCTGGGTCTGAATCTCTCGTTGTATGTTAGTGAAATTTGCTGGCGTATTTTGTAGTACATGGCCATTTTACAAGTTATACTTTCCTCACACTACGTAGAAGTTGAAGCCATACGTACTTATTTCATTTTGAACTACACTGCTAGCGCATATTTCTTCATTATAGGCTCGGGAGAGCTTGCGACGGATTAATGTGGTGTATGCTAGTTTCTTAACATGCATTGGGGCTTCTTTTAAGTTATGTTTAAGAAGTCCGAGAGAATGTTTAGTGGAGGCAAGAGTGAGTGAGTGAAGAAACTTTGTTATGAATGCCTGCAGAACGGTTAGCCTTCCCCTGTTAGGGAGGCGTCACCGTGACGCGGCCATGACGTCTTCGCGGCGTGTGGCGCCTCTACTTCGGCCGCGGCCGCACTACTTCTTTTGGTCGACTGCGCCTGCCCCTCTTTTGGGGTGGCAGCCTCCCTCCGGTTTCGCTTGGTCGTTGCCTTTCGAGGGCCGCCGAGATCTGCTGGACGGCCTGGGCTTGGACATCCTGGTCATAGCACCTCGTTGCGGCCTCGAGCCGCGGTGGGATCGTTGTTATCGTTGCAGCTTCGTGCGGATTTTTAGCACAGTCCCAAAGGTAAAAAAATAAAAAAAATTATACGGATCCCACGCACTGTGGGAATCGATGTAAGCAAAGCTTTCCGTCCGGATGCTTTGATTTGTGATGCTGACGGCTAAAGCTTAATTTCTTCAATGTTTAGGCTAACACAAGAGTGGTGAGTTGATGTTAAACGTTACCTTGCCTGCACCACTGCTATTTTTCTGCGTAGTACACAGAACACACAGGGAGAGGTGTTTGCTTGAGGCGTTGTTGTGCGCCATATTTTATAACTTCTGAGAGGGTTGAACGTTGCCATTTTTCTCACATGGCACATTGCATTGTGGCAGAAGTATTAAACTTGAATTGGATTATGGGGCTGTACTTTCCAAAACCACACTCGGATTATGAGGCAAGCCGTGGTGGCAGACTCCGGATTAATTTTGACACCGTGATGTTCTTTAACAAGTCCCAAAATCTAAGTGCACGTGAGTTTTCTATTTTGCCCCCGTCGAAATACGGCTGCCGCGATTGCGGCCACATCCTCCAGATAACACACTGATGTCCTTTGGATATCCCTGGGATGTCCTGCTTAGGAGGTGTGGGATGTCCCTGGGATGTCCCATACAAATCCCCAAATCCTCCCAAATGAGACGAAAAACGACATCCATAGGATCTTCCATTATGTGTCCTTTCCGGGACATTCTGGGATCATATTTGGATATCCACAGGATGTCCATTAAATGTGCTCTCCGGGACATTCAGGGACCACATTTGGACGTTACATAATCCGCTGTTCCTAAAAATTACCAGTGCATGCAGCATTTGAAAGGCAGGTACCTATAAATACAAAGAATTGTCTTTTTGAAAGTTGTACATTCTTTTCGAACATTTTTTCACTTCAGTCACCTTCAATGTGTTCTTCCCAAGATGTAATTCACTCGTTTTCCTGCTTTTTCCCAAGACTGCAGGCTTATGGCTTTCAGTGGTTCTGTTGTTTTCCTCTTTGTTTTATATTTACCAAATTGTGAGAACACTGGAAACATTGCTGAGGGTGTGTGTAAGTTCCCAACATAAAATGGACAACAATGGATATTGCCCTCCGTGTTTCAGTTCCAAGCCTGAAACAAGAGCTTTAAGATGTTTTTAGGACGAAGAAAAGGTAAAAGAGCAAATGACAAACGTACTGAAGGCCATCATGCTGTAACAGTTCTAGAACAGAATTAAATAATAGAAAAAGTAATGCGATAAGGCAGCGAATTTTGTAGTACACTGAAGACGGCTGAAGTTTAGAAATGCTCTTACAGAAAAAAATGAATTGTTAAAACATTTAGTATTTTAGGATTTTTTGTTGTAAATACACGACACTAATTTCATGTTGGACAATGCACTATAAATTAGACAGTATTTCACGCCAGTTGAACTGAAATGTTAATTTTTATTGCACGCTTCCCATAAATAAGATTAACACATATGTAATTAAGTCATATTCTCCTCACAGGACCCATTAATACAAAGTTTAAAATAAACTTTTGCTGTGTTGTTTCCTGTGCCCAAGAGAAATTCTGATTTCCTGGAACCTAATTTCGTTACTGGTGTGCACAGCCTGCGTAACTCTTATCCAGTAGAGCAGAATTAAAAGTTGTATTTACTTGCTAGGTGCTTTTGTGTACATTGCGGAGCACTTTTTAAACATTGTACAACAGTGTTCCAAGTTATACCACTGATGCATTTAATTAGTCTCCGCTCTGCTCTCTTAACTCTTAATCCTACACTGCTAGAAGAGAGTTAAGCAGGCAGTGGAAGCTGTGTGCACCAGTAAAGAAATTAAGTTTCAGGAAACAAAAGTTTCAGCTAGGCGCAGGAAACAACACATTAAGAAAATGATGGCTCTGAATGTGGCAAATGGTAACATTAAAAACAAAACAAAAAAGGATGAAACACTAGTGAAAAAATATGTTCATACAGGCCACGCAGATAATCTGCAACAAGCTGACTTCAGCATGATCATATTTGACAGCGAAATTACAAAAATTCTATATGTTGAGCCGCAAATCGCTCGGCAGCATGGCGGAACCAAGTCATAGCAGCCCTCTCGAGATCCTTTAGGGTGGCATCTGGGTGTCTGATGTCATTAGTCAATGTGCCTGCATGCATGAGCAAAATTATCCTTCCTATAAGTTTTGTACACCACACAAAACTTGGACCAGTATATACTCTACTAAAGAGACAAAACTAAATACCAGCACTAAACTTAGCAAAGTGTGAATAATAGGTGTATAATTCATAAGCTGTTACAATGTCGTACATTATATATATTTTGCCATGGAAAATCCATCTAGTTAGGCAATAAGGGATCAAATCTGTCAAAGCAGCCTTAGTACAGTGAGTATACTGCTTGACACTAGATTTAAAAAGAAGTAAGGGATATCAAACTTGCTACACCTAATTCACCACACATTATCTTGCACAGATTCAGCTTGGAGAATTTCTTTTTCCCCTTCGTTCCAAACCAACTGAAGCTTATTGCCGCATTCCTGCTAAGGAGGGATTGTAGAATGCGTGTCGTTTTCTGTTTTGTTGAGTCCCCTCCTTGGCCAACCAAGTGCTTCTTCAGTTAAAAAGAAACAAGAAAAAATACAGCTATAAAGATAAATTGGTATTCAGTCAACACTGAAAGTTTTGCAACCTAAATGATTTCTGGGTAATAGAAAAGTGCTAACTGGCTTTTACTTTTACTCATATTCTTTAATATTGTCATAGACAGTTAATGTAAAATCCTACAGCATGTCATGAATGACACTTTGTGTCATACGTAACATCAGTATCAATTTCTGTCTTGTAACTTCGGCCCACTGTAGTTACAAGACAGGCAATTTCACACTGAGCCTAGGCCATCAAGCAACATGATTAGGGAGTGGAGTACTAATTAAAACGTGCACACAGCCATAAAATTGGCGAAATTACAAGAATAGATAAAGCAGAGAACTTACCATCAGATGTAGAGCTTGTCTGTCTGTCTCAAGCTTTTTGTCAAAGTCGAGCATGTCTGTCGCATCCGAAAAAGGCAAATCAGGGAGGTCAAAAGGTTGTGAATATGCACTGTTGGCATTGCTGAGCAGCTCATTAAGGTATTGTGAATGGGCCTGCTGGGTCTGCTTAATACCATTAAGTATCTGTGAGACCCTTTCCATGAAGGCTACAAAAAAAGAAAAAAAAATTAATGGCATTAGTATTATGTAAATTTTCATTTCAGTGCTATTTGCAAGATGAAAAATTACCGCATTTATTCGAGTATAGGTAGACCTTTTTTTTCGGAACTGTTACCCAAAATTAGCTATCGACCATATTCGTGAACACAGCTAGCCAGAGTACCAAGCTGAGTTCCACCATTACGCCTGCCGTAAGGTCAGTCTGGAGATTATTAAGACTGGCTTTAAAAAATGCTGCATATTTAATGCGCTCAACGGTGCACGAACGTCATTTGGGATGCCAAAGATGCCTGCGAAGCATATAACGAGGTTGTCTTCTCTGCCAGTTCAGCCGAGCGGTAAATAAAGGTGGTCATGGTCAAAGTGTTTCATTTTTCTAGAAAGATTTAGGTCTACCTATATTCAAATCATATTTTAAATTTTTTTCTGTGAGTTTACTATATAGGGGTCAAGTATGTCGGCACTCAACCTATTTTCGTGTACATATGGTAGTTGATGTGGCAACAGTTGGAAAAAAGAAACAGTGATGAACACTACTAAACGTACTATCAGCCATAGTTGGAACATAAACAGCAGAACACATGCCTTCTTTATAGTTTTCGTCTCCTAGCACTGGCCTTGTGATAACAGTGTGAGTTAGGATTCACGGTTTGTGCAACACTGCAGCCACACCACGGACAACAAGTGCTTTTCTAAGTCACCGCGTCCACGCTAGCAACCGTCATAGCTCGAATGATGGGGCGCGCTCCTAAAGGAGGAAGAAGCGATAAACTGCACCACTGACTCATGGCAGTGTCACTCCATCACGATGACATTGAGAAAAGGTAGTGTGCCAGCGGCAACATACAAAAGCTTTTCTTACATGCTGCATAGCTGCGCCATAGGGTTGGCTAATGAATACTCATGCTCACACCACTATCGTGAAGCGAAAGCTAGGTGAGGCAAACTGTGTCGAAGCTATGCACTTTGCTGTTTTCATTTCAATTTACACAGGTAGATAGCACAAGTGAAAGAAACATATTGTTCAATTACACAAGCTTAAGAGATGGAGCTCTAAGAACTTGCTGCTTATCATTTACACTACAGCATTCAACAGGGAACATGTGAATGCAAGCTGAAAAATAAAAATGCAGATACATTAATGACTGGACATCCAGCAATATTGTGAGAAATTATGAACCTGTGCTTGTTAGTATGGCTTCATGATAGAAAAGCAGAGTGACGAACGGGACGAGAAAGAGAGAATAGGACTAAGCACTGGCTGCTACTCTGCAACCGCAATGTATACGCTTTAGAAAATCAAAAAGAAGGTACTAAAAGAAGTACCTAAAAACCAGACGTGTCCTTAATGAAAACGAAACGAGCATCTAATCTCTTCGTCACGGAGATAGCCAATTTCTTTTTCGGTCAAGGAAACTATGGATCACTGTGCATTGCCAAGGGCTTTCATGTGTCAGCTCACTTCTTGCTGCAGTGGCTTAGAGGCTATGTTGTTGTGTTGCTAAGCTTGAGCTCGCAGGTTCAATTCCTGTCTGTCGCATGCACATTCTGATGGGGGCAGAATGCAAACATGCTCATGTGCCATGCACTGGGTGCATGCTGAAGAACCCCAGGTGGTCCAAGTTATTCTTGAGCCCCTAATTACGGTGTGCCTGGCTCATAATCGTATCTTGCTAGAGGCATGTAAAAAGCCAGAATTAAAATTTTTAGTGTCAGCCCGCGGTCAGTTGTCTTGACCGACAAAAAAAGTTGGCTATCTCCATGACTGAATGATTGGACACTTCATTGTCATACTGCCGTCGATATGCCGTAATGGTCGTTCCACCTTCGTCATTCTAACATCATCCGACTCGCTGTGCCATCATCACTAAGCCATCGTAAATCGTAATTCCACGGTTATCAGCACACCTTTGTCATCGCACTGGTTTCCATTGTCATCACTTCAAACATGTCATCTTATTTTCGTCGCCATCGTTGTCATGCAGTTGTTTCCGTACCTTCATCAGTCGTCGCCATGCACTTGCATCATCCCATTGCCCTCATGCTGTAGTTGTCACATTGTCTTGATTATACCATAGTCATCGTTTCAAAATTGCCATCTCCTTGTCGCCATAGCGTTGTCGTCATAATACCTTCGTTGTTCCATAGACGTCATACTTTATCATTACATCTTCATCACACAGTCTTCTTTATGCCATCATACTCACGGGCAACCTCGCCAAGCGAGTGCTATTGGCCTCGAGCTCCACCACTGGAAAAGCTGGCGCCACCGTCGGCGTGACGTGCTAGGAGGGATCACGTGGACATAGCGGCCGCGTCGGCTGCTTCGGGAGCGCCGAAGCGAGCTGAAAACGAGAGTTTAAATTCCCTCGTACGCTGCGGTCCTCATTTAGTGGCGAGATTTCCCCGCTTCGAGTGTCTCCTTTACAACGCTTTAAAGCACTACAATAGGTAGTGGCTGCCTTTGAAGGCGCGCAACATGGTAGGCTACTGCTCGGTGCCGCAGTGCCGGACGTACGTAACGGAGGCCGATGTCGGCCTTCTTCACACGTAGGCGCAGGACAAGAAGCCGCGTGAAGCTTGGCTCGCGAACCATAAAACCGGCAAACAGTCATCGGCTACAACTCGAGTATCCAGCAAGCACAGACGCGAGGAAGATTTCTGCTACGGCGCCGTGTCTGTGATGTTCAGAAAACGCGCACTGAGGTCGACGCTCGCCCGAGTCCGTTGCCCGAGTAATGTCACGACGGTTTGGTCTAAAAACTTGTCGATGCTATAGATACTGGCAAGTTCAGTGGAGTGGAAAGGGAACGGTAAGAAGCACATTAAAAAGAAAACATGGCATATGGTCATGTTTGTGTTATGAATTAGTGCACTGGATTACAAAAAAGGAGCAGCGGGAAATCGCACGCTGAGAACACCGATGAGCATACAGTGTGACGCACCTCTAGAAATAATATTGAAAGGTAAAAGAATTTAGAATAAAAAAAAAGATTGAATCGTCGCGACGGCACGTGCATCACAGTCCCCGTAGGCGTCGAAGTCTCTACAATGAAATTATTTTTTGAACAGCTCTGATAGCGCCCACGCAACAATGGTTGCTTGTATACTGTCAAACGCTCATATTCTGCGGCCTAAAGCTCACGGCACAGTGCGAAAACGGGCACGCGGCGAAAGCGAAACAGTGCGCGGACAAGCATGCAGACGCGCAGTCTGTCGCTGCGAATCGGTGCGATCGCTGCATTGAGGCTTCATTCTATTACGCTCCATTTAGTTATACAAACACTATAAGAACATATTTCACGTAGTGTGCTCTCAGCGTTTACCTACCTTTCACGCAAGAAGCCGGTTCAGGAGACTCCATCGCGGCGAGCGCGCGCAGTGGCGTTCACTGTACGTATTCGGTAAAGAGATAGCGTCTGTAAACGATTGTGCTCTTTCAGTTTGCCCAAGATTATTATTTAGACAGTAAAAAGCTTCTCTCGTTTCGAAAATACTTACAGAAATGTCCGGAAGAGCTCGCGCGTGGTGTTTTCAGTGAGCGCTGACAGCAAAACCTATGAGGAGCGCGCCACGTGATCCCTCATACTACGCCAACGAGCCGCTTCCGATAGATGGCGACTCCGTAACTCCTCGCCGCCAATAAATGAGCTGATACCGGAGACACCATATGTCGCCTATAGCCAAAGCAACGATAGTCTCAGAATGGCCACTGTAGATTTTTTAAATGAATGTGGCTACAGCAATGCGGTGTTCTGCTGTATTGCTTGAATGCTAATCACATCACGTTCACAGTCATCATGAGATGGGTTCTGCCATTTTTTCTGTCATGAAGCTACAAGATAACTAGAGAACAAAGCTGATTTAGTGCTAAGGGCACCACCTTCTGTTTCCAATATGTTACAATGAAAAACAATCTAAGTTAGTGCTAATGGACTATCACGAATGCAAATGGTACATGTAGAATACAAAAAAATAACTTGTCTCAAATAAATATTAAATGAGAAAGCAAGACAAATCAGTCCTCCCAGATAAAATACTGAAACTTTCGCCTTAGCAACACTAAGGGCACATTCACACCGGCGACTGACAGTGGTCGCGCGACCAAGTTGGTCGCAAAGCGACCAGTCGCAAATGGTCGCAAACGGTCGCCTTTCTTGAAAAGCGACCATTTTGGGCCAGTCGCTCTCTGCGCGATTTTTCAGTCGCGCGACCGTGGTCGCAAAACTGATAGGGCACATTCACACCGGCGACTTCAGCAGGTCGCGCGACCATTTGCGACTCGCGACCAAAAAGCGACCGAAGGCGACTGATGTTCACACCGGCAAGCCCGGCTGAGCGCGACCCGCAAGTCGCAATCCCGGAGATTATCGTTCTCAGCGAGAACTCTCGGAATCTACGCGGAATTTGAACGCGACGCCGGAGGAGGCCGGATGTAGATGCACGAAAGATCACTTCCGGTGCGCCGCTGATTGGTTTATCAGTTTTGCGACCACGGTCGCGCGACTGAAAAATCGCGCAGAGAGCGACTGGCCCAAAATGGTCGCTTTTCAAGAAAGGCGACCGTTTGCGACCATTTGCGACTGGTCGCTTTGCGACCAACTTGGTCGCGCGACCACTGTCAGTCGCCGGTGTGAATGAGCCCATAAACCAATCAGCGGTGCACCGGAAGTGATCTTTCGTGTGTCTACATCCGGCCTCCTTTGGCGTCGCGTTCAAATTCCGCGTAGATTCCAAGAGTTCTCGCTGAGAACGATAATCTCCGGGATTGCGACTTGCGGGTCGCACTCAGCCGGGCTTGCCGGTGTGAACATCAGTCGCCTTCGGTCGCTTTTTGATTGCGAGTCGCAAATGGTCGCGCGACCTCCTCAAGTCGCCGGTGTGAATGTGCCCTAAAACCCATCACTGAACCCTATTAACTATAACGATTAATAGAAGGTAGATGACATAGCAAGCACTTGTGTATCTGCGTGTGACCTTGTAGCTCCAGTCGGATATGTGGATACCGGCCTGTACGATGAATCTGAACGTAAACGACACCACAGATTATGCTCTGCCTGACTTCAGTGCATTAAATGTAAAAAAATAAAGATTATAATCACTGAACAAAGCCAGCATAACGATTTATATTGCATGCGGCACATACCAAGAGGTTGCAACTCTGTGAAGCTGGCAACTTCAGCACGTGTCGAAGCAGGCCTGCATAAACCACCTGAAACAAAAACGTAAGAGGATAGTTAGATAGGCTCAAAACGCCTGAAGTAGGCAAAGAATCCTAATTGCATTAAAAGAACTAACTATCAAGAACTACAGCACCATAAGAAACATAGCAATGCGATGTCAGAATGACACACCAAGAACATGTGGTTCCGTGTGTGGCCTTGTAGCTCCTGCAAGGGGTGTGGATACTGGTGTGTATGATGAGCCTGAACATAAAACACACCACAGGCATTTGACCATAGCTGACCATAGGCATTTGACCATAACAATGAAAGACAGCAACATAATGATGCATATCCTATAAATGACATACCACGAGTTTGCAATTCCGTGAATGAGCCAGCAGCTTCCGACCTGTGCAAAGCACCTAAAACAAAAACACCATGGATTAAACTCCGCCTGCATAAAGAACATAACATTGCATATGAATTACACTGCATATGAATTACACACCGAGCACATGTGGATTCGTGCCTGACCTTGTAGCTTCAGCAAGAGATGTGGATACTTGCCTGTAGGTTGAACCTGAATGTAGAACAGACCATAGGTTATGGTCCACATGACCATAGTGTAATAAATGTACAAAAACTAATGCTAGGAACAGTGAATCACAGCTGCACAAAGATGTATATCACAGAGGTGACTAACCTTGAGTTTGCAAGTCTGTGTATAACCTTGCAGCTTCAGCGTGAGTAGCTACAGACCTGTGCAAAGCATCTGAAACAAAGACAGCATGGCTTACTTTGTTTGATAGCAGAATGCACAAGCAGAAAAAAGTTTAAATATACTAGCTGAGTCCAGCAAAACATTTAATGTGCCAATAAACTGCATGCATGACACACAAAGCATTTGTGTCATGTCCTGTTATGTCTTACGCTGATATTCATTCAAAAAAGCCTCAGCTTGTAAGTGGTCTTAAATTTTTTTTTTTGCAAAGGGTGCAGACGCTGGGATGGTGGGGCAAGGGGGTATTCTGTAAGTGTCCACTGTGTGGACACTTACAGAATATATTCTCTCTTCTAAGATCTGTACAATGCATCTTAATCATAATATGCAGTGCTCCAGTGCACAAGTGTGGTACAAAGCAACATTAAACTGCAATCACATATCTACAGGGTGTCTACCACCCGGGAAAACCGGGAATTCTCAGGGATTTTGAGTAGTCTGGAAAAAGTCAGGGAATTTGGGCCTCTATCAGGGAAAATTAGCGGCAATATTATTGGAAGGGTCGACAGTCGCGGTAATGCTGGCTCGAGCAACAGACAGGAATCGCAGTGAATCGTCTTTGACGCCCTGTCGTCGGCTGGTTGAGTTGGCAGTGTGCAGTCAACGACCGACTTTCCGGATTCCTGATAATTTGGACGGCTTCGCGGCACCGCCACGTACCTCATAGAGTCAACGTATCAGAATGTGTGAAATTTCGGACGCAAGAACCCTTCGCCGTCCGATTTTCCGGACGTTTTGCCGTGACCGCAGGTCCGAAACGGCAATAATCAAAGGCACCACCGCTGCCGTTTTGATTACTTCGCCACCTCGAACCGGCACTCTCGCACGCAGATCCGCTGGCAGCCGTTGCCACCACTGCGGCAACGCTAGGCCTAGCTGCTTCGACGTTCGCTATGAAGCTTCTTGCCGTTGGGTACCGAGTTTTTTATTGAAAGAATTGGCTGCTGTCAGCAATGGCACGGACACCGCTTTTGTGGTCCTCGCGATTGGCTTAGAAACTTAGAAAACACGGTGCGTTGCATAATGCCGGTTCCCGAAAGTCAGCTTCGCCTCTGCACAGAAATGTTACATGGTGAAGCATACGCAAAAGTATTGCAGTGAAGCATAACAAGCGTGGGAAGGGGCTATTGCCACGGAAAACAGTATGTATTCCTTAATTATACACGCGTGCACCCGGTATTTCCTGTCACAGTACGAGCGCCGATATGCCTAATATGTGTACCGACAGGCCTTCAGAGCGTTTTCGAACGTGCCTGTGGCGGTTTGAGCCCCTAAGGGCAGTAAATGACACGCATTTACTTTTTTCCAACTGGCCGATTTTTCGAACGTTTTCGCGACCCCTAGGGAGTTCTAAAATTTGGCTGTGGACTGTGCAACTGACCAAGATGCTTCAAATGGTCCTTGGGGCGAACGAGTGGCAGAAGGAGAACAAGAACAGAAATGATGTACGCATTGAGGAATAAACAGGAAAGGAAGCTTGCTGCCGCCGTTTTGAAGGAGCTTGAGCTCAAAAAACAAAGTTTTGGCTGATCCCGAGATGCAGGTTTCCCGCATCGAAACCAAAATAAACTCTTTAAAGCAGTGAAACACAACACTCAGGCGTCGTGCGCGGGCTGAGAGATTTATTAATAGCGAGAAACTTCATCACAAATACGAAACTGTGGAAACGTGCGGCGTAGTTCGGCAGCCATATTAACATCAAGCTATTCGAGTGAGGCATGGAGCGAGGCGTGCGCGGTTGTGAAGGTTTTTCTAGAGGAACCTGTGGTGTCATTGCCTGCGTAACCTAATTTAGGTAGTATTAGTGTTGGACATTTTCACCTTTCGAAGACGGCATGATTACAGGCCAACGGATGGCACCTGTTTTTAACACCGACTACGCGGCTTTGTGGACCCATCGTGTGTGGATTGACGTGCGCACTTTTCCCTGCTCTTGATTCTGCCATTTGGAGGTAATTATATATTGAACTTATTTATGTTCCGAGTGCAAGTGGTTCTTTATCACAAAGGTGTCAATACTGCAGCACATTGTCGTTGACTCGAGTGTTCTACTACGTGACGTTTGTACACATCAATGCTTGCGAGCTTGGTGCTTATTTTTGAGCCCCATTATCTGCGAGTCAAACGCGTCGGGTTTTTTTTTTTCACGTAACTTGCCGAAGGTTCCGGCGTAAATGATGGTGCCCGCATTACTTCCAGAAAGTACTACACAATTCGTGTCGCGCATACAATCTGATTACTCTAGGTTAGGCGATAAGATATATACACAACAAATAGAATAAACGATAACATTCGAGTAAGTTACAGCCATGCAGGTGCGTCTTGCGCAGAGCGATAAACTTAAGTGGCCAGTGGGTGAGTATAGTTACCGAGAAAAGTTCACGTGTCAATACGAACCAGTGTCGTGTAAGACTTGTGCTTTGAATAGCACATAGAAGTATCAAGCGTATACTGGCGCGCACCTGTAGCTCTGCCTAACGTGTAACAGAAGCGCATACACTACTGATACACATGTCTGTATGATGTATAAGTAGAATTGCTTGTATGAAGTGGTTGCCTTTTTACTGAATGCATATAAATATTTCTTTCAGATGGTGATGTGGAAGAGTTACGAAATGTGTAAACATGTGCAAGGTCATCA
Organism: Dermacentor variabilis; assembly: GCF_050947875.1. NCBI lineage: Eukaryota > Metazoa > Arthropoda > Arachnida > Ixodida > Ixodidae > Dermacentor > Dermacentor variabilis. Next base: position 198,798,760 of record NC_134573.1, read on the forward strand.
AGGGAGCATTCAAGACGTTTCATCGCTAAACACAAGCTCAAGTGTTCCAATAAATGTCAAATTTCAACACCACGCTGCTTCGGCTGCATAAAGTTCACTGAACCGGCTGGTTCTTTGTGACACACGATGGCAACCACAAAAAGCGTACAAGCTATGGCCAGCTTGAATCCCATTTGTATGTAAACGTTTACCAGTGGTTCCTGCTGGCCATGGCTCACTGTCCCTATTGCACAGTCGACGCCAGTTGCAATAGGAACTGGAACCTGTTCCGATGTGGACCAACTGGGACCAGTTGCAATGGGAACCAACTGGGACAAGTTGCAATGGGAACCAACTGGGACCAGTTGCAATGGGGACCAACTGGGACCAGTTGCAATGGGGACCAACTGGGACCAGTTGCAATGGGGATCAACTGGGAATTGTTCCATAAACCAGTTGAACTGGAACCAGTTGCATTCCCAGTTGGAAATTTTCACCTGGGATGTCAGGACAGTTGAGGTTGACTTACGAGCGGTTGAGAGAGAATCTCAATTGTGACAGAGTTCGGGCCTCATACCACTGAGCTTGCTGTCAGTTGATAGAAATAGCTCATCTTCGAATATATTTGCTTCTATGTGCATCTCCTTTTTATTCGTATTTGTGAATGTCCGACTTATTTGCAATTTTTTTCAAAGACACTTTATTTGCTGTGCATTTTACTAACCCCTGCCTTCTATTCTCTTTTTGAATAACATAAACACTGCTCCTTAGTATTCAAATTGGATTAAGTCGCTTTTAAATTTTTTTTCGTGTGCTTACTCGAGAGTGACAGCATCAGGCAATATGGTTTCAGCCCGTCTTGACATAAACATAGTTCTGCATCACTCAGGGAAATGGGCAAAGGCACTCAGGGAAAACCTGGAAAACTCAGGGAATTTGGAAATGTCAACTTGGTAGACACCAATACCAAGCACAAGTGCCTGGTATGTCTTTAGATAATCTAAAGACATACCAGGCACTTGTGCTTCTACCTGCCTTCTCTAGAATGGCATAGATGCTGGTCTCTACAGTACAGCTGAAACAGAAAGAGGCCACTGGTTATGCTTCACCTCAACGCAAAATACATATAAAAAGAAAGAAAACGCTATGTGCCAACACAGAGGCATTATTTCACGGCTGGTGAGACAATTCAGAAGCTGCAGGAGGATAATTAGCTTTACATAGTCCTGTAAAGTTGCATTACAAACATTGTGCACCAGTTTGCTAACAACTTTGCAGAGCGAAATTCTTATGTTGGAGCGGCTGTCTTAATAGGCCAGTTTAGAAACCTTGAAGGAAATGTAATATGGTACTGTAATTTGCTGAGCCTGTGGATGAAGCTTCCAGCAATCTGACAGTCTTAAGCAGATATTGTGATTACTGCCAGTTCAGAAAATGGATTTCATCCTCATGCTTGATGCGTATATGGAAAGTTAGGTCAAATTAACTAGTTCCTAAGTCAGGAGCCGTAGGTGAAGTTAAAGATTAGCACAATGCTCCACAGTGTGCATAAAGGGAAGGCCTGAGCCTGCAGACTCAAATCGTCAAGCCAACGTTCAAAGTGAGGCATGGTATGAAAGATCTACAAAAACGGTGGACTAAGCATGTCATAATGTTTCACATCCTCAAGAGCCATAAAATTCACAGGCAACAAACTGTTTGTTGATTAGAACTCAAATAGAACAGCTAAGTAAAAGGAAGAGCAAGTTTAAGTGTGCCTGGCTGAAGACTCGATATGGTGCGACCAGTGGTCCCTAAGCAAAGGTGTACAGCATCGATATAACGTCACTAGAGTAATCTCGAGTCATTTGGGTATTCACTGCCGAGATTATTCCTGCAAGCCCATGTTTGAAAGTACTTCCATTCTGTATAGGGCTCATAGCAGGATGACGAGGGAGATTGTGGAGGCCTACGAGATTGCAAAATTAGAGGAAAAGTGCGTAAGCAAGCCTTCGGTATCGCTATCTGAAAAGGAGGTACGATTTCTCGGTTTACCTTTGTGACCACTAGAGTACATATTTTCTCCATGCCTTGCACACGTGTACGGTTTATCGAAATTCAGCACTGAATGTTCTTTTTTTGCTGTTACGTTTGCTTCCGCTCGTACGGTATATATTTATCAATGCGTGCGAAAATAACATCAATTTTCTTCATATGCTTACTAGAGAGTGACAGCATTGGGCGATATGGTTTCAGCGTGTCTGGACATAAAACAGTTCTGAATCACTCAGGGAATTTTGCAAAGGCACTCAGGGAAAATCTGAAACACTCGGGGAATTTGGGAATGCCAACTTGGTAGATACCCTGTTTCCTTGCCTTCACACATCACCTCCCCCCTCTTTTATATTGGAACTAAAGTAATGTTTAACAGTCTTGGAAGAGAACAGCAATTTACAATACGTAGCGAGGCACTGGAAGTGGTAAGGGAATACATCTACTTAGGGCAGGTAGTGACGGCGGATCCGGATCATGAGACGGAAATAATCAGAAGAATAAGAATGGGCTGGGGGGCGTTTGGCAGGCATTCTCAGATCATGAACAGCAGGTTGCCATTATTGCCCTCACAAGTTGCATTTGCAAACTTTTTGAAAAAATGATAAACCGTCACCTTTTACACTTTCTTGAGTGAAACAAAATTTTTATCCATATCAGTGCAGTTTTAGAGAAGGACGGTCTACAACCGATGATCTCATGCGCATCGGAGCAAACATTCGTGACGCCATCGTACATAAATAATCCTTCTTTTTGTTTCTTGATAGGTAAAAGGTGCGCGATACAACTTGGTGTTACGGAATCCTGCGCGACCTGTTGGTGGTGGGCATCCGCGACATTATGTTAAACATTATAGAAAGCTATAACCGCTATAAAGCTATTTATAGCTATAAAGCTATAACACAACCGTGCGTTCCGGCTGAAAATAGGTATGCACTCTTGTGTGCATTCATACAGAAAATTGGGGTACCTCAGGGAGGTGCGTTCAGTTGCGCGCTGTTTGTCTTTAATAGGAATAATAGCTATTGGTTGTTGCGGCCGGCTACGTAGCGTAGATACAGCGGCCACCGCAGGCTTCAGTTACGAGTCCACTGGCTAAAAGCACTGTGGCTTCCTGAGGACAACCACGTTTTGCTTATGTTTACTGCGTCATAGGCACCAAATTGAAAGTTGTGGCGTCTACGTTAACAGCAAAAATTAAACTTCAGCTTTATGCAAAGGTGACAATTAGAAAGGGGATCATTGTGGGCACGCCCCGCTGTACTGTAGCCTTCGCAGTGCAAGGCATTGAAAAAGCAGACGTGGGACTCCTGCGCCAATGGTGCCGTTTTGATACAAACGCAAATTACTGTGCCGAACACAGAAAATTGACCGAAATCTCTCTACGCTGTGCCAGAGCGCCTTTGGCATGTGTGCTCCGGTGCTGGCTACGAACAGTGAGCGGATTCTTCTCATAAAGAGAGTTCAGCCGTTCACATTTCGCACACCGTGCGAGGGCGCTTCGCGCACAGTTTATAATTTTCGTGCTCTTTACACTGGACTTTTCCATGCTCCTGCTAAGTGGCCGGTGCGCCTGAGTCCACTCTTGGCTGTTGTCACCGCTGTCGGAATGGCCAGGGCAGCTGTATTTACAGTGTACTAGAATATGCTTTAGTGGGTCGAATGTCTAATTTTTCTTCTGTGCTGAGCACCTCGTGCTTTTTTTCCGAGCTTCGGCATGGCCCGAGTCTTTGCCTGTACGACACCGAAATGATGTTGATCTGGCTTCACTCTCAAACAGACAATGCGATTGAAGGCCGTTGTTTTGATCTGTGAGGTTTGTTCTGACAGGCTGCCCGATAGGGACACACTGCTGTGGTTGTGCAATGAAAAGTGGAAACACTGCGTGTTAACCGATACGTACGTAATAAGCTGGTACGGTTTATGCAGATACAAAATGCATTATGTTCAATGGCCACTGAGTCAGGGATATCACTTTACTACTTTTAAAACAAAACTACTGTTTAAGGAGGTACGGTTTAATGAGGTTTTAAGAATTTAAGGTTTTAAGAATTTAAAAGAATTTGAGATGGTGTTGCACTCTAATGATTTTATGAGTGCACTCCAAACACCTACCAAGATAGCAACTGGTGCCTTATCATGCCTGACTGGTGCCTTATCATGCCTAAGCTGGGACCTTAGTTAGGGGTGGGTAATCTTTTGGGGGTGGGGAATTTCTCGGGATTCTACGGTAGAGAAAATTTGGCATTCTAGATTTACTAAATTTATAAATAAATACAATTTGCTCACCAGAAGTAAATTTGGATTCCAGAAAAACAAATCTGAACTGGTGCTGTTTAAAAAAAAAGGATATATTCTGTCACAATTTGAAAACAGCTTTTGTGATGGGAATATTCCTTGACTTTTCAAAAGTTTTTGATCTTGTTAATGATGAGTTACTTCTAGAGAAGCTATGGTACTTCAGTATGTGAAGCCAGGCTGTAAAACTAATAAAATCTTAACTTGTCAACATACGTAATCATACTCAGCAATAAAACCAATTAATTCTGGTGTCCCACAAGGCAGTATATTAGGGCCACTACTTTTCAACATTTATGTTAATGACATTGTAAACATTAACCCAAATGCCAGATTCATAATATATGCAGATGGTACAAGCATTTTCTTATCTGGACATAACATTCATGAACTCGTACAAGGGTGCAGTATGACGATGACTTCGCTGGAAAAATGGTCACAATCTAATCATATGCATGTTCATGAAAAAAAAAACACAAGAGCAGTAATCTTCCAGCTGAAATATAAACCAGTTTGTCCACACAATAGCATCACATTTAACTCCAAACAAATAGAGATAGTTGATCAGTTTAAATGTCTCGGTGTTAGCTAGATTTGACGTCATTGTTGATGTGTGCACTAACAATGTACTTAACAGCATATGTCAGCGTGTGCATGGCAACGTATCGCCAGCTCGCTCAGGGGATCCTTATAAGGAATCCCATGCTGTAAGTAGCTTTTTCTGCCATTCTTCCTCGGAGGTAGAATCGGCACTGCCCATGAGAAGTTAAGGCACTCGAACCCACAACATTTTTGGTGGCAGTCGTACCCACTTGAACATATGGGCAAACCAGCCGTAACTCCAAGCTGGATTCCGATTGCCATTGTTAACATTGAGCTGGACCCGCAACCTTTGGTGGCACCTCAATTTCATGTCCGAGTTCACCGTGGACATACAATACATTGAAAGCCCGGTCAATGCACCTGCAGATGCCTTCTGTATCGACGCAACATCCACGGCAACACTTGACATCGAAGAAATTGCTACGGCGCAGCACTTAGACGTCGTGCTTCGAGACCTCCGGTCCTCTGCAACGTCATTAGTGCTTCCAGACGTCCCCTTTCCATTTTCTTCAGTCACTACCACTTGCAACATGTCAAGGAGTCGAACACCGCCATTCATTCCATTCCGACTCCTTCATCAAGTGTTTGATAACCTACACCATGCATGTCATCCCGTAGTTCGTGCCACCCAGCATGCCACCTGAGTGTGTACTCTGATATGCGCTGCTGGGCACGCGAATGCCTTCACTGTCAGCGCTCCAAGAGGACGCAACACACGAAGTCACCAATGCACTCCTTTTGTCTCTGTGATGCCCGTTTCTATCACTTTGACATCTACATTGTTGGCCCGCTGTCGCCACCATGCCAAGGCACTCGCTACACTCACTTGTGTAGACCTTATGTAGACCTATGTTTTTCAATGGCTGAATTTCGTGCTGTGGATGCCGCAGCATTACGACCAATCGTGGCCGGCAGTTGAACATAGAGAAAGAAATGCAACAAGAGTGGATACTTTCACTGAGCCCAGCGGCTGAATCAAGTAGTACACCAAGACACTGGCATTAATACCCGAGCCACACTTCCTGTTTCATTTTTGGGCGTACATGTTTTGAATGCGAGCTGGAATGCGTTAGGCTGGCTGCACTGATCGGCGTGTATTTTTTTGCTTCTACGTCTCAACCTCCTGCGGCTTTGGTGTAGAATCACTTATTTAGTAAAAATGATTGCAAACTGTCTTTTCAAGCCTCCATCAAATCTGTGCCACATGCAGTTACGTGAAGTAGATGCAAGGTACCTTGTGAAATAAGGAAATGTTTATTTTCTTCTATATAAACGCTCGTTTTCGGCTTTTAGTGCATTCAACCAACGTTGAGGCACCAGACAAAACGTAGTAGTTCCTGTACGAAGCTCCACCGGACGGCATCAGCTGAATATAGTAAATTACAAGTGAGTGCCATTTTGGTATTAGAGAGTTTTAGAATAGGGGCCCCAAACGTTTTGGGGCCCCAAAGAAATAGCGTCGAAGCCACTGCGCATGCTCGAGACGCAAACTGCGTTTGGGTTTTGCGTTGAGAACGCTATTTCGCCGATTTAGCGGGAGCTCAAATAGCGTTCCCAAAAGCTTTGCGTCAACAAACATGGCGGCACCCATCGAAGCGACGGCTCTAACCTAGCACCAAACTGGGTTCGATTCGCGGTAACGCGTGAAGTTCGCCAGCTATGAGAAATGACTGCAGTTATCGCTTTCTCTCAACTAGCGCGTGTTATGAAGATTGATTCATTAGACGCCGCTGATTCCGAATTCGAGTGTGGATTTTATGGCTCGTAGGCCTAACACGGCTAAGCTTGGCTGGTGAAGGCACGTAAAGTTGGTTTTGTTGCTCAAAACTAAGCACAACTAATTGTTTGCTGCTTGAAGAATAAGCTCTAAATTGTAATTAAACGCGAATACACGCATGTCAAAATTACTATTAATATCATAAAATGGTATATTTTATTTAATTATTTTTAATCATTTTTCTTAGACGCCGTAGTGGCGCTGTCAGCGCAAGACGCTATCCGCAAACGCAAAGCCCACGTCTAAAACTCTTCACTCCTGCGTGCCCCGACGCTAACACCCGCGAAGCTCTTTGGGGCCCCGAAATATTGGGGCCCCTATTCTAAAGCTGTCTATTTAGACCTTATAGGAATACTGCGTGCAGAGGTGAAACATGCGAAAGTGGTGACTGGGCAGCATACAAATAAAAGCAACTTGTTTTCACATACGTGCCGTAGAAAATACCCCACTCATCCCAAACATTACCATAAAATATGGAGAAAACATCAGATTTACAAGTATTACTCCTTCCGGGGCATTACTTCGTGCACTTAAAGAGCACAAAAACTCGGGCAACTGAGCGTTTCCGAAATTTGGCCTCAGCTGACGCGATGGTACCCTATGTATGTAGTCAACTACAAGAGTTTGCAGACCACGTGATCTTAGCTAACGTTCAATTTCCGAGCAGCCTGTAACTGTACTTAAGAAACTGAACATCCAAGTGTTCACAAATACTGGTAGAGGTTCTGAGAATACTAGGCTGCATTGTTGATCTAGCATCCCGCAATATCTTGTGGCCGAGTGTACAGAGGTGGCCAGAACCGTATTAGATGCTCGCAAAATGCTTTCTCGCACTGAAGACAAAGGCAATAGTGTAAAGCCTGTTTACAGTCGTTCAGAAGGCAGCAATTTCTACTTACAACTTCCTTTTTTTTTTTACTTCCTCGGTGTTATCTTTTGCTTGTTCTGCCTACGCAAGCAACGCGCCCGTGTTATCACTCTTCGCAATCTCGTCGAATTTTCAACAAGCGTGAATACCAAAAAAGGTATATGTTCTCTTGGGGCCATAAAAAGCATCACAAACTTGTCCCACTAACATTCTGTACACGTCAAACTAACTTTGTCACCATGGCCGAGCTGCTTTCTGCTAACTGCGTCACAATGCCAGGCGTGGCGAGCATGCCTCAAAAGTATCCCTAAAGGCAACGAAATTAATAACAATAATGTTAGGGTCAGAGTAAGCGTCACGAACTTGTCCCACTAAGGTTCAGTACATGCTACACCAACAGCGTCACATGGCCGAGCTGCTTTTTGCTAACTGCATCGCAAAGCCTGGTGCGGCGAGCGCGGCCCTAAAGCTACTGAAATAAGGTACAATAATGTTGCTGCTAATAGAAAGCATTGCAAACATCTCCTTGTATCAGCCATTAACTCAACTGCGGAAAGACGGCCAAGCTGTTTATAAGGTGAAAGCCTTGGATCTCTGCTTCAAGGTGGCATTTTGAGGTACAGAAAACATCACGTGATTCAAGGAAGGCAGAAATGAATCAAAGCATGTCCAGCCGTATCTAAGAGATGAATTATGATAATCAAAGTTAATGGTTGTTAGTCATTGGATTAGGGTAGATAGCGGATTATGGTCGTTTAAAGTAGAGTAAGGTGTAATAAGGAGGATTAAGGTGCACTATGGTGGATTCAGGTCAGTTAAGATAAGTGAAGGATGAATAAGTTAGATTATGGCGGTTTAAGGTGGGTTTGAAAGGATTAAGTCAGGTTAAGGTGCATTACGGTGTGTTAGAGCCCCTGAAACGGTTTGGTGAAATGTAGACTCGTAGGTACAGCTACTGTTAATCAGTCGCACCGCAACTTGTGTAAAGCGTTTCATATTGTTATGGGGATGTTGGGGTATAGAAGATTATATTTACAATGTGTATACAAAATGAGTCTGAGTAGTTAGGATGGCTGACCACCAACAACCCACAGCAGCCAGCGTCTCGCAATCTTCTTCTCTTCGTTCATCCTTCCGTAACAAGGCCCCCGGGTGGTGAAGCGCCGTCTCGGCGCATGGTAGGCGAAGAACTGCGAGCGAAGTATGACTTCAACCGCCGAACGTGCACGTCAACAGGCGGCGGACTTGAGGATGGATCAAACAGTAACGGCGCGATCTCATAATTGTCGTCATTAACGTGACGTAGGACATCATAAGGCCCTGTGTAGCCAGAGACAAACTTCTGGGAGAGGCCGACCCGACGACATGGTGACCAAAGCAGCACCCAAGCTCCTGGGGCGAACTGAACATCGCGATGGCACCGGTCGTAACGCTCTTTTTGCAGATGCTGCGAGGCTAATAAGCGAGCTCAGGCGATTTGACGTGACATGTGAGCGTGATCGATGACTTTGTCAGCGTACTCAGTGGCAACGCGGGGACCAGAAGGTAGGATGGTGTCAAAGGGCAATGTGGGGTCGCGACCACCGTCATCATCATCAGCAGCAGCAGCCTGGTTACGCTCACTGCAGGGCAAAGGCCTCTCCCATACTTCTCCAACAACCCCGGTCATGTACTAATTGTGGCCATGTAGTCCCTGCAAACTTCTTAATCTCATCCGCCCACCTATCTTTCTGCCGCCCCCCTGCTACGCTTCCCTTCCCTTGGAATCCAGTCCATAACCCTTAATGACCATCGGTTATCTTCCCTCCTCATTACATGTCCTGCCCATGCCCATTTCTTTTTCTTGATTTCAACTAAGATGTCATTAACTCGCGTTTGTTTCCTCACCCAATCTGCTCTTTTCTTATCCCTTAACGTTACACCCATCGCGACCATACAAAAGATAACCCCGTAGGGGCGCCTGCGTCAGCAGGCGTTTGGTGTGTTGCGACACCACGTACCCGAGCACACGAGGGTTGGACCCTCCCGCGTGTAGCCGTGCGCGGCTTAGCCGTGTCCGGGGAAAGGGGGATCCTGGAGGTTGAGCCGATGCCGGGTGTTCGGACCTTTAAGGCCCCCCGGCAGAGGCAACACGCCTCTTTGGCCTCTGCTTCACGTAGACGGCACCCCCGGACTGACCCACCCGGGGGAAATCGGCGGTCGCCTTTTCCTGTCCCCCTCTCGATCTATAATCTTTCTTCTGCACCTTTCTTTCTCTCCACTTCTTTTCTTATCTTTTTTTCCACTCTAATTTCCTGGCGGCGAGGGTTAACCTTGTGTGGCTAACCAGCCTTGGTTACACCATGTACGGTTATAGTGGTGGCGTACAGCTGGCGTGCGCAAGTCTTGAGATACAAGCCTTGTGGCGTCCCCATGTTGGGCTCGGTGGTGGGCGGCTGGCGCTGCTGCCGAAGACAAATACTTTTTATGGCTACTCCTTCCATTTCCCAAACTGATTGTCCTCCATAAAGGGGGCGCAACGAAGCAACCACTCGATTTTTCTTCAAGAGCTATGACAACTTTACAAAGTACCATGTGATCCACAGTGACGGCAATATAACAGCCAGAAAACTATCTCCTTTCAAAGTTTCGAAGTCCCTAAGAGACACATTAGACCCAGGTTTCAAAGCTACAAGGATGGCTAGTGGCGACATCCTTCTGGAACTGAAAGACAAAGAGCAACTTAAAAAGCTTTCAGACCTCAAATTCATTGGTGACATATCAGTAACTGTCACGGCGCACCGCTCGATGAACAGTGTTCGTGGGGTAATCTCTGATGAAGACATGCTTGATCTTAGTGAAGAAGAATTGCTTGAAGGTTTTGCAGAACAGAATGTGACCAAAGTTCAAAGAATCATGATCCGTCGGAATGACACCGAAATTCCCACAAAACATGTAATCCTAACATTCGGCTCCACCGCACTACCAGACTCAGTCGAAGCAGGCTATGTGAAAATCCGTGTGAGGCCTTATATCCCCAATCCTAGACGTTGTTTCAAGTGCCAGAGGTTCAGGCACAGCTCTCAGACATGCAGAGGAAAATTAACGTGTGCCAAATGCAGTTCTAACGACCATCCATCTGATAATTGTAATGCTGTATCACACTGCACGAACTGTGAAGGGGATCATCCTGCATTTTCACGGTCATGCCCAATCTTGAAAAAAGAGAAAGAAATTATTGCCCTTAAGATCAATGAAAACATTACCTTCTCTGAAGCGCGAAAGCGACTTACATTTCCTCGCAACGAAAGTTTTGCGGCTGTGACGAAGCAGGGGGCCCTCTCACAACGGCCTAAAGAGCCCGCCCTGGTCACACGCAGTGAACCACGGGGGACTTCTTCTGCCCCCACAGAGGCAGCACCCAGTGCTGCCAAATCCAACAACTCGCAGACCTTGCTCTCGCAGGGCTGCATTACTGTGCAAAAACCGAGGCCCGAGACACGTCTCCCAGAGCCTCGTGAACCCGCCTCCACCGCCTCTGAGAAGGAGATGGAGGTTGACGCAAGTACATTGGTGCCAGTGGCACCAAAAGACAAGCGCAGCTTGCTTGAGGGACGCAAAAAAGAAAAAAACCCTCGAATAATTCCGCCAAAACCAAAATAATATTATCACTCTACACAGAACACTCCCAGAAACACCTTTGTCATAATGGGTGTTCAGATATTGCAATGGAATGCCAGAGGGCTTTTGCATAACCTAGATGACGTCAAAGAATTGTTATCTACGTATAAGCCTAGAGTGTTCTGTGTTCAGGAGACACACTTAAAATCAAGTGACTCGAACTTTCTAACTCAGTTTGGAATTTTCCGTAAAGATCGTGATGATGGACATGCCGCATCAGGTGGCGTGGCAATAATAATATCAAAGACTGTTGCATGCCAAAATCTCCAACTTAACACGCCTTATGAGGCAGTAGCCATACGAGCTATTTTGCTTAATAGGCTTGTTACTGTATGCTCTTTGTACATTCCACCAGATAAGCGGATCGACATTAATGAGTTTGAAAAACTAATAGACCAGCTTCCTGAGCCGTATATTGTGGTTGGTGATATTAATGCTTATAGTGGACTCTGGGGGGACTCACGCTGTGATGCAAGAGGCCGCGTAATTGAAAGATTCCTTCTATCCTCTGCAGCAACCCTGTTTAACAAAAAGTTCCCGACTTATTATAGCACTGCACATAACACCTACTCCTCAATAGATCTGGCGGTTGGTTCTGCAACACTTCTGCCATTGTTTGAATGGAGAGCTCTCACAGACTCCTTTGGAAGCGACCATTTTCCAGTTCTCTTAGAGGCGATACAGACGTATGACCAGTGGCGTAGCTAGGTCGTCTGGCACCCGGGGCCCATAGGTCTTCTGTCACCCCCCTCCCCGGGTGTAGCCGGCGGAAAGAGGGGTGTCTTCAGACGTGTATGACACCCCCCCCCCCCCCCTTAATGGGCCCCTTGCACCCGGGGCCCACGGCCCCCCGCCCCCCCCCCCCCCTGTTGCTACGCCACTGCGTATGACCCACCTGTGAATCCAAAAAAATGGAAGCTAAATGCTGCAAACTGGGCAGAATTCAAAGAACTCGCATGTATATCCCTTGAATACATAAGGCAGCTTGACATTGAAGAAATGACCGCCTATATAACTGAACACATTATTCATGCCGCGAAACAATCGATACCACAAAGCTCTGGTAAAATAGTGAACCCTAAGCCCTGGTGGAATGAAGAGTGCAAGCAAGCACGAAAAGAACAAAACAAAGCATGGCGCACGTTTTCCAAATACCCAACAGAAGAAAACCTTATAAATTTCAAACGTGCAAAAGCAAATGGAAGACGTATTCGTTGGGAAGCCAAGAGAGCTAGTTGGAGAAATTATATCGGCTCAATAAACTCATACAAAGATAGCCAGAAAGTGTACAGTAGGGTTCGAAGGCTGAAGGGGAATACCACACTACCCTTGCCCGTGGTAAATGACAGTGCTACTACATTAGAAGGGCAAGCAGATTCTTTGGGAGAACACTTTGAGCACATATCGAGTTGCGCGAATTACACAAAAGCCTTCCTAACATATAAAAAATTAGCTGAGTCAATACCCTTCTCCTTCCGAAAGTCCCATAGCGATGGGTACAATTGCCCATTCACGATGCAAGAATTAAAAATAGCTTTGCGCAACTGCAAAAACTCTGCGCCAGGATTAGACAGTATTAATTATGAGATGGTCAAGCACCTACCCGAGGAAACACTTGAATGCCTCTTATACCTGTTCAATAAAATTTTCTGCAGTGGTCGATTGCCGTCTTGTTGGAAGGAAGCTACAGTAGTACCAATATTAAAGCATGGAAAAGACCCCTCCTGTGCACAGAGCTACAGGCCTATCGCTCTAACAAGCTGTGTATGTAAAGTGTTTGAAAAAATGACAAACCGCCGATTAATGTACTTTTTAGAATACAATGAAATTCTGGATCCCCACCAAGCCGGTTTTAGACCAGGAAGGTGCACAACAGATAACCTAGCACTACTTGAGAGTTATATACGAGACGCATTTGTTCATAAGCAATACTGTCTATCAGTATTTTTTATCTCGAAAAAGCTTACGACACTACCTGGAGGTATGGCATATTGCAAGACCTCGCGTCGTATGGCGTGTCAGGCAACATGTTTAACATAATAAAAGGCTACCTGTCCGAACGAAAGTACAGAGTAATGGTGGGAACTGCAGTGTCGAGAGTCTTTGTGCAAGAAAACGGTGTACCACAAGGAGGAGTGCTCAGCTGCACACTATTCTTAGTTCAAATGAACACACTACAAAAAACACTCCCATCATTTATATCCTACTCAGTCTATGTAGATGATATACAGATAAGCTTTAAATCATGCAATCTGTCCATATGCGAGAGGCAGATTCAGCTGGGAGTGAACAGGCTTTCAAAATGGGCTGACAAGAATGGCTTTCGATTTAATGAAGAAAAAACGACATGCGTGTTATTTTCTCGGAAAAGAGGCATACATCCTGAACCGAATATTACGATGAACGGGTATGTGCTTAGTGTAAAAAAGGAGCAGAAATTTCTTTGCGTTATATTGGATGATAAGCTCTCGTTTGTGCAACATATAAAAACACAAAAATGAAATGCTTAAAAACTATGAATATCCTCAAAATTCTTTCGCACCAGTCGTGGGGAACTGACAAGAAATGCTTGCTCTCGCTGTATAACAGTTTGATTAGAACACGTATCGATTACGGGAACATTGTTTACCAATCAGCTTCACGTTCTGTTTTAAAAATTCTGGATCCTGTACATAACCTTGGCATGCGACTAGCCCTAGGTGCATTCCGTACTAGCCCTGTTCCAAGTTTGCACGTAGAAGCTAATCAGTGGAACCTAGACCGACAACGTAAGTATTGTAGTATTATGTACGCACTTAAGATTAGTTCCAACCGAGAACACCCGTGTTACCAAATGCTGAAGAGCACAGAAACGCAAACCCTCTTTACAAAGCGGCCATCATTAGCAAAGCCATTTCCATTGAAAGCACTGTCGCTATGTCAAGAAAACAACATATTGCTGTCGGACGTTCACCTGCATAACACTAACGAGTTAGTAGCACCATGGGAATCAGTCACCATACATTGTGACTTCTCGTTCACAGAAACAAACAAACAGCATACACCCCAAGAAGCTATAAAACAACACTTCTTATCACTACAGAGTAAGTACAAGTGTCCAGAATTTTACACTGATGCTTCAACAACTGCTGAAACAACATCATGTGCTGCAATCGGTCCAGATTTTGTAGCCCATTTAAGATTAAATAAATACACAAGTATCTTCACTGCTGAAGCTCACGCTATACTCCTCGCAGTTAGAGAAATAACAACAAAACAGATCAATCAATCGATAATATACACAGATGCCTTAAGTGTGGTCCGGTCAATACACCTTGAAAAACAAAGAAAGAATCCGGTGATAAACACTCTCATCAGCAGCTTAGCCTTAGCCTACAAGAGAGGGCTACATATTATAATCTGCTGGGTACCTGGCCATACTAGTATATCTGGTAAGGAAGCGGCAGACGCAAATGCGGCCTTAGCAGGTCTGAGGCCCCAAATAGACGTAAGTTATGTTCCATATACAGATATGAGGCCTGTCGTTCGAGGAATACTGCGTCGCGCATGGCAAGAAGCTTGGGACACAGAAAATAATAACAAACTTCACATCATCCAATCCTACATTACCCAAACACCTGTACACCGGCATAGACAGGAGGAAGTAATCATGTCGAGACTGAGGATAGGACACACGCATGCAACACACTCATACTTGCTAACCGGTACTGATCCACCGGTCTGCATTAGATGCGGAAATCAACTCACAGTCATCCATGTTCTTATACAATGCCCTGGCATGGAAGCTACGCGAAAAAAAAATACTTTCCTGAACTTTACCGCACCAATTTACCTATGCATCCTGCATTTTTCCTATCGGCTGAGCCGATGTTCCCCCTCGACCGGCTGTTAAGTTATCTTAATGATGTGAATTTTTTGAAGAATATATCTTACGGCTTTTAAACTCATCTTCCCTACGCTACCCGAAATCCGACATAATCATCTTAAATTCTCCCAAGAAATGCAAGCCTTATGATTTTAATTCCTAGGCCTTTACAGCCACCGCAGTACATCACAGGCATTGCAACCTATTATACCCACTGACATGTTTATAACATTCTACCGCACTACTAAACATCGTTGCTGGCGCTCTTTGGCCGTTGTAGCCCTTGCGCCATAAAACACTAATTAATAATAATAATAATACAAAAGATAAAAGGGTGAATATCCTGCGGTGCCATGTTGGGACGAGTTATACGCGAATGTCACGTAGCCAGCATGGCATCCCAATCGTGGTGATCGTTCGAAACTTACGGCCGGCTTTAATTAAACGCGCAGTACACATTCCAAGAACAACCATCACGCTGCCATCGGCCACACAAAGCACTCGGGCAGCTGCTGGGGTAAAAAGGACCTTCTTTAATCGTCTACGTAGGCTAGCACTCATCACAGATACGTGGGCTCCAGTGTCAACGAGTGCTTGGACAGGTACACCGTCTATTTTGACGTCTATTACACTTCTCCTTGTGGGCACAGACAGGATTTGTTGCGGTAGTAGGCAATGCTGTACCACCTCCGAGGGCTGCATTTCTTAGTTTTCCGAAAGGGCGCGGCCAAACGCCACAGGGGACGAAAGGCAATGTGGCTGCGGCGAATGGGAAGATGGGCGACGTGTTTGCGGTGAACGAGACTAGTGTCCGCGCGGCGATGGTGAGCGGCTTGTACCACGTGTTCCTAGCAGAGTTGTCGGCGCTGTTAGACTCGGCGGTGGGCGAAACATTGCGGGCATTTCCATCAAAACGGCTCAGGTTGGTCGGTGTGTGAGCTGTTGAGGGCCACGAGTTGCGACAGTATCGGGCGACGTGACCAATGCGGCGACAGGTGAAACATATCGGCTGGTTGTCCGCAGTTCTCCACTTAGTCGGGTTGCGATAACGTGGAGAGAAGCGTCAGGGTGGAGCGAAAATAGTAGAAGGGCGTTCGTTAGCTCTGGGATTGGCGACAGCACACACAGAATGTAAACCAATGTCTTCAAGTTCCTGGCGAACGATGGCCTGTACGAGAGGAACTGAAAATATGGTAGCATCGAGCTACGTGCACAGAAAGCTGCGGGCGTGATCGCATCCAGTTCACGTCGAACTATTCGCACCACCTCCTCTGATGGCGACGCATGCTGCTGTGCGGGCTGATCTTAACACGTCGACGTTGTGGCAGTATTGGGAAGTCGGGCAAATGGTTGCAAGACGCGTCGGCTTTTGGCCTGCTCGAATTTTCGGCACTCTTTAATGATTGCATCAACTGTAGAGCAGCTTTTGCACATGCTCAGATTAAACGCCTCGTCAGCAATGCCCTTAAGCATGTGCCCGACTTTATCAGCTTCTGTCATGTCATGATTGGCCTTACGACAAAGTGCCAGCACGCCCTGCATGTACGAGACATAGGACTCCATAGGGGATTGAACACGGGAGGTCAGTTCCTGCTTTGCGGCAATTTGATGGCCGGCTGGTTTGCCAAACAACTCAGTCAATTTCTCTTTGCATTGGTCCCAGCTGGTTAGCTCCTCTTCGGGGTTTTTGTACCACGCCTTTGCCGTGCCTCTTAGGTAGAACAGCAGGTTAGCTAGCATGAGCGTAGGGTCCCATCTGTTGATTCCACTCACGCGCTCATACATGGCCATCCACTCTTCAATGTCGGCCCCATCGGTCCCGCAGCAAGTTCCAGGATCCTTGGGTTGCACAACGACAACTGAAGGTGACAGCGACATAGCTTGTGATGGTGACGTAGGAGGCGGCAACAACGTTGATCCCGAGTGCTCACCGTCATTCACGGTGCGGACGGTGATGCGACGTCCACTGCGGAGCTCCGTTTCCAGCCGTGGTACCCCGCACCTCTCACCAATATGTTACGGCGATGTTGAGGTATAGAAGATTATATTTGCCATGTATGTACAAAATGAGTCTGATTAGTTGGGATGGCTGACCACCAACAACCCACAGCAGCCAGCGTCTCGCGATCTTCTTCTTCCTCTCTTCGTTCATCCTTCCATAACAATATTAAGAGAGCTACGGATGATAAGTTACCCTCCGATAGTGACAGCCCGATGTGCTGCAGCCACTCTGGTCGTCTGCTGTCGTGCAGAGGGATATGATGCAGCTTGACATATTGCCAGTCGCTACATTTGTGGCCCACAACGTAACAAGGGTGAGCCATCATGCTTGCAGAAATAAACATCAAGCTCAACACTGACTGCGGAGCTCTCGCCAACACGGAGCACATTGTAATACAAGCAGACGACATTTGCTTTGCGCAGAAGTGCTTAAGTGCAGTGAGAAATTGTCCTCGTGCATTCTCTTTCTGTTACTTTCTTTTTACAGAAACAAATTAACTAGCATTCCAAGTATTACAAAAAGCATTTGTTCACCATAAAGTTTGAAAAAATTATCGATGACGCGCCCTGGGCAGCCAATCGGATAGCTCGCCTTACTGGTCTCATTAGGGCAGCTTGCGTCAAATGGTCAGAGGCGGCTGAAAATTGAGCCAACTGACGTGCTGCAATTGGTAGCGATGAACATTTTTAAAACCTTATAATAAATTACAGGCTTTACACGGAGTACTTAGATCCATCAATTAAAGATCAGAAGCACCTACCCTAACGCCTCAGTTCGTTTGTACAAAATCGTTGAAATCCTTGCAGGGTCCCTTTAAAAAGAATTAAGGTCGATCAGGGTGGATTAAGGAGGATGAAGGTGAAATCGCATGCATTATGATGGATTAAGGTAAATTACAGTAGGCTTCACAAAGATTTTGCCTTCACGTCTCTTAGGCGACACCTAAGGACACTGGTAAATTTTTTGCAAACTGCGTCAGAATCTTGGTTCTGGACCGCAAGCCTGCTTCAAATTTGTTGGAGACTGTCAAACAAAATTTCTCACCTTGCCATAGTCCAATAGTGCAATGGTGCCATGTCAAAGTGTGGAATCAATGCAATATGCCGGGAGCCCAACAAACCAAGCTACATCCACAAAAGACCAGTTGCCAAGCAAGCCAACTTCACATATGCAGTTTGCCTCGCTCTCTTCTGTGGCATGTCAGGGGCATGACACATGCATTTGGTGCATCTGATGTGCCGTTAGCTTGTTGCTAAGTAATACAAGAAAAATAATTGAGGAAGTATAACTTGATTTATGTGTGAAATGCTTTCGTCTTAGCAGGAAAGAATATAGTGAAGCGGTGTCTGTTAACTTCATTTCATTCTTTTTTTTCTGATGCTTGCGGCAGCTAGCAGACGGCGTTAATACAAGCGTGACATATTTGCTGTTGCAAGTTTTCGCTGAGTGTCACTTCTTGTTGAATTTCATGGTTCGAATGTGTTTGCTTCCGCCAACTCACATGCCTGCTTGGCGTCTGCCATATCCATACTACCGCACATCAGCCATCCACAAATGGAATAATATTGACGTCTTCACCATCAACTTAAAGCTGCCTTGATGTCCTGGCAGGCTCGCTCTTTGGCGGAAAACCTTTCTCTCTTCCTGCTACGTGTGCGCTATTTATTTTGCAAGATCCTAGCTGCACTACTATGGAGCTGGTCTATGCCATGTTCCGATTGGCCGGTGAATTTTTTGCACCATGTACTGTTTATACACCCGATCCAAACAGCTATGTTCAGCAGCTCTGCTTCCTGCTTGCACACTTCCGTCCTTGCCCTAGTAGTGCTGCATCCTCAAGTAATGTTTTTGTAAGCAAAGAAGCGAGCCACGTCTTGGTACGGTGTGAAGGCATGTGACCATGTCTTATGCGTCCCTATGACCCGAGTACCTGTTCAAGGTACTCAAGCGGGCAGAAGGAAACTTCCCATCGACCTCAATGTACGCGAAGAAGTCGTGCCAATAGACAGGGTCACACCACCCTACTGGCAGCCTTGCCATTAACGACTACAACTGCAGATACGACGGATGTGCCTGTTTGCCCGGCTTCAAAAGCTGTTTCTTGGGCACCACTGGCCTTCTACAGTCGGGAGCCCTTTAGCAGCCCTTGTCATCTTCCTCGGCTGCCTTTAAGTGGAAGCATTTCTATGCCTACAACGAGAAATCTGTCCGTCACGTAAGACGAATGCAATGGCTCATACCCCTGTAAGCTGGAAAATTTGTTTAAATCAACCATACAGCACAATGTGTTGGCGGGCTAGTTGGTGCGAATCCGTAATTACTTTGTTTAGCGCACAACAATGGACAGAAGAAAGACGACAGGACAAGGCGCTACTCAACTGACATCATTTTATTGTCACTCCTTTACAGAGAGTAGAATATAGAAGAACATGCGCAGTGAGCACCATGCGCAGGAACCACCACAACTACGATCACCAGAGCACACTCATGTGACAGAATCCTAAAAACCATATTCAGTGCTGTACAAGGCTAAAGAAGGCACACTAATGCACTGCGAACCTAGTGACTGTATGAAATAAGCTTTCAATTTTTCAGGGACGGTGGTATCACGGCTCTTTTTCAAAATTGCAATATCATGACACAGCTTTGCATTTGCATATTTTACAATCTTGAGCTAAATGGCAACCTGCGCCTGTCGGTATGGA
Organism: Dermacentor variabilis; assembly: GCF_050947875.1. Classification (NCBI taxonomy): domain Eukaryota; kingdom Metazoa; phylum Arthropoda; class Arachnida; order Ixodida; family Ixodidae; genus Dermacentor; species Dermacentor variabilis. Next base: position 198,818,548 of record NC_134573.1, read on the forward strand.
TTGCTCATGTTCTCTAAGGTGCTCGTTAATGAAGCGGCCTGACTGCCCTACATACGACAGAAAGCTGAGCTAGTCGGTAAGGATTCATTATGCAAAAAAGAAGTGAGGCATGCAGGCAGGACACAAGAGTGTTGTCCACTTCTATACTCTTGCGTCCTGTCTGCACGCCTCACTTCTTTTTTGCATAATGAGCCCTACATACACTCATATATGTCGCCTTGAAAAAATGTCCACTTGTCGAAACGTTGGCTCCTGCATTCACCTTGTTCACGTTTTGCTCATTGTCCTACATACACTTTGCCACATGACAATGGAATCTTATATACCACACCGACACTGCGATCTACAACCTTCGCATGGTTCTTTTCACAGTGTGATTTTTTAGTTGTGTTAGAATTATGGCTGCACAACATTGACAGTTTCTGAGGAGCAGAAAGCACTACTAGCATTTAGAATCTAATGGCGACATTCTTTAGATTGTGAGCCACTCTATGGCAATGCGGCACAACTTAGGGAACATGAGTGATCCATATTGACAGGCACAGGTTCCCATTAGCTCAACATTGTTAAATATGTAAGTGCAAACCTATGTTTTATGAAACTACGATTTTGAAAAGTAGCCGTGATAGCACTGCCCGAGAATTATTGGAAGCTTATTTCATAGTCGTTGGGTTTGCAGTGCATTAGTATGCCTTCTTTAACCTTGTACAGCTCTCAATATGGTTTTTTAGGTACCATCACAATATAGTTCTTTTGATTGACGATTTTAATCTACCTGGAGTAGACTGGGAATTTTATGTACTATAGGGTGGGCTCGGCGGATCCAAAGCCACCATGTCGCTACACAGAACGCTTCTCTGCTTACTGCAAGTTTTTCTTGGCTTTGCTGCTTCTGTATGCGCATGGCCACTTCATGTGTCTTGTGATGGCAAGAACCACTTGATCAACGGCCCTTCGTTCTCAACGCTGTCGTCATCTGGCGACGCAATTCTACTGGCCTGCCCTTTGAAGTATCTCACTGTGACGTGATGACTTGGTGCCGCTATAAAAGAAGACGGGAATGATTTCATCTTCTATGGGCATGGCGGATCCAAAGCCGCCATGTCGCTAGAAGGAACGCTTCTCTGCTTACTGTAGGTTAGTCCCCCGTTCTAGTTCAATACCTAGTGTTTGTCAAAGCTTAGTGGTTCTGCAAACAGTTTTATAGCTGTGCAAACAAACAACCACAGAGAGCATACAAGGACAGGTGCCGACTTGCATTTTCAGCTCCTGGCCAGCTTGCTGGATTATGCTCGCGCATAGGAAGAAATACGAATAGGTCCCAAAGGTACAGAATAAAGCACCCCAATTCCTATGTACATTGCAGTGTTGGGGTAGTCTATCAGATTCCTCTATCATGCGGCTAAGTCTACGTAAGCCAAACAGGAAGGTGTGTGAACATACGCTTGCGTGGGCATGAATTGTCAATAATAAAGTGAGTGGGCACCTTCCTACTCATCGTTTGGTATGCCCGTGTAAACCGATCCTGAAGTTAAGATATTGTGCCGGTGCCAAGATAGCTGAGCGAGAAATACAGGAGGCGTATCAGATTAGGAAGGAGGCAGTTGATTGTGTCACCAACACTTCAGTTTATCTGTACAACGAGATGAGTTTTAGTGATGAATGTAGTTAGGTTGCGTGTTCCTTGAACAGAAAGTTTTGGGTGAATACCGTTTCTCTGCGCACATGGAATGGTGTATTTCTTAGATGTACTTATGTGTGGTCTTTGTTGAATAAATATTAGTTGCAAGTCTGCGCCTGTCCTTGTGTACCCTCTCTCTGGTTGTTTGCACAGATATAGAACTGTTTGCTAATATGCACCAACTTGCCCAACAAGAAGTTCTTCCAAGCTACTTAGTGGTTCTGGCTTGCCCACGACAATGTTTTGTAACAGAGTATGACTGCTTTGTCGTTTGCAAACTACTAATTTTCGGCCATGTCGAGGAAAACTCGGGACTTACCCAGAAGGAACTGTATGAGCACCTACCTGAAGGTCAGACAGAAATTCGTAAGGAACTATTAGAAACATAAACTCAATCTGTTGAACTGAAACCGCAGATGCATGACTTTAGGCGTATTTTGGAAAATATGGTGTCTGAGAGGTTAGTGCAGCATGAAAATACTGATCAATTGCAAGCCACATTGAAATCGTTTGAACATGCAATTTCATATCAAACTAAAAAGGTAACAGACCTCGAAGACCATAGCAGACACTCTAATTTAATTATTCATGGTGTACCTGAGACCTCAGTATATTCAGAAGAAGAAAGAAAAAGGTTGTGAAGGGTATTTTTCACATCAAACTTGAGGTTAAATGCGAATCTGTTGGGCGTATCCATCGACTTGGTAAGCAGGTGGGAGAGTGGCCTGTAATTACACCTGCAAGACTGTAAGGAAAAAAAATTCTGAAAAACGCAGGCAAACTGAAGGGCTTAAATATCTGTATTAAGAATGATCATTCTAAATCAACATTAAGAAAACGCATTCTGCTTTGCAACAGCACAAATGCTGAGATAGAACAAGGCGAAATTATCAGCCTGACACTTGACAAATTAAAGATCGATAACGATATGTATTTTTGGGACGAAGTGCAAGACAGGTGAGTGAAAATGACCAGCTACAAAAACCACCCCTCAACCGTCAAAAACTTGACGTAATGTCCATGCGCACGACGATCAACTTCGACTCCTCAATTTGAAAGCTCGTAGTGTTAGGAATAAAAGGAGCCCCTTAAAATTTTACTGCTGCAGTACCATCCTCACATTACCGTAATGACTGAGGTGTGGTTACATGAATGAGTGATTAGTGACATTGCTCTGCCTTCCTATACGGCTTTTCATAAGGACAGGCAATCAAGGGGAGGTGTTGTGGCCTTTCTGATCCAACACAAATTTGATGCTGTCTTGGGAGAGGGAGTATGGGAGAGGGCAAAGGCCTCTCCCATACTTCTCCAACAACCCTGGTCATGTGCTAATTGTGGCCATGTTGTCCCTGCAAACTTCTTAATCTCATCCACCCACCTAACTTTCTGCCGCCCCCTGCTACGCTTCCCTCCTCTTGGAATCCAGTGTGTAACCCTAAATGACCATCGGTTATCTTCCCTCCTCATTACATGTCCTGCCCATGCCCATTTCTTTTTCTTGATTTCAACTAAAATGTCAACTTGCATTTGTTCCCTCACCCAATTTGCTCTTTTCTTATCCCTTAACCTTACACCGATCATTCTCCTTTCCACAGCTTGTTGTGTTGTCCTCAATTTAAGTAGGACCCTTTTCGTAAGCCTCCAGGGGGCTATTTTGCAAGAGTCCACCTAGCACACTGCCCTTTTCGGCCGCCGCTGATTGTCTGTAGGAATGTCTACGAATGACGATGACGACGGGCGCACCTAGCTTCCGGTTCCTTTCTGAAACGTCAGATTGACGTCAGTGGTGCTGCACTTACTCTTCATGTTTTGTCTCATAACTGAACATGCTTTGGCGCCTACACCTGATTCAAACAGCCACTGCACATCAATGGATCTTTCTGCCATTCCTTTGTTTTGAGTAGGCCGCAGCACTACGATGGACGTGGCCTGCTTTTCTCGCTTTTTGAAAATGAAGGAGAGGTGACTTCGAAAACAACGGGACCCGTTCCCCATGTCAGACGAGTCTTATAGAGGCACTTTTGCCTTTCGAAAACGACGGCCATATGGCTGTGCGAGCAGTTCTCCTATGACCTGGTGCGCAAGAGAGAAGGGCTCACTGTTCAAGATCAGGTGATTTGCGCCCTTCAGTTTTATGCTACCGGTGGCTTCCAAACGGCTGTCGGTAGCGAAGCCACCGTATCGCTTTGCCAGCCGTCTGTGAGCTGCTGCGTTTGCGCCATATCGGAAGCAATCGGCTGTGTCGGCACCGAACAGCGCTGGGTGTCGTTTCCACGTACAAGATCGGACATAGCACTTGTTAAGCAAGGTTTCTTGTGGAGCGGCAACATCTGTGACGTCTTCGGATGCGTGGATGGCACCTACATTGCGATAACCGGCCCGTACCTGCCCCCAGCGGAGAAGCAGACCTGCTGGTGCCAGAAGGGATACTTTGCGCTGAACACCATGGTCATAAGCATGCTCTACCTATTATACTCATCATATGTATAAAAAATTCCAAGTCCCGACAGCGACCTAATTTATTGATATAATACAATTCACAGGTGTGCGACTAACATGCGAGTGCTGGCCATCGACCCTCGCTTCGCGGGCTCCTGCCACGACGCGTACGTGTGGCATGGCTCAGCCCTGTGGAGCAGTTTCGCCAACAACCACATTGTCCACAGAGGAGAGTTTCTTCTTGTTCAGTACATAAATGCATATAAATACGCTTATGAACCATATCCAATGTCTGTAGTGAATTCGGCGCCATACCTGTGCTACATTTATTGGGCAGGCGACAGTGCACTGCAGGCAGTTCCGGGGCATCCGGCGCTGTTGTCTCCGGAGGGCCATTTCAACCAGGCTCACGCATTGATGAAGTCTGTGGTGGAGCGCTGCATCGGCCTTATGAAAACCCGGTTCCGCTGCTTAAAGCGTTATTGTGCACTGCAGTACTGCCCCGCTGTAGCCGAAAAGATTGTCGCGCCTTGTGCAGCGCTGCATAACCTATGCCTCGATGCCAGCGAGCTGCTTCTTGATGACGACAGTAACATTGCCGCTGAGGGTGACGACGACGACCAGGAAGACGTCTTGCCAAATGATGACGGCGGTCCGACTCGTGGCAGCAGAGCGCTGTACGCAAGGGGAAAGGCCACACAGGAGAGGCAAATAGCACTTTATGGCATCAGTCACAATGCACAATTCCTACAAATTGAGCAAGCTCATCCTAGTGCGCAACGTCATGCACTGGACAACTAAAGAGTTATGCACAGTACTTCCGGCACGACCCGACATGTGCGTCACTGTGCTCAATGTGGTGGGACTACAGTTACTCCCAGTGTTGCTTGTGTGCTGTGTTTTCGGCTGCAGCTAGCAGTATTCTGCCTCTGTGACGCAACACCTCTGTGGCTGTGTGTTGTGCAGTGTGGGTATACGTACTTTCAGTTTTGCTAGTGTGCTGTGCTTCGGGCTGTAGCTAGCAGTTTACTGCCTTTGAGACGCACCACGTGTGTGGCTGTGTGTCGTGCAGTGTGGGTGTGTGTACTCGCAGTTTTGCTAGTTTGCTGTGCTTTGGGTTGCACCTAGCAGTTTGCCGCCTCTGAGACGCAACACCACTGTGGCTGTGTGTCGTGCAGTGTGAGTATACATACTCGCAGTTTAGCTAGTTTGCTCTGCCTTGGGTTGCAGCTAGCAGTTTGCCGCCTCTGAGACGCAACACCTCTGTGGCTGTGTGTCGTGCAGTGGGGGTATACGTACTCACAGTTTTGCTAGTGTCCTGTGTTTTGGGCTGTAGCTAGCAGTTTACTGCGTCTGAGACGCAACACCTGTGTGGTTGTGTGTCGCGCACTGGGGGTGTGCGTACTCGGAGTTTTGATACTGTCCTGTGTTTCGGGCTTCAGCTAGCAGTTTGCCGCCTCTGAGACGCACCACGTGTGTGGCTATGTGTCGTGCAGTGTGGGTATACGTACTCGCAGTTTTGCTAGTGTGCTGTGCTTCGGGCTGCAGCTAGCAGTTTGCCGCCTCTGAGACGCATGTCGCGCAGTGGGGGTGTGCGTACTCGGAGTTTTGCTACTGTCCTGTGTTGCGGGCTTCAGCTAGCAGTTTGCCGCCTCTGAGACGCAACACCTGTGATGCTATGTGTCGTGCAGTGTGGGTACAAGTACTCACAGCTTTGCTAGTGTCCTGTGCTTCGAGCTGTAGCTAGCAGTTTACCTCCTCTGAGACGCAACGCCTGTGTGGCTGTGTGTCGTGCAGTGGGGGTGTGCGTACTCGCAGTTTTGCTAGTGTGCTGTGCTTCCGGCTGTAGCTAGCAGTTTACTGCCTCTAAGACACGCCACCTGTGTGGGTGTGCGTACTCGCAGTTTTGCTAGTGTGCTGTGTTTTGGGCTGCAGCTAGCAGTTTACTGCCTCTGAGATGCACCACCTGTGTGGTTGTGTGTCGCGCACTGGGGGTGTGCGTACTCGGAGTTTTGATACTGTCCTGTGTTTCGGGCTTCAGCTAGCAGTTTGCCGCCTCTGAGACGCAACACCTGTGATGCTGTGTGTCGTGCAGTGTGGGTACAAGTACTCACAGTTTTGCTAGTGTCCTGTGCTTCGGGCTGTAGCTAGCAGTTTACCTCCTCTGAGACGCAACACCTGTGTGGCTGTGTGTCGTGCAGTGGGGGTGTGCATACTTGCAGTTTTGCTCGTGTGCTGTGCTTCGGGCATCAGCTAGCAGTTTACCGCCTCTGAGAGGCACCACATGTGTGGCTGTATGTCGTGCAGTGTGGGTATACATACTCGCAGTTTTGCTAGTGTGCTGTGTTTTGGGCTGCAGCTAGCAGTTTACGGCCTCTGAGACGCACCACGTGTGTGGCTGTGTGTCGTGCAGTGTGGGTGTGTGTACTCGCAGTTTTGCTAGTGTGCTGTGTTTTGTGCTGCAGCTAGCACTTCACTGCCTCTGAGACGCAACACCTGTATGACTGTGTGGGTATGTGTAGCTATAGTCTTCTCGCTTTCTGTTGGCAGTAGATCAATGAAGTGCACCATGCCTCTTGCATGAATAGTGAAAAAAGGTGAGCAGTAAGAATGGTTTCTCATCATTACAACATTCCAGCATCATAGCGTAATGACATTGTAGCATGCAGTTGCGATGTTGTCATTACTTCATACCGCTAATGCTGTTGTGATTTCTTTCTTGTCATTTCATCGTCTTTGTGTCGTTTTCAGTATCACTCTCACTGCCTTGCCATTACATATTGTGCTGCTGTCCATGCTGTTGTCTTTGTACCGTGAAATCAGCTGTCATTATTTCATCAGTCATGCCGTTGCACTCACTGTGCCAGCATCTCCGAGTTAGAATTGCACAATACCATTTCCATCATTGGCTTTGATCTCATGATGAAACCATTGTCATCCTGATTTTGTCAGCATACCAGGCTCATGATTCCATCATCATGTCATCTCACTGTGTGTGTTAGGCTATTGTCATCATATTATTTCCTACATAGCATCAACATCTCATGGTTGCTGTGCAGTGGTCATAATGCCGTCATCACCACACTATTGCGTACATCCCATGGTTTCTTTGTTGTCATTAATGCGCTTCATCCACAACTGTCATTCAGTGGTTGCTGTGCTGTCGGCATTGTGACATTCTGGCAGTATCATAGCAGTGATGTTGTGGTAGTGGTTCCAGTGTCGCATTTCCCTTGACAGCGTCTTCCCAACTTCGTATCAACTTTGTTGCACCACTGTAGAGCGAGGTGGTCTATTGGAAGTGTTCGTACGAATCATGTAGTGTTGAATTTCTAATTTCCGAGGAGCAACAGCTTTCTTCAAAAACATAGACGAAAGGTTTGCGTGAAGCAAATTTAACAATGCATGAGACTGCAAGAACATTTTTTGCTAAATGAAACTGCGACTTATACGTTCGCCGCAGGGGTGTAGCCAGGGGGGGAGGGGGGCTTATGGGGCTTCGCCCCCCCCCATCCCCCGAAATTTTTTCGTGCTGTCCATGCACCGTCGACCAAAGCAACCCCCGGCGCCGAAATCACTCTGGATTTTATCTAGAATGTCTTGTTCACGCTCAAAAAAAAAAAAAAAAAAAAAGAAAGAAACATTTCACGACGAACATTGCGAACTCGCGCTCGATTTTGCAGCAACGCCCATGCATCGGGAGTCACATAACGCAAGCAGCCCCATCCGAGCACAAAGTTTCAAGGGCGTTGTGATGGCAAGCGGGCTTGTAGGGGCATCTCGCGGAGGCCGTGGAATCTACGAAGCGCTTGGATGTCAATTCTGAAAGTTTATGGGTATAAAGTTGTCATAAACTTTTGATGTGAAAGGTGCATTGAGATTTCCAAAGTTGTGTTTGAGATATTCAATTGTGGAAGTTTGTGGGTTTAAAGTTGTTATAAAGCATTTCACGCCAAAGGTGCATTGTTTGACTTTTTCTAAAGTCTTAGATCGGAACATACAACGAGGCAAGGCAAATCAAGACACCATAAAACAAGTTCACAAAGCATGCAATGAGGTCCGATGAGACGAAGCGTTGTGGTGGTTCATTTGTGCCATCATGTCGCATAAAAAATATCAACTTTTCTTTTTCACCTACGCCAAAGCATCCATGACAAGACACTAAAGCCAGCCAGGGTAACTAAGTTCTTACTTGTTTTTTTCTACTTTGACTTTTATTCGCGAGGACACATTAAGCCTCTTCAATTTTTTTATTCTCGCAACTCTACCTGCGGGCTGCCAGAGCCAGAGCGCATGCATTTTTCTCGCGTTACTCTGACCACGGTGCAGGGCACTTCGGTGCGCGTTTTGTTTTCTCTGGCCGAGTGGATTTTCACCTGGCAGAGTTTTGGACGCCTTCTGGCTAGCAGACGAAAAAATGGCTGTGGCTTAGCTAAGGTTAAGCCCAGGATGCGAAGCATACTAGCCTTTATTTTAGTTGTTGAACCACTGTTTAGCCTGGTGAACTGCTGTTGCTTGGCTATATTTGGTTCGGCTAGACGAAGAAACAACTCATGCGTTACTCTGCTTATTCCTTTATTTTCAAACCAATATCGGTATTCTTGCGTCTTCAGACGGCGGCTTCAGTGTCCAGTACTCCGAAAGGGCCTTCAATACGAATTTTGGCCACCGGGAGACAAACACTGGAGGCCTCTACGGCTTGCCTTATCGAAGCACGTTCCCCCGTGAACTGGCCTGCCTCTACGTACGACGGATGCACTACGTCCATTGTGACTGCCGAGTCGCGAAGCACTCTACACGGTTTGCCGTTTACCACGAGGTCTAGAATGTACGGTTCGAGCAAGTTCAGATTCTCTGCGTTACTACTTAGTGACATCAACACTAGTTTGGGATTTCTGCATCCCACGGAGATATGCCCCGTTTGCCGGCAGTTGTAGCAAACTACTGGTTTCTTGGCCTCGAAAGCCTTTTTCTTTTGCTTTTCTGCCCTCTGTTCGGGTGACTCCTTTTCTCCTTCGCTGTCCTCATCACTACTTTTCCCTGAATCTGATCTTTCCTTTGTTTTATACCGACTCGACTTTGACCATCGTTTTGGCTTGTCGGGTCTGCATTTATTCATCTCCTCCTTAGGAGCTTCGCTGCCTTCGTCCGCACGGCGAGTTACGTACTCCTCAGCGAGATCGGCCGCTCTCGAAACAGTGTCTACGCCTGGCCTATCCTGAACCCGATACTTGATGTTTACTGGCAGCCGGCGGTAGAACTGTTCTAAAGCAACGCACTGCATTGTCTTTTCGGCGTCGCCGAGAGCACCCTCTTCTCTGAGCCATTCCTTCAGGTTTACCTCCAAGGTGTATGCAAAATCTGAATATGACTCACTTTGGTCTTCTGGACTTCCCTGAATTTTCGCCTGAATGCTTCCGCTGATAATCTATACTGTTTAAGCAGCTTCGCTTTGACTTCATCGAAGTCCTCTGCTTCTTCTTTCCCCATGCGGGCGATAATATCAGCTACCTCACGTGGCAGTAACGTAAGCAAGCGTTGCGGCCACGTGTTTCTCGCGAATTTTGCCTTCTCACACGTGCGCTCAAACTGTACCAGAAAAAGACCTATGTCCCCTCCTACTGCGTAGGGTGCCATCAAGTCTAGTCATTCTGCGCTCGCTTTCACGTGCCTCTGTGCTAGGTCTTTCGCTATTTTGTGCTTTCAGAAGTTCAATCTCTAGGCGCTTCATTTCGAGTGCGTCGCGTGCAGCACGCTCTTCTTTGGCCTCACGTGCGGCGCGCTCGCGCTCTTCTTTTTGCTCTAGGCGCTTACGCTCTTCTTCTTTTTCTTTAATGCTCTCGAGGCATTCCGTCAGTTCCTCGTCGTCTGCCCCGGTCGCTTCGATCGCCTCAATGATCTCCGGCTTTCTCTTTGATTCGGCAATTTGGAGGCCCAACTCTTTGGCCAAGCTCAACAATTCCGGCTTCTTTATTGCCTTCAAGTTCATGGCTGCCCTTAGTGCTGCTAAACCTGATAAAGCTGATAAAGCCATGGAGGCTCCTTCTTCTCTGTGCCAAGTGTCAGACTTCATATCTTTTGAAGGCGTGTTTTCCTTATTGCTTAATGTTAAAGAAAAATCTTCTGGGGGACCGGATGGCATACCAAATTCTTTTCTTCGCCGTTACGCCGAGCCTGTTGCACACATCTTAACAGCTGTCTTTGCTTTATCTATGACCACAGCGATTTTACCTGATGACTGGCGTGTGGCTCGTGTCATTGCAGTTCACAAGAAGGGTGATCGCCTAAGCATTGAAAACTATCGTCCCATTTCGTTGACATCCACGTCCTGTAAAACACTAGAACACATCATCGCTCATTATATAACTAATTTTCTTGAAAGTAACAACTTGCTCTCCCCATTTCAGCATGGTTTTCGAAAGAAACTGTCGACATCTACGCAACTTTTAACAACTATTCACGAAATCGCTCTAACGCTTGATTCTTCCGGACAAGTTGATCTTATCTTCCTTGATTTCAGTAAAGCGTTTGATCGCGTCCCTCATGGTAAACTTCTTGAAAAACTTACTAAGCTCGGCCTTCCTGCATTTATCATCAATTGGATAAGAGCCTACCTTTCAAACCGTAGCCAGTTCGTAGACGTTAACGGCCATGCTTCTACTGTATTACCAGTTCCGTCCGGAGTACCTCAAGGAAGCGTACTCGGCCCGATCCTATTCCTAATCTATGTTAATGATATAACTAGCACAATTCATCCACACGTTAACATCAGATTGTTCGCAGATGATTGTCTTGTCTTCAAAGAGATCACTTGCCGTGATGATCAAGTTCACTTAAGCACTAGCTTAGCCAGACTTAATGAATGGTGCACCACCTGGTCTATGACCCTAAATGCTGACAAAACTGTCTTACTTCGTGTCACGAACAAAAAGCAACCTATCGCATTTCCATACTACATCAATAGTACACTAATAAAGGAAGTCTCTGAATATAAATATATAGCCGTAACGATTACCAACACTCTATCGTGGGCGAAACACATTGCGAACGTTTGTGCATCTGCCTCTCGAAAGCTTGGCTTTCTGCGTCATAAACTGAAAAGAGCACCTTCAAATTTAAAACTTCTAGCATACAGAACTTATATATTGCCAAAACTAGAATACGCCTCAATAGTATGGGACCCGTATTACATGAAGGATAAGCACAAGCTTGAAATGGTTCAGAGGCGAGCAGTACGGTTCATTTTCAACAAGTTTAGGTCTACTGATTCGCCGTCAAAACTAATGACCGAAAACGATATCCCTACCTTAGAAGCACGAAGAACTGTGGCACGACTAAAATTTCTTTTCACAATGTACGACAAGTCGCTTGAATTTAATGGACGAACATACATTCAACCTTACCTGTCACGCGCGTCTCGACACCGTCACGCTCACAACTTGCTCCCTTTCCGTGCACGCACTAACCTCTTTAAAAATTCATTCTTTCCTCGTACAGTTGTTCAGTGGAATGATCTACCCTCAGAAATTTTCTCTGCTGATAATTTTGAGCAGGCACTACTCATGTATTTTGCACAATGATATGGAATGTTATTTTTCCCCTCTTTTATTCATGTTATCACCTATGCAAGTGCATTTTGTTCTGACAAGAACTTGTTATTTTGATGTGATATTGACTATCCCAGTGCATTTTTATGATAGTGTGAATATCGTCCTTTGCAATACAAAAATGCCAACTTGTTACTTTTTTTCTTCGCTCTCTTCCTTTTCCTGTTCCATATGTCTAACACAAGAGCATATATTATTCTTGTCCTACATGATTGTTTGCGGAAATACGCCCACCTGCTTGGTCTGTATAGACTGCAGTATGTACAAATAAATAAATAAATAAATAAACCTTGACGTACTCAAACTTCCGTCAACAGTTTAAAGAAAAATCACTGCTATGTACTTTCCAAAAAAATACGTAAAAGCCAAGCGATATCTCAGTGAAGAAAAGCCGTGCACTCACCATATGCAGTCATGATCCAGACACCTTCCTTCCGAACGTTGTTGCCAGGACGAGGAGGCTACGATCTCGTAGTTGTCGTCCAAGTTGGGGTCTCCAGGATTCCGTATTCCAATCGCTGCCAGCTAGTTTGTTGCGTACTCCAGGGTAGCGTACCGTACTGCTGCCGAGAAGTAGCGACGCCTGCCTGTCGAAGCTCGACCGACATTATTTATTGGGTAGCGTGGCGTTCTCGGCGGGCTGCAGGCATCCGGTAGATCATGGCGACCAAGCAGGGGCGAGACGATTTGCTAGTGCGAAACTTGCACTGTTTAATCAAAGGTAGTAGAAAGAAAATAAGAAAAGCATGAAGTCTCTGAAAAGTACATTTCGGAGCCCCTTAAATAGGCTCTCTACAAGTGTGGGCGGGATCTTGCTTCCGTCGATGACACGTGACAGGCACGGAGAGAGGGCCCCTCCTCCTGCAATACCGAGCATGGGTAGGAGAAGTCGATCCTCTTTTCGACGAATCCGAGGAGAAGGTCGGGTGAATGACCTCTCCGGCGCCGTGGGGTACGGCCAGTAGAGGGTAAGGGCATGGCGTATCATCCACGGTGCCACGACCATGAGAGGTGAAGGGGATGAGGTAGCACCCACGGTGCCACAACCATGTAGAGGGTAAGGGGGGACGATCTGTCGCCCGTGGGCTCCGGCCCAGAGGGTAGGGTGAATGACCTGTCGCCACGTGGTGTCAGACGCCAACCCTAACACCCCAAAGAAAGCAAAGGCCGTCATTTCCGCCGGAAAGGTGTTGTTTACTATTCTTTTTTCGATCGTGAGGGGCCATTACTGATATAATTTTCTAAAGCTCCAGAGACTGTCAATCGTTTCCGATATTGTGAAATGCTGGATCGGCTGCCTGTCGCAATCAAGAACAAACGACGTGGAAAATTGACGAATGGGGTCATCCTGTTTCACGACCTGGCTATGGTGTTGGGCTGTTGAGCACGAGGTCGCGGAATCGAATCTCGGCTACGGCGGCTGTATTTCGATGGGGGCGAAATGCGAAAACACGTGTGTACTTAGATTTAGGTGCATGTTAAAGAACCCCAGGTGGTCGAAATTTCCGGAGTCCTCCACTACGGCGTGCCTCATAATCGGAAAGTGGTTTTGACACATAAAACCCCATAATTTAAGTTTTAATTTTTCCACAATGCCCGTCTCCATGTTGCTATTGTGGATAATACAAAACTGGGAAAGTTCAAATGGGAAACGCTGCAACATCCGCCATACAGCTAAGACCTATTGCCTTGCGACTTCCACATTTTGGGGCAAATAAAAAAAAACAGCTCAGTTCAGTTCAGTTCAGTTTAGTTTATTTTCCTTAAAGACCCCCGATTGCAGGGGTATTACATAAGGGGTGGGTACAAGATTCGAATTAACACTAGTTCAAGTAAAGTTCAAGTTCAAGCACGCATATATATACACATACATAGTATACATAATCAAGTATATTCACACATGTATTTACACATATCAAAGCCTATATATGTAGACCAACATACACGTATGTAAATACAAACCACACATATAAGGAAAAATCATGTACAATGTAGTTGGAGATGGTCAGTAACATGTTGTAAAAATATGGATGGGCAGATTATGTCGACAATGGCAGCGGGGAGGCCGTTTCAGTCTGCCGCCATGCGAAGAAAAAACGAGGCTAAAAATGTTGATGTTCGTGAGCGAGGTCGTGAAACTTGCAGCGAGTGGCTCGTCCGGTATGATGTGCGCGCTGCGGGCGTGATATATGGTGCTTGATGAAGGATAGGACTGTAAAAGAATTTGTGGTAAAGACAAAGGGAAGCGATGCGCCGACGTAAAACGAGGTCCGGAAGCAGATTCGTACGGAAACAGATTCGTGTCGGATGATGACGTGAAAGAGTCAGTTGCAGATAAGTTGAAGCAGCAACCTAAGGAGTTTTACGAGACGGGAATCACCCGATTCGTTAGTCAATGGGATAAATGTTTAAATGCTCATGGAGACTACTTTTAAATTAAGTACCCCCTTTGTCCTATATTTGCATTGGCTCACTTTCATTTCACTCGCCCTCGTATATTTTGCAGAACGGCTTTATATAGGTGCTCTCTGTTGGGACAATAATTTCGGTGAAATTACTAGCGATACACAACCGGTGACATCTGCTCCTGCATAATACATTGGAATAAATGACAGCGTCATTGAGATTTTTCACTGGCCGTTGCATATGTACAAAAATGTAAACAAGGTTGTTGAATGACAAAGTTTCATTACCATGTTTGTCCTCAACTTGTTCCTTTCATGGCCTTCACATTTTTCACCTCAGTGGCATGCACTTGCTGGGTTCAAACTGATATAGTTCTAAAGTTCGTGTGAAACTTTCTTCACTTATTAAATAAACAAAAATATGGAAACATTGATATCAGTTATTCTTGGCACAATTTTTGGGACATACGAGTATATTTTCTTATGAAAAAATACATATTTTACTGCTTTTGACAGTGCGTAGCGTTTAAAAATTCATTTGCAGCATCTTTTGCAATGGCAGTGCAGTTATTCATGTATTTGATCCCTCGACAAATTGTTTAAGAGGAAGCTTTAGCTCGGACCCAACTCCGACGTGGCCTATTCAAATACATGTAAAGCGCCGAAACGCTTCTCTGAGATGACCCCTGGATCCCTTTTAATTAAATTTGTTGCATTTGAGAAAGAAAGTTAAATTCCAGTGTCTGTTGGAAGCGGAATTTCGATTTAGGGCCTGAATTTTGTTTGAAGTATTTTGAAAAATTCGAAAGTGCGAAAAAAATTCAAGCACGACGTTTACAAACTAATAGCTCTGCATCAAGAACAGATATCATGGTTCTGTGAACGGCATCTATTATAAGAGTCAAAGCCGACAAATTTGTTATGTCAATTGGTATCTTACGTGAATTGGTTACGTTGTGTACAAGGATTCTGCGAAATCCGTATTTCCATAATGCTAAATTTCTTGAGATTCACGTGTAACATAGAAATTTTGTCCGCTGTAGATGTACTATTAGGTGCAATTCACAGAATTGTGATATCGTTGTTCATTGCTGAGTTACATAGTTTTAAACTTGATAGTTTAGATGTCTGAAAATTTGCTGTTTTGGTGAATTTTTAATAAAGAATTGACAACCTAAATAAAAAAATTACCGACGATTACGTTACTTCCTAATGCGAAATTTGAGCGCAGCAAATAAGCTGTTTCACCTTTTCGATAGATTGAGGCAAAGAAATCGAGCAACACATGTATGCGCTATCACAGAATGTTTTTTTTTATTTTTCACACGTATTCCTTTAACAAAGACTGACTCCACTAACAGTTCTTGACAGTCATGAAGGAAGCTTTGTGGTCGGAGAAATAGACTGATATATGTTCGACTTGGTACACCAATGCTTGATTCTCAAAGACGAGATCTATACAAGTGCCTCGCGAGGTTGTCACAGCCGTGGGACGCGTTACGAGCGAGAGGAACGGGATGTTCTCCCGCATAAGTGTTAGGAAATTGCTGTTTGTCTTTATGTCAAGCCGCCACCGATCTGGCTCTCTGATTGCCACCGCTCCGGGCGAACGGCAGCGGCAATTTCGGCTCGGGCGGCGCGCATATACAGATCCGCCGCCACCGATCTGGCTCTCTGATTGCCACCGCACAGGGGTTGCATTGGAGGAGGAGCGAAGAAAGGAATTAAGTTCGAGCCGGCGCTTTGACAACCGGAGACTCGCAGGAAGAGGGGGGAGGGGGGCGGCGTGTACACCCAGCGGCAAACGATGGGGGCAGAAGCGCGCGCAGCAAGCGGACAACACGATAAAGGGAGGAGGGAAGAGATAGCAGCGACTGACTGATGCCGCTGACGCCGATAGTGAGTCAACCCTAGCTGCGGAGTTGGTTTCAGGGACAACGCCGCCGATGCCGACACAAACAATATGATACCCTCGCTTCCGCAGCGCTAAGAACCAGGTCTAGCCGTGGGAAGGTGGTCACGTATTCGTCGACGTGCCGGGGCCTACGTGAAATAACCGGCGCGTCGGCAACTGAAGAGCACCCTATCCGCCACACAAGAACAGGGGGGGGGGGACCCTTTCCTCCTCTTTCTGCATGGCGGCGACGGTGTTCTATGCAGTCACGTTATCTTGACTCTCTAGCGGCGTCAGCGGCATCCAGCGGTATCAGTCGGTCGCTGCTAGCGCTGGGGGGATGAAAGGGGGGCGGAGCTGGTTACGAGGCCGACGACAACGCCGACGACGACGCGAAACCCAGGAACGGACGCCAAAGAGCTGCGCTCTAAAAATTCGAAGCAGAAGTCAGTAGAATTCAAGAAGAAGAAGAAACTTTAGTAAAGAATAGTCCGGCAGTTCTTGATGTGGTGGCCTCAGGTGACGGCTCGAAGTTCTTGGACTCGAGCGGCATCTTTGGCTTGCCGGACGGCCCAGAGCTGGTCTGCCAGCTCTGAACTTCTGATAGCCGCCTCCCAGCGGCGGCGGCGCCTACGGAGAAGGTCCCCGGCGGCTCCCGCATCCGGGGCGGCGTCGGGAAGAACGGAGCTCGAGCCTTCTCCTACTCTGGCAACAGCCGCGATTGTGGACGCGTCGCCAACGGAGCTGCTTTGATTACCGTTGTTGCCGGCACACTCCCAGAGCATGTGTCGCAGCGTTGCTCTGTGTCCGCATGTTTTACACGCGTCTGTTGGATACAAACTCGGATAGCAGTGGTGTAAGATAGCGGGGCTAGGGTAGGTGTGTGTCTGGAGCAAGCGTAATCTTACGGCCTCGTTCCTGTTCAATTTATCGTGCGGTGGCGGGAATGTGCGTCTTTCGAGTCTGTAGTGTTGGGTGAGGTCTCTGAACGTGGTTAGGCGATCGCCCCACGCCCAGTGTGTTTCTTGTTGCTGTGTTTCTGTTGTAGTGTCCCGATCCGGCAGATCCGATGCCCCGCTCTCGGGGGCGGAGGCGGCCTCATAATCAGCGGCGGCTCGGCGTGTGAGACCTCGAGCCGTGGCGTGGGCCGCCTCGTTTCCCGCGAGCGGAACATCGGTGTGTGCCGGGGTCCAGAGGAGGAAGACCGTAGAATTTTGGGGTTGCGAGGGCGAGTCGCCGTCGTCAGAAATTTCGAGTATGCGGGCCGCTTCCCGCGAGACACGACCACGCGCGAAGCCGCGGATTGCCGCCTGCGAGTCGCTGATCACGATCGCAGCGTTCGGCACCGCGACGAGTGCTAGGGCTATCGCGGCTTCTTCGGCCGCCTCCGTGTGTCCCGTGGTCACCGTGGCGCTCGCGAGGCACCTACCCGAGCGGTCTACAACCGCTATCGCGTGCGCGCTTCTCCCTCCTCCATATCGCGCCGCGTCTACGTACACCGCCTCGTTGCTGTTACCAAACTTCTTCTGAAGGTCGCTTGCTCGTTTGTTGCGCCTCCCGGCGTGGTGCGTCGGGTGCATGTTTTTGGGAAGCGGCGGGATGATCAGGCGGTCGCGAACAGAGGCGTGAACCGCCGTCTTTTCTCCATGCTGAGTGTGGTACGCGATGCTGAGCGACTCGAGGATGCATCGACCTGCCTTTGTCCTTGATAATCGTTCGTATTGCGCAATGTCGTGCGCCTCGATTAACTCGTTGAGGGAGTTGTGAACTCCGAGCTCTAGAAACTTGTCGGTGCTCGCGTTGAGTGGAACGCCGACCGCCCTCTTGAAAGCCTTTCGGATCATGCATTCGACTTTGTTTTTTTCGGACCCGATCCACCTCAGGTAGGGGGCAACATACGTTATGCGGCTTATCGCGTACGCCTGCACGAGACGGATCGCGCACTCTTCACGCATACCATTGCGTCTATTCGTGATGCGACGCAAGAGTCGGATCGTGTCATCTACCGAACGACGAAGTATTCGCACCGTCTCTCCGTTATGGCCGTTTGCCTGCAGGTGTAACCCTAGGATTCTAATTTTCTCTACGTGCGGTACGGGAGTACCATCTGCCAATGTAATGCGTATTTTAGAATATTCCCGTTCCTCTTCGCGCAGGGTTTTACGACCTCTCCTTGTGGGTTTGTAGAGTAAGAGCTCGGACTTGGTTGCCGAGCACTCGAGGCCCGTTCCACGCAAGTAATTCTGAACCGCATCTACTCCTGCCTGCAGCGTTCGCTCTACGTGACCGTCACATCCTCCTCCGGGAACCCAGATGGTGATGTCATCCGCGTAGAGACTGTGATGTAATCCTTCTACTTCTGTTAATTTCTCGGGTAGACCGAGTAGAACTAAATTAAATAGTAATGGTGATATGACGGACCCTTGCGGCGTGCCGCACGGACCCGTCTCAAATTCCGGTGATTCCTCGTCGCCGACGACGACGCATGCGCGCCTACCTGTGAGGAAATCTCTAACGTAATTATACATTCTGTGGCCTAGTCCTAATGTTCTAATTGTTTTTAAGATCGCTTCGTGCTTAACATTGTCAAACGCCTTTTTAATATCTAAGCCTAGAATTGCCTTAGTGGAGCTGGTAGTGTCGTCAACGATCTGGTGTTTAAGCTGAAGCAATACGTCCTGTGCTGAGAGGTTGCGGCGGAATCCTGTGCGGGAACGCGTCATGATCTTCGAGAAAGTCGGTCACGCGGGTGAGAACTGCGTGTTCCATGACTTTGCCGACGCAAGACGTAAGCGAAATCGGTCTTAGATTATCGAGCGTAACTTGCTTGCCAGGTTTAGGAATCATGATAACGCGGGCCCGTTTCCACGCTTCGGGAAGGGAACCCTCTCGCCAGCACTCATTGACGTAGGCCGCGAGTCGGGAGATTGACTCGTCGTCTAGGTTTCGGAGAGTCTTGTTGGTAACCCGGTCTGGGCCGGGCGCTGATCGAGTGTTGAGTTCGAACAAGGCTAACCGAATTTCCGAATCGCTAAATTCCGCGTCCAGTTTCTCGTTTGTGACGCCGTCGTACTCGGCGTGCTGGATGCTTTCGGCCTTCTTAAAGTAACGGTCGCGTATTGCGTCGAGGAAGTTATCGCCTTTATAATCTCTTACGAGTCTACGAGTCTTGTGGCCTTGAGCGGCCCGAGTCTCCTCCGGATCTAATAGGTGTCTAAAAAGGCGCCAAGCGCTCGCCCCGGTCATCTGCCTCTCGAGGCCGTTGCACGTGTCTTCCCATTGTGCCCTGCATACCTGAAGCGCGTGTTCTTCAATGCCTCTGTCTAACTGTGCTATGCGTTTGCGCAACGCCTTATTGTGTCTTTGGCATTTCCATCTTTTTAGGAGGGCTCGCTTTGCTTCCCACATGTGTAGGAGCCTACTGTCAATTATTTCGAGGTTCGCCTCGGGCGGAACCTCGCTCGTTGCTGCGCCTACGTCCCTTCTGAGCGTCTCACTCCACTCGTCTATGTCCGTAATCGGCTCGTCGCCTCGCCCCGCTTCTTTTCGCTTCTTGCGGAACGTGTCCCATTTCACGAGTTTGAGCTGACGACCTTTGCCCTCAGGGTTAGTACCACGACCGCTCGGGCCCGTGCCTATCGTGATCTCGATCAGCGCATGGTCGCTCCCCAAATCTTCCTGGGTATTTTGCCAGTGCGCTGTTGTTACATTTGAAACAAACGCAAGGTCTGGTAACGTATCGGCACTCACGCTGTTCCCTCTGCGTGTAGGATCGGCGGGATTCGCGATCAGTGCAAGCCTTTGGTCTTGCGAGTCTTCCCAAAGGTGTTTGCCCTTGGGTGTTTCTCGGGTGTAGCCCCAGGCTCCGTGGGGCGCGTTAAAGTCGCCCGCAACAAGTAGAGGCTCGCTGCCGGAGGCCGCGCGCGCGCCCCGCAGTAGGTCCCCGAATCTGTGCTGCAGCGTGGGTTTACTATACACGTTAAGGACGAAGAGTCCTCGGCCGCTCTTAGGAATTAATTCTACGAACACGTGAGGTATATTTACGCAGGCAAGTTCTCGCTGCGCCACAGTGACATTACGTCGAACGAGCACGGCGGCGACCGGCAACGGGCGTGGCGGGGGAGACGGCCGGCGCGGCACCATCGCCCCCGGTCCAGCGCCACCCGTCACGCGGGGTGTAGCCCGTTTCCTTCTTTGCCTGTTCTCCGTCGCGGTCGCGTCTATGGCTTTGTAGCCAGCTAGTTTAACCAGATGGTTTGTCTCCTGTAAAAGGATCACGTCCGGTTTCGTCTTGCGGCTGCGTATGAATTGCTGGAGATTACCCCGCTTCCTCCTGTAGCCCCGGCAGTTCCACTGCCAGATTGTGTATTGTTTCCCAGTGTTAGTGTGCTTCTTTGCGTGTGTAGCCATGGTGATGCCTGTGTTTAATTTAACCCGTCACCATCGAGGCGACTTGGTTGCTGCTGCGGTTGCGTCTCTACGTCTGTGAGCGTGTTTTGCTGCTGCTGAGTGTGTTGTTGCTGTCTAGTGTACGGCTTGCTCATTGTTCTGATTGGTCTGCCTGCAGCTGGCGACAGCCTCGCTTCTATGTCATCTATGCGCGCCAAGTGCGCGGCGAACATTTGTGTTATTTGTTCAGAGAGCTTAGCTAGCGCGTTATTGAACATTTCGTTCATATGAGCCGTCTGTCTTGTAAAGCGTTCCTCGAGGCTCTTCTCGATGTTGTCTACACGTTTCTGTAGTTTCTCATAACGGCCGCATCCCTGTTTGCTGTCGGGTCTTGCGGGATCTAGTGCGATCCTTTTCGCGGTAACTGGACGATCATCGCGTTCATCCGCCGTCCCCCTCGAGCTGCCCTCGTTGTCCGTGTCCATCCCGGCCGGCTCAGGTCGTGATGGAGTCGGTGATCGCGGCGCCGAGGACGGCGGCATCGTCGTTTGACGTTTCGATGGTTGCTGCGGTTTTGGAGCCTCGCCTTTCAATTTGATATTCTCCTCTCTAAGGAGCGCATTTTCGCGTTTAAGCTCGGCAATTATTGATTCTAACGGCTCTAAACGTTGTTTTAGGACTCGCTCTATCGCTCGCTCGAGCTCGTTCCCACCGCCGCCGCCGACGGCGGGCCCGCCAGAGCGGCCCGCCGAAGCGCCTCCGCCGCCGGGAGAAGCGGCGAAAGCCGCCCAGCTCACCTGTTGCCCAGTGCTTCTGTGACCTTGCTGCTGCCACGGCTGCTGCTGCTGACTTTGTTGGTTGATGTGGCCCACAGCTGCGGTGCCCGGACCGCCGCCACCGCGCGTCATCGACGTGCTTCTCGGCCTCTGTGCTCGGTTGCGAGAGCGGGATCGAGATCGGGATTTTCCCGCACCGCCCTTCCCGCCGCGGCTAGTCGAGCGTCCTCTTCGGTTGTCGGTGACTGAATGACGGTCTATCTTTGGAAAATTGAGGTAGTAGCCGGCGTTGCCATTACAGTCGCTGCTGCTGTTGTAACCGCTGCCGTACGGTGTGGCTGCTTCTTCCTCTTCTTGTCTTTTTCGCTCTAGTTGGCGACGCTTGACTATGTATGGGGTCTTGTATCTCGCCTTGCACCTGCGGTCTCCCGTGAAGTGTCCCTTGCCGCACAGTCGACAGTGCGGCTCGCATTGATGGTCAGGCGACGGATTGTTGCGTCCGCATCCACGGCAAATCTTGTCGTTGGGATTGGGGCACACGTCGGCGCGGTGTCCCAGCCTTCCGCACTCGTAGCACACGTCAATCTGCTTCCTGTAGAGGGAGCATCTGACGAGCATAGGTCCGTAATATACGTATCTCGGTACGTGGAATCCGTCGAACAAAACGATTATGTTGTCCGTTTTGCTCATGCGTTTCGCGTGCAGCACTCCGGGGTTGCGCTGCGTCACTAGATTAGCGATGATGTCTGCCGGGCTCTCGCTCTTGGAAATGTTCCTAATCAGGCCCTTGGAAGTGTTCTCCGGGGCGGCTTGATAGGTATTCGCCTCAAACTCGCGGTCTCCGATACAAAGCTTGCTAATGGCTCCGTAGCGTTTGGCTCTGTCTTCAGACGGCGTGCTGAGCACCACCACGTTCTGTTTAACGTTGAGGCAGATGCTATCTTCCCCGGCCGCTTCTCTGCCTACACCCGCCGCGGTACGTAGGCAGCAGTAAATGCGATCCGTCCCGTAATCGCGCACGTTGAAGCCGCCTCGGGGGCGTACGACGATTTTGTAATCATCCGGCGGTAACTCAGGCATTCGGCTTGCCATGGCAACCTGCTGCACTTGACGGGCGTACTTCCTTTTGTACTGCGCTGTGGTGACTCCCGTAGTCGATGTGGCTACCGTCCGTCGCTGCATGTGCACATGCTGGTTATGCGCCGACTCGGTCGCACCGTCGGCCTGTTTCTTCCTTTGACATCGCACCACCCCGCTCCCTCGCCGAAATCTTCCGGCCAAATATCTGTTCCTTCTACCTGGACAACTTCCATTTAACGTCAGGAAAGGCCTGGCACTTTGCACGGTAGGCTTGGCACGCCCCGCCGCCGCGGCGGCCGGGAAATAGTGGCCTACGTGGAGATAGGCTTAGCTCGTCCCGCCTGCGTGGCGGGACAAAAGGCGCTGCTTATCGGCCAGAAGATGGGCCTACCTGGCGAAACTTGATGTCGGGGGAGTCCTGAAGAGTCCGCCGATCGCTGGTAAGAAGAAGTACCACGAGAAGCTCGATAAACCGCCAAAAACATAGGAAAATAGAGGAGCCGACACGAAGCACGCCTGCACTCCATGGTCTTCTTCTTCTTCCCACCAGTAGAATTCAAGTTTTTCTTTTAAATGCAACAAACCTCATCATATTTGGTGCAGTGGTTGCCGAGAAAAACAAATTCACCTTCTACATGTATTTAGATAGGAGCACCAGAGCTAAATGTATAACAAGTGTAACATGTGTAAAACGAAGTGTATAACCAGCTGTGTCTTACCAGTACTCTCGTATGGGGCACAAACCTGGAGTCTTACGAAAAGCGTTCTACTTAAATTGAGGACGACGCAACGACCTATGGAAAGAAGAATGATGGGTGTAACGTTAAGGGGGGATAAGAAGAGAGCAGATTGGGTGAGGGAACAAACGCGACGTAATGACAACTTAGTTGAAATAAAGAAAAAGAAATAGGGGGGGGGGGGGGCACGGGCGGGGCATTTAATGAGGAGGGAAGATAACCGATGGCCATTAAGGGTTACGGACTGGATTCCAGGAGAAGGGAAGCATAGCAAGGGGTGGCAGAAAGTTAGGTGGACGGATGAAATTAAGAAGTTTGCAGGGACAAGTTGGCCATAATTAGCGCATGACCGGGGTAGTTGGAGAAGTATGGGAGAGGCTTTTACTCTGCAGTTGGCGTATCCAGGTTGATGATGATGATGATGATCACCTGAGCTAAAACTTCCTCTGAAGGAGGAGGCCAAGCTCCAACGTGAGCCCCCTCCCCCGAACGAAATTTCTGGCTACGCCACTGGTTCACCGTATGTGGAGGAGCAGTATTCTTTTATCGATTTAATCTCACATGATCGCTTCTTTCTAACACGAAAGCGTTACTTCAAGCTGAATGTGTAATATTTTCCTAACCTTCAATGTTGCAGAACTTTCAAAACATGTGAAAGTGTTGCGTACTTCCTTTTTTTGAAATAGTTGAAGCATTTTGTAACCTCCACCATATATCTAAGTGGAAGGTCCACCTCACGGCCAACTGAAAATTGTCACTGAAAGTGCAACTTCGGCAAATTTTCGATGTCCACTGACCTTGAAATTGAAATTTTGAGCACACATTCTCTTTTCCACTCTGATTGTTCATGCCACACGATCACGAACTTCAAATATTGGTTGCATGCTCCCAGGCCATGCCCACGTATGTGTAACTTTACACTGGGCGTCCCCGTGTTTGTGATGTCACACTACACTACTTTGTCTACAAACAACGAAGGTAGGTCCGTTTTCCATTAGTTGATGGCCAGCAATCATCATTTGGGAGATGTCACAACTGGTGCTTCTCTTCGTCTACCTGCAGCACAATGCATTGAGATTAGGCATGTCAGCTGCCTTGCACAGTGGCCAAAAAAACAAAAAACGATCCTGCAGTGCTAACTCTGTTTGAGCAATCGATGAAGGCTAATTCGAATTACCTGCAAAAGTTCTCCATGACATCAGGACACATCATCAGCTTAGATATTTTTCAGCGCATGCACCATATGTGGTGTGTTAAGAAGCGTTGTAGGTATGTATCTATGTTGAGTTAGTGTAGGATGTGACATCTCCGAGTCATCGCGACGTCATATGAAGCTATGTCTGTCTATGTCTATGGCTTTGGTGTCTTGTTGATTTGTAATTTAAAATTAGCAATGAGCTAAGCTAATTATGCCATCCCACTGGTAACAGTAATGTCAACGGCATTTGCATATGTAAACATCCTAATGTACTTAAACACCAAAGGTTCCGTTTAAAGTACATGTAAACTGTACAAGTGCCTTGCCTGAGTTAACCGTCAAAGCAATCACAATGAAATGTGTTTAAACTTGAAATTGCGGTCTTGCAAGAAAATGACAGCTGTGTGTAACCTAGGGACAAATGTTGTTATAAATCCGCTAACATGTAATTTCGGAAAGCTTCACTGAAAGAGGTTCACCATGACGTGAAATGCGTAACACAACACACTTATATGTACATGAGTGTGAGGGACACATAACAATGATCTTCAAACATGTGGTACAGCGTACGTAGAATTGCTGCACATTTAGTAAGCTTTGTGATGTGCAATATTAAATTGGCAGCATATTTCCAACACATGTACAAACTTGAACTATTAGCTTTATGTGTGTTAAAAAGTACAACTTCCAAAATTGTTTCATGTTTCAGTGGCAGCCGATAAACATTCAAAATTTAATTTCCTTCTTTTGTATTGCACAACTGTGAAAATAAATTTACAACGAAAACTAAGCATTGTGTAAAAAAGCAGTGTGCGGCTCATCACACGAAGCTTTTTTGTTTATAGGTGCGTTTTGGAATTCGCCAGTCACCACATTTGCTTAAATGTTATGTTACGAGCTATGTTGCAATATCAAGTGTATCTCAAAGTCTCACCCGCATCGCTGTGACTGAGAAAGTCTGATTTCTGTGGAACGGCTGACAAAGGAAAGCTTCTTATTACCATGTATTTCCATGTGCTTCTACGTCATGTTCACTCATGACCGAAACCAAAAATGCATGCACTTCATATGCCAATCCGTACTTTCCACCTCCTTTATGTCCATGGGAATTATTTATTACACACAGTTTAGGTTTCGATAGCATAAGTTGTAAGGGTATGCACTGCAACGTTTGTGGCAACAGTTTGTTGTTCTATATGCACTGGAAGACATGTTCTGTCGCCTGTGCTGTTACTGTTTGTTCACTTGGTTTTGTGCGACAATTCTTTTCATATAATTTGCCCTCCTTGAACGATTGGTCATATTCCTCGTGTTTCTCTTAGTTTGTTGTTGAATACTTCCGTATTGTTTCCTACATGCGTTACATTGTGACACACATCGCGATTTATTTGTGTTGGAAGCCGTTAATATGACATGAGATTTCTCCTCCATCTGATGCGACCAAACATTTGTGTCCTGCCATCGAGGTGCGGTTTACTTCGACATGCCATGCTCGTGTGCGCACTCACACTGCGAACAAGTGTGAGTGCGCAATACCTCATTACTATTTCCTTTCAGTGTGAGCGTAGAAAGCAATGATGGCAGGATTTAGCTGCTCTGACGTAAACTTCTGATCTATGGAATTTATAGCTTTGGCATGTATTTGTGTAATCCACACGAAGTATACATGATGTTGTGTTGGCAGTGAGGGTGCAAGAATTAGTTTAAAGATCAGCTTTCTTCAATACACCAATTCCAATGCCACAACGAAGTTGTGCACTACCTCTCCACACTTGAAAAGCACTGGAAGTGCATGGTAGTTCACAAGATTATTGCAAGGATGGGACTCCTTTGTCGATTGCACCATCTTGACAGAAAGGCACATTCCTGTACCATACTGTGCGACAAACAAAAATTTGGAGGAAATTGTGCCATGCTACACCACAATGACTGCGCCATATGTGTGTTCCGGCAGTGGCTGGGAACAGAGAGCCAATTTCACACACACAAGAAAAGACTACAGCCGTTCACATGCTGCACACCAAGCCAGCGTGCCTCCCGCATGAATTTTTGCACTTACAACAGTGGACTTTTCTGCGCTTCCTGCAACTGGCCGGGGCATGCGCGGCCACTTGGGAAATTGTAATTATAGTACTTGAATACCTCTTGAGTTTCTCAAATGGCAACGCTGGCTCGCCCTCGCATGCTTTGACTCGCACATACTTTACAGCATGCAGCGCACGGCGACGTCGTTATTGCTCCTGCAATTGATCTGGAACATCACACCAACACCGACGGCAGAAATGTGCCTACAGTGTCCATGTAATTACTATTGTTATAAAAACAGATTGGAATAGCTTTAAGTTTCACCAGTCTGGTGTTGATCGCGGCTCTCTGCGTCTGCAGTGACATATGGTGAACGAGAAAGTGTGTTACCACGTTGATTGGACCACATGATTTAATAACATTGCAGTTATCAGCGTTGCCACCAGAATATATAGTTCGATCATAGTGTCACCAATGATCTTGCCTTTATACAGAAAAACATGCGCAATGCTGCCTCTTGACATACTTTGATGTCCTTTTCGTGCTGGTCTTTTATACTTCATTGTGGTTTCGAAGTGCCCTCTAAATTCCGTTATTCCACCAAAATTGCCATTGGCCTGCTCCAAACTGCTCGAACACGCAATGTTACTTGCTCCAAGAATTGCTGAAAAATAACTTGGGGCACTTGTACCCATGATATTGCCACACTACAGTACTAATAAACCTTCAAAGGTATGCTGGTATTTTTAAGAAGCTTTAATTCTGACATATGGAAGGATAACACATTATTTATAAATCAACACTAAACTTGGGTTCCATTATTCGTTAGAAACGAGGCCATGATTGTGGCCAACTCCGAAATGGGCCTCAGCTGCCGTTCCATTGTGTCAGCCAGTCTGCTGACCTGGTGGTTCAGCGTCTATAACTCACCAGTTTGCTGCAATAAAAATGTTTCGTCAGCAATGCTTCTACACATGTTACTGTGAAAGGCAGAGTTTTGCTGAACGTGTAGTCGTCTTAGACGGCAAAACACATGGCCATGCAATGCCACTAGCACTGATACTTTCATCCAAACTTGGGCGCTTTCCTACACATTCACTTAAGAAACTGTGCTGTCACATTCTCACTTCCTGTTATTAAAACATGCAAAAATGTAACCGACAGAGTGAGGCTACTACTTTTACTCTAATAGCATGCAGCAGCACTCATTCAGCCTTGCTGCTAATACAATGTACTGCGGCCATCACGACAAGAATATGTGAGGATAACTGGTAGTGTTGTGAAGCAGCACTGGATGCAATTGCACTGGGAGCGCAAGAGTCTGGTTGTGTCAAAGCCAGGCATGCGATACGTGCAGGCAGTCTAATGAACCCATAGTGTGGTTGTCACTTGAAACATGTATTGTAAGTGAACATGGCTAGCCTTCACCGGCACAAAATGGTGCTTTTTGCACAGGCAGCAATTCGCGTGTGATTATTTTGTCAATTTCGGCCCAGCCTAAACACGCTAATGCAGCGTTTGTATACTGTCTCGGCGACTGATCATCTGGCGTGGTGCAGGTGTGACTCGACACAGGCATCCATGTCTGGCCTGTGCCTCTTGGTCAGCAGAATGACAGCTGGTTTCACATACTGCTGAAATGGACTGCATCCCTAGTGGTAGGTTGGGTGCAACCTTGCTCTTGTATAGGTTTCATCCAGTGCTGTTTCACCATGGTGACGTCCCACGATGTTTATACCCGCATTTGGGTGAGGTGTCGCAATGGCAGCACATCATGTCAACTTGCTAGTGCTTCCCTAATGCGACTTCTACTTGCATGCATGCGCTCTCAATCTCCGTACTGCTTGCGTCACTGCAAGGACGTGCCAACATATTGTTTTGTGAGGCTAAAATGTTGGGTAGGCACTGCAACATATGTCTGATTGTTACATACATTCACAAGAGAACAATGCACTCTATGTAATGTCAACCTCACAACACACGACATATGCAAGCCTGTTTTGCGAAAGAAAGCTTCCGTAGCTTTGTTTGGCTGCTCTGTGCTATCCGCTTTTAGCTGCGGTTTTTCGTGCTCCTTCGAGCTTTCTCACATATGAATGCATGTCCATTCACTCAACTATTTCTGCTACTGCACTGTAGCTCTGGATCCGCAATTAAAATCGAATGCATGTTCTTGTGCAAGCGAAGTTCGTTTCTGCGAAACCTACGGGCATTTATTGCATTGATAGTCAGCTGTCGTGCAATTTCCTCCCATTTCTACGCATAACTTTGATTCGTTGTAATTAACTTCTTCATTAACAGTGTGCAGTTTGTGTTTATTCACATATTTTACTGATTGCCCCATTATCGCTTTGCAACTCACATGTTTCTATGTATTGATATTGTTGGTACTATTCATTTGTCTTGCTAGCAACATACGCTGTGCTCTGAATAGCATAGCATTACAAGTATGTAAAGCGATAAAAAAGAAGGCAAATTACAAGAAGGGCTACAGGCAGTATAAAGAATGGCACCGCTATCTCATTTTCGTTTCACGTCTTGCTCCGTCACGTCGCCCTGCCGCAAGTGCGCATCGAGGCTATCTGCTACGTGCTCGTGTGTCTCGTTTCATGAAAACTGCGGCTCTGCCTTGCATTGTCATATGTAATGTGCTGGCTGTCCGTCTATATTGTTATGTAGCATTGCAGTTTTTTTTTTCAGTTGTCAACATATTTGTGAAACTTTCTCATGCAATGATATGTTGCTCCATGCTGATTTCTTTCATCATAATTGGCATAAATCTTTTAAATCTGCTGCGTGGCGCTACGGACACATGTGTAGTCAAAAATAAAATAATAAAAGTTGAACTGCTACAAAGCAATCAACAATGCCTACTTGAGCTTATGGGCTCACACTTGAGATTCAGATATTGCCAGATGTGTGGTTACAGTACAGTTATAGCAGCCGTTACAGATGAATGAAATACATGCTCGGGTACAGATCTTCAGTGATGTGCATAGCATCTTGACGCATTTGCGAACAGGGTAAAATTTCTTTAGAACATTTCAAATGAGACACAGTATAACTACGTTGGTACATTTCTTAGTGGCCACCGACAACACAATGCTTGACCCGTGAAAAGTTCGCAGAGTGCATCCACAAGCAGGACTGAATTTTCAGACTGCAAGACCCAGTAAAATGCAGGAAACTGGGAGAAATCAAAGACATGTCACATGTTTAATACACGTTACATCACTTCCACGGAATAACAAGTGTGCAGTGTAAAACAATGCAATGTTACCACACTTTAGAGTGCACCTATCTTATGACGATAGGTAAGCAACGAATTCACTCAATTTCAGTCACATAGTCATGTGTAAGGTTGCTTATGCACACACTGGTATGCAACGGGCTTCGATCAACCAAATGGAAATAGATGGAGCCGTTACACATGACGTGAACTGTATCGCGAACATCTTTAATCACTATTTCCAGTCTGTGTTCACTCGTGCTTCTACCTCAGAATTCAATCAAGTGGAATACCATTCTCTCATGCCCGACCTTGTCATAACAGAATGCGGCATTTTTAACCTACTGCTACAGCTTGATGAAAAGAAATTGCCGGGGCCGGACGGATTACCCAATGCTTTTCTAAAGCATTACATGCAACAACTGTCTCCCCTTCAAAAAATTTTCTCCTTATACATATAAACAGCATGTGTGCCCGCCAACTGGTTTTGTGTGAAAGTGGTCCCGGTGTTAAAAAAATGGGAATAGGCTCTTAGTAAGTACGTATAGGCCTATATCACTAACCAGCTCTTGCTGCAAGTTAACGGAGCATATTGCTACGGCACAATATGTGCGATCACGAAAGGCGAGCAGTGTGAAGACGACGACGACGATGAGAAGCTAGCGCGGGCTGTTGCCTCTTGGCCAAGCGCAGCGTATTGCCTTGTAGCTTTGTAAATATACTTGTAAATAGCTTTTCGTCGGTGTCTTCCTACGTAACATATCTGGTGGAGGTGGACGTTCCCTGTACCTCGTCACGGAGCTTCGCAGTGGACGGTACGTCGAGCCTTCCTTCATGGCTCCCGGCGACGACAACCCGACTCCGCCGGCTCCGACACCTGCTGCCACTTCGACGACCTACATCACTCTCCCCGCTCCCCGTGATCCTGGCGTATTCTCAGGCAAAGATGGGGAAGACGTCGATGACTGGATCAGCCTGTATGAACACGTCAGCCGCAATAACCGGTGGGACCCTACTATTATGCTCGCCAACGTAGTCTTTTACCTCGGTGGCACACCTAGAGTTTGGTATCGCACGCACGAAGATGAGCTCACCAGTTGGGATTCCCTTAAGACACAGCTTCGAGACTTGTTCGGCAACCCCTACGGTCACCAACTTGCCGCGCAGAAGGCGCTTTCCGGTCGTGTGCAGACGTCCACAGAGCCCTATGTCACGTACATTCAGGACGTCTTGGCTCTGTGCCGCAAAGTTGACACCCACATGACTGAGTCAGACAAGGTTTCCCACATCCTCAAAGGCATTGCCGATGACGCCTTCAACTTGCTCGTGTGCAACAACGTAGCGACGGTGGATGCTGTTATAAAAGAGTGCCGCCGCCTGGAACTCGCCAAAAGCCGACGTATTGACCAGAAGTTTGCCCGTCTGCCCAACACCCCAGCGACATCTTCCTGTGCCGACGCTCCTCGTCCCAACAACACTGCTGATGTTACCAGGATCGTCCGGCGTGAGATCGAGGCCGCCTATCCGGCTGCCTTCGACTCCAGTCCCACTAACACATCTGCAGTCACGGTCTCACTGATCCAGGCAGTTGTCCGCCAGGAGTTCGAAAACATGGGTCTTCACACCATCTGCTCGGCCCATCGCCCTGATACCCGCCCAGCTTCTTCCATTCCGCCCCGTCCCGCGTCTTCTTACCCACCACGTTTCCGCAACCCATCTGAATGGCGCACTGCTGACGACAAGCCCATTTGTTTCTACTGCCATCGAATCGGGCACATTTCTCGGCACTGTCGCAATCGCTGGAGTTCCGCGATCCGGTCTACTTACACTGCCTACTCTCGCTCCCCAGGTGGCCCTTCTCGTCCCTATGCCGCACGCTCCGATAATGCCGCCACTGATTCTCCTGCAACGAGCCGCCCCTATTCTCGTTCGCCTTCACCCCAACGACGCCAATCTCGCTCTCCCCAGCCCCGTCGCTCCTATTTGCCGACTCCCTTCGGACGCCGCTCCCAGCCGGAAAACTAGACGATGCAGCGCCTCGAGGTGACGCTGCATTGCTCCCTACGCCGCCAAATCCTCTCCTGACGTTGCCCACTCATCTGAACCTTCTTGACGTGCAAGTCGACGGTGTTTCTGTGTCTGCACTCATAGACACTGGGGCGCATTTGTCCGTAATGAGCGCTGACCTTCGTAACCGGCTCAAGAAACTTATCACGCCCGCCACGACGCCTGTTGTCCGTGTCGCCGATGGCGGAACAGCCCCCGTTATTGGTATGTGTACCGCCCGCGTCTCCTTCGCCGATCGCTCAACAGTCGTGCTATTCACAGTCATCGCCCACTGTCCCCACGACATCATCCTCGGCTTAGACTTCCTCTCCGCACATTCTGCTCTCATCGATTGTTCCGCCAGTACTCTCCGCCTTGACCTGCCTGTTCTCGATCCTGCTGAACCTCAACCCAGTCGCCTCAGTTCCGCCGACTTCGTTCGCTTGCCACCTTCGGCACTGACCTACGTTGACCTAGTGTCATCCCCACCAGTCCCCGACGGTCACTACATCGCGGCTCCTATGCAAGACTTCCTCCTTACACACGGGATCACAGTACCTCATACAGTTTTATCTGTTACGGAGAATTGCGTCTGCCTGCCAGTGCTCAACTTTGGCTTGACGACACAAGTGCTGCCACGTGGGATGTCTCTGGCCCACCTTTGCTCCTTCGAAGATCACTCAGTAGCATCCATTGCAGTTGACGACACTTCATCCGATACTCCTCTACCATTGCAGTCGGCAAATTGTACCATCGCCGACTTCCAGAAAATGATTGCCCCCGACTTGCCGTCCGAGCACGCTCGTGAACTCTACCGCGTTCTGTTTTCCTACCACGATATTTTTTACTTTAACGATCGTCCTTTGGCCCAAACTACAGCTGTCAAACATCGCATTAATACCGGCGATGCCCCTCCTATTCATCGCCGCCCGTATCGAGTGTCACCAGCTGAGCGTCAAGTTATTCACGCAGAAGTTCGCAAAATGCTTGCCAAGAACATTATTGAACCATCATATAGTCCATGGGCGTCACCTGTAGTACTGGTCAAAAAGAAGGATGGCTCATGGCGCTTTTGCGTGGATTATCGGCACCTTAATCGGGTTACCAAAAAGGACGTGTATCCCCTACCTCGGATTGATGACGCCCTTGACTGCCTCCACGGTGCTCGCTATTTCTCCTCTATTGACCTTCGCTCCGGCTACTGGCAGATTGCCGTGGACGATCTCGACCGCGAGAAGACTGCTTTTGTCACACCCGACGGTCTTTATCAATTCAAAGTGATGCCGTTCGGGGTATGTAACGCCCCTGCCACTTTTGAACGCATGATGGACTCCCTTCTTCACGGATTCAAATGGTCCACGTGCCTGTGCTACCTGGACGACGTCATCGTGTTCTCCCCAACGTTCGCTACGCACCTCGAGCGCCTCTCATCAGTCCTGGACGTTTTTCGTCGAGCCGGTCTGCAACTCAACGCATCCAAGTGCCAATTCGGCCGTCGCCAGATTACCGTCCTTGGACATCTCGTTGACGCGAACGGAGTGCAACCGGACCCAGGCAAGATCCATGCTGTTGCGCACTTCCCTGTTCCGAAGTGTGTCAAGGATGTGCGCAGCTTCATCGGCCTTTGTTCGTACTTCCGCCGTTTCGTGAGAAATTTCGCCGCCATAGCACGACCACTAACCGAGCTTTTGAAAAAGGACGCCCCTTTCCAGTGGGGCGATAACGAGGCCTCTGCATTCTCACATCTAATCGACATTCTCACAACGCCTCCGGTTCTGGCCCATTTCGATCCTTCTGCGCCTACCGAAGTCCGTACTGATGCCAGCGGTCACGGAATTGGCGCGGTACTGGCACAACGCCAGCGTGGCCACGACCGTGTTATCGCTTACGCCAGCAGGCTCCTCTCACCCGCGGAGCGCAACTATTCCATCACTGAGCGTGAGTGTCTGGCCCTAGTTTGGGCGGTTGCGAAATTCCGCCCATACTTATATGGCCGATCCTTTTCCGTTGTCACCGACCATCACGCGCTTTGCTGGTTATGCTCACTGAAAGATCCTACAGGAAGACTTGGTCGCTGGGCCTTACGCCTCCAAGAATATTCGTATACTGTCACCTATAAATCTGGCCGACTACACAAGGACGCTGACTGCCTGTCTCGCTACCCGGTCGACGAGCCTGACGACGCCGACAGTAGTAGCGCCAACGGCATTTTCTCTGTGTCTGCCTTCGCTAACATCGCCGATGAGCAGTACCGAGACCTATCGCTGCGAGCACTTATCGAGCGTCTGCGCTCTACACCTACCGACGCATCCGTTCGCCGATATGTCCTCCAGGGCGGCATTCTGTATCGAAGGAACTTCCTCCCTGACGGCTCTGACCTTCTTCTTGTCGTGCCAAAACAGCTACGACAGACTGTGCTCTTTGAGATGCATGACGCACCCACAGCAGGACATCTTGGGGTAACCCGCACGTACGACCGCGTCCGCCGCCGCTTCTATTGGCCTGGTCTCGCTCGCTCCGTTCGTCGCTATGTTGCTGCCTGTGATCCCTGCCAGCGTCGGAAAACACCTCAGGTGCTACCTGCCGGTCATCTCCAGCCGATCACCATCCCCGTGGAACCGTTCTTTCGTGTTGGATTAGACCTCCTCGGTCCCTTTCCCACGTCATCCTCTGGGAACAAATGGGTAGCCGTCGCGACTGATTACGCCACCCGATACGCTATCACTCGGGCTCTCCCTACCAGTTGCGCCACTGACGTCGCGGACTTTCTCTTGCGTGACATTATCTTGCTTCATGGCGCCCCGCGACAGCTCCTTACTGACCGTGGTCGAAACTTTCTCTCGAAAGTTATCGCTGACATTGTGCGTTCCTGCTCCATTCAACACAAACTGACTACCTCATACCATCCTCAAACCAATGGCCTGACAGAGCGGTTAAACCGTACTCTTACCGATATGCTGGCCAAGTACGTTTCCACGGACCACCACGACTGGGACATTGCCCTTCCTTACGTAACATTTGCGTACAATTCTTCCCGGCACGACACCGCTGGATTTTCTCCCTTTTATCTACTGTACGGTCGCGAACCTACCTTGCCCTTAGACACGGCACTTCCTCCTGCTGCGGTCTCAACAAGCGAGTATGCGCGCGACGCCATCGCCCTCGCCGACCATGCACGCCAGCTTGCCCGTGCTCGACTGACGGCCTCACAAACCACTCAGCAGTGCCAGTAAAACGCCCGCCATCGTGACGTACAGTTTTCGCCTGGGGCGCTCGTGCTTCTGTGGTCGCCCACTCGTCACGTCGGACTTTCAGAGAAGCTCCTTTCGCGATACACAGGGCCCTACCGAGTGCTGCGCCAGGTGACGCCTGTGACTTACGAAATTGCTCCTGTGGGTTCAACCTCGTCCTCTCCTCTGGCATCTAGTGATGTCGTACACGTCAGTAGGCTCAAGGCCTACTACACTGCTTCCGAGTCCGATCTTTAGTCGCTCCGGGACGGCGCTTTTGCTGCCGGGGGTAGTGCTACGGCACAATATGTGCGATCACGAAAGGCGAGCAGTGTGAAGACGACGACGACGATGAGAAGCTAGCGCGGGCTGTTGCCTCTTGGCCAAGCGCAGCGTATTGCCTTGTAGCCTTGTAAATATACTTGTAAATAGCTTTTCGTCGGTGTCTTCCTACGTAACAATATAATTAACAAAGCAGTCATAACCTACCTGGAAAGCAACAAGCTTTTGTATGTAAAGCAGCACGGCTTTAGGAAGCGACTATCAACAGTTACGCAATTGAAATTGCACATGACTTCGCGGCTGCTATTAATTCAAGTGGATGCAGTGTTTGTTGACTTTGAAAAGACCTTTGATTCTGTCCCACATTGTCAATTAATTGAGAAGCTTAAGATTATTGGTATTGAAACATAGTTTTCTGGATTGCAGCTTACCTCAGGACGTACTCAACATGTCGAAATAAAAAATGCCAAATCCAATAATCTAGACGTTTGCTCTGGTGTTCCCAGGGATCAGTATTAGGACGTATACTTTTTTTTAATCTATGTAAATGACAGTTTTTCCTGTGTCACTCCAAATGTACTGAGATTATTTGCAGACGACCTTGTTGTGCACACTGCGGTTCGTTCACAAGATGACCAAAATATTTTGCACTTAACACTGACTAACATTGATTCTTCGTTTAAAACTTGGGATATGAAAATAAATGTAAGCAAAGTGTCATCTGTCACCATAACAATGGAAAAAAACGGCCATCTATTTTACTTACCTTTAATCAAGATCTGCTGTGACGTGTGAATGAAGTAAAATACTTTCGGGTAACATTTATTGAAAAATTGAGTTGGGAATCCCACAGAGATAACATATGTACAAAAGCATACCGACAACTTGGATTCATCTGACGGAAATTATCAGCTGCGCCCCCCATGTAAAACTAAACGCCTTTAAGACTAGTAAGACCCATTCTTGAGAACAGCACCATAGTTTAGAACCGCCATCAGTCTTATCTGAAAAAGAAACTTCAAAGAATTCTTTCAAAGCCTAGCACTGCGTTTTATTTATTCCCGTTACTCCCGCAACGATAGCGTGAAACTTCTGCGTAAAAGGGCTAGTATCTCGATGTTAGAATGCCGACAACTAACTCCATGTATGAAATTTCCTTCCCTGTTAGGATTGTATCATTACAACTAAAGCTGCGTACCTAAAGCCACCTCACCACCGCTCCGAAAGAATCAACGACGACATGTGCGTACAACCATTTGCTGCTAGATGTGACTTATTCAAATTATCATTATTTCCTCAATCCATGTCCAAGTGGGCTGAACAAAATGGATTTAAAATCAACCCCCACAAAAGTTCTTGCGTTCTCTTCACAAGTAAGAGAGGTCTGGTTCCAGATCCTTGCGTAGAAGTGGGCGGACAACAAATACCTGTGAACAATGAACACGAATTCCTAGGTGTAATACTTGACTCGAGGCTTACTTTCATCTCACATATAAAATGTCTTAAAACAACATGTCTAAAAACTAAGAATTTAGTTAAAATCTTATCCCACACGACATGGGGTAGCGACAGGAAGTGTTTACTGAATTTTTACAGAAGCCTAGTTCGATGAAGATTAGATTATGGTGCCGTAGTATGTCACTCTGCCGCCCTGCGCGCGCTAAAGATGTTAGACCTCGTTCACCATCTCGGTATCCGCCTGGCCACTGGTGCATTTAGAACAAGCCCTGTCGAAAGTCTATACGTCGAGTCAGGTGAGTGGTCACTCCATTTTCAGAGAACATACATCAGCTTAACGTATTTTCTCAAGGTTCGCTCTAATAAGGAACATCCGTGTTTCACAATCATTAACGACTTGACGTGTGAAACACTTTTTCGGAATAGACCCTTTATGAGACTTCCTTTCTCACTGCGTGCAAGAGAACTTAGCAGGGAAATGGATGTCCCAGTTCTCGAACATCGCATAATGCCTCCAGCTAAGCTATTACCACCCTGGGAGTGGCAGGTGATAGACTGTGACATATCCTTTGTAGAGGTCACAAAGCATGCTCCTGACCTCGAAATCGCTATGCACTTCCGTGAGCTTCAATTGAAGTACTCCTGCTGCGAATTCTACACAGACACGTCAAAATCACATGTTGGCGTACGTTACGCTGCTCTTGGTACCTCTTTTTCTGAATCTGACGTGTTAAACCCCCAAACAAATATCTTCACTGCAGAATCCTACGTAGTATCGTCTGCGGTAAAACACATAAAGAAACTAAAACTTGACAGAGCAATCATATTCACAGACTCGTTAAGCCTTGTAAAAGCACTAATTTCTCTACAAAAGTACACAAATTCTGTCTTCAATGAACTTTACTCACACTTATCCAACATTTATTTATCCCATAGTCATGTAGTAATATGCTGGGTTCCTGGCCATAGAGGAATCGATGGAAATGTGCTTGCCGACGAGATGGCCAAATCAATCGTATCGCAGGGTACTCGTTCTGCTGCAGTCCCTGCCACAGACATGAAGCCTTTCCTAAGGAAGAAACTGCGAAGCCACTGGCAACGCTTGTGGGATGCAGAAACGAGTAATAAGCTTCACTTAATTAAGCCGTAGGTAGGTTTCTGGTATCCAACAACGAAAACACAAGCAGATGTCCTATTGACTACATTAAGAATAGGACACACATTTGGCACTCGTAACATTCTCTTGACTGGTAACGAGCCTCCAATCTGTGGTAGATGTGGCGACAGGCTGACTGTCCTCCATGTCTTGCTGGAGTGCCGGGAAGCCGAAAGAGAAAGGAGGAAACATTTTCCTTGCATTCCCCTGCATCCGGCTATGTTTCTCGGTGAAGAACCGCTTTTCAAGACCAAAGCAGTCCTCGCTTTCTTGAAAGATGTGCTACATGTTACAAGCCCATCCATTTCGTAGCGCGTCCTCTTCCCAGAGGATATCGCTAGGATAGATTCTCTGTATAGCACATGCCTCTGTGTTCTTGGGTTTCAAGGGCTCTAGTGAGGCAGTAGTGCTCTAGACAATTTTAGCATCTCACGTATTTCATATATTGCATCATTCTTTCACAATGCATTCTAATGTTCATAGTACACGTCAATGGTCATCCCCATAATTTCATTACTCGTACATGTCATGGAATTTACATCCTTTCTTAGGGCACTTTACCAGCCACGGCACATTAAGATCACAGAACCCATCAGTCCACTGCGAACTCATTGACATTAGCATGGCGCTCTTTGGGCATACCTGACCCTTGCACCATTAAACATCAAATATTCATTCATTTAATTATGCAAGGCACGGTGTTTATAATTCATTGACGTACGAAGCACGTCTTTCGACGAGTTATAAACGTGCGAACAAATTTTTACCCTAATTAAGGCCTTTCTAGATAGCTGACTGATTGAAGCGTTCGAGAGTGTCATGCCGCCGTTATTTACATATTTCCCAAAGTCGTAAAACAGCTGCATCAGATAAACTTTCAAGTTCGCCGAAAACGTGGGGATTTGACGTTTATTTCTGTCGAGTGTTTAGAGTATCCTGTTTAAATGGACGCGTTGCAAGGAATGACTGAACTCTCGTTTATTCCTGATTTTCATCAGGAATAAACCAGGTTTGTAGAATCATGTTAGAAGAAACAGGTTTGTAATTAGTTTTTCTGTTGTCGTTGGTGATCTAGGTGGGACACCTTATTTGTATTTCATGTAAATTAAACAGATTCTATGGGTTGTGCATAGACAAAGTTGAAAATATGTGGGCTAATTCTGGTATTTGCAATAAAACACGCTTTGAAGGGCTCAGGAGGGTTACGAGTATCATCTATCTTACGAGCGACATGAAATTGAGCCCGCCATCATGTCATAACAACATATGGCTGACAACAACAACAACAACAACAGGCTGACTGTCCTCCACGTCCTCCTGGAGTGTCGGGAAGCCGAATATGACAGAAAGAAACATTTTCCCTTAGCATACGGGCAGCACATCCCCCTTCATCCTGTTATGTTACTCGGTGCAGAACCTCTCTTTGATACCAGCGCTGTCCTAGGTTTCCTGAAAGATGTTGTATTACATGTTGTTGCAATCTCACCGCTGGCACCTGTTGTTGCATCTGGGTCGAAAGCCCCAAGGGTAGCGTTGGCCTGGCGGCCTGGGGCACAGCTGGAAGCATCCGAAGGTCCTGGCAAAGCATGAGTCGACTGCTAACAGAACAACTAGTTTAACATCGCAAAAGAGCGGCCGGTCAGGTCGACCGAAGTGGAGAGACGGGAGAGCACGTTACTCGACGGAAGAAATCGGAGCCTCTCTCTTGGCGTCCGGGGGCAGCTGCTTTTATACTCTCGGAGTTGAGGGCAAGAAGGAACGGCTCGGGATGGGGCGCACGTGACGGCGGGGCACGGACACGCTGAGAGACACGTTGAGACAAGAAGTGACGCATCCGCCGGGCCGATTGATACTGATTGATACATTTTAACTGGAGCAGAACCTCCCCTTTGTGGTAGATGTGAAAGACCGTTCTCCATGTCTTGCTGTAGTGCCGGGATGCAGAAGCAGAGCAAATGACGTATTAACGCGATAGCGTT
The DNA here is from genome assembly GCF_050947875.1 of Dermacentor variabilis. NCBI lineage: Eukaryota > Metazoa > Arthropoda > Arachnida > Ixodida > Ixodidae > Dermacentor > Dermacentor variabilis. The sequence goes on from NC_134573.1 coordinate 198,858,159, forward strand.
AAGGAGCTCGTGTCGCAGAAAAGCCGGTGTCGTCGGCGTCGGTGTCGGCGTCGGCGTCCGCGGCGTTGGCCGTGAGCGATAAATCACGGCAGGCACTTCATAAATAAAAAGCAGCTTCCAAGATGGGCTGGGTGGGAATCGAACCAGGGTCTCCGGAGTGTGAGACGGAGACGCTACCACTCAGCCACGAGTTCGATGCTTCCAAGCGGTACAAACGCGCCTCTAGTGAATGCGGTGTTGCCTTCGAAACGAGCCGTGGAAAGTTATATTGCGGTGTATATCGGTAATTATGAACATGTAACTTACAGAAGTCGCAATTACACGAGTAGCGAAGTGAGTTTCCGCTGCATTTCTTCTGGGCTTTCCGCACACGCAGAGCCATCTTGCATCAAACATAGAAGACCCCCTCCTCTCCATGTACGGCGCTGCCCGACAGATGGCGCGCCACGCGCGCATTGGAGCTGTACGAGGACCGGTGCGAGGCGGATCGCGGCATGGACTCTCTCTCCCCTGACAACGCTTCGCCTTGCTCCCTCTGCAGAATCATGAGGCCTTCCTTTCTTTAGATCACTATCTGTCTATCTTTCGGCCCGTGCCGATCACGACGTTTGGCTGGCGTGCATCATTTCCCCCTCCGAGATACCGAGTTCTTTGGTTCGTTCCGCTTGCTCAGGCGCACGTTTCGTTGCTGCGCCGAACGCTGCGTTGCTCGACCATATGGCTCGACGCTCACCGCGTCCGATGCGGGGCGCCTCGTAAGTGATGGCTGCCCTGTAGCCCATTGTCTTACACCCCTTGGCGGGTCGACAGGAACGCTGTCGCGTTCCACTCTTGAAGGCGAAGCTTAAGCGTCCTCCAATTTTTTTTTCCATATAAAGAACATATCTTCTCACATCCGGCACTGTTTCTTTGTGCAGAACGTTTGTTTGCAACCAAGGCAGTGTTTAACTTTTTAAATGATGTTCTGCTTCATGTTAGTAGCCCGAGGGATTCGTAGCCCATACTGCTGGAGCTTACTTTTTAGCATGTTACTTTTTTAGAGCAGGTGCCTCCAGTCGCTTGTGCTCAAGAGCCTTAGTGAGGCGGTAATGCTTGGGAATCGACAAATTCTTTTTCACCTTATTTAATTTTAAAATCGAGGGAAAACAGAGGGAAGAGAAAAGAAAATAAAAAGAAAAAAAAGACAAATAAAGCAACAAAAACATTAAGCAACGAAACAAAGTGTTGTTGCCTATAGCTTGAAATTTAGCATAGTGAATACATACTAAGGTTCCCTTTGAAATGTTGATGCCTAATGGTTGCAATGTCTCGAACCTATGGATAAAGTATGAGTCTCTGTGTTTTCTTTCTCGTTCAGAGCGGAAATGTGACTAAGTTCTGGAGTTTAAGTTCGTCAAACTAATTATGATCTGTTTTGTTGAAATGCTCGGCGACTGCTTTGGGAAGCTTATTAACTGTGTCTGCGCGATATCCGTTAAATCTGAGGTTCATTGATTGTCCCGTTTTGGCGCTGTATTGTTTTTTACAGAAGGAACATTCAAGCATATAAATCACATCCGAACGTGTATAATTGACTTCGTGTGTATAATTATTCGCAGTGTTTTTAACGTTAATGTCCCTTTGAAGGTGCCTGCAGGTTTTGCATCTGGGTGAAAATAAGCTTTCATTATGGGGGAATGATGTTGGGTAATTTTTGCACGCACTAACTTGCCTTCAAAGTTTATGTTGCGGCGATAGGTAACCTTTGGTACATCCGGGAACGCTTTTCTCAGAGGCTCGTTACTGGATAATACTGTATGGTATTTTCGTAGGGTGTTGTTTATGTTTGGGAGTGCATTAGAATATTTTCGTATAAAGGCTGGCAGTCTGTCAGATTCTGGCATAGGTTGTTTCTTAGCTAATTCCGCCTGTCTCCCCAATCTTCACGGGACATCATAAGTTGAGCAAAACGAGAACAAGTTGAAAGCGGGAGCCAACGTTTCGGCAAGCGGACTTGTCGTTTTCAAGACGACATATGCTTTCCTCGGCACATTTTCATTTAAAGTAAGCCTTATGGTGATCGCTCACACGAATCTTCCTTGATACTATTTAAGCGCAACGAGCTAGGACGTGGTGGCGGAACAAGCGTCCATGGTACGCGCGCAAACGTGTCTTTGGGGTGATGAACCGCAGCATTCCGAATGCAGGAGCTACGCTGCAAGAGACATACAGTATGCGTTGTACAGTACTTGAATGATGCGGCACTCTGAAACGAAATGATTGTAAATGCCATGCTAAGCTTTTAACCGACTGCCAGTTACGGCTTTGAGTCACGGTATGTCAGGGATGGATATCGGCTGTTTCGCAGATTGTATCGTAATGTACGGCGATAGGTAGCGCAGTTTTCAAGCATGAACCAGTTAAAGCTGTCAGAGCGCGACACAGGGAAATTACGTTGGTAGAGGGTCGTTTCACTCGTATGCCTGCAGGGCTGCTTTTGTGTTTTAGCGGCGGCCTCTCATTGTGCTCATATGCAATGTGCAAGGACATGTGGTAGTTTTTAAGGATATTCAAGCTAATGGGATGCCAGTGGTTCTCGTATCGGTGGTTTCGTTTCGTGCTGTGACAACTACGCTTGCATGGACAGAAATTGATGAGATTCAAGTCATGTTTGTGCGTGCTGCCATCAATTGTTGCAATCGATAGAACGGCGGAGAGTACGTGGGTACTTCCGGTAACTTGGCTGCCGAGAAATGTAATTACACTAGGAGTTGGTTACACTAGATTACACTACGTTACACTAAGTTACACTAGAACAACTGGCAGGAGTTTACGGCGGCATAGCAGTGTTGACATAGCATTCTAGTGACACTGACACTAGGACATGTGAGATTTAGCACTCCGCGTCTTGCTGGAATGCCGGGAAACAGAAGCAAAACAAGTGAGGCATTTTTCTTTCGCACACAAAGAACATATATTATTACATCCAGCACTTTTTCTTCGTCTAGAACCTTTGTTTGAAACCAAGGCAGTACTTAACTTTTTAGGTAATGTTCTGCTTCATGTTATTAGCCCGAGGAATTCGTAGCCCTCTGGCTAATATACAATACAATACACCAGCTGTATACCCTCTGTCTAGGGTATATAACTGTGAGCTTACTTTTGGTAGAGCACTTGCTTCCAATCCTTTGTGCTCAAGGGCCTTAGTAAGGTGGTAGTGCTAGTGAATCGACACATTATTTTCATGGTATTTCATTGTAAAATATATGTTATGGTCATCGCTCGCATTACACGTGCTTGACACCATTTAAAGACTTTCGTAGTTTACGTACCTTACAGGGAATATTTTCGGCCTTTATCCAGCCTCGCTACATCTGGCACTTGTCACTCATCGCATCATTGACTTCTACACACCTTTGGCACTCTTTGGCCATCCCTGACCGTTGCGGCAAAAAAAAAAAAAAAAGAAACACCATACATCATCAATAACAAAAAACTTCGGTAAATTGGGGAGATGAATATTCCAGATATGTGTGCGAAGTTAAATGCGTGCATCACAGACATTTTGCAAAAAAAATAATACTTGAAGTAGTGTTCGGGGTGTCCAGCTGTGTGAGCTTGTGGGTGCGCTTCGTGAAATACCAATAAACTAGCCCAAGGAGAAGTTAACGTAAGTATTCGCAAGTGACACACTGCCGTCATCGGCTACTACGTCGCGATGGAACTCCGCCTTACACAAATGGTGGGCATCTCTACTTCCATGCTTCGCGAAAATATACCGTTTCTGTCTTCAATAGAAGCTTTACAAGTAACTCGCGAACACGCTTTTTGTCTGATTTTCCAGGTGTCATACAATGTTTTGCCGGTGTTCTAGGCGAAATGAAAAGGTACGTCGTTTATTTGGCGAAATTGAGATGATGCGCACGCAAATTGTAAAGTGTGTGGGTTATATGTAGCCTTTTCATTAAATTACAAACGCTAGAGCTCCGTAGCTCTCTTTGTTTTACGAAAAGTGCATAATTTAGCCCGCTGCCTTGACCGAAGTACAGACTCCGACAAGGTCAAGTTTATGAAAGATGTAGGGAAACCTATGCCAAATGAGTGTGAAAAGGTAAATGTCCATGGCGAAGTTAAATTTTTGTATAAAAAGAAGGCAATTCTTAAACATGCGAATGTTTAGCGCTATGTTGCCTAGCGTCTCGAGCTGCAGGATACACGAACTTCCCATTTTGGTAAAAATCAGGCTGACGTCATCAGTCATGTGCAGGCTAAACTGAATAATGTCCTTAAAGTATGTAATGGAGCGCTTCAGACTATGTGATTGATGTTTACCAGCGATGCAAAATTCTGCATTCAACCGTGACACAACTACAAATGCAACCAAATTTAGACTTAGCAACGATGGCCGCGCATCTGTGGAAAATATGTGCTTAAATTTATATGCGTGTGGGTTAAGTACAACTTTTGCGAAAAGTTTATTAAGCAAATGTCCCACTTACGTTATCAACTAGGCATTCTAATGTCGCGAAGAACTCAACGTCTGGATCTGGATGGCGAAGTTCTTACTTAGTTGCGAGCTTTTCTCAGAAATCGTTACCAATTTGCATAAGATAACCTTGACTCTTCCATTTTTGTCAGCCGAACCAGGGCTCCGTAATAAGCCCGCCGCTCAATCTCATTTTAATGAATGGCTTGACCATCATAATTGAACACGTTTTCCACCAGTCTTACTGCTGATGACTGTAGAATCTCAAGACAAAATGACAGTGATGTAGATGTAGCTAACCCGCATTTCGATGTTAATCAAGTTTACGAATGATGTCGTTTATGTAGCCTAAAATGAATCACGTTTATGCTGAGAAGAGAGAAAGAAATGGCAGCAATCAAGGTAAAAGGGAACGTCTTATTCAAGAAAGCAGAGGCGGGTGTCGTACTTGACAAAGAACAGCTTTGGCGAAGTGGCGCATCGTGTGGCAGCGTCAACACGGCTTGCGGCGGCAACGCCGTGCTGACGGCGCTAGCTGCAGCCGCCCCTTGGCGGCTGCAGCTAGCGCTGCTCCGCTGCCCCAGCAGAAGGGGCCACAACGTCCGCACGGACTAGTAGCCTCAGAGGTCGCATCCGACGTGTAGAGGCCTCCACGTCAAAAATACCTTGTGTAAAACACCTCCATTTGTGGGCCGCGTGTCCAGCGGCCCACAAAATGCGATGGACATATAACATCCATTCCGATGGGACACGAGCGCCTGAGGAGCGGCTGATCTCGACGAGACTAACGCCTCTGGCGGTGTAGAGATAGTAGTAGACACGTCTGTAGCATGTCAGCTTGTCGACACGTTGCGCTAGTGAAAATTAGTACCGCCACTCATAGAATCACGGAGATCGCTTGAGCCCACTTTGACAGTGAGAAAGGCTTGTCGTGAATGAGCGCTCCGCGTCGAACTCGTGCTGTTTTCGCCGGTTGACCGGGCAGCCAGCGGTCTGTTGCACAAAAGGAACATTCGTACCGAACTTATTTATGAAGACTATCCAAGCATTACAGCCAGGCTCACATCTCGCTTCCCTCTGGACACCCCGCACATGAGGAGCCCGTGTATCGCAAGTTCGATTCTTGCTTGAGGGAAAGTGTGAAGGATTTTAAGATCGGCCCATGAAAGCGTTGAGATAGATCAGAGAACAGGAAAGAGAACTAGTCGGACATTCTATGTTCGCACCAAATAAGAGTTAAAAGCGGACGACCACAAACAGGGGAATATGCGAGTTGCGTCTTACACTGTATCATTTGCAGCACATGGGCAAACGATGAGAAGTCAGTGGTGAAACATTACTTTGCTATAGGAATATAAAAAAAATATTGCGTTGGGGGAATGTCAGAATTGGCGCATACGAGTAGTCAAAAGCAGGCGAATTTATTCGAGTGGTCTTAGGTAGCACGGCGAGACTGACTAGTGAAAAAAAGAAAAGACGGCTTGTGATCGACTTTAAACACAAAATCGCTGATTCCTGATTTAGAAAACTGTACGAAAGCTCCCGAAGAACGAATGTCTACTGGACAACTAGCTTTGAATAACGACAAATGAGTTGTTACCAAGAAAACATGACTCGTTGTGGCGTCAGGTATAATACTTTTGCATGATTACACCGCCAAAAACACCAAATGACCGAATACAAGCAAACAATAACGGCTTGTCGCGTAGGCTTCCATAGCAAAACAGAAAACAACGCCTGCATAACCATTTGCGTTCACATTTGAAAACGTGCGATGCGTTAGCAATGGCTTGCTACGAAATCTTAGGTGTATATTGATGTAGTGTAAAATATGCACTCGCCCCTGATAAAGTTACTCTCAGATTTAAAAGAAAATTGGAGGACGCTTAAGCTTCGCCTTCAAGAGTGGAACGCGACAGCGTTCCCGTCGACCCGCCAAGGGGTATTGGGCTACGGCGCAGCGACTACGCGCCCCGCATCGGACGCGGTGAGCGTCGAGCAACGCAGCGTTCGGCGCGACAACGCAATGTGCGCCTGAGCAAGCGACGCACGCCAGAGCCTTAGAAACAGCTCGTTTGTAAGGCAACACCGCGTTGACTAGAGGCGCTTTTGTACCGCTTTGAAGCATCGAACTTGTGGCTCATTGGTAACGTCTCCGTCTCACACTCCGGAGACCCTGGTTCGATTCCCACCCAGCACATCTTGGAAGTTGCTTTTTAACGCGATAGCGTTAAGGAGCTCGTGTCGCAGAAAAGCCGGTGTCGGCGTCGGCGTCCGCGGCGTTGGCCGTGAGCGATAAATCACGGCAGGCACTTCATAAATAAAAATTGGAGGACGCTTAAGCTTCGCCTTCAAGAGTGGAACGCGGCAGCGTTCCCGTCGACCCGCCAAGGGGTATTGGGCTACGGCGCAGCGACAACGCGTCCCGCATCGGACGCGGTGAGCGTCAAGCAACGCAGCGTTCGGCGCGACAACGAAATGCGCGCCTCAGCAAGCGACGCACGCCTGAGCCTTCTAAGGTAACACCGCGTTCACTAGAGGCGCTTTTGTACCGCTTTGAAGCATCGAACTCGTGGCTCAGAGGTAACGTCTCCGTCTCACACTCCGGAGACCCTGGTTCGATTCCCACCCAGCCCATCTTGGAAGTTGCTTTTTATTTATGAAGTGCCTGCCGTGATTTATCGCTCACGGCCAACGCCGCGGACGCCGACGCCGACACCGACGCCGACTTTTCTGCGACACGAGCTCCTTAACGCTATCGCGTTAAAAAGCAACTTCCAAGATGGGCTGGGTGGGAATCGAACCAGGGTCTCCGGAGTGTGAGACGGAGACGTTACCACTGAGCCACGAGTTCGATGCTTCAAAGCGGTACAAAAGCGACTCTAGTGAACGCGGTGTTACCTTAGAAGGCTCAGGCGTGCGTCGCTTGCTGAGGCGCGCATTTCGTTGTCGCGCCGAACGCTGCGTTGCTTGACGCTCACCGCGTCCGATGCGGGGCGCGTTGTCGCTGCGCCGTAGCCCAATACCCCTTGGCGGGTCGACGGGAACGCTGTCGCGTTCCACTCTTGAAGGCGAAGCTTAAGCGTCCTCCAATTTTTATTTATGAAGTGCCTGCCCTGATTTATCGCTCACGGCCAACGCCGCGGACACCGACGCCGACGACACCGGCTTTTCTGCGACACGAGCTCCTTAACGCTATCGCGTTAAAATGTGCAGGCAGGTGTGTTACTTATGGGGTCGCGGGAACTGGAGCCGTATTCCGTGTCAGCGCTACGAGATGTCGCCCTCGCCAGCTCAGCCAGCTATGTGCAGCCTTCTGCGTCACCTCTCGCGGTGCGTTTCCTTTAGCTCTAGCGAAGCGAATACCGTAAAGTTAGCCATGAACATGACTTAGTGCTTGGTACTTGAATGTCGCTAGCGTGCAGACGCAGGACGAATTGCGCAAGTCGCTGCAACAGTATCTGTAGGAAATGGGCCAGCATGCTTATGTTCAGTAATTTAAGCATAATGTCGTACTGAAGCATGCTTATTAGGCGACGGCTTTCATCTGCAACTGTATCTCAGTGATTCAGGGGGAAAGGTGCACTCTTTGTCTGCCATTCTCGTCTTTTTGTTTATATATGAGCCAAATAAATGTTTTCTGCATTACAATATGTTGCCCAGACACTTCATAAAGAAATTTCGAAACAACCCAGTCAGTAGAAGGTACCCCGCCAATAAGTAAATTGGTTTGGTGAACACTGGCCACTCCCAGCATATACACGCGGGTATTTAACACCCGAACGTAGTTGTACGAAACATTTAATGTCAACCAGTGCAGGTTCGGAGACCTGGATTGGGAAGAATTGGGGATAAAAGTTAATGGAGAATACCTTAGTAACTTACGATTCGCTGATGATATTGCCTTGCTTAGTAAATCAGGGGACCAATTGCAATGCATGCTCACTGACCTGGAGAGGCAAAACAGAAGAGTGGGTCTAAAAATTAATCTGCAGAAAACTAAAGTAATGCTTGACAGTCTCGGGAGAGAACAGCAATTTACAATAGGCAGCGAGGCACTGGAAGTCGTAAGGGAATACATCTACTTAGGGCAGGTAGTTACGGCGGATCCGGATCATGAGACGGAAATAATCAGAAGAATAAGAATGGGCTGGGGTGCGTTTGGCAGGCATTCCCAAATCATGAACAGCAGGTTGCCATTATCCCTCAAGAGAAAAGTATATAATAGCTGTGTATTACCAGTACTCACCTACGGGGCAGAAACCTAGAGGCTTACTAAAAGGGTTCTACTCAAATTGAGGACGACACAACGAGCTATGGAAAGAAGAATGATAGGTGTAACGTTAAGGGATAAGGAAAGAGCAGATTGGGTGAGGGAACAAACGCGAGTTAATGACGTCTTAGTTGAAATCAAGAAAAAGAAATGGGCATGGGCAGTACATGTAATGAGGAGGGAAGATAACCGATGGTCATTAAGGGTTACGGACTGGATCCCAAGGGAAGGGAAGCGTAGCAGGGGGCGGCAGAAAGTTAGGTGGGCGGATGAGATTAAGAAGTTTGCAGGGACGGCATGGCCACAATTAGTACATGACCGGGTTTGTTGGAGACGTATGGGAGAGGCCTTTGCCCTGCAGTGGGCGTAACCAGGCTGATGATGATGATGAGTGCAGGAGTTCTGTCCTGGAACCGCTTATCGTGCGATTGCTGACGCCAGCACAAGCAGCCGTGTTCTTCACGGGCGGCTTTCGTGTTGCGTGCACTGTCAGTCACAGCGTCGCGCTAAAATTAAATACCGCGCAGCTGTTCATAAATATGGCCAGTCTGATTCATACGTTCGCGCTAGCGCTATACAACTGTTTCATGGTGGACGAAAAAAAAAAACAGCGCGAAAAGGCAAGCCTTCTTCTGGTACTGCTTGTCTTGTCGCGCTATTTTTTTCGTCCACCATAAAACGGTTGTATGGCGCTAGCGCGATCAGGAAATAAAAATTTGACCTTGAAATAAAAAAAATGTCCGGGCACCTGCCCTTTCAGGTACCCGGGGGACGCTAGAGGAGGCTTTGTGAAAAAGCACAAAGAATCCCCTTGTCCCCCGCGCCGTCCAAGTGGCGGACCACGCCGAACCCCTTCTGCTGTGCAGCTCGTCGCTGGCTGCAGAGCAGGATTCCAGGATTCGAACGTGGGTCCTTGCGAGTGCGGGCTGGACACTCTACCACTCGGCTAACGGCGCGGCATGGCAATCGCCTTACAAAAGGCGGCCAGGCTGATGCGAATTCGGCTATCGCATTGGCCGCATCACGCTATCGGCCGAGTGAGGCCGCATCACGCTCGGTCGCATCACGCATCATCGGCCGCATCGCACTATCGGCCGAATGAAACTGCCGACTACATCATCGCCTGCGTGTGACTGGAGTTCGAACATCGAAGATGGGAGCGCTCCCGCGGTATCTGCAGTAGGCGACGGACGCACGTTAAATTCGCAGGAAGGGGCGGTTTGTGCATGAGCGAGCCACCTTTAACGGCTATACATGTGCGAATGGCAGAAGAAATGCAGATCGCATAGGAGGGGCTTATAAAACTACGGCGTATTTCGACGGGCCGTATGGATGTTTGTCTTTTGTAAGAGCTAATGTAATCAACATGACTTGAGATTCTTATGACGCAGCAGCCGTTTTTTAAATTAGCTTATTTGTTCAAATGCGCCTTTTTGTTCATATGGTGGAAACGGCCAAGTAAAAATATGAAAGATGGAATGTTGTAGAATTCCTGGACAGTTGTAGAATTCCTGTGGCTTTTAAAAAGTTCAAAGTATCATCAAGTTCCATCTTCATATGGCGCAAGTGGTTCATCGCTCAATGAGAACATGGGATGAAAAGGGATTATTTTTTCATAAGGAAATAGTAAAATATCTTTGCCTCCATTTTTCTTATCCGGCACACGTTATTAAAATGTGTAACACGTATGAAAATTCGCCGCAGTTGGCATGTTCGTTGTGGTTGGTTATATTCAGTCAGCTATGTGTTCCATCAGCCCTGTGTGCCAATTCTCAAGCGACATAAAATAACCTCGTAAAATGTTTTTCTGTGGCGAGAACTCCGCCATTCTTGTAAAACAGGTTTTATGCAATGAAGCTTACGTTTCCACTGATCCCAGATATCTGCCAGTGTTTTTCAACTGCTATTTCTAAAGTGGCTTTATAATCTTGCCAAGGTAGGCCAACATCATATGTTGGCCTACCTCCAAACCTTTGGTACGGGCTGCCATAAAATCTGCTCGTGGGAATTCCTACATGAGTAGCAATCCAGCAGAAACTGACAATTAAAGCTCTCTTGCGCCATTTAGTGTATTCATCTTATATTTACTCTAGTAGATGATTGATGATTTCTAGATGGCGACGAGCAAGGCAACCTACATTATAGCATTATGTAGACATGTCTTGTGCCACGTTACACGTTACGGCTAATGCGTGTTTGATCTCATAGTTACGTCACGGGTAGCAACATGGCCCGTATTATAGTGTGTGGTACACGTGATCGAATGACGGCCAGAAGCAGGTGAGTGTAGCCGCAATCTTCACGGGCGGCTTTCGTGGTGTGCACACCGTCAGTGAAATAGCGTCGCGCTGGGTAAAATTAAATAGAACACAGCTACTCATGGATATCGCCAGTAGGCCACATGGCCAGTCACACGTTTCTGACTGAGTGACACGTTTGTGCTAGCGTCATTCGACTGCTTCATGGTGGACGAAAAGACAGTGCGAAAAGACAAGCCCCTTGTGGTGCTTCTCTTTCGCCCACCATGAAACAGTTCTGTGGCTCTAGCGCAAAATCGAAGTGACCAGGAAATAAAGTCCGAGCCACGGCCTGTCCTCTCACGTACCTGCCCTCTCACGTACCCGGGGGACGCTAGAGGAGACGTTGTGCAAATGCACAAAAAATGACCTTATCCCCTACGTCGAAGTGGCGGACGACGCCGAAGACCTGCAGCTCGTCTCTGTCTGGCTCCAGGATGCCAACGTGGGCCCTTGCGAGTGTGAGCTCGACACTCTACCACGCGGCTACGGCGCGCCATGGCAATTGTTGTATAAAAGATGACTAGCCTGATGCCGCTTTCGCCCGAGTGCTTGTGTGTGACTGGTGTTCAATCATCGTAGATGGGAGTGCTCCCGACTTAACGGAAGCTTAACGTATGGGCACGTGTATGTAAGACGCGGCAGTGTAGTAGGAGGAGACACTGCTACGTAGGTACGTGTATGTAAGACGCGGCAGTGTAGTAGTGGTAGACACTGCCGCGTAGGTACGGGCATGTAAGACGCGGCATTGTAGTAGTGGTAGACACTGCCACGCAGGTACGTCTATGTAAGACGCGGCAGTGTAGTAGTGGAAGACGCGGCCGTATGGATGCACTACCGCGTAGGTACGGGTATGTAAGAGGCGGCAGTGTAGCACTGGTAGATGTGGTAGAACTAGGATGACTACAATTGATTACAAATGACTAAAATGATTAGTATTGCGCAGTAACGACTAAAAGAAAAACAAAAAAAAAGGCAAGGAGAAAGGCGAATGACAATAGAAGGAAGAATAGGTTTCTGCCGTTCACCTCTTAAGATAGATCTTAAGAGATCGTGTAATTTTTTTCATTCAAGTGGCAGTAGCTCGAAGTAGAGAAGGTATGCCTACCAAATGCAAGTCATGTTTGGGCCAACTAGCCAGGGCATTTCCTCTTTCAAGAACTTCCTTTGCCACTAGCTCAGCGTCAATGAGGGAGTCAAAAGCACTCACCATGTATCCACCTGGTAACTTAGCTGCAAAGTGAAAACTTGTTAGTAAGACATGTCACTTATATGTGGAGTTTCAAGGACACTGTAGCTCGCAGAGGTGACCAAGGGCACAAATCCCAGTTAGAAATGTGCCTCAGAACTGAAGGTTTGCCTTTTTCGACATTGATCATATTCTGCTAATATGTAGACCCAGTTTTAGTGCCATGGCACTAAACATTTCCAGCCTTGTCGTTACGTGGCAATGTATAACGTAATGGTCCATCTTAGTGACTTGCGGCTGATGCCAGTGAAATTGCAGGCGCAGCGAAAGGCAGAAAAACAATCTCTCAGCACTTAAGGCTTTAGAGCTGAGTCCAGACTACACGGACGTGCGTCTATGTGCTTTGCACCTGCCACGGCTGGCTTAGAATGGCAGTTTGCACGCGCAAGAGACGTGACAGTGTTCTCACTGGGCTGTCAGATGCCTTGGCAGATGCCACTTTGTACTTTGTTAATGAGACCATTGCAAATGCTTCAATATTTGGAAACATTAATTTGTAAAGCTATTTCATCAAAACAAAAACGAATGGAGCATTTTCTTGTACAATTGAAATCTATTGTGCAGCACCGTGGCTGATGTGAGGTACCCAAGTGTGCGATAACAGGAGCTGCTCAACGAGATTGTGCTGCATTTAGATGCATGCCAGCCATACAGCACCGATTACACATTGCGTGGGCACACAGGCGTGACCTTGCGCTTGTCTGCAAGTGTAGTCTTGGTTTTAGATTTCTCTTGAAGGTTGCATGTGAGGTACAGAAAATATCACGACCCAACAAAGTAAAGCAAGTCAAAGCATGTCCGGCCGTGACCATACAACCATACAGGTTGTATGGTCATGGGCTTATGGTTGTATACATTTACAACCATGAGAGGTTGTAAATGATTGATTACTGATTGGATTAAGGTTCGTTACGAAAGATTGAGGAGTACGAAAGTCAATTAAGGTTATGTAGGTTAAGGTTATGGGTGGATAGTAGTGGGTAAGGGTGGATTTAGGTTGGGTTGGGTTGGGTTAGGTTAGGTTAGGTTGGGTTAGGTTAGGTTAGGTTGGGTTAGGTTGCGTTGGGTTAGGTTAGGTTGGGTTAGGTTAGCTTAGGTTGGGTTGGGTTAGGTTAGGTTGGGTTGGGTTGGGTTAGGTTAGGTTAGGTTAGGTAGGTTGGGTTAGGTTGGGTTAGGTTGGGTTGGGTTAGGTTGGGTTAGGTTAGGTTGGGTTGGGTTAGGTTAGGTTGGGTTAGGTTGGGTTAGGTTAGGTTAGGTTAGGTTGGGTTAGGTTGGGTTAGGTTAGGTTAGGTTAGGTTGGGTTGGGTTGGGTTGGGTTGGGTTGGGTTGGGTTAGGTTAGGTTGGGTTAGGTTAGGTTAGGTTAGGTTAGGTTGGGTTAGGTTGGGTTAGGTTGGGTTAGGTTAGGTTGG